>NC_090814.1:61132193-61757193 GCF_000390325.3 Nicotiana tomentosiformis | reverse complement strand
AGGGGGATTTTCACGACTTTGAACTGGGTAAGTGTTCTTTATCATATAGTGACTGTATTTCACAAATCCATGTCTATATTCATCATTTATTTCGGATTTAGATGGAAGAAATTGAAATTTTTGTAAAACTTTCAAAAAACGAAAAATTAAGATTTGAAGGTCCATTTGATATCGGAATTGGACAAATTTGGTATGGTTGAACTCGTATCGGAACGGGTGTTCGGATTTCGTGAGTTTTTCCGGGATTTGAGACGTGGGTCCCCCTGCCGAATATTTTAATGAATTTCAGATTTTTATCCGAAAAAATTATAAATTCATATGGAATTAATTCCTATGATTAGTATTGAATATATTGAATATTTTGTGAACAGATTTGAAGTTTTCAGAGGCAAATTTAAAAGGAAAAGTTGTGGTTGAATAATTGATTGGAATTTGCAAAGTGAGATAAGTGTGGGGGTTAACTTTGACTTGAGGGAATAGAACCCTTAAATTGTTTGTTATGTGAATTGCATGTAAACGACGTATAGGCGAGGTGACGAGTGTCTATACGTCGTCAAATTAATTGTTTGCCTGCTTACTTGAAAAATCATAAATTATTTTTAATCATAAATTAATTATTATAATAATTATTTCTCTTTTATTCTTCGCAAATATAAATTCTTAAATTCCTGCATTAATTGTTACATGCTATTTCAATTATGTGCCTTAATTATTATTTGACATTTAGCATAATAAATATTAAACTGCCTAATTGCTCCCTGATTTCCATAATAATTTGCTATTTGTCATTGTTTGCTTCATAATTAAACCATAATTATTGTATGCTTGTTGTCTCGTAATTTTATATTAATTATTACCTTTATTGGAAAAATTTCTTCTATAAGAATTGGTAAATGAAAATATTGGAGGAGCGGGTTGCACGCCGCAACATGATTAATTATAATGAATATATTGGAGGATCGGGTTGCATGCTGCAACAGACTTATTAAAAGTCAATATTGGAGGATCGGGTTGCACGCCGCAACAGACTTATTAAAAGTCAATATTGGAGGATCGGGTTGCACGCCGCAACAGACTTATTAAAAGTCAATATTGGAGGATCCGGTTGCACGCCGCAACAGAACTGAATGCGAATATATTGTGAGAGCGGGTTGCATGCTGCAACAGAACTGGATGTGAATATATTGTGAGAGCGGGTTGCACGCTGTAACAGAATTGATTGAAATAATAATGGATTATGACTGCTGGGTTGGTTTCAATTATTATAAATGAGTTACCTATTTTATTTATATTATTTGTTGTTATTATCAATATTGCGTACAGGTTAATGTAAGTGAACCGCTTTAGCCTCGTCACTACTTCGTCGAGGTTAGGCTCAGCACTTACCAGTACATGGGGTCGGTTGTACTGATACTACACTCTGTATTTTTTGTGCAGATTTTGGAGTTGGTCCCAGCGGCGTACCATAGACTTGCTCAGATTTTAGCTATCAGAGGAGACTTGAGGTATAACTGCATGACGTCCGCAGTTCTGAAGTCCCCGTCTTTTGTACTTTAGCTGTGTGTTTATTTCCAGACAACTTTATATTATTCAGACCTTTATTTGTATTTATTCTAGAAGATCGTGCTCTTGTAACACCAATTCTGGGATGGTATTTAGACATCGTTGTTTGATGGATTATTTCACTATATTTTAAACTTTGTTTCCGTATTTATTTCCTTGTTATTAATAAATTTTAAAATTGTTTTAAAAATAAATAATATTATTCTAATGTTGGCTTGCCTAACAAGTGAAATGTTAGGCGCCATCACGGTCCGAAGATGAAAATTTCGGATCGTGACAAAACTCCACACCAAAATTAATACTAACTAATAGCAAATAATAGCAATTATGGATGACCTAGGCAGGCAGGCCAATATTTGTTGCAGGCGCTCTTGGTCGTTATCTTTATCTTTTTCATCATCAATATCTTTAAAGACGGGGTTATGTAGGAATCTTTTCGTATATCTTGTCTACGTCATCATACTCACTGTAGGGTTATTCTAGACTCACTATCTCTATACACATTTCTAATAGAATTCAAATATTTTCTATTTCAATTAAAAAACTTATTCCTTATAATAAATATAAATTAAAAGAACGGAATGACAATTGGTGATATGAATATTCCGTGAATAAAAATAGTGTTGTAAGCTCTTGTGATGACCAGATAGGTCATCTTTAAATTTAATAAATTATTTATGTGTTCTGAGACCTCAAAAAACACTATTCATTATTTCTCGACTGGTGTGCACAGTCCGTATAATTTTTCGAAAAGTTTTTATGTGAAAAATGGATTAAAATGTGAAATAGAGCTTTAAAACTCACTTAAGTTGATTTCGGTCAATATTTTTAGCAAACAGACCCGGATCAGTATTTTGACAGTTCCGGTAGGTCCGTATCGTGATTTCGGACTTGGACATATGCCCGGAATTGAATTCGGAGGTCCCTAGCTCAAATTATAGCCATTTAACGAAAAACTAGAAATATAAAGGCTAAAGATTTTCAAAGTTTGACCGCGGAGTTGAATTTATTGATATTGGACTCGGATTGAGATTCCGAAAATTGAAATAGCTCTTTTATATCATTTATGAGTTGTGTGCCAAATTTGAAGTCATTCCGGATTCCTTTAATATGTTTCGACACAAGTTTTGTAAATTAAAAAGTTTAAAACTCACAAGTCCGAATCGAGGTGTGAATTGTAATTTCGATGTTGTTTGACGTGATTTGAAACCCCGAATAAGTCCTTATTATGTTCGGGACTTGTTGGAATATTCGGACGGGGTTCCGAGGGGCTCGAGTGAGTTTCAGACCATTTCTAGGCCATTTTTAGCTGCTGGTTTTTGGCTATAGCAGTGTGCTATGCGACATCGCATAATTGTCCGCGATCGCGATGAGTAAAATAGGAGAAATTTACTAGCGCTTCGCGATCGCAGATGACCTTTCGCGATCGTGTAGAGGAAACTTCTGCTGCACTAACCCGACTTTGGAAACTTATATCTCGCAATCTATAAAGAATTTGGAGATGATCCAAAAATAAAAGTTGTATCTATTTGTGTCTAGTTTTCAAAAAACTAAACCATTTGGCATTTGAAGTTGTGTACAAAAAGTTATGGTTGATATACTACAGGCTATCCGGAAAAATGTTTGGAAATCGTGAATAAGAAATTTATGTTGCACATGACTGATTTTGGCAGCTTATATCTCGAAACCTATAAGGAATTAGGAGATGACTAAAACGTACAAATTGTAGATCTTTGTGTCTAGTTTTCATAAAATTAAACCATTTGTTATTTGGAGTTTTGTATAAAACGTTATGACCATTATACTAGAGGCTGTCCGGAAGAGATGGAGAAGGCTGTAGGAAAAATTTATTCTTCGCGATCGCGGGAGAATGGCTGCGATCGCATAGAGTAAAAAAATAGTAGAATAATTTTGTGCTTCTCGATCGCGGGAGTTTGGCATCGATCACATAGGGTAAATGACTGGGCAACAGAACATAAGTTCTGGAAATGGGATTTCGTCCCATTTTTCATTTTTCACGATTTTGAGCTCGGGTAAGACGAGTTTTGGACGATTTTCACGGAATAATATTGGGGTAAGTGTTCCTTATCCTATATTGATTATATTTCATGATTCCATACTCATTTACATCTTGAATCCGTGAATTTATGGAAGAAAAATCAGATTTTTATAAAATCTTCCAAAAATGTAAAATAAAGATTTGAAGGTCAATCCGATGTCGGAATTCGATGAGTTTTATATGGTTGAACTAATATCGGAACGGGTATTCAGATTTTGTATATTTTTGGGATTCGAGACGTGGGTCCCACAGTTAATTTTTAAAATAAATTTCAGATTTTAATCCAGAAAATTAATAAAATTCATATGGAATTAATTCCTACGATTCATATTGAGCATATTTAATTATTTATGACTAGATTTGATGCTTTCAGACACTAATTCACGAGGCAGGGGTGTAGTGGAATCTTGAGTTGGCTTCAAATCGAGGTAAGTGTTGTGGTTAACCTTGACTTGAGGGAATAGAACCCTTGAATGATTTGTTATATAAAATTCATGTGAACGACGTATAAGAGAGGTGACGAGTATCTATACGTCGTCAAATTAATTGTTTGCATAATTATTTGAAGTCAAAAATTGTTTTAAGACATGAATTAATTATTATATTACTTGTTTCTCTCATATTCCTTACTCAATATTATGCCTTGAATCCATGCTATAATTATTACATGTTTATTTGACTTATGCGACTTAATTTCTACTTGACAATTAGTATATTAGAAATTAAATTTCCTATTTTCTCCCTGATTTCCATAATTAATTGCTACTTGTCATTACTTGTTTCCTAAATAATTTATAAATATTGTGTGCCTTGTTGCCTAATAATTTCTTATTGAATGTGGTATTTATGGGAGTATTTTTATTATACTTAAGAGTTGTTAAATTATATTGTTGGAGCGGGTTGCACGCCGCAACGAAAATAAAAAGGAATATATTGGGGGATCGGGTTGCACGCCGCAACAAATTATATTTTAAGTTTATATTATTGGAGTGGGTTGCACGCCGTAACAGATTGAAGAATTATATTGTTGGAGGGGGTTGCACGCTGCAACGGAAATTGATTGAAATAATAATTGGTTATGACTCCCAAGTTGGCTTCAAATATTGAAATGAGTTACCTGTTTTATTTCTATTATTATTGTTATTGCTATTATTGCGTACAAGTTAATGTAAGTGACATGCCTTAGCCTCGTCACTACTTCGTCGAGGTTAGGCTCAACACTTACAGAGTACATGGGGTCGGTTGTACTCAAACTATACTCTGTACTTCTTGTGCAGATTTTGGAGTTGGTCTCAGCGGCGTACCATAGACTTGCTCGGATTTTAGCTACCCAGAGGAGACTTGAGGTATAACTGCATAACTTCCGCAGTTCTGAAGTCCCCTTCTACTTTATTTAGCTGTGTGCTTTCTTTCAGATAGCTTTATTTTATTCTGACCCTTGTTTGTATTATTTTAGAAGCTCTTGCACTTGTGACACCAGATTCGGGAATGTATTTGGATGGTTCGTTTATTATGGTCTTCTGCACTTTATTTTAGTAATGAACTTTTATTTAATTTAATTTAATTTGTTTTAAAAAAATAGTTAAAATTATTCTAATGCTGGCTTGCCTAGCAAGTGAAATGTTAGGCGCCATCACAGTCCTGAAGGTGGGAATTTCGGGTCGTGACAAGTTGGTATCAGAGCACTAGGTTACTTAGGTCTCACAAGTCACGAGCAAGCTTAGTAGAGTCTGAAGGATAAGTACTGATACATCTGTACTTATCTTTCAAAGGCTATAAAGTTTAGGAATAATTTCTTATCCTGTCGTGTGATTTTATTCTATCATCGATGATTGAACCACTCTATTTTTATTCTCTCGCAGATAGTGAGAACGCGTAATACATCTACCGACGGACAAGGGCCAGAGCCCTCGGTGGTAACTATGACTAGGGGTAGAGGTCGAGGCTGAGGTCGCGCAAGAGGCCGAGACAGAGGCAGAGGTAGAGCTCAGTCTAGAGCTTGAGAAACATCACCTGTTATAGAACCTCAGGTGGATCTTCAGGAGTAGGTTCCAGTTCAGACTATGCCAGTTGGATCAGTTTAGGTTCCGGAAGGATTCATAGCTACTCCAGTACTTCAGGATGTTCTAGTCCGTTTGGTGAGTCTTATGGAGGGCGTGGCTCTGAATGGTACATTTCCAGTGGCACCATCCGTCTCACAGGCTAGGGGAGGAGCACAACCTCCCACTACTCCCGCTTCGGAGTAGATGGCTCCCTAGAATTAGGCTCCAGCAGCCCCACTGGTTGGGGTAGTTCGGCAAGTTGTTGCGGCACAGGCCGGTGATAGTCCCACCATGTCTTCCAGGATTATCTTGATCACTGCCATGAGGTGTAACATGGGTATAGTTGAGACCAATGGGGTCAATTTTGCTGTATTTCAGATGACGGGATCCGCCACGAGGTGGTGGAGAGATTATACGTTGACCAGGCCAGTTGGATCGCCTTCATTGACTTGGGAGCAGTTCTCACGGCTATTTATAGAGAAGTTCCTCCCTATCACATTGAGAGAGGATTACCGCAGGCAATTTGAGCGTCTACAGCAGGGCAATATGACTGTTACTCAGTACGAGACCCATTTTGTGGATTTATCCCGTCATGCTCTCCTTTTACTTCCTACTGAGGGAGAGAGAGTGAGGAGGTTTATTGATGGACTCACTCACCCTATCAGGCTTCAGATGGCCAAGGAGACCGGAAATGAGATTTCCTTTCAGGCGGCTGCTAATGTTGCCAAGAGGATCGAAATAGTTCTTGCATAGGAGAGATGACAGAGGTCTGATAAGATGCCCCATTATTCCGGTAATTTCAGAGGCGCCTCATCTGGAGGCAGGGATACTTATGGTAGGGGTTATCCTCCCGGGCCATTTTATTCAAAACTTCAGGCATCTCACTGTACTTCAGGGAGTCATAGTCCTATTATGCCTTACTCTGGGCAGCCAACATTTAGTGCACATCCAGCTCCTATCAGTGCACTACCGCTCTAGAGTCACTATAGAGGTTATCTGACCCGTTCGGGTCTGCTTCAGCTTCAGTATACACAACAACATGATGGGTATTATGAGTGTGGGAACATTGGTCATATCAAGAGGTATTGCCCTAGGTTGTCGAGCAACAAAGCTTAGCAAGATTCTCGTGCCATCATACCAACACCGGTTACTTAGTCGCCTGCTCAGCCAGCTAGAGGTAGGGGTCATGCAGCTAGAGCTGGAGATCAGGCCATTAGAGGTGGAGGTCAGGCCGTTAGAGGTGGATGCCGCAAATTAGAGGCCGTCCTAGAGATGCGATTAAGAGTAGTGGGGCCCAGCCCCGATTTTATGCATTTCCAGCTAGGTATGAGGCCGAGTCATCCGATGCTATGATCACAGGTATTGTACTAGTTTGCCATATAGATGCTTCAATTCTATTTGATCCAGGATCTACATATTCCTATGTGTCCTCTTATTTTGCTTCATATCTGGTTGTACCTCGTGAATCTCTAAGTGCTTCTGTGTGTGTATCTACACCGGTGGGAGATTTTGTTGTGGTGGATCATGTCTATCATTCATGTGTGTGGTTACTATTGGGAGTCTTGAAACTAGCGTGGATCTTCAACTTCTTGATATGGTAGATTTTGATGTCATCTTGGGTATGGATTGGCTGTCACTTTATCATGCTATATTGGATTGTCACGCCAAAACGGTGACCTTAGCTATGCCTGGGTTGCCTCACTTAGAGTGGAAAGGGATTCTTGTCCATTCTACCAGAAGGGTTATCTCTTACATGAAGGCTCGACGTATGGTCGGGAAGGGCTGTCTAGCTTATTTGGCTCATATTCATGATTCTAGTACGGATGTTCCTTCTATGGATTCAGTCCCAGTTGTTCGTGAATTTCCAGATGTATTTCCTGTAGATTTGCCGGGGATGCCACCCGATAGAGATATTGACTTCTGTATTGATTTGGCTCCGGGCACCTAGCCTATTTCTATTCCACTATACCGTATGGCCCCGCTAGAGCTAAAGGAATTGAAGGAGAAGTTACAAGACTTACTTGATCAGGGATTCATTAAACCTAGCGTCTCGCCCTGGGGTGCACCAGTGTTATTTGTAAAGATGAAAGATGGTTCAATGCAGATGTGTATAGATTATCGGCAGTTGAAAAAGGCTACTATCAAGAACAAGTATCCATTTCCAAGAATTGATGACTTATTAGATCAGCTTTAGGGTGCCAAGGTGTTTACAAAGATCAATTTGAGGTCTGGTTACCATCAGTTGAAGATTAGTGCATTCGATGTCCCTAAGACATCTTTTTGGTCTCGGTATGGGCATTACGAATTCCTATTGATGTCATTTGGGCTGACAAATGCCCCGACAACATTTATGGATTTGATGAACTAGGTGTTCAAACCCTATTTGGATTCTTTTATGGTTGTATTCATTGATGATATCTTGATTTACTCTAGCAGTCGAGAGGAGCATGAGCAACATCTTTGAATTGTGCTTCAGACTTTGAAAAATAATTAGTTATATGCCAAATTTTCAAAATGCGAATTTTGGTTAGACTGAGTTGCCTTTTTGGGATGCGTTGTATCGGCAGAAGGCATAAAGTGGATCATAAGAAGATTGAGGCAGTTCAGAATTGGCGTAGACCTACTTCAGCTATAGAGATCCGGAGTTTCTAGGTTTGGCAGGTTATTATCGCCGGTTTGTGGAGGGATTTTCATATATAGCATCTCCATTGACCAAATTGACCCAGAAGGGTGCCCCATTCAGATGGTCAGACGAGTGTGAGTTGAGCTTTCAAAAGCTCAAGACTTCTTTGTCTATGACGCCAGTGTTGGTATTGCCCACAGGTTCAGGATCTTATACAGTATATTGTGATGCATCTCGCGTTGGGCTTAGTGCAGTATTGATGCAAGATGGAAGGGTGATTGTATGTGCGTCTCGACAATTGCAAGTTCAGGAGAAGAATTATCCTGTTCATGACTTAGAATTGGCAGCCATTGTTCATGTGCTGAATATTTGGAGGCGTTACTTTTACGGTGTCTCGTGTGAGGTATTTACTGATCATCGTAGCCTTCAGTCTCTGTTCAAATAAAAAGATCTCAATTTGAGGCAGAGAAGATGGTTGGATCTGTTGAAAGATTATGATATCACCATTTTGTATCACCACAGAAAGGCTAATGTGGTGGCCGATGTTTTGAGTAGAAAGGTTGTGAATATGGGCAGTCTTGCTTATATTCCGGTTGGTGAGAGACAGTTAGCTGTAGATGTTCAGACTTTGGCTAATCAATTCGTGAGGTTAGATGTTTCAGAATCCAGACGGGTTCTATCTTGCACAGTCGCACTGTCTTCTTTATTTGAGCGTATCAGAGAGCGACAATATGATGATCCTCATTTCCTTGTCCTTAAGGACACGGTGCGACATAGTGATGCCAAATAGGTTGCTGTTGGGGAAGATGGAGTTCTGCGTATGCAAGGTCGTATTTGTATGCCTAATACGGATGGGCTTCGTGATTTAATTCTTGAAGAGGCACACAGTTCCATGTATTCTATTCATACAGGTGCCGCCAAAATGTATCAATATTTGCGTCAACATTATTGGTGGAAGAGAATAAAAAATGATATACTGGCATATGTAGCTCAGTGTGCTAATTTGTCAACAAGTCAAGTACGAGCATCAGAGACCTGGTGATTTGCTTCAGAAGTTAGAAATTCCTGAGTGGAAGTGGGAGCATATCACTTTGGATTTTGTTGTTGGGCTCCCACGAACTCAGAGAAAATTCGACGCAGTTTGGGTCATTGTAGACAGGTTGACCAAGTCACCACATTTTATTCCTGTAGCAGTTACCTATTCTTCAGAGCGGTTAGCGGAGATTTACCTCCGTGAGATTGTCCGCCATCACGGTGTGCCCGTGTCTATCATTTCTGATAGAGGTACGCAGTTCACTTCGCACTTCTGGAGGACTGTACAATGTGAGTTAGGCACGCGGGTTGAGTTGAGTACAACATTTCATCCTCAGGCAGACGGACAGTCAGAGCGCACTATTCAAATATTGGAAGATATGCTTCGCGCTTATGTTATAGACTTTGGAGGTTCTTGGGATTAGTTCTTGCCACTTGTGGAGTTTTCATATAATAACAACAATCACTCAAGCATTCAAATGGCTCCATATGAAGCATTATATAGGAGACAGTGTCATTCGCCCGTTGGCTGGTTTGAAACTGGAGAGGCTCGATTTTTGGGTACCGATTTGGTGCAGGATGCCTTGGATAAGGTCAAGATTATTCAGGATCGACTTCACACAGCTCAGTCTAGGCAAAAGAGTTATGCCGACCGTAAAGTTCGTGATATTGCATTCATGGTGGGAGAAAGAGTATTGCTCCGGGTTTCACCTATGAATGTCATAATTAGTTTCGGAAAGAAGGGCAAATTGAGCCCTAGGTATATTGGACCCTTTGAAATTCTTGAAAGGGTGGGTGAAGTAGCCTACAGGCTTGCATTACCACCTAGTTTATCAGCAATTCATCCGGTGTTCTATGTGTCCATGCTCCAGAAGTATCACGGTGATCCGTCTCATATGTTAGATTTCAGCTCAGTCCAATTGGACAAAGATTTGACTTATGAGGAGGAGCCAGTAGCTATTTTAGCTCGACAGGTTCGATAGTTGAGATCTAAGAATTATCCTTCAGTTCGGGTGCAATAGAGAGGTCAGCCAATTGAGGCAGCTACCTGGAAGTCCGAGTCGGACATACAGAGTAGATATCCACACCTTTTCACCAGTTCATGTAATTTTCTAATTCCGTTCAAGGACGAACATTTGTCTTAGAGGTGGAGAATGTGATGACCTGATAGGTCATCTTTAAATTTAATAAATTATTTTAGTGTTCTGAGACCTCAAATAGCACTATTCATTATTCCTTGACTTGCGTGCGCAGTCCGTATAATTTTTCGGAAAGTATTTATGTGAAAAATGGATTAAAATGTAAAATAGAGCTTTAAAACTCACTTAAGTTGACTTCGATCAATATCTTTAGTAAACGGACCCGGATCAGTGTTTTGACAGCTCCGGTAGATCCATATCGTGATTTGGGACTTGGGCGTATGCCCGAAATTGAATTCGGAGGTCCCTAGCTCAAATTATAGCCATTTAACAGAAAACTAGAAATATAAAGGCTAATGTTTTCCAAAGTTTGACCGCGGAGTTGACTTTATTGATATTGGACTTGGATTGAGATTTTAAAAATTGGAATAGCTCCGTTATGCCATTTATGACTTGTGTGCCAAATTTAAAGTCATTCCGGATTCATTTAACATGTTTCGACACAAGTTTTGTAAATTGAAAAATTTGAAACTCATAAGTCTGAATTGAGGTGTGAATTGTAATATCGATATTGTTTGATGTGATTTGAAACCCTGAGTAAGTCCATATTATGTTTCAGGACTTGTTGGAATATTCTGATGGGGTCCCGAGGGGCTCGGGTGAGTTTCGGGGTGGTTTCAGACCATTTCCAGGTCATTTTAGCTGCTGGTTTTTGGCTACAGCAGTGTGCTATGAGATAGAGGGTAATTGTCCGCGATTGCGATGAGTAAAATGGGATAAATTGAGCAGTGCTTTGCGGCCGTGGATGACCTTTCGCGATCGCGTAGAGGAAACATCTGATGCACTAACACGACTTTGGTAACTTATATCTCGCAATCTATAAAGAATTTGGAGATGATCCAAAAAATGAAAGTTGTAGTCCTTTGTGTTTAGATTTCAGAAAATCAAACCATTTGGTATTTGGAGTTGTGTACAAAAAGTTATGGTTGGTACTACAGGCTGTCCGGGAAAATATTTGGAAATCGCAAAGAAGAAATTTGTGTTGCACACGGCTGATTTTGGTAGATTATATCTCGAAATTTATAAGGAGTTGAGATTTGACCAAAACATGCAAGTTGTAGATCTTAGTGTTTAGTTTTCAGAAAGTTAAACCATTTGTTATTTGGAGTTTTGTACAAAAGGATATGACCATTATACTAGAGGCTATCCGAAAGAGTTGGAGAAGGTTGTTGGAAATATTTGTTCTTCGTGATCGCGGGAGAATGGCCGCGATCGCATAAAGTAAAAAAATGCTAGAATAATTTTGTGCTTCGCGATCTCTGGAGTTTGGCTGCGATCGCGTAGGGTAAATGACTGGTCAACAGAACTCAAGTACTGGAAATGGGATTTCGTCCCATTTTTCATTTTTTACGATTTTGAGCTCGGGTAAGACGGGTTTTGGGCGATTTTCACGGGAAAACATTCGGGGGGAGGGGGAGGGGGAGGGGTAGGTGTTCCTTATCCTACATTAATTATATTTCATGATTCCATACTCATTTACATCATGAATCCGTGAATTTATGGAAGAAAAATCAGTTTTTTTATAAAATCTTCCAAAAATATAAAATTAAGATTTGAAGGTCAATCCGACGTTGGAATTCGATGATTTTTGTATGGTTGAACTAGCATCGGAACGAGAGTTTGGATTTCGTGTATTTTTTCGGGATTTGAGACGTGGGTCCCACAATCAATTTTTAAAATGAATTCGGATTTTAATCTGGAAAATTAGTAAAATTCAGATGAAATTAATTCCTACGATTCGTATTGAGTATATTTAATTTTTTGTGACTAGATTTGATGCTTTCGGACACTAATTCGCGAGGCAAGGGTGTATTGGAATCTTGAGCTGGTTTCAAATCGAGGTAAGTGTCGTGGTTAACCTTGACTTGAGGGAATAGAACCCTTGAATGATTTGTTATATGAAATTCATGTGAATGAGGTATAGGGGAGGTGACGAGTGTTTATACGTCGTCAAATTAATTGTTTGCATAATTATTTGAAGTCATAAATTATTTTAAGACATGAATTAAGTATTATATTACTTGTTTCTCTCATATTCCTTACTCAATATTATGCCTTGAATCCATGCTATAATTGTTACATATTTATTTGTCTTATGTGACTTAATTTCTACTTGACAGTTAGTATATTAGAAATTAAATTTCCTATTTTCTCCCTGATTTCCACAATTAATTGCTACTTGTCATTACTTGTTTCCTAAATAGTTTATAAATATTATGTGCCTTGATACCTAATAATTTCTTACTGAATGTTGTATTTATGGGAGTATTTTTTATTATATTTAAGAGTTGTTAAATTATATTGTTGGAGTGGTGTCACGACCCAAAATTTCCTCCTTCGGACCGTGATGACGCCTAACATTTCACTTGCTAGGCAAGCCAACGTTAGAATAATATTAACCAATTTTAAAATAATTTTTAATTTATTAATAATCAAGGAAACAAAAGCGAAAGCAAAGTTTGAAATATAGTGAAATAATCCATAAAAACAACGGTGTCTAAATACCATCCCAGAATTGGTGTCACAAGTACACGAGTTTCTAGAATAATACAAATAAAGGTCTGAATAAAATGAAGCTGTCTGGAAATAAACACACAGCTAAAGTAAAATAGACGGGGACTTCAGAACTGCGGACGCCATGCAGTTATACGTCAAGTCTCCTCCGAGTAGCTGAAATCCGAGCAAGTCTATGGCACGCCGCTGGGACCAACTCCGAAATATGTACAAGAAGTGCAGAGTGTAGTATCAGTACAACCGATCCCATGTACTGGTAAGTGCTGAGCCTAACCTCGACGAAGTAGTGACGAGGCTAAGGCGAGTCACTTATATTACATGTACGCAATATTAGTAACAATAACAATAATAGAAATAAATCAGGTAACTCATTTATAATAATTGAAGTAAACTCAGCAGTTATAACCAATTATCATTTCCATCAATTCTGTTGCAGCATGCAACCCGCACTCACAATATATTCACATTCAATTCTGTTGCAGCGTGCAATCCACTCTCACAATATATTCACATTCAATTATGTTGCAGCGTACAATCTGCTCTCACAATATATTCACATTCAATTCTGTTGCAGCGTACAACCCACTCCTCCAATATATATATGTATGTCGACTTTTAAATAAGTCTGTTGCGGTGTGCAACCCGATCCTCTAATATGGACTTTTAATAAGTCTGTTGCGGCGTGCAACCCGATCCTCCAATATGTTCATTATAATCAATTCTGTTGCGGCGTGCAATCCGCTCCTCCAACATATTCATTTACCAATTCTTATAGAAGGAATTTCCCCAATAAATGCAACAATTAATATGAAATTATAAGATAACAAGTATACAATAATTATGATTTAATCATGACGCAAACAATGTCAAATATTCAAATTATTATAGAAATCAAGGAGAAAATAGGCAGTTTAATATTTGATATGCTAAATGTCAAATAACAATTAAGACACATAATTCAAGTAGCATATAATAATTAATGCAGGAATTCAAGAATTAATATTTGGCAAAGAATAGGAGAGAAACAATTATTATAATAATTAATTCATGATTTAAAATAATTTATGATTTTTCAACTAATTATGCAAACATTAATTTGACGACGTATAGACACTCGTCACCTCGCCTATATGTCGTTCACATGCATTTCACATAATAAATAATTTAAGGGTTCTATTCCCTCAAGTCAAGGTTAACCACGACACTTACCTTGCTCCGAAGGCCACTTAATTCTCAATCACAGCTTTTTCCTTTGGAATTCACCGCCAAACCACTCTTATCTATTCAAAAATGACTCAATAATATCAAATATTGCTTAAGAAATCAATTATATTGCATAAATTAAATTTCCCAAATTTTCCTCCAAAAAGTTGAAAAATCGATCCCGGGCCCGCTTGGTCAAAACCTGAGGTTCAGACCAAAATCCTTTTACTCATTCACCCCTGAGCCCGAATATGTAATTAGTTTTGGAATCCGACCTCAAATTGAAGTCTAAATCCTCAAATTCCCGAAATTCCTAGTTTCTACCCCAAACCCCTAATTCTACCATGAAAACCTTAGATTCTAGGTTGAAATCTTGTTATAAGATGTAAAAGATTGAAAGAAAAGAGTTAGGAATCACTTACCTATGATTTGGGGAAGAATTGGTCTTTGGAAAATCGCCTCTTGAGGTTTAGGTTTTGAAAATTTGAAGAATGAATGAAAAATCCCATCTAAGTCCCTTTTACTCAGTTGCAGGTGTCGCAATTGCGACATGAGCTTCGCAAATGCGAAGGAACACTCACAATTGCGATGCCCTTCACAATCCTGCTGCCTTCGCAAATGCAAGGAAAGTGTCGCATTTGCGACCACTGAACGTCGCAAATGCGAGTAGATGTTCGCATTTGCGAACCTGCCTTTCCTAGACTCCCATCGCAATTGCGAAGAAAATCTCACAATTGCGAGAACATGCTGGCCCAGGCCTTCTTCGCAATTGCTTTAGATACCTCACAATTGCCAGGCCTGCTTATTTCGCATTTGCGAAGCCTGATCTCGCAATTGCGAGATCAGAGGCCTCTAACAAGTTCAGTTATACTAGTAAAATTTTCTAAGTTCAAAACATCCCGCGGCCTATCCGAAACTTACCCGAACTCTCGGGGCTCCAAACCGCACATGCCCACAAGTCCAAAAATATCATACGGACTTTCTCGCGCGATCAAATCGCCAAAATAACACCTAGAACTACGAATTTAGGACCAAATAAAATGAAATTCTCAAGAACACTTTAAAATTCATATCTTCTCAACTGAACGTACGAATCACGTCAAATCAACTTCGTTTCTCACCAAATTTCACAGACAAGTCCTAAATATCATAATGAACTTATACCGGGCTCCGAACCAGAATACGGACCCGACACTAACAATGTCAAACATCAATCAATTCTTGAAAACAAATAAATTTTTGGACTTTTAAATTTTATCAAAAATTCATAACTTGAGCTAGGGACCTCCGAATTCGATTCCGGGCATACACGCAGGTGCCATAATTCGATACGGACCCACCGGGACCGTCCAAACATGGATCCGAGCCCGTGCACCAAAAATGTTGACCGAAGTCAACTAAAATTAACTTTTAAGACATAAATTCTTAATTTCATCAATTTTCAACATAAAACCTTTCCGGAAACCTGCCCGGACTGCGCTCGCAAATCGAGGAGGGTAAAAATGAGATTTTTAAGGTTTAAAAGCACAGATTCGAGTTCTAAAATATAAATTGACCTTTTGGGTCATCACATTCTCCACCTCTAAAACAACCGTTCGTTCTCGAACGGACATAGAAAAGTACCTAGGCTGGTGAAAAGGTGGGGATATCTACTCCGCATATCGGACTCAGACTCCCAAGTAGCCGTCTCAATAGGCTGACCTCTCCACTGCACTCGAACTGAAGGGTAACTCTTTGATCTCAACTGGCGAACTCACCGGGCTAGAATTGCCACCGGCTCCTCCTCGTAAGTCAAATCCTTGTCCAACTGGACAGAGCTGAAATCTAACACATGAGATGGATCACCATTATATTTTCGGAGCATAGACACATGGAACACCGGATGAATCGCTGATTAACTAGGTGGTAATGCAAGCCTGTAGGCTACTTCACCCACCCTTTCAAGAATTTCAAAGGGTCCGATATACCTAGGGCTCAACTTGCCCTTTTTTCCGAACCTCATTACACCTTTCCTAGGTGAAACCCGTAGCAATATTCTTTCTCCAACCATGAATGCAATATCACGAACTTTAAGGTCGGCATAACTCTTTTGCCTAGACTGAGCTGTGCGAAGTCGATCCTGAATAATCTTGACCTTATCCAAGGCATCTTGTACCAAATCGGTACCCAACAGTCGAGCCTCTCCCCGTTCAAACCAACCAACTGGCGATCGGCATTGCCTTCCGTATAATGCCTTATATGGAGCCATCTGAATGCTCGACTGGTAGCTAGTATTATAAGAAAACTCCGCAAGTGGCAAGAAATGATTCGAAGAACCTCTAAAGTCTATAACACAAGCGCAGAGCATATCTTCCAATATTTGAATAGTGCGCTCTGATTATCCGTTTGTCTGTGGATGAAATGTTGTACTCAACTCCACTCGCGTGCCTAACTCACGCTGTACAACCCTCTAGAAATGTGAGGTAAACTGCGTACCTCGATCTGAAATAATAGACACCGGCACCCCGTGAAGGCAGACAATCTCACGAATGTAAATTTCAGCTAACCTCTCTAAAGAATAGGTAACTGCCACTGGAATGAAATGTGCTGACTTGGTCAACCTGTCCATAATGACCCAAACTGCGTCAAATTTTCTCTGAGTCCGTGGGAGCCCAACAACAAAATCCATGGTGATACGCTCCCACTTCCACTCAGGAATTTCTAACTTCTGAAGCAAACCACCAGGTCTCTGATGCTCGTACTTAACTTGCTGACAATTCAGACACCGAGCTACATATGCAACTATATCCTTTTTCATTCTCCTCCACCAATAATGTTGCCGCAAATATTGATACATTTTGGCGGTACCTGGATGAATAGAATACCTGGAACTGTATGCTTCTTCAAGAATTAATTCATGAAGCCCATCAACATCAGGCACACAAATACGACCCTGCATTCGCAGAACCCCATATTCCCCCACAACAACCTGTTTGGCATCACCGTGCCGCACTGTGTCCTTAAGGACAAGTAAATGAGGTTCATCATACTGCCTCTCTCTGATGCGCTCATATAAAGAAGACCAAGCGACTTTGCAAGCTAGAACCCGACTAGGTTCTGAAACATCTAACCTCACGAACTGATTAGCCAAAGTCTGAACATCTGAAGCTAACAGCCTCTCACCAACCGGAATATATGCAAGACTGCCCATACTCACAACCTTTCTACTCAAAGCATCGGCCACCACATTGGCCTTTCCGGGGTGATACAAAATAGTGATATCATAGTCTTTCAACAACTCCAACCATCTTCTCTGCCTCAAATTAAGATCTTTTTGTTTGAACAGATACTGAAGGCTACGATGATTAGTAAATACATCACACGAGACACCGTAGAGGTAATGCCTCCAAATCTTCAGTGCATGAACAATGGCTGCCAATTCTAAGCCATGAACAGGATAATTCTTCTCGTGAACTTTCAATTGCCGTGACACATATGTAATTACCTTGCCATCTTGCATTAATACTTCACCAAGCCCAATGTGAGAGGCGTCACAATATACCGTATACGATCCTGAACCTGTGGGTAATACCAACACTAGCGTTGTAGTCAAAGTGGTCTTGAGCTTCTGAAAGCTCAACTCACACTCGTCTGACCATCTAAATGGGGCACCCTTCTGGGTCAATCTCATCTTGATAGTTGTTCATAATCAATTACAGATCAATTAACTTCATGTTAACAAAAATCTCGTTTCAAACCTTCACAATACTAATAACGAGATGCGAGGCATGAAGACCTCATAATTATTTATCCGAATTAACGAGTCACATTTAATGCCACCTGGGCGGGCACCTACCTCGTAGGTTACAACTCAATATTACAACACGAATTTGACAAGTATGCATAGAGAATTTCATACAAAAAATTTTCAAATAAGCCTAGCAGGCATGACTCCCTATTAGTACTATAGTACAAATTTAATTTTTACAAGGGAGAATTTAAACACAAGAATTTTTATCACAAGGATCTCGTCCTTATATAACTTCCACCGCAACTCATAACCCGATTTAAACATATCAATTTATTTTAAAATACGAAGACCTCGGCCTCAGTTCTGAATCATAAGTAATATGCACATCTTGCCAATCAAAACTTTCCATTTTCTCCTTTTAAATATCTTTCGTTAAACAAAATCACAACACATAGTGAACCCCATACCGGTAGGGTATATAATTTATAATTTGTAATTAATTATCCAAAAATACATCAAAACATACCGAAATAATTACCAGAAAGGCACCTTTAGCCTCACAGATCTTATTAGAGTCCATCATGGAATGATAGGTATAATTATTTCCATAAAACCTCCCAACAGAAGTAAACACATAAGTAGATTATAGAATTATGAAGCTCACTCATAAGTGGAGCTCAATAGGAGGACTCATCTTGATACTCAGAACTAAATCAAGTTAAGGAAATTATTCCTTTATTTTAAATCGAGGTCGTACCTATAACGACACCCTCTGATGTAACAACCTCCACCATACCATAAAATAAATATAACAACGGCTGGGTCTCCACCTCTAGGACGCCTTCTACCCGCCTGTCCTCCACCCTTAACTGATCGTGTGGGTGGTGTATTAACTGCAATGGGGCACATAGCCTGAGTGCTTTGATGAAATATGCATCTCCCAAGTTTGGGACAATTTTCTCATAATGTGCCTAGTATCGCCGTATTTATAACGACCCCTTTGCGAGTTGGCTGCTCATATTGAGTCTGTACCAGATAACTGGAATAACCATTGTAGGAAACTCATGTCAGTGGTGCATTAAAAGAACTTACTGGAGTACCTTGATTAATCCAATGTGTGAATTGGGCTGGCCGACTACCCGAGTCCCCACCATAATGATTTATACTCGCAGAGTAGAATCCACTGAATCCCTAGAACCTCGAGACGTCTTGGTCTCCTTAGTTTCTTTTTTTTTCCTCACCCCGAACACGTTCTAATATCTTGGCAATTTCTACCACTAGTGGAAATGAAGTATCAGTCTGTTGCTCCCAAGTCATACAAAATTTTAAGATCATAATTAAGTCTTTTGATGAGTCTGTGGACTCGCTCTCTGGCTGTAAGAAGCAAAGTAGGAATATGACGGGCTAACTTATTGAACCTGATTGCATATTATGACACCGTCATGGTGACCTAACGCAATCGTTCAAACCATATGCACCATGCATTACGAAGAGTCCGGGAAACAAACTTTTTCAAAAGTATTTCTGAGAGCCGAGCCAAGTGGGCGGTGTTGTATTGGCTGGTCTGCCTTCTTCATAGGCTTGCCACAGACACCTGTGGAGAATTATCTCTCCCAAGGCCAATTTCTTCTTCTGTTATGATGACTCAACACTGTTGAGCTGACCCATTTCTTAACATACTCTTCGATTCTTTTTTGGGGTAAACTTTACCCCTATTTATAAACAATGACCACAAAAGTAGAGCTCCATATAGACAATTCTTAGTCCAGAATCTCGTCAACCACTGTATTTCCTCCGAAGCACCCCAAAATCCGCAACTGTGACGTCCACGTTGAGTAGACCTTCTGTAAATTTAATATTTTTTCTCTAACTCCTTTGGTACTGAAGTATAAGATTATTACGAAGGCGGACATACAGAAAGTCCCAACCTTATCCTCTACAAAATCTCAAGCCTTAAACACATGTAAATTTTGGGAGAACCTTTCAGTACCACATATATATATTTCAGGCCAAAACTGATATAACACATGACTCGCAATCCATTCATTGATAGTGGACTCCCCCACTCGGTGCGAAGTGATAGTTCATCACGTCCGATGGTCCACAATATTAACCTTCACAACTCGTATAAATCAACCAGATGCCAAGGTACATTGCACCCCCCACATTATTCACTGGGTGATTTCTTTATACGTCCATATCTTCAGTCGGAATCACACGTTGAGGCAATGTTTGAGCATATCTGGCTCCCTCGTAATTCATCTACGGCATCACAAACCATCGATACACAATGGATACCGAGTGCACAATGTCATACACGAGTAGATACAAAGGAATGTGAGATATAGGTGTCAAGCAAAATCAATGACGCACGATAAGGAATGAAAGATGTGTTATTGTTTCTAAACTTCATGGCCTCTGAGAGATAAGTACAGACGTCTCTGTACCGATCCTTCAAACTCTACTAAGCTTGCTCGTGACTCGTGAGACCTATGTAACCTAGTTCTCTGATACCAACTGTCATGACCCGAAATTGCCTCCTTCAGACCGTGATGACGCCTAACATTTCACTTGCTAGGCAAGCCAACATTAGAATAATATTAACCAATTTTAAATAATTTTTAAATTATTAATAATCAAGGAAACAAAAGCGAAAGCAAAGTTTCATATATAGTGAAATAATCCATAAAAATAACGGTGTCTAAATACCATCCCAGAATTGGTGTCACAAGTGCACGAGCTTCTAGAATAATACAAATAAAGGTCTGAATAAAATGAAGCTGTCTAGAAATAAACACACGGCTGAAGTCCCTTTCTAGTTTATTTTAGTTATGTGCTTTCTTTGAGACAACTTTAGTTTATTCAGACCCTTGTTTGTCTAGAAGCTCGTGCACTTGTGATACCAGATTCAGAAATGTGTTTAGATGGTTCTTTTGTTATGGTCTTCCGTAGTTTATTTCAGTAATGAACTTCTGTTTAATTTAATTTGTTTAAAAAAATGGTTAAAATTATTCTAATGTTAGCTTACTTAGCAAGTGAAAAGTTAGGCGCCATCACGGTCCTGAAGGTGGGAATTTCGGATCATTACAATTCTGCTATAGCTAATTTGCAATATAGTAAATACTGTCTCAAAGGTATAATCAACATTACCCTTTTTGGAGTTGGACAAAGTAGCCATGATAATAGTGAATTAATGGAGCTATGTTTAAGTATCTTAATGAAAGAAAACATAATATGATCAAATGCTCCTAAAGAGGAAAAAGAAGTGACGTTTATCAATTACTGCAACTTTGTTATCTATTTCCTCTATTCACTTTTACTTATTCACTATATCGAAAATATATTTTTGATTTTACTTATCCATTTTAGCAAATCAAGAGAAAGACAATCTTTTCTTCATGTTTTAAACCTATCATTAACAATAGGTGACAAACGGGTGGGCCGGGCCAGGTCGGGTCGAAAAATATAGTGACCGGTCGGTCACCAATCCGGGCCGGGTACCGGTCAAAAATTGAACCGGAATAGTTCCGGGCCTAAGGGGCCGGGCCGGGTTTATGTATTTTATTTTTTTGTATTTTGTATAACTATCGTAATTTATATTAATATAAAGTAAAAATATAAAACAAAAAAACAATCTTATGAAAAGAATGTTTGCATAAAGGATGCAAAGACTTTAAAATTCTTATATTTGAATATTTCATTAAGAATTTAAGATAATAGAATACAATGAAGAAGGAAAAATATTGCACTTATAATTTGCAAGTTCTTTTTTTATTTTAAACTTGCAAATTAAAGTTTACATTTAACAACTAAATTAACGAAAAAGAGTAAATTCAAAGTTTAATTATTATAAAAGAAAAATTATAATAATCATGTCAATCACGTGCTCCCTAGACGGGTTCACTTCTTCTTGCGTCTCCTCCACATTTTCATCAATATCAATCCTCGCAATAAGAATCTTGGTATTCAGGATCATGAAGAATCTAGTTATACCCGGATATCCATCAAGGAAGCAATAATAAGCACGTCCTGCTAACCTATCCAACATTTGATCAAGAAATGGAAGCGGAAAATGGTCTTTCCGAGTAACTTTGTTGAGCTTCCTATAATCCATGCACACTCTCCACTCGATGACAGTTCTTGTGGGGATCAAATCATTTTTGTCATTTGTTATCACAGTCATGCCCCCTTTCTTTGGGACACATTGCACCGACGAGGTCCACGAACTTTCGGAAATGAGGTAAACAACCCTGACATCCAACCATTTGATGGTCTCTTTCTTTACTACCTCTTGCATGGCTTCATTCAATTGTCTTTGATGTTCCACGGAGGGTTTGTGATCCTCCTCCAAAATGATTTTGTGCATGCAAAAGGCGGGGCTTATACCCCGAATATCCGCCAATGTCCAACCTATTGCTTTCTTCCTCCTTTGGAGCATCGCAAGGGTGGAATCTACCTGCACGTTAGTTAATCACGAGGAAAGAATAACAGGTAAAGTGGAACAAGGGCCTAGAAACTAATACCTGAGGTGTGAAGGCAAAGGCTTTAACTCCAAGGTGGGAGGCTTCTCAATTGAGGGCTTTGTTGGTGGAGTCTTCCAGTTTTTGAGATTCAAGGAAAGTTTTCGGGGCTCATAAGTATATGATCCCATTCCTTGCAAAGCATTGACACAATCTACAAAGACTTCCTTCTAATCCTCATCATGATTCAACAACACAGCTTCCAAGGTATCTTCAACATTTATCACAGCACTTGTGTCATCAACAATTACTTCGGTCACAAGATCCACGAACGAACACACTTTGTTGCTATTTGGCTGCCTCATTGACTTACAAACATGGAACATCACTTTTTCATCGTCCACCCGGAAGGTGAGCTCTCCATCTTCCACATCAACTAAGGCCTTCCCTGTAGCAAGGAAAGGTCTCCCCAAAATGATTGGCACCTCATAGTCAACCTCACAGTCAAGTATCACAAAATCTGCCGGAAGGATGAACTTGTCGACCCGAACTAACACATCATCAATTATCCCCATTGGCCTTTTCATTGTCCGATCCGCCATTTGCAACCTCATGGATGTGGGTCTTGGTTGCCCAATCCCCAATGTTTTGAACACAGAATAGGGCATCAAGTTAATGCTTGCCCCCAAGTCACATAAAGCCTTGGCAAAATCGGCACTCCCAATAGTGCATGGGATTGTGAAAGCACCGGGGTCTTCCAACTTTGGAGCCATGGAGTGCACAATAGCACTCACTTTATGTATCATTTTGATCATTTCACAGTTCATTGATCTCTTCTTTGTTACCAAATCCTTTATGAACTTGGCATATCCCGGCATTTGTTCTAAGGCTTCAACCAACAACACATTTATGGACAAACTTTTCATCATATCAATGAATTTCTTGAATTGATTCTCATTGTTTTGCTTTGCAAGTCTTTGAGGGTATGGAGGAGGAGGCCTTGGCATTGATGCCTTAGCCTTTGGCACTACCGGCTTCGGCATGTCAAGTACGTGCTCCCTAGACGGGTTCACTTCTTCTTGTGTCTCCTCCATATTTTCATCAATATAAATCCTCGCGTATTCATTAGCTTGAACATCATTGCTTGGCTCATCATCATCTTGCACCAACATATCATCACCCACATGTCTTCTTTGGTTTGAGGTACTAGCAACTCTGCCTCTCCCACTTCTTGTTGTCACGGCCATTGCATGCCCCGTATTCCCACCTTTCGGGTTCACCACTGTATTACTCGGTAGTGCCCCCTTTGGGCGAGTATTTAAAGCTTGAGAAATTTGGCCAAGTTGAAACTCCAAGTTGTGGATAGAAGTGTTGTGAGAGGCTAATTGGGCATCAGAGTCAGCATTTTTCTCCATCATTTGCTTAAACGTATTTTCAATCCGTCCCATTTCACTATTGGAAGAACTAGGACCTTGTGACAGATATGGAGGCAGGTTGTTTGGTTGTTGATACATCGTGGGCCTCTGAAAGCCCGATCCCCGATTTACTTGATTGCTATTGTTCCAACACCCTTGATTAATGTTGCCTCCTTAATTTCTTTTATTGTTGCCAACCCAATTACCTTGATTATTTCCTCCCCAATTGCCTTGATTACCTTGATTACCCCAATTGTTTTGATTTTTGTTGTTGCCACCACTCCAATTTCCTTGGTGGCTTTGGTTGTTCCAATTTCCTTGGTTTCCTTGTGATCTCTATTTTTGTTGATTTGGAGCATTACTTCTTTGACCTTGATAATTGTTGACATATTGAACCTCTTCATATTGCTCATCATATGAATCATCTTGACTATATACACTATTACTTTGCTCAAATTATTCCGGATGGTTTTGTACTTGTTGACCTCGTAGCCGTCTCTTGTTTACCATCATGTTCACCCTTTCCATAGCATTCACCTGTTTCGGCCCTTGAACCTGTTGAAGCTGAGCCTTGGCCAATTGGTTCATGGTGGTTGTCAACTCCACAATAGCTTGCCCATGATCATGTAGCTCCTTGTGTAGGTGAATAACATTTGGGTCACCCTGAGGAACATTGGCTCTACATTTCCATGCCGAAGAGGTGTCCGCCATCTCATCCAAGAGTTCACAAGCTTCAAAATAAGGCGTGTTCGTGAAGTTACCCCCAGCGAGTTAATTTACCACACACTAATTCGTTGTGTTGATCCCCCTGTAGAAGGTTTGTTGGATCATGGCCTCGGTCATATCACTGTTCGGGCATTCTTTGACCATGGTACGATATCTTTCCCAAATCTCGTGCAATGGCTCATTGGGCTTTTGTTTGAAAGCTAGAATTTCATCCCTTAGTGTAGCCATGTGCCCTGAAGAGAAGAATTTGGCAATGAAATTATCGGCCAACACATCCTAAGTGTGGATGGAATGATTAGGCAATCTCTCTAACTAGTCCAAAGCCTTTCCCCGTAGAGAAAAAGGAAACAACCTTAACTGCAGTGCATCCTCGAAGACATTTGTTTGCTTGCTCCCCCAGCAAGTATCGATGAAACATTTGAGATGCTGGTAGGCATTTTGGTGTGGAGATCCGGTGAATAAACCTCGCTGCTCAATCAGTGTAAGCATCACGTTGGTTATTTGGAAGTTGCCCGCCCTAATCTGGGGCAGGACTATTACACTTGCATAGCCCTCATTCGGCATCACCAGGTCTGTTGCTCTTGGTGGAGGTGGGGGAGGGTTTGGGACATTATCATTAGGCGGTCGGACTCGCCTGTTTACTTGAGGCTCGGGATGTACTTCATCCACTTGATCATCATCTACCTCCTTCCCCAATGGTAAATTTCCGAGAGGCTCGTTGTTAAGGGCCATTTTTTTTTACCTAAAGCAATTCACAAATAAAATTAGTGACTCGAAAGGAAAGAAAGACAAAACACACAAATACCTAGATATAGAGCTAAATCTGTTTAACTCCCCGGCAACGACGCCAAAAATTGATCTCGGCCAAACCCACACCACAATTTAGTAGTGAAGCGGTCGATGCAATAATAAACCCAACGAAGGCCGGGATCGAATCCACAGGGAGTTAGAATATGGGATTAGGTGTATATCTAAGTTAATTATAAGTTTTGACACAAATTACACTTCCACAAACTTGATTGGTGTTCTACTTCTACTTTACTCTATTGTTTGCAAGTATAAAACTAAGGACAATATTTTTGGTTTTGAGTTTGTCAAATGATTAAAAGGGACTAGGGTCGTGATTTCTACCTAGGTGGTTATCTAATGGGTTGTAAACTCCAGGGCAAATTTGATTAGTTGGGATCGTGATGTAGCAATCACATCTGGGTACTCACTCTATACTTCTCGGTAGTTTGAGTGATTTTGCCCAATTTAGCTTTCTCAAGCCCAATTGGGTATTTGCACAATACAAGTGATATTAGCTCAAGTCAAGTATTACTATCTCTAGGTTTAACCCTTTAATTGGGGCTATCAATTTCTTGAGTTCACCTTAATTTCTTGTTTGCCAAGTTTTCCTAGACTTAGTCTCTCTTTCTCAAGTAGAGGCTAAGTCAAATAGGCATGAACCAATGTTTGCAACCATTGATTCTAGGGTTCAATCATGAACAAGGCTAAATGTCACTAACCTAATAAAAAATAAGCCCTAAATTAAACACCCATCAAATACCCACACTAGGGTTGGGTCACAACCCTAGCTAGAGATTAAGCTACTCATAAAAAGTACAGAAATCAAAGAGGAAATTAAGAGAGAATGCATATTAATTGATTAGGGAAAGAAAATCTAATGTATAGATATTAATCCAGTACAAAAATCCTCAAAATAGCAAAGAAAACGGCTCATTTGCTCTTCTCCAACGTTACTTGACCTAAAAATGACAAAAAGTTCTATTTATACTAAGCTGAAAATATCTGACAAAATTGCCCCTGCGGAGGTTGTGCGGCCGCATAATTCTGGTACGGTCCGCACATTGACCTTTTGCGGCCGCACAATTATTGTGCGGTCCGCATTCTTGGAATTTTGGGCTTGGAACTTCGGGGCTTCTGCGGTCCGCATAAAAACGAGTGCGGCCTCACTTTTGATTGTGTGACCGCATAAAAATGATACGGTCCGCACTCCTTGATTTTGAACTTGACTCCAACTCTCTGATTCTTCACGCTTGCGGACCGCATAATAGTGAGTGCGACCACACTTGATATTCTGCGGCCGTACAATTTTGGTACGGTCCGCACTCCTTCAGCTTGCCCAACTACCATTCTCTAAATCTCCTCTCTGCGGTCGCATTAGAATTGTGCGGTCCGCACTGCTAGCCTTTTTTCCCTGTTTTGGTTCTTGTTCACTGTTGACTCCTTTATGAGTTGATTTTGACTTCTTTGGTTCATATCCCAATATTCCTGCAAGTAAGCACATTTTGTTAGTTTCTGGGAATGCCTTTAAGCATTTTGAGCTAAATCGCAGTTAAAAAAGAGCAAATAATCGGTCAAAATCCCTACTTATCAATGCTCCCATGACCATTCCGCTCAGGTAGCAAGGTCCGCACATCCATACCACCAACCATTCTAATTCTGTAGAGTGAGTCAAAAATCTGCAAGTCAATACACAAGGCCTTTTCCACATGACACCGATCTCAGGTGACGCTAAAGACAATACCAACTTACTCTAAACATCTGAATTCTTCCCTGCTTATCTGAGCTCGTGACATTCTTGTCAACACCAAACCGCAATCTTGATGCTCAACTTCCAATTTCCTATGCCGCTCACTGCACCTAACATGCCAATACGTGAGATTACCAGAATTCCATGATAACCCCTGATCCACTAATAAAATAAATACTTCATCATATAGAAACCTTTTACGTAGCTCATTTCAGGAAAACCAATGCAACACGCAACTAAATTCTCAAACCGCAGAAAATACAACCTCTTGTCGTGATCTTAACTGCCTTAACCATGCTGATTCAACCGTTACCAACCGAGCCACTTCTTCTGATTTACTCGACACTTGCCCTAGAAATAATAATAGCTCCATTCAAAGCATCATGATCCCAAATTTGCACTCATCCTAAGTGACCTTATTTCACGAGACCACGTTATCTCCAAAACCCACAAACCATCTCATACCCTCCTTATGGGCATATTCGCATCTTCAACTAGTACACCCATTCTGAAAATCCTTCTATGAATCCGAAGTTTTTTTCTCCCATTCCTCAAATTCCACACCGTAAACCAAAGATAATGTAGAAAACTCCAAGCCACCTTTCATAATCCACTGCCAAAGCTCGATACTTAACCATACCACAGACTCGAAATCCTTAGGCACCACACTTAAATTTTGAACCTGCTAGGACCATTATTGAGAGTCACCCACTCTGACTTGTCCCCGAATATAATCAAACTCCAAGGCCCTACTAGCACATGAACACCCTCTCAAAGAAGCAACCAGCTTAATTCCTTTTCCTTGTACATCACATCCCCACGAAGCATAAACTGATTCTTCCCAAAACCTGAATACAAATCGATAAGGCCAAATATAACACACATTCCTCAATTCCTTTACTCGAATTACCATTGATGTTTTCTTTCCTTAGTTGTAATACCCCACCAATACACCGATAACCAGGAACCTCACAAGTAAACAACCACACAATCAATTCGTAGATAGTGGGGCTCTCTCACTTAGCTTGAAGCTACCATTGCATAACTCTGGAACCCACCAAGATTCCTTATCCCCCATTGACATGATCTTGCACAATCAACCCGCCAAATTCCTCGAAATCCTTATGTTAAACATTTCATGAACATTCTGAATCATTACCCACGTTCGCACATTTGACCTCTCACTAGATAGCCAGCAAAATTCTTTGTAGAAGCTTCATCAACACCACGCAACCGCTAACCTGCTCTTAGGAGATATCCCACCTGTGGAAATTCCATGCCGGCCTCTTTCAACGATGCTGCACCAAGTACAATTACTACGAAACTAATAAACCCTCCTGAGCCCGTGCTCATTCACCAGCTGTACACGTCTGTTCACTCCCCATTGACATCAACTAAAGGTGCAACGATACATTCCAATCAAAATTCATGTTGTATCCTTCTTCATATCAAGCAACACCTTCCGGTCGTATCCAATCTTCCTCAATATAGTAGCCAATATTCTAAATTAGTCCGCAGACCTAGTCACTGTCCACCATAAGTCCCAACTCACTCTAAAATTTCCTCAAGGAGTGTAGCTATCCTACCAAAGAACCCATATGCCACTCTCCCACTTTGGTCAAACCATCTCCTTTAAGCAACTTCTCGACTTCTGTTTCTCATACATGGCCTTCTAGAATTATAACCACCGCAAGACACCTTCCACATGTCCTTCCTCATCCTCCGCTGCCCAGTTGTTGCCTTAACTCAAAATTCATCTCTGTAGCACCCGAACCAACATATCGCCGCCAACTCTTGTAATGACCCAACCAGTCATTTTAACTTTTAGAAACCCGTTCCTTAAAATAAAACTCCCCGAACATGCTTTTATTAATTTATAACTCGTGGGGATGGTTGGTTCGGGATTTGGAAGTGTGTGATTTGAAATCGGAACACTTGGTTCCTTAAGTTAGCTTTAAATGGGCAAGTTTGACTTCGGTCAACATTTTGAGAAAACGACCCTGGAATCGGGATTTGACGGTTCCAATAGGTTCGCATGATGATTTTGCACTTGGGCGTATATTCGGATCAGGTTTTGGGGGACCCGGGAGCGTTTCGGCGCCTAATAGTGAAAGTTAGTTCTTGAAGGTTTTTGAAGTTCTTTAAATTTGGTTTGGAGTAGGTTTTGGTGATACCGAGGTCCGAATGAAATTCTAAGACCGGGAATAGTTCCGTAAGGTCATTTAGGACTTGCACGCAAAATTTGGTATCATTCCGAGTTGATTTGATAGGAATTGGACGTGCAGAAGTCTTTTTAGAAGTTTTTGAATTTCATAAGTCAATTCATGCGTTTTGGCGTCCGATTCTTGGTTTTTGATGTTATTTCCGGATTTTGATCGCTCGAGCAAGTTTGTATAAGGTTATTAGAATTGTGTGGATAGTTAGTGTGGAGCCCCAAGGGCTCGGGTGAGTTTCGAACGTTCGAAAGGAATGAAAATACATTAGTTTTCTGGTGTTTCTTAGCAGAAGTTGCAGGTTTCGCAAATGCGAGAAATTGTTCGCAAATGCAAACCTCGCATTTGCAAGAAGGGCTTCGCAATTGCGAAGAAGCCCGACCTAGGTAGTGTTCGCATTTGCGACACATTTGCGATCCCAGCAGAGTTCGCATTTGTGACTCTTTGGTCGCATTTGCGACCCCAGCAGCTGAAGGCCAAGCTTCGCATTTGCGAGAGTTGTGTCGCATTTGCGAACCTGGTGTCGCAAATGCGACATCAGAGACCTGTGCCAAACTCATTTAATGAGCGAGTTAGGCCATTTATCTTACTTTTCTTTCATCTCTTGGGCGATTCTTGGAGCTTTTGGAAGAGGGTTTTCACCTAGCACTTTGAGGTAAGTAATTCCATACTCCCTGAGTTAAATACATAGATTATAAGTAGATTATAACTAGTAAATCTTAGAAATTAAATGTTTAGGTGAAAAATCTAGATTTTTATAAAAGTGAGATTTTAACCACGAAAATAGTTATAAAATTGGGTAGAAATTATATATTTAAGTTCTTGAGATTATGGGTAACGTTTTCATCCGAAAATTTCCAGAATCCGAGTACGTGAGCCCGGGGTGAATTTTAGGAATTTTACCATTTTGGATAGGACAATTTATTTAATAGATGAATTTTGAATTATTGAACTTATATTAATTATTTTATATAATTTTTGGATAGTTTCGGATTTTTCGGCATCGAATCGAGAATTTTACGCGACGCGATAATCGAAAGTGAACTTTGAGACGAGGTAAGTCTCTTGTCTAATCTTGTGAGGGGAAAATTACCCCATAGGGATTAAATTGAAATTGTTGCTAATTGCGGGGTTACGTACGCACGAGGTGACGAGAGTCTCTGCGTAGCTACTATTAATGCTAAAGTCCGGGTAGTTTAGGACTCAAAGCATATATTACTTGTATACATTGTATTCTTTGTTTAATTAATATTAATGGATATATATATGAATATATTGTGAATTATTAGATAAAGATATTAAAGGATGGAAATCTCATATGCTTGAATTTCTGTTTAAATTAATTAATTGTTAAAGAAAATTATTCTCCTCCCGAATTTATCTTATAATAAATATACTCTCCTTCCGGAAGTACATAAGAAAATTTTTTCCTTTCTTGTGGAGCGGGCCGAACGCCTCGGTAGGATAGATGCATTTATGGATCGTGTCGCACGTCCCTCGACAGTGTACACGACACTCTGGATCGAGCCTATGTCCTCGGTAGAAATCGTGCTTAATAATAATAATCACACGATACCTTAATAGCTTATTTCAGCTTGCGAAGCTAATTGATAAAATTCACAATCCTTGGAATTTAATGAATTATTATGCCTATTTGTTAAGGAATTAATTGTTATTCCTGTAAATGAGATTTAATTGATGAATTGGAAATTATTTGAATTGAAGGAATTTAATTAATATATTGAGAATTGTTGCATTTGAAGGAATTTGATTATCTCCACTGGTTAAATAAATTATTGAAAATTTTGTAAATCATGCTGATTTAAATATCCTAGTTGTATTTCAATTATTATTATTGACCCATAGTGAGTGTCAAAGTCGGTCATCTCGTCTCTACCACTTCGAGATTAGGCTTGATAGTTACTGGGTACATGTTGTTTACATACTCATACTACACTTGCTGCACTTTTTATGCAGGACCTGAGGCAAGTACTAGTGGGGGACCTATCGTCTTACACCCACGTTATTCAGGGGCATAATGGTGAGCTGCACTTTCTGAGCCATTCTGCAATTACTAGTGTCTCTCCTTGTATTTGTTTCATTATGTCTATTTTTATTTCAGACAGTATTTGAGATTTTGTATAATCTACTAGATGCTCATACACTTGTGACACCAGGTCTTGGCACACACATTGGTAGAATTTGGTGTTTTATTAATTTCTTGGTTTTAAATTTTGTCAATATATGCTTAATTTATTAAGTTGGCTTGCCTAGCTGTAATGTTGGGCGCCATCACGACCTATAGGTGAAATTGGGTCGTGACAACTCTAAACCTCCACGAAGATCATCTTCCTTGAGCCATCAATATTAGGATTACCGATTCGATTCGGAACCGCAGCACACTACGACATCTGACAGCCGCTTCCCCGACATCATTTCACAATACCTTGCCCCAAAGGCGATTTGAAGTAGGCCATAACACCGGCAAACTTAACACATTCAATCAAGGACGACGGCACCACTTCTCGAATGAATATTTCCACCACACTTGAAAATACCAAGTCTCGTTACTCCATCAATCCAACCTGAACATTCTTAGTCCGATTGCCTTTCCTTCCGCTGGAAATAAAACATTGAACCTCCGAATCATGCATTGAGAAAAACCTACTTTTAGTTCATTCACCGCCCCTACACATAGACAAGTATCCTACCATTACCTTAATACTGTGTGATAAAAATTCATGAACATCATAGTAATTGGTGCATAGCCCCAAAACCATCAGAAATACAGCTACTGAGCTGATATGATAGAACATCCTTCCACAAGGCAACGACATTAGCCCAATCGAATACGCAGGGAGAAATATCCTTCTCTACATCAGTAGTGCCATTACAATTCCTCGATTCCAAATTTATAACAAGCGCTTTGCGTCGCATAAGATTGAATAGGAAGGAAATGAAGGCATAAACCTCAAAGGAATCAAATCGCACGATGAGGAATTAAGAAGGGAACTGCTCCTATCAGCCCGATAGCCTCTCGAAATAAGTACAGACGTCTCCATACCGATCCGCAAGACTCTAATAAACTCGCTCATGACTCATGAGACCTAAATGAACCTAGTGCTCTGATACCATATTGTCACGACCCAAAATCCATTAAAGGCCGTGATGGCGCCGGACACCGCTGTCAGGCAAGCCAAAAACAAGTACTTAATTTAGTTCTCATTTTAGTATTTCGAAATCATAATTTCCTTCAATTAAATAGAAAAAGATGGAATTTACAAAGTAAATAATAATATTTTTAATAATTTCAATACAAGACAACCCATAATCACCCCAAAATCCGGTATCACAAGTGCATGAGCATCAGCTAGGAAGTAAAAGTAAAATACAGCATCTGTCCGGAATAAAAATTGGACAGAAAAAATATAAATACTGTGAAAGAGACTTTGCTGGCTGCGGATCGTAGTATAGAGTGCAGCTCACCTAAGTCCCCGCAATAACCGCGCCTCTACGCCCACAAGGCCTTTAGACATATATATACCTGCACAAAATATGCAGCAAGTGTAGTATGAATATGTAAATCAATGCGTACCCAGTAAGTATCCCGCCTAACCTCAAAGAAGTAGTGACGAGGGGTCGACTCAGACACTTACTATGGGCTATAAATAAAATACCAATGATATAATTAAGCATGGATCATATAGAACGGTTGTAAGCTCAATATCATGAAATAAGTAACCAATTCTTTTATTAATAAGAAATTTCCTAAATTCATTTTCATCATTTAACAATTTATATCTCCAGCCAATAAAGCAGCGTCAATAATTATAAGTTCCGAGGAATTATCATGCGCAAGTCATGCCGAGGTCGTATGGCCCGATCCAACATATAAATGTAAACTGTGCACTTCCGAGGGTCGAACAATGCGAACCAACATATAAATATAAACCTGCCGAGACGAACGACCCGCTCCCATGAGAGTAGTGGAAATTTACCCCGCTCGCGGAATATATTTGCGATGCCGTTGCACATAGATTTTCTTAAGTTATTATAATATTTCTTAAATTCTTTTTCAAAAATACGAAATTCAATGAAAATTTTCAAGTCTCGAAATCCTCAATTTCAACTCTTTTCAAGGACTTTAATAAGCATACTCGATCTCAATTCTTTTCAAGGTAAATAATAAATATAGTCAAATAACGGTATCAACAATACATGATGTAAACCTAAAACTACCCGAACATAAGCATAGTTAGCAGCTACGCACGGACTCCCGTCACCTCGTGCGTACGTAGCCCCCGCAAGTAGAAGCACATATTTAATCAATTCACCTATGAGTTAATTCTCTCTTACAAGGTTAGAAAAGAGACTTACCCCACTCTGTAATTCCATAACGGCTCCAAAGCCTATCCAACAACTCAAACCGGTGTCCGTCGCTCCAAAACTAGTCAATAAATGTGCAAATCCATAAATATATACTCTAACACTCATTATAATTCAATTTACAATAATTTCCAACTCCGCTCGAAAGGTTGATAAAATTACCCTCGGGCCCACGTGCCCAGATTCCGAAAATTCTCAAAGCCAAACACTACCCATAGCACTACGAATCCAAATATATAATTTATTTTCAATTTCATGCCCAACTTCATGGTCAAAATCCAAAAATATAAATTCTAGGTTTTCTATCAAAAATCCCACAATTTCTACCAATTCCCATGCTTGAATCCATATAAAAACCAGGTATTTAAGTTATAATAAATGAGAATCACTTACCTTGTGTTGCTTGATGGAAACCTTCCTTTTAAGCTCTCCAAAATTGCCCCAACCAAATGAAAAATGAAAGGAAATGGGCCAAATCCCTGTTCTTAAAGAACCCTTCTATCCAACGACTCCCGTACCTGCGGCCGCTTCGTCGCATCTACGGTCTCGCAAGTACGGCCAAAATCACGCACCTGCGCATTCCCTTTGCCCAGCAAAGCTCTGCATGTGCGCCCCATGCGGCAAACTTGCGCTTCTGCTTCTGCGATCCTCATGTGCATCTGCGCTCGCGCACCTGCGCGTTTGTGCCCGCTTCTGCAACCCCGGGCCTTTTGGCCAACCTCCGCTTCTGCACTGACCACTTCGCATCTGTGCCTTGAAAGGTGCGCCCAAATGTTCCGCACCTGCGGTTGCTGGCCACCCTCCTCTCCTTCGCACCTGCGACTCGTGGCTTGCACCTGCGGCCCTTTTCACGCAAGTGCGATTGCACCAGATATCAGCTGCCTCAACATTTCATTCAAGTCCAAAATCGATCCGTTAACCATCCAGAATCCACCTGAGGCCCTCGGGACCTCAACCAAATATACCAACACGTCCCAAAACACATTACGAATTTAGTCGAGGCCTCAAATCACGCCAAACAACATCGAAGCTACAAATCACCCTCCAATTTAAGCCAAATGAACTTTGAAGCTTCAAACTTCTACCTTCGACGCCGAAACCTACCAAATCACGGCCGATTGACCTCAATTTTTGCACACAAGTCATATTTGACTTTACAGACCTACTCCAACTTCTGGAATCAGAATCCGACCCCGATATCAAAAGTCCACTCCCGGTCAAACCTCTCGAAAACCTTCAAATTCCAACTTTCGCCAAATGGCCTCAAAATGACCTACGGACCTCCAAATCCACATCCGCACGCACTCCCAGTACCAGAATCACCATACAGAGCTATTCCCAAGCTCAAAATTCCAAACGGATATTGATAGCATTGAAATGCACTTCAACTCAAATTTATAAAATTCTTCCAAAATGCCAACTTTCATAATAGGCGTCGAAACGCTCCCGGGTCATCCAAAACCCGATCTGAACATACGTCCAAGTCCAAAATCATCATACGAATCTATTGGAACCTTCAAATCCCGATTCCGAGGTCGTTTACTCAAAATCACACTTTAGTCAATTCCTCCAACTTAAGGCTTCCGAAATTAGAATTTTCTTTCCAAATCAACTCCAAACTTCCCGAAATTAAATTCCGACCACGCGTACAAGTCATAATACCTTAAGTGAAGTTGCTCGGGGGCTCAAACCGCTGAACGACGCGCTAGATCTCAAAACGATCGGTCGGGTCATTACAGAACACATCATTCTTGAAGATGTAAGAGCTTTTCTGAAAATATTTTTGTTAAGTTTTTCCGAGAAGACAAAAATAGAATTAGCTGTACTTTTATTATGATTCTAAAAAAATTTTGAAATAACACAAATTGAAGAATTGAATCTTATGTCTTCTTAATTTATTTTTCGTCAAAGGTTACAATATTACCTTTGCAGTGAGGTTTTAGTTCATAAAAGTTTTAAAAAAAGATTAATGATGACTCAATTTGAATAAATATTGTTTTCTATTATTTTATTCTCATTTGTTCAAGTTTGCATATTAACCAAGTTAACTCTTAATATTATACTACAACTGATTTTACTCTTTTTCTAATTTCTTTCATCACCAATGATCTTTTCGAGGAAACAAATTTATGGTCCCTATGATTTAAGCCAACTTGAGAAGTAATTTTAGGTTTATAATTTTGGAAAATAATAGAATTGCATTCTTTTGCTAATTTAATAACTTTAATACTTAAGTATTTATTTTCAATATTAAAAATAAATAATTTATTTTTGTTGATTCAAATTCTGAATATTAGCTCTTATTGAATTTTAAATATTTTTAATAAGATTATTTTATTTTAAATGATCAAAGAATCACATTTTTGCACTTTTTATTTACTGAAGCATTAGTGTTATTGACTTTTACCAATCATTTATTTTCTTTTTTATATTAATAAAGATACTTCATAGTTATTTATTCCAATTGTTAAGCGTAATATTTAAATACATTTTATACACACACACACACACACACACACACACACACATATATATATATATATATATATATATATAATAACACGTTAAAAATAGTTTGGTAAACTTTTATTAATTATTTTTCTCATGTTATTGGCATGGGTAAGGTTGCACTCTGAATAAAATATATAGCACATTGTTATTATTTGATTAATGTAGTTATTTCTCCTATTTCTTGTTTATGGAATCGTTTGGTTCAATCCTATATTTTAGTAGAAGTAAATTGAAGATGAAAGGAAACTTTATTAAACGTAATATCTTAATGAGTTTTAAGTCCTAGATATTAGGATTTTGACTTAATTCAAAGAAGGTAAAGTTTAATTGCTAAATTTTTTAATTTATTTCAAAATCCTAAATATTTGTGAATAATTAAATGACAATTTTGTCTAATGTGAAATCTATTTTTAAAGGGCAAAAAAGACGAACAACATTTCCCTAAGGGCCTCGTGCTTTTAGTATAGTACTAGTCTCTATAAACGTGCGTTGCACGATATTCCCCGTCAATCATATTAAAAAGCTAATTAGTGTTATTTTTAATTATATTATATCTATTTTATGAGGTACCAAAACGTTATTAGGGTCATATCCTCTTAATACTTCTTAATTTAAAAATAACGTTCTAAATGTACATTCCCTTTGTTGCTGCTACCCTTGTGGAAAAAAATAAGTTATGACTAAAATAATTGAATATTAGGAATTGAGGCCGTGATCGTATGTTGTATTATTGTTATTAACTGTAACTATAAAATTATTAGAAGGATATCAGTCATTTTTTAGCGTAAGAAGTCAAATTGTTGTGCGAACGCGTTTGGTTGCACGTTATTTCACTCATCATAGGGTGAGACTTCCCAATTTTCCTATCTCACTGCAAAAATAGAATATGACAAAAGTCAAGTTCCTCATAAAACAAATGCGCAACTCTATTGTAATGGTAGCATTGTGGCTAATTGTTTTTCTTTCTAAATGACTTCTCCAAAAGTGATAACATAATTAGAAATTAATTTAATAAATTAAAGTGATCACAAAGAGTAAGCTACAATATTTCAAAAATATAATTTTCCCATCTCCATAAGTTTTTTCTCATTTTATGTAGTCTTTTGCAATGAAATTTCATACGTATTAGGAAGATTTCAACTATATTTTTTTTTACATAAATTACATATTTATTTACTTGCAAAATATAATTATTCAACTTTATGATGGCTACTTCTATTCTTTCTTGTCACAACCCAAATTCCCTCCGTATAACGTCTTGACGGCACCTAATCTCTACGACTAGGTAAACTTAACAAATTGTGAAAATAATAATACGAAAGTAAAACTTGGCAACTAACAACAGTGGATAACTAAATAATTAGTAACAATGCCGCTCGGCATGTACAATAACAAATACTCTATAATACACAGTCTTTTCAAAATCCGAAACATCGTAAGTCACAAGCTACAGAAGGAAACTAGTATCTCTTTACACCAGAGTCTAATAAAAGAAGTACGGAAGGTAAATGACATATGAGAGAATAGAGGGGGACTCCGAGGTCTACTGTCACAACTCAAAATCCCACCACAAGGGTCGTGATGGCACTTAGCCTCTAAGACTAGGTAATCCAATTACAATTACAATTCAAGCAGTTGTTTTTTTGATAAAGATATAATTTAATACATGTGTCGAAACCAACAACAGAAATAATTATAACACCTTCCCAAGACTGGTAATACTGAGTCACGAGCTCTAACTGAGTACATGCAGTGTTCCCCAAGGATCGAATATACAATACTGTTCGAATAAGAGTGGACAATACAATAAAAATGGAAAGAATCCGGGGACTGCGACGACCAAGCAGCTCTACCTTGAATCCTTGCGATCACACTCTAATCTCTGTCCTCAATGCCTGGCACTGCACAAAAATGTGCAGAAGTATAATGTAAGTACACCATAGTCGGTACCCAGTAAGTATCAAGACTAACCTCGGTGGAATAGTGATGAGGTACAGTCAAGACACTCACTAGTCAAATAACCTGTGCAATATAGCATACGAAAATAATAGAATAACAAATAGCAGTAATGGCAACAATAATCAACTTGTGACATAAACAGCAAGGCAATAGGAACACCATAAATATTACTCAAACGGATAATAAACACAAGTACATCCAATTAATCAAGTCCTTCGAATATAAATCATTCACATATAATTCTTTCGAATAAATACCCTCCAAATAAATTTCTTCAAATAAATATCCTTCCAATATAAAACTCTTTCACATAAATATCTTATATCATAATCATAAATACGGGTCTCAATCCTCTTTCATATTCTCATGGCACCTCGTGCCCATGTCTATATCACATTTGCATGGACAACTCACGTGCCCAAAACATCAATATATAAAATCCGTAGGATCAATTTATTTTCAATAAAGTAAGGTTAAAATCTTTAAATCAAGTAAGAAATCAACAAAGAAATAAGTTTATTTTGGAAATCGTTTGAGTGAAGAAAAATGACATTTCAATTAAAATAAAGCATCAGATAAGCTACTGATTTGGATGTAAAACTTATTAAATTAAAACATAATAGTAATTTCTTTTATTTAAAATAACTCAATCATCGAAAACAAGTATAACCCAGAAATACAAATCCTCAGAGTCTTGTACGAAAAAGTCAAAGTCAACACAATACAACAAGAAATACAAAACACTTAATATTAAGTCAAATAATACATCACGGAGAACACAAAAATTTATAAATTTCGAAAAAATAAAATAACAAAAGACAAGTGCAACCATAGAGAAATATCAACCAAGGGCACTCTCGATGTACCGCCTTGTAGTCCCAAATTATAAATAAATTTCAACAAAAGGCACTCCCGCGGTACCGCCTCATAGTCCCAAATCATAAATAAATTCACAATCTTTCCTAATATCACCGCGGGAGCCTTCACATTTAGTTTTAAAAATTATTTTTCCCGAAATAGCATCCCGCGTTTTAGCCACCCTTATCACACCGCATGACTTCTAGTAGTTCCCCTACTAGCCACGCGTATCAAGCCCCCCTTATATCACCGCATGCGTTTTAACACCCAGACCTTATACCATCGCATGCGTATCACAATTCACACCTCAAGTGCTCAAATATCACAGCATATTATAAATTGCACATCACGTGCTCAAATATCAAAACATATCACAAATTACACCTCAAGTGTTCAAATATTACAATATATTACAAATTACACCTCAAGTGCTCAAATATTACAATATATCACAAACTGCACATCAAGTGCTCAAATATTACAACTTGCCACAGGAATCAACAATACATTATTTTCCACAATAAGGAGCCCATGGCTGGACCATAATGTGCACAAAATTTTAACAAAATATTCGGGAGTGAACAACTCAACAAAATAATATTTCACAATTTAACACTTTGCCTCAGTATGATTTACGGTCTTTATAACTCAATACCAATTTCAACGACATGAACTGGAAAGTAATTCATCAAGGAACAACGCCTTCTTTGATCCAAACTTTTGGCAAATAGATTAATGCCTCCTTTTAAACTTACATAATAAATTATTTGCAAATGAATAATCCATAATAAAATTATCTTCAGGAAATATCAACTCAACAAAAATACGAGATTCACATAAAAATCAAAGTGGCGATCACACCAAATTATCATATAAAAATAAATTCAACAAACAAGGATTTATGCATGACAAATAAAGGATTTACTATGTTCCAATAATTTTCCAATTTAATACATAAGGGAGTCTACGAATTTCAACCAATATAATTTGCACATATAAACCAAGTACGTACTCGTCATCTCGTGTACATGGTTTCAATTACATATTTTTTTACATAAGACTCAATGCCTAAGGGGTAATTTCTCCCACTCAAGGTTAGGCAAGATACTTATCTCGACGAAAATAAACTGATACTTTAAATGATCTTCGCGAGTGAAGCCACCTCCGAACTGCTCAAATCTGAAATTCGCCCCTTAATAATACTACGATGGTCCACCACACTAAACAAATTTCAATCTACAACAATGTAACACAATTGCGCCAATATTAGCAAGATTTCTATACTTTAAGTCATTTAGACATTTTATCAAACATCTAATGTGCATAATTTTCTACAACCTCCTTCAATGGAATTTCTTCACCTAAAAATCACCTTCCACACAAATGATTGATCTCACAATCGTCTCTAGGTCATCCACAACTTCCCTTAGCACATGCATGCCCAACAATTCACTCCCAACCCACAAATCTTATCAATTAATTCATTTTACAATCTCTACAATATCAACACACCTAGGTTGGGCACTTATTGCTTCCAATCACCATCCCATAAGCCCTAACACATATTTCGTACATAAATAATCATCATGCATTAGTTAGAGGTAGTAGTCATACCTATTATAGACCAAATCTTGAAAGACAACTTTTGGAGTGTTCTTGAGATTTTGAAGAAATCCTATGGAATCCATTCAAAACCTTGTTGTAACTAGTGATTGAGAAGTTAAATCATCATAAAAATATACTTAGAAACTCACCTTAGGTGTGTATTAGAAGCCTTGGCCGGATGGGTGATGGAGAGAAAGCCCAAATATTGAAGAAATGACTTAGCCCCTCTCTATGACCGTCCTTGGATTATTTAATGGGCTCCTACATGCGCGTCCGCGCACCTGGGCAAGTGGCCGTGCATCCGGTTGCGCACCTGAGGTAGAAAGTCTCAAATATGCGCGGCCGCGCATCTGGCACAAGTCCAGTAAAATGGACATAACATTCTGTATACTTATCCAAATGACGAACAGTTTGATGCGTTGAAACTAGACTCAAAGGGCTTTGATTTGATAGTATACACCATATAACTCTTCATATCCTGAGAGGTATGCTCATTTGAGGTTAGATCTTGTGCGAACTCACTTGAAACTTTATCCCATCATATAATTTTCAACTTGACTTAGCCTTAGGGCTCTTCTTAGACCATAAACCATTCTTAATGTACCTAATACATATATTATCATGATCAACTGATATCATTCAAATTATCAGTCTTGTTTATACCCGAATTGGTATAATTAGCACCTGTCAATCTTCTTAATGGTCTTAAAACACTTAGAATATTTTCGGGGTATTACATTTGCGGACGCGGCATATGTACTTTAAAGTCTCCGTACAGTAGCAAGCACTCTCAGCTAATAGCGGGCCTAATAAGAAGCACCTAGATCTGCACACAAAACATGTGCAGAAGAGTAGCATGAGTACACCACAACGATGCCAAGTAAGTTCCAAGCCTAACCTCGGTAGAGTAGTGACGAGGTCAGGTCCGAACCCTACTGGGATACAATAATAAGATAGGCGATATACTAAAAATAAAGTAAAAATGGAGAATTTAACAGCAAGAATTCACATAGAAACAACAATACACGAACAATGCGATAACAATAGGGGCACTCCCGAGATACAGTCTCGTAGTCCCAAAAGTAACTATGCGAGAAGATCTCTCGAGGTACCGCCTCGTAGTCTCAAAAGTAAATGTACAGGGAGAACTCCCGAGGTACCGCCTCGTAGTCTCAAAAATAAACGTGCAGGGAGAACTCCCGATGAATCGCCTCCTAGTCTCAAAAGTAAATATGCAGGGAGAGCTCTCGAGGAACTGCCTCGTAGTCTCAAAAGTAAATGTGCAAGGAGAGCTCCCGAGGAACTGCCTCGTAGTCTCAAAAGTAAACGTGCACGGAGAACTCCCGAGGAACCACCTCGTAGTCTAAAAAGTAAATACACAGCTCAAACCGATAAATACAACATTTAACAACAAAATTTCTACAGTTATACTGATAAAGAATAAAGAAAAGCAGGAAATCAACTAGGCATGCTTCACAAAGCTCAAATAAGCAGTTAAAGCACATAAACATGCGATATTAGACTAAACAGGATAGCTACACATATTGGAATACCTCAATTAAGAATGAAAACAGACTAATACTTATTTAAACGGTATAACTCAAATTAAAGGAAGAACATATTACTACTCAGTAAAATAAATCGGGTTTTACAACAAATAGCCCGTGTACGTACTCGTCACCTCACGTACACGATGCTCACATATCACAACAGTACCAAATCCTAAGAGGATTTCCCCCCACATAAGGTTAGGCAAGCCACTTATCTTGAACTAAGCTCAATCAATCAGTAAAAATGCATTTTCCTCGATAATCCGACTCTGAATGGCCCAAATCTAGCAAAAAACAATGACATATCATAAATACAACTATAATAGACTAATCTAATTAATGAAATCAAGACTTTAACAAAAATTCTAAAATCCGTCCTATAAAGTCGACCCGGGTCCACGTCTCATAATCGGGCAAAAATCACAAAATCTGAAAGCTCATTCACTCACAAGTCCAACCATACCAAATTTATCAAAATCTGACCTCAAATGACCACTCAAACCCCAAAATCAAACTCTTCAAATCCCTAGCATCAAACTCCCAAATTCCACCTTAAATACACACTAACTAGGTGAAAAAAATAGGGAAGCAAGATTATAGATAAAAAATAAGCACAAGGGACTTACCTGATGAAATCCCTTGAAAATGCTCTCAAGAAATCGTCAACCCGAGCCAAAAATGAAGAAAATGGCCAAAAATCTCGAAGCCTCGCTTAAAAATGTTCTCGCCAGGCATTTCCGCATCTGCGGACCACCGATCGCACCTGCGATACCGCACCTACGGAATTTCTCTCGTAGGTGTGAAAATAACTTAAGGGGCTGGGTTCGTATTGGGGGCCGCACCTGCGCGCCTGCTCCTGCGAATATCTTCCGCTTCCGCGATCCTCACGCTCCAGGCCCTGTCCGCTTCTGCGATCCTCACGCTCCAAGCCCTGTCCGCTTCTGCGCTCTATCTCCACAGATGCGGATCCTCTTCTACGGGCCAATCTCGCACCTGTGCCCACAGACCAAGCTTGACCAAACCGCACTTGCGCTCCTTCTTCCGCACGTGCGAGTCCGCACCTGCGGTGTCCCCACCGTAGGTGCGAAAACAAGTGAAACCAGAAAACTTCAGCAATTTGCATAAGTCCAAATTCAATCCGTTAAGTATCCGAAACACCATACAAACTTAGTCGAGCCTTCAAAATATGTCAAACAACAACAAAAACACGAATCACCCTCCAATCCAAACTTAATGAATTTGAAAATTCAAATTTCTACAACCGATGCCGAAACCTATCAAACCACGTTCGATTGACCTCCAATTTTTCACACACATCATATTCAACATTACGGACCTACCCCAACTTCCGGAATTGGAATCCGACTCCGATATCAAAAATTTCACTTCCGGTCAAAATTTCCAAAAAATCGACTTTTGCCATTTCAAGCCTAATTCAGCTACAGACCTCAAATTCATAGTTCGGACATGCTCACAAATCTAAAATCACCCAACGGAGATAACAGAACCGACAGAACTCCATTCGTAGTCATCTTCACACAGTTCTGACTACGGTCAAAATCCTAAGAATTAAGCTTCTATTTTAGGGACTAAGTGTCCCAAATCACTCCGAAACCACAACAAAACTTCCCGGGAAGTCACATAAGCAGAAAACAATACAGTGAAAGCAGTAAATAAGGGATAGGGGCTAATACACTCAAAATAAATAGCCGGGTAGTTACACCCTCCCCCTCTTAAAACAATCGTTCATCCTCGAACGATCATATAGACATACCTAAAGTGGTGAAAAGATGAGGATAGCGGATGCGCATATCATGCTCGGTCTACCAAGTCGCCTCCACGACCAGCTGACCCCTCCACTGAACCTTCATGGAAGCAATGTTCTTTGACCTCAACTTTCGAACCTGCCTGTCCAAAATAGCCACCGGTTCCTCAACATAAGATAAATCCTTGTCCAACTGGACTGAGCTAAAATCTAACACATGAGATGGATCGCCGTGATAATTTCGGAGCATAGAAACATGGAATACTAGGTGAACTCCTGCTAGACTGGGAGGCAAGGCAAGCTCATAAGCAACCTCCCAGCACGCCGCAATACCTCGAATAGCCTGATACACCATGGGCTGAACTTGCCCCCTCTTTCCGAACCTCATAACACCCTTCATAGGTGACACCCGGAGTAGGACCCGCTCTCCAACCATGAATGCAACATCGTAAACCTTCTGATCCGCATAACTTATCTATCTGGACTGGGCTGTGCGAAGTCGATTCTGAATCACCTTCACCTTATCCAGGGCATCTTGAACCACGTTCGTACCCAATAATATAGCCTCGCCCGGTTTAACCAACCCACTGAGGACCGACACCGCATACCATACAAAGCCTCATACAGTGCCATCTGGATGTTCGATTAATAACTGTTGTTGTAGGCAAACAACGCAAGTGGCAAGAACTGATCCCACGACCCTCCAAACTCCATCACACACGCACATAGCATATCCTCTAATATCTGAATAGACAGTCTGAGGGTGAAATATTGTGCTCAGCTCCACTCGAGTACCCAACTCATGCTGTTCGGCCCTCCAGAACCGTGATGTAAACTGCGTACCCCAGTCATAGATGATAAATACCAATACCCCATGAAGCTTGATGATCTCGCTGATGTAAATTCAAGCCAGCTGCTCGGAAGAATAGGTAGTCATCACAAAAATGAAATGAGCTGACTTGGTCAGCCTATCCATAATCACCCAGACTACATCAAACCTTTGCTGAGTCCGTGGGAGTCCAACAATGAAATCCATATTGATCCACTCCCATTTCCACTCTAGAATCTCTAACTTCTGAAGCAACCCACCTGGCCGTTGATGATCATACATCACCTGCTGGCAATTTAGATAGAGAGCCACATACTCCAATATGTCTTTCTTCATCCTCCTCCACCAGTAATGCTGCCTCAAGTCATGATACATCTTCGCGGCACCCGGATGAATAGAGTACCGCGAACTGTGAGCCTTCTGAAGAATCAACTCTCGCAAACCATCTACATTGGGCATACATAACCTGCCCTGCATCCTCAATGCACCATCATCTGCAATAATGACCTACTTAGCATCACTGTGCTGGACCGTGTCCTTAAGAACTGTTACATCCCGCATTTTCGTACGTTGAAGTTTCTTCGTAAGTTAATCGACGTAAGCTCGGGAATGAGATTAGTTTTGAGGTTATAAGTATTATGCTATTTCAAACGAGTTCGTGAAGGTGAGAGGGTAAGCAAATTGAAAAAAATGAGTTTCGTCAAAGTTTGTCATTTTGAGATAAAATACGGTCCAAGCTATAATACCCCGTATTTATGGACTAGTGCCATACAAGGTACCACATGACCATGATAGTAAGGTGTATAAAGTATGTTAAAAGTGAGTAGTATTTTAAGTAATTTGAGATAATTCTTAATTATGTGGTTAATTGGTTAATTATTGAATTAGTAGGGGATTAATAAATTGATTAAGGAGAAGGGGTGAAAATTTGAATAAGTTGAAAGTGTAGTAACGTGGAAGCTAAAGAATCAAAGAATTATGACTCAAAAGTAACTAAGATATGTGGCAATTCTTAAAGAAAGTGAGTCATTTCCATTTAATAATGGATAGACACATAAAACGCGAGTCATGTCCATTATTAAAAGACACAAGTCACAATTCCATTATGATATGCATTCAAAATAGAAATATTTGTATGTTACAAAGCCTAAGTTTCAAACGCAATTCATATAGAAAATGCTAAGTATGGATCTTCAACTGTTCATACAAGATTTCACAACATCTCCAAGGAATCAAATGAGAATTCTTAGTATTTTAAGCAACGAATTTTTCCCTACTCCGATCTTGCCGTCACGTATTTTGTCGAAGGTAACGTGTGTTAGAGAGATTGTCAAGAGAATCGACTCAGGTATGTTAAGGCTATCCCTTCTTTCTTTTTGGCATGATCTATATGACACGAACGAAACGAGCAAATGCACAACTTCCATAAATGACTCTATTCATAGAAATACCAGAGATGCTTATGTTCTTGATTCCCCATGTGTTATATTATTTTATCATCTATTCATGGGTCTAAAAAATACGTAAGTTGGTAAAGTTTATTTCATGATATTAATCAGAGGCATAATGGTCTTATGACGTACCGAGAGATTTTATTAACCTATTTCATATGTATTTCATGAATTTATACATGCACATTGACCCATGACCAGATGGCGTTATATATATATATGTATGTATATGGGATATGGGAAAGGTTATGGCGTTATATACGCACCACCACCTGATCAGCTGGTATACGTTGATGATTTGCCCACAGTGGCCAAAATGATATGATGGGATGCCCTCAGAGGTTTGATGATATTATGAACGCATATACCTATGCATGCTATGACATTTATACGCATATGTATGACATTATAAAAATGAAATGATTCACAGAGCTATGCAAATGTACATGTCGAGTCTTTTACTCCATGTTTCTCTCATGTCTATTATTTACTGATTTTCATTCCTTACATACTCGGTATATTATTTGTACTGATGCCCCTTTTGCCTGGGTACGCTACGTTTCATGCCCGCAGGTCCCGATAGACAGGTCAAGAGTCCTCCAAGTAGGCTATCAGCTCAGCGAAAGATGTTGGCGCGCTCCATTTGCTCCGGAGTTGCTTGTTTAGTTAGTATGACTTAGACGTGTATTGTTTGGTATGGCGGGTCTCTGTCCTGACCTTTATGATAAGTATGCACTCTTAGAGGCTTGTAGACAGATGTCATGTATAAGGAAACGTGTATGGCCTTGTCGGCCTATATGTTAAGTATATGTGATGACCCAAAAGGTCATCTTATGTTTTAGAACTCGAATCTGCGCTCTTAAGCCTTAAAAATCTCATTTTACCCTCTTCGATTTGCGTGCGCAGTCGAGGCAAGTTTCCGGAAAGCTTTTATGTTAAAAATTGATGATAATAAAAATTTATGCCTTAAAAAGTTGATTGTATTTGACTTTGGTCAACATTTTTGGTAAACGGGCCTGGATTCGTGTTTTGACGGTCCTGGTGGGTCCGTATCGAATTATAGGACCTGGGCGTATGCCCGAAATCGAATTCGGAGGTCCCTAGCTTGAGTTATGAATTGTTGATGAAAATTAAAAGTTTGAAAATTAATTATTTCAAAGAATTGATTGATGTTTGGCATTGTGAGTACCAGGTTCGTATTTTGGTTTCGGATCCCGGTACAGATTCATTATGATATTTAAGACTTTTCTATGAAATTTGGTGAGAAACGGAGTTGATTTGACGTAATTCGGATGTCCAGTTGAGAAGATAGGAATTTTAAAGTGTTCTTGAGAATTTAATTTGATTTGGTACTAAATTCGTAGTTCTAGGTGTTATTTTGGCGATTTGATCGCGCGAGCAAGTTCGTATGACTTATGTGCATGTTTGGTTTGGAGCCCCGAGGGCTCGAGTGAGTTTCGGGTAGGTCACAGGATGTTTTGGACTTTGAAATTCTGGTATTTTGCTGCAGCAGGTATTCTGGCAAGTCCTTCTTCGTGTTCGCGAAGGTACTCTCGGGAACGCGGAGAGTAAACTGGGCAGCTGAAATTTTCTTCTTCGCGAACGCGAAGGCTTAGTCGCGAATGCGAAGCGATGGGGGCGTTACCCTTCATGAACGCGACCAACTCCTCGTGAATGCATAGTGTTAGGCACACCTGGGGAAGAGTCGATCGTTCCTTCATCGCGAACAAGAGCAATGTCTCGTGAACGCGAAAGCTAGGGGGGTAGCCTACGTGAACGTGACACGGTCTCATGAATGCGAAGGCTTGGCAGCCTATACGTTTCGCGAGCGCGACAGTGGTCTCGTGAACGCGATGCACACTGTCGCCCAGCACTTAACAGAATCCAAACACGGGTTTAAGCCATTTCTTCAACATTTTTCAAGAACCAAACGGGTAGAGGCGATTTTCAAGAGTTATTTTCTTCCCCAAAGTGTTGGTAAGTAATTCTAAATCATTTTCTTTCAATTACCCATTACATTCATGAATTATCAACCTAAAATCTAGAGTTTTCATGGTAGAATTAGGGGTTAGGGTAGAAATTAGGGATTTCGGAAATTTGGGAATTTAGACCTCAATTTGAGGTCGGATTCCAAAACTAATTATTTATTCGGGCTCGGGGGTGAATGGGTAAATGGATTTTTGTCCAAACCTCGAGTTTTGACCAAGCGGGCCTGGGGACGATTTTTGACTTTTTGGATTAAAATTTGGAAAATTTAATTTATGCAATATAATTGATTTCTTTAGCAATATTTGATATTATTAAGTCAATTTTGAATAGATACGAGTGGTTTGGAGGTGAATTCCAAAGGAAAAGCTATGATTGAGAATTAAGTGGCCTTCGGAGCAAGGTAAATGTTGTGTCTAACCCTGACTTGAGGGAATTAGGAACCTTAGATTGTTTGCTAACTGAAAATCATGTGAGCGGCGTATATGTGAGGTGACGAGTACTTATGCGCCGCCAATTTACCTGTATTCCATGTTTCTTCCATTTTCTTATATTGTTTCTTTCCTATGCTTAATTGCTACATGTTTATACTAGTGTTGTTAAAGTGATCGTCATTATCATGGTTACGAATTTTCTGTTGGTAATCGAGTATTCATTTAAAAGTTGAGATTTATATTGTGGAACCAAATGTTGAAGTAAGATTTGTACTTGTTATTCTATCTCCCTGTTGATATTTATGCATTGCATTATGGTAAAGGAGAGTGTTAATGCACGAAGGGTGATGTCGTGCCATATTGTGAGTGTTAATGCACGAAGGGTGATGCCATGCCATATTATGAGTGTTGATGCACGAAGGTTGATGCCGTGCCATATTGTGAGTGTTAATGCATGAAGGGTGATGCCGTGCCATATTGTGAGTATAAAAGCACGAAGGGTGATGCCGTGCCATAATATGAGAATTAATGCACGAAGGATGATGCCGTGCCTTTTTTATTAGTTTTATGGTGAGATTGAGAGTAAAAGCGCGAAGGGTGATGCCGTGCATTTTTCCTTTACTGTATTCACTATTCCTGTTGATTCATGGTATATTGACTACTCCGATGATCATTCTGTTGTAGTTCTTTATCTTGTATTCCCCTCAGTATGTTCCTCTCCCGACATTTCCTGTTTAGTTATTCATTTTTGTTATTTGTATATACACTGTTAAATTGTACAGGTTGATTTGTAGGTGCCTTGCCTTAGCCTCGTCACTACTTCGTCGAGGTTATGCTCGACACTTACCAGTACATGGGGTCGATTGTACTGATACTGCACTCTGCACTTTCTGTGCAGATTTTGGTACCAGCTCGGGTTGATCGAGATTTTTGCTATTGGTCCGCTGTCCGGAGACTCAAGGTAGATCTGTTGGCGTTCACAGACCTTGAAGTCCCCGTCTATATTCTCTGTCCTACTGTTTCTTTCATTCAGATAATTGTATTTCTTTTAGACTATTACTTGTAGAAAATTCTAGAATGCTAGTGAATTATGACTCCAAATCCGGGTGGTAGTAATTAATACAGTTTTATAATATTCCGCACTTATCATATTTCATCTTAGTTAATTATTGTTATTTACTGAATGGAAATAAGGAATTGGTTTAATAATTTTCTAACATTGGCTTGCCTAGCAAGTGAAATGTTAGGCTCCATCACAGTCCCGTTGGTGGGAAATTCCGAGTCGTGACAGTATATAATGGATCACATTGTCCTTATAGGCCCTTATGTCACAAATATGAGTTTTTATATCAGGTTGGGTCATTCTATGTCGGGTGTTCCCTCATGTTTACTCTGATTATCTCATGACGCCCGTTGTGGCCCACTTACCTATGATGCTGTAATAAGGAAGATACATTACGTTGGTACTCGGTTGAGTAAGGTACCGGGTGCCCGTCGCGGCTCATCGATTTGGGTCGTGCCAAGAACAAGCTGATGGGGGTCATTATACTGGTGCTCCCTGATATGATCATAAAGAGAAGATCGAGAGACCACACAAGCCAATACTCGACTCGGCTCAGAAATACCTAATCTAACAAACTGGCTAGCTAAGGCCTGAACATCTAACGCCAATGGCCTCTCTGCTACTGGTAGATATGCTAAACTCCCCAAACTCTCTGCCCGACGACTCAAAGCATCGTCCACCACATTGGCCTTCCTCGGATGGTACAAAATAGTGATATCATAGTCCTTAAGTAGCTCCAACCACCTCCGCTGACGCAAGTTAAGATCTTTTTACTTGGACAGATGTTGCAAACTTCGATGATCGGTGTAAATCTCACAAGGAACACCGTACAAATAGTGCCGCTAAAATTTCAAGGTATGAACAATAGCTGCTAACTCAAGGTCTTGGAAAGGATAGTACTTTTCATGCACCTTTAGCTGTCTGGACCCATAGGCAATCACCCTACCATCCTGCATCAACACCGCGTCCAGACCAATCCGTGATGCATCACAATATACAGTATAAGACCCTGAACCTGTAGGCAATACCAATACTGGGGCTGTAGTCAAAGATGTCTTGAGCTTCTGAAAGCTCTCCTCACATTCCTATGTTCACCTGAATGGAGCATCCTTCTAGGTCAGCCTGGTTATAGGAACTACAATATATGAGAAACCCTCTACAAATCGACGGTAATACCCCGCTGAACCAAGCAAACTCCGGATCTCTGTAGCTGAGAATGGTCTGGGCTAACTCTGCACTACGTCAATCTTCTTCGGATCCACCAGGATCCCATCACTCGATACTACATGACCCAAGAATTCCACTGAGTCTAGCCAAAACTCCCACTTTGAAAATTTTACATATAACTTCTTTTCTCTCAAGGTCTGAAGCACAATCCTCATGTGCTGCTCATGATCCTCCCAAGTCCGGGAGTACACCAGAATGTCTGGCTCTCGAATCTTCAACTGATGATAGCCGGAACGTAAATCAATCTCGGAAAATACCCTGCACCATGTAGCTGATCAAATAAATCATCAATATGAGGAAATGGATACCTGTTCTTCACTGTAACTTTGTTCAGCTGGTGATAATCAATGCACATACGCATAGAACCATCCTTCTTCTTAACAAACAAGACAGGAGCACCCAAAGGTGACACACTAGGCCGAATTAAGCCCTTATCAAGCAACTCCTGTAACTGCCCCTTCAACTCCTTCAACTCAGGAGGAGCCATACGATACGGAGGAATAGAGATGGGCTGAGTGCCTGTCAACAAATCAATACCAAAATCAATATCTCTATCGGGCGGCATGCCCGAAAGATCAGCTGTAAACACATCTTGAAAGTCCCTCACTACTAGGACTGACTCAACTGTAGGGGTATCAATACTGACATCTCTCACATAAGCTAGATTCGTGTCATACCCTCTCTTAACCATTCATTGATCTTTAAGAAACGAAATAACTCTGCTGGGAGTATACTCTAAGGTACATCTCCACTCTAATCGCGGTAATCCTGGCAAATCCAGCGTCGCGATTTTGGCGTGACAATCAAGAATAGCATAATAGGGTGACAACTAGTCCATGCCCAAAATAACATCAAAGTCTACCATACTAAGCAATAATAAATCATCTATGGTCTCAAAACTACTAAGAGCAATCAAACACGACCGATACACGGCGTCCACAACAAGAGAATCTCCCATAGGAGTTGACACATAAACAAGGGAACTCAAGGAATCCCGAGATACGCCCAAATACGGGGAAAAATAAGAGGACACATAGGAATAAGTGGAGCCTGGATCAAATAAAACTGACGCGTCTCTATGACAAACTGGAACAATACTTGTAATGATAGAGTCAGAAGCAATTACCTCTGTACGAGCAGGAAGAGCATAATATCTGGCCTGGCCTCCTCCTCTAGGGAGAACTCGTCCTCCCCGACCTCCACCTCAAGCTGGTTGAGTAGGTGGGATGGTAGCTGATGCTGGAATCATAGCCTGAGGACCCGGTGGAACACGTGGTGGCTGAGAAGTCTACAGAGGTGAACCCCTCCTAAGTCTGGGGCAATCCCTCATCATATAGCGAGTGTCACCACACTCAAAGCAACCCCTAGGAGGGCATGGTTGCCGTGACTGACTCGGGCTAAGTCTGTTGGATTGGCCGCTAAAAGCACCCCGAGTAGGAGGCACACTAGATACTGGCGGTGCATAATAAGGCTCCTGGGGCCTAGCAGGGGTTAGAACTCCACTGGCAGCTGGAAGCGCTGAATGAATGGGGTGACTCACATAACTACTACCATGCCGAACTGCAGCTGGGGCACGTGTACCACTGTAAGTGCCAAACTCTCGAGTCCTCTTGGCCTCCCTCTCATCTCTATCCCGAGCAAGCATGCCCTCTAATCTCCTGGCAACACTCATAACCTATTGATAAGAAATATCCATCTCCAACATCCTGGCCATACTAATCCGGATACTGGGGTGGAGTCCCTCAATAAACCGTCGAACCCTCTCTCGAATTGTGGCAACCAAGGCCGGTGCATGTCGGGCCAAATCACTGAAGCGGACTGCATACTCTGACATAGTCATAGCACCCTGGCGCAACTGCTCAAACTCTGCGCGCCATGAGTCCATGAGGCTCTGAGGGACATACTCTCTCAAAACAATGTCCGAGAATTGAGTCCAAGTAAGTGAAGCTACCTCATCCGGACTTCTCAACTCATAAGCACACCACGGCAGATAGGCTGATCCTCTAAGATGGAAGGTGGCAAAATAAACCCCACTCGTCTCCGCTATGCCTATAGTACGGAGAATACGATAACACTCCTCAAGAAAATCCTGAGCATCATATGTATCCAATCCACTGAAAGTAGGTGGGTGGTACTTCTTGTACCTCTCAAGTCTGAGCTGCTCTGCCTCAGAAGTGGCTGTCCTAGTCTCGTGCTGAACCAGAGCTACCGGCTGCATAGGGATGAACTTTGGGGCCTGGTCAACCTGGACCCTCTGCTTAGGAGTACGAGCTGCGGGAGTCTGTGCCCCTCCCCCGGCCTGAGATATGGCAGGAGTAAGTGGAATCAATCCAGCCTGAGCTAAGGTGCTGAACATACTCAGAAGCTGGGCTAGAGTCTCCTAGCGAGCTGGTGCAGCATTAGGCACCTTAGGTGTCTTCCCTCCAGCTGGAGCTACTGGGGGCTCCTCTGTCGCAGTGCGCGGGGGTGCTCTGGCTGCACCGCATGGTCGTCCTCGGCCTCTACCCCGGCCCCGGCCTTTCGCGACAATAGCAGGGTGCGCGGGCGCCTGGTCATCAGATCCTCCGGTACGGGACCTCACTATCTGTGAGAAAGAATAGAATACAAAAGGTTAGAATTTTTTTGATGTCAACAAATTTCGCACGACAAAGAATCAAAGAAGTATAATTTTTCCTAACAGTTCCATAGCCTCCCGAAGATAAGTACAGACGTCTCCGTTCTGATCCGCGAGACTCTAATAAACCGGCTTGTGACTCACGACACCTATGAACCTAGAGCTCTGATACCAACTTGTCACGACCCAAACTCCCTTTGTATAACGTCGTGATGGTACCAAGTTTCTATGACTAGGTAAGCCTAACAAATTGCACAAATAACAATACAAAAGTAAAACTTGGCAACTAACAGTAGTGGATAACTAAATAACTAGTAACAATGCCGCTTGGCATGTACAATAACCAATACTATATAATACATAGTCTTCCTAAAACTCGAAACATCGTAAGTCACAAGCTACAGAAGAAAACTAGTATCTATTTACACTAGAGTCTAATAAAACAAGTACGAAAGGTAAATGACATAGGAGATAATAGAGGGGGACTCCGAGGTCTGCGAACATGGCAGATGTACCTTGAAGTCTCCGTACAGCAGCAAACACTCTCAGCTAATAGTGGGGCTGATAAGAAGCACCTAGATCTGCACACACAACAAATGCATAAGAGTAGTATGAGTACACCACAACGGTACCCAGTAAGTGCCAAGCCTAACCTTGGTAGAGTAGTGACGAGGTCAGGTCCGGGCCCTACTAGGATATAATAATAAGACAGGCGATATACTAAAAATAAAGTAAAAACGGAGAATTTAACAGCAAGAATTCACAGAGAAACAACAACACACGAACAATGTCATAACAACAGGGGCGCTCCCGAGATACCGTCTTGTAGTCCCAAAAGTAAATATGCGAGGAGATATCCCGAGCTACCGCCTCGCAATCTAAAAAGTAAATGTACAGGGAGAACTCCCGAGGTACCACCTCGTTGTCTCAAAAGTAAATGTGCAAGGAGAACTCCTGAGGAACCGCCTCGTAGTCTCAAAAATAAATATGCAGGGAGAACTCCTGAAGAACCGCCTCGTAGTCTCAAAAGTAAATGTACAGGGATAACTCCCGAGGAACCGCATCGTAGTCTCAAAAGTAAATACACAGCTCAAATTGATAAATACAACAGTTAACAACAAGATTTCTACAGTTCTACTGATAAAGAACAAGGAAAAGTAGGAAATCAACTAGGCATGCTTCACAGAGTTCAAATAAGTAGTTAAAGCACGCAGACATGCGATATTAGACTAAAAAGGAAAGCTACACATACTGGAATAGCTTAATTAAGAATGAAAATAGACTAATACTTATTTAAAATAACTCAAATTAAAGGAAGAACGGATTACTAAACAGTAAAATAAAACGGGTTTTACAACAAATAGCCCATGTACGTACTCGTCACCTCACGTACACGACGCTCACATATCACAACAGTACCAAATCCTAAGGGGATTTCCCCCACACAAGGTTAGTCAAGCCATTTACCTCGAACCAAGCTCAATCAATCAGTGAGAATGCCCTTTCCTCGATTATCTGACTCCGAATAGCCTAAATCTAGCCAAAAACAATTACATATCATAAATAAAACTATAATAGAGTAATCTAATTAATAAAATCAAGACTTTAACAAATAATTCGAAATCCATCCTAAAAGGTCGACCCGGGCCCATGTTTCAGAATCGGGCAAAAATCACAAATTCCGAAAGCCCATTCACTCACGAGTCCGACCATACCAAATTTATCAAAATTCGACCTGAAATGACCACTCAAAATCCAAAATCATACTCTTCAAATCCCTAGCCTCAAACTCCCAAATTTCACCTTAAATACACACTAGCTAGGTGGAAAAATAAATGGGGAAGCAAGATTATTGATCAAAAATAAGCACAAGGGACTTACCTGGCGAAATCCCTCGAAACTGCTCTCAAGAAATCGTCAACCCGAACTCAAAAATGAAGAAAATGGCCAAATAATCTCGAAGCCTCGCTTGAAAAGTTTCTGCCCAGGCATTTCCGCATCTGTGGACCACCGGTCGCACCTGCGACACTGCACCTACGGAATTTCCCTCGCAGGTGCAAAAATGACTCAAGGGGCTGTGTCGCATCTGCGTGCAAGGGGTCGCACCTGCGCGCCCGCTCCTGCGGATATCTTCCGCTTTTGTGATCCTCATGCTCTAGTCCTCGTCCACTTCTGCGCTCCATCTTCCACAAATGCGACTCCACTTCTGCGGGCCAATCTCCCACTTGTGCCCACATACCAAGCTTGACCAAACGCAACTGCTCTCCTTCTTCCGCACGTGCGAGTCCGCATATGCGGTCTCCCTACCGCAAGTGCAAAAACACCAAAAACCAGAAAACTTCAGCAATTTGCATAAGTCCAAATTCAATCCATTAATCATCCAAAACACACCCGAGGCCCCCGGGACCTCAACCAAATATACCGATGTAACGACCCGGTCGGTCGTTTTGAGAGTAATAGCCCTAATCCCCTATTTTCTGCTTTCCCCGTATCTGTTTCTGCTTATGTGACTTGTCGGGAGGTCTTGTTTTTGGTTTCAGAGTGATTTGGGATACTTAGTCCGTAAAATGAAAGTTTAAGTCTTAGGATTTTTGTTTTAGTTGGAACTGTGTGAAGACGACTCCGGAATAGAGTTCCGTCGGTTCTGTTATCTTAGTTGGGTGATTCTGGACTTAGGAGCGTGTCCGGACTATGAATTGGAGCTCTGTAACTGATTTAGGCTTGAAATGGTGAAAGTCGAATTTTTGGAAATTTTGACTGGTAGTGGAATTTTTGATATCGGGGTCGAATTCTGATTCCGGAAGTTGGAGTAGGTCCATAATACTGAATATGACTTGTGTGCAAAATTTGGGGTCAATCGGATGTGGTTTGGTAGGTTTCGACATTAGTTGTAGAAATTATAAGTTTCAAGTTCATCAAGTTTGAATCGGAGAGTGAATTGTGATTTTAGCGTTGTTTGGTGTGATTCGAGGGCTCGACTAAGTTCGTATGGTGTTTTAGGACTGATTTCTATGTTTCGTTGAGGTCCCGGGGGCCTCGGGTGTGTTCGGGTGATTAGCGGATGAAATATTGGACTTATGCAATTGTTGAAGCTTTGTTGGTTTCTGGTGTTTCAAACCTGCGGTGGGGAGACCGCAGGTGTGGGATCGCACGTGTGGACTGAAGGGCGCATGTGCGCTTTTGGTCAAGAAAGTCTGTGAGCGCAGGTGCAAGAAGGGAGCCGCATCTGCGCATCCGCAGATGCAGAGTGATGGTCGAAGGAGCGGGATAGGCGGCCTGGGCAAGGGTCGCAGATGCGGCCCAAAGCTCGCAGATGTGGTCCTAGCCATTTAAGTCATTTTTGCATCTGCGATGGATTTCCCGCAGGTGCGGTACCGCAGGTGCGGTTGAAGGCTCGCAGAAGCGAGTTTACTGGGCAGAAAATAGGATTTTGAGGGTTGTTGTCCCATTTCGATTTTGGGAGTTTGAGAGCTCAGTGTGAGGTGATATTTCGAGATTTCCTCAAGGAGATTGTTGGGCTAAGTGGTTCTAACTCGGATTGGACTATATTTCATGAATTTAGTGTTATTTTAATCTTCTAATTAGGGATTTGAATTGGAAATTTGGGAAAAAATGGTAGAAACTTCTTAGGCTATAATTTCGAGTTTTGAAAGGTAATTTGAGGTCGGATTCGAGTAAATCTTGTACGGTTAGACTCGTGAGTGAATGGGTGTTCGTATTTTGTGACTTTTGCCCGATTACAAGACGTGGGCCCGGAGAGACCTTTTGGGGCAATTTTCTAATTTCTTGCTTTAGCTTTGATTTCATTAATTAGATTAGTCTATTATAGTTGTATTTAAGATATGTAATTATTTTTTGTTAGATTTGGGCCATTCCGAATCGAATATTCGTAGAAAAGGCATTGTTATCGATTGATTGAGCTTGGTTCGAGGTAAGTGGCTTGCCTAACCTTGTGTGGGCAAAATCTCCTTAGGATTTGGTACTATTGTGATATGTTAGCGCCGTGTACGTGAGGTGACCAGTACGTACACAGGCTATTTGTTGTAAAACTCGATTTATTTTATTGAGTAGTGATCTGTTCTTCCTTTAAATTGAGTTATACTATTTAAATGAGTATTAGCCTATTTTTCATTCTTAATTGAGCTATTCCACTATGTGTAACTATCATGTTTAGTCTAATATCGCATGTCTACGTGCTTTAACTGCTTATTTGAACTCTGTGAAGCATGCCTAGTTGATTTTCTGCTTTTTCTTGTTCTTTATCAGTTTAACTGTAGAAATCTTGCTGTTAACTGTTGTATTTTATCAGTTTGAGCTGTGTATTTTCTTTGATACTACGAGGTGATTTCTCGGGAGTTCTCCCTGCATATTTACTTTGAGACTACGAGGCGGTTCCTCAGTAGTTCTCCCTGCATATTTACTTTTGATACTACGAGGTGATTCCTCAGGAGTTCTACCTGCACATTTATTTTTAAGACTACGAGGCGGTACCTCGGGAGTTCTCCCTGTACATTTACATTTGAGACTTCGAGGCGGTTCCTCAGGAGATCTCCTCACATGTTTACTTTTGGGACTACGAGACGGTATCTCGGGAGCGCCCCTGTTGTTATCACATTGTTTGTGTGTTGTTATTTTTCTATGAATTCCTTCTGCTAAATTCTCCATTTTACTTCATTTTTATTATATCATCTATCTTGTTATTATATCCTAGTAGGGCCCGGACCTGACCTCATCACTACTCTACCGAGGTTAGGCCTAGCACTTACTGGGTACCAATTATGGTGTACTCATGCTATTCTTCTGCACATATTTTGTGTGCAGATTCAGGTGCTCGTTATCAGCCGCATTATCAGTGAGTCGAGACAGCTTTGAAGACTTCAAAGTATATCTGCCGCGTCTGCAGACCTCGGAGTTCCCCCCTTATTCTCCCCCGTGTCAAACACTTACCGTATTTCTTTTTATTAGACTCTGGTGTATAGAGATACTATTTCTTTCTGTTGCTTGTGACTTACATGCTACGGGTTTTGGGAAGATTGTGTATTATAGAGTATTGGTTATTGTACATGGCGAGCGGCATTATTACTAGTTATTCAGTTATCCACTACTGTTAGTTGCCAAGTTTTACTTTCGTATAGTTATTTTCGCAATTTTTTAGGCTTACCTAGTCGTAGAGACTAGGTGCCGTCACGACGTTATACGGAGGGAGATTGGGTCATGATAACTAAAAAGTCCTAAAACACCATACGAACTTAGTCGAGCCCTCAAAACACGTCAAACAACAACAAAAACACGAATCACCCTCCAAACCAAACTTAATGAACTTAAAACTTCAAATTTCTGTAACCGATGCCGAAACCTATCGAACCACGTCCGATTGACCTCAAATTTTGCACACAAATCATATTCAACATAACGGACCTACTCCAACTTCCGGAATCAAAATCCGACCCGATATCAAAAAGTCCACTTCCGGTCAAAATCTCAAAAAATTCGACTTTCGCTATTTCAAGCCTAAATCAGCTACAGACCTCAAATTTACAATCCGGACACGCTCTTAAGTCCAAAATCATCCAACGGAGCTAATGGAATCGATGAAACTCCATTCCAGAGTCGTCTTCATACAGTTCCGACTACGGTCAAAATCCTAAGACTTAAGCTTCCATTTTAGGGACTAAGTATCCCAAATCACTCTGAAACCACAACAAAACCTCCCGGCAAGCCACATAAGCAGAAAAAGATACGAAAAAAGCAGTAAATAGGGGATCAGGGCTAATACACTCAAAACGATCGGCCGGGTCGTTACATTTCTCATCCTCTTCTCTTATCTTGTAAGCACCATATGAATTTATTTTCTTTGTTATGGACATTTACGCTTCGTAATTTGCTTATACCACTTAATTTTCACCTAAAAGGTATAATATACTTAATCAAAAAAAGAAGAGAAAAGGTTAACATTGTAATTTAATTAAAACAAATATTCCTTTAATAAAATTTAAACAATTTAACTTTAATCAAAATTGAAATTATGAAGAGACAAAGAAGTAATATAGATCGGTATTACATTTATTTAATCTTGCATAGACTTTACATAAAAGCATAGTGAATAAATAAATATGAGAGAAAATCTTAGGTTCTCTTTTAGTGAGCACGAATCGTTCATTTTCTCTAAACTCTAGAACGCGTGTTTAACATTTCTAATTTTCTTTCCATGTCATAAAGTAACTCTATTTACATGTAAAATAAAAAATAAAAGTATGGCATGACTATAATTAGAAATTGAAAAGTTAAAACTCACCTTAAAATCTGCAAAGATAAAATAAAAGAGTGTAATATTGCACTTGAAAAATCAACATCTTTAGCACCGCAAGAATCTACTTTGCGCAATAAAGGATTTAGCAATATTATCAATAGCATAATTTTTCTAACTCATCAACACATCGCTATATAGTATTTGCTTTCATAGGATGTTGCACCTAATCTTCATAAGTCCGTCCACAATTTTTATAATACACAAGTAATTTTTATTTATTGAATATATAGGTCAGAGAATTCAATGATCTATCTCTAAACCTCACGTGATTATTTTTGGTCTACATATCTGAATGTCTTTAGTTCTTTTTAATGAATAATTACTTTCTCTAGAAAATTAGGAATACCTATAGTTATTTGCTTTATTGGTAGAGCAACTTATCTTTTCTTAAATTAGAGAATACTTCTTGAAAAGCTATTTTCTTTTATATTTAAAGAATTTATTGATTGAACAATTTTATTCCTTATTAATGGGTACTTGTCTTGTTCATTTAATTTAGTTTTTATTATTAAAAGAAAATTTTCTTCCTTATTGAAAAGTTATTTTTCCCTTTTAAGACGTTACACTGATTTACTAAAATAGTAAACGTAATAATAACTTACCCAATTGCAATTTAAGATTTAAGAATAGATCAAACCAAGATATTAATAAAAAAGGAAAAATATAAAAAATAAAAGGGGCATATTTGTCTTTTGTACTTAAACTTTTTATATTAAAGTTATACTCATTAAGCATAGATATGACGTTGTGTCACGACACAAAATCCCACCACAGACATCATGATGGCACTTAGTCTTTAAGACTAAGTAATCCGATTATAATCACAATTCAAGCCATTTTTTAAACATATAATTTAATACAACCTCCCAAGACTAGTAATACTGAGTCACGAACTCTAACTGAATACATGAAATTATCTCTAGGGTCAAATATACAATATTGTTCGTATAAGAAATTAACAGTACAATAAAATAGAAAGACTCCAAGGGACTACGATGACCAAGCAGTCATACCTTGAATCCTTGCGATCATACTCTAATCTCTGTCCAAATCTGATATCTTCAATATCTGACTAACCTCAGTAGAGTAGTGACGAGGTACAGTCAAGACACTCACTAGTCAAATAACCTGTGCAATATAGCATACAAAAATAATAGAAAATAAATAGCACTGATAGCAACACAAATCAACTAGTGATTTAATCAGCAAGGCAACAGAAACACCATAAATATTGCTCAAACGAATAATAAACACAGGTACAATGTGATGACCCAAAATGTCATCTTTAAATTTAATAAGTAATTATGTGTTCTAAGATCTCGAAAAATACTAATTATCATTCCTCGACTTGCGTGCGTAGTCCGTCAAAATTTTCGGAAAGATTTTATGTGAAAAATGGATTAAAATGTGAAATAGAGCCTTAAAACTCAACTGAGTTGACTTTGGTCAACATTTTAAGCAAATGGACCCGGATAAGTATTTTGACAGTTTTGGTAGCTCCGTATCGTGATTCGGGACTTGGGCGTATGCCCAAAATTTAATTTGGAAGTCCATAGCTCAAGTTATGACCATTTAACAGAAACTAGTAATTTAAAGGCTAAAGATTTTCAAGTTTGACCACGCGGTTGAATTTATGATATCGGAGTCGGAATTCAATTCTGGAAATTTGAATAGCTCTGTTATGTCATTTATGACTTGTGTTCCAAATTTGAAGTCATTCCGAATTCATTTAATATGTTTTGGCACGAGATTTGCAAATTGAAAAGTTTAAAACTTAGAAGTTCAAATCGAGGTGTGAATTGTAATTTCGATGTTGTTTGACGTAAATTGAAACCCCGAGTAAGTCCGTATTATGTTTCAGGACTCGTCCTGAGTGGCTCGGATGAGTTTTGGACGAGCCACAGAGCAATTGGAACCTGCTGCCCAGTGTTGGTTCTGGTGTGTCACAACTGCGACATTTTGTGCGCAGGTGCGTGGTCCCTCCTGCGGAATACCAGTCGCTTCTGCGACACTGGACAGCCCTGCCGAGCTCCACTTCTGCGGAGAAATGAGTGTAGGTGCGAAACTGCATCCGTGATGGACGAGTCGCTTCTGCGAGGAAGACCGCTTCTGCGGTCACTAGTGCGCTTCTGCGATGTCGCAGGTGCGGCATTTTTGGGCGCAAATGCGGTGTGATGACCCAAAAAGATCATCTTATATTTTAGAACTCGAATCTGCGCTCTTAAGCCTTAAAAATCTCATTTTTACCCTCATCGATTTGCGTGCGCAGTCCGTGCAGGTTTCCGAAAATCTTTTATGTTGAAAACTAATGAATATAAGAATTTTTTCCTTAAAGTTAATTTTAATTGACTTCGGTCAAAAGTTTTGGTAAACGGAACTGTATCCATGATTTGACGTCCCCCGTAGGTTCGTATCGAATTATGAGACCTAGGCGTATGCCCAGAATCGAAATTGAAGGTCCCTAGCTTGAGTTATGAATTTTTGATGAAAATTAAAAGTTTGGAAATTATTTATTTTTTAAGAACTGATTGATATTTGGCTGGACAGTGAGTTCATTTAATTCGGACTCCAGCAATTTTTCTTCTCGTTTTCAAAAGGAAAGGAGGCCTAGGGCGGTTTTTCAAAGATATTTTCTTTCCCAAATCATAGGTAAGTGTTCCCTAACTCGTTTCATTCAATCTTTTACTTTATTTTACTAGAATTCAACCTAAAATGTAGAGTCTTCACGGTAGAATTAGGGGTTAGGGTAGAAACTAGGGATTTCGGGAATTTGGGGATTTAGACCTCAATTTGAGGTCGGATTTCAAAACTAATTACATATTTGGGCTCGGGGATGAATGGGTAAAAGGGTTTTGGTCCGAACCTCGTGTTTTGACCAAGCAGGCCCGGGGTTGATTTTTGTTTTCCCGACTTTTTGGAGAAAAATTTGGAAAATTTAATTTATGAAATATAATTGATTCCTTTATAAATATTTGATATAATTGAGTCATTTTTGAATAGATACGAGTGGTTTAGAGGTGAATTCCAAAGAAAAAGTTGTGATTGAGAATTAAGTAGCCTTCAGAGCGAGGTCAGTGCCTTGTCTAACTTTGGCTTGAGGGAATAGGTATTATATGTTCATTTGCTACGTGATTGGTTGTTGAATACGATGTATAGGTGAGGTGACGAGCATCTATGCGTCGTTGTCGAGTCATAGCATGCGAGTGAATTCTATTCTTGTCTATTTTGTAGCCTTAAATTCTACTATCCATGCTTAGCGTGTTATTTGAAATGTTGGGTGACTCATATTTGGTTTCACTGAGATTTGGTAACTTTCAGATATTGATTTGAGGTTGAGATTACATTGTGCTATTGATTATGGGAAAAATACTGGTTTCTTTGTGATACTCTTATCTATCCGTTGTTATTGATTATGTGATTTGTGAGGAGGAGTGTAAAGCACGAAGGGTGATGCCGTGCATGCATTATTTATATTGTGAGGAAGAGTGTAAAGCACGAAGGGTGATGTAGTGTATATTATGAGAGGTTTAAAAGCACGAAGGGTGATGTCGTGCCGTTCTATTTATTTATTTGGGTGAGGAGGAGTATAAAAGCACGAAGGGTGATGTCGTGCTGTTCTATTTATTTATTTGGTGAGATTGAAAGTACACGAAGGGTGATGCCGTGCAGTTTTCCTTTGCTATTTTAATTGCTCCATTCATTTACGGATTTTCTGTTTAATTCTGTCTTTTCATTATTCTCACTCTTTTTGTTGTATTCCCTCACTGTATGTCCCCTTCCCATTATTTCTGCGTTATTGGTTTACTCACTATTGTTGCCACTAGCATGATTATACTGTTCAGGTTATATGTGGGAGTCTTGTCCTAGCCTCGTCACTACTTCGCCGAGGTTAGGCTCGACACTTACTTGTACATGGGGTCGGTTATACTGATGCTGCACTCTGTACTTTTTGTGCAAATTTTGATACCGGCTCAGGTTTATCGAGATTTGCTACTGGTCCGCTGTTCGGAGACTCAAGGTAGATCTGTCGGCATTCACAGACCTTGATGTCCTTGTCTATCTTTTATGTCCTACTATTTTCTTTCATTCAAACAATTGTATTTCTTTCAAACTATTACTTGTAGTAAATTCTAGAATGCTCGTAAATTGTGACTCCAGATCCGGGTGGTAGTAATAAATACAATTTTTATTATATTCCGCACTTATTATATTTCATCTTAGTTAATTATTCTTATTTACTGAATGAAAATAAGGAATTGGTTTAACGATTTTCTAACGTTGGCTTGCCTAGCAAGTGAAATGTTATGGCCATCACGGTCCCGTCGGTGGGAAATTTTGGGTCGTGACAGTTGGTATCAAAGCACTAGGTTGTTTAGGTCTCACGATTCACGAGCAAGCTTAGTAGAGTCTGGCGGATCGGCACAGAGACGTCTGTGCTTATCTTCCAGAGGCTATGAAGTTGAGGAACAAGTTTCACTTCTATCCTTCTCTGTCGTGCGATTTTTCTTTCTCAATACTGATTGAACTCTTCTACTCTTATTCTATCACATATGGAGAGAACACGTACCGTTTCCTCAGAGGACACCCCAGGAGTATCTTGATAGTTGTCACGAGGTTCTACGGAACATGGGTATAGTGGAGACCAATGGGGTCGATTTTGCTGCATTTTAGATGACTGGTTCCACCAAGAAATGGTGGAGAGTTTACTTGTTGACCAGACCAGCTGGGTCGCCTGCTCTTATTTGGGACCAGTTCTCTCAGATCTTCATGGAGAAGTTTTTGGCCTATCACATTGAGAGAGGAGCATCTCCGTCAGTTTCAGCATCTCCAGCAGGGTAGTATGACTGTTACTCAGTATGATACCCGTTTTGTGGATTTGGCCTGCCATGCTATTCTTCTGCTTCCCACCGAGAGAGAGAGGGTGAGGAGGTTCATTTATGGACTTGCTCAGCCTATCAGATTGCAAATGGCTAAGGAGACTGGGAGTGAGATTTCCTTTCAGGCGGCTGCTAATGTCGCGAGACGAGTCGAACTGGTTCTTACTCAGGGAGGTCAGGGGTCTGACAAGAGACCTCGTCATTTCGGTGAGTTCAGCGGTGCCTCATCTAGGGGTAGGAGTACTTTTGGTAGAGGCCATCCTCCTAGGCCGTTTCATTTAGCGCTCCAGACATCCCACGGTGCCTCAGGTGGTCGTGGCCCTCAGACGCATTATTCCGACTAGCTAGCCTACAATGCACCACCAGCTCCTATTAGTGCACCTCCCCTCCAGAGTTATCAGGGTGGTTATTCAGGTCGACAGGGTCAGTTTCAGGTCCAGCAGTCACAGCACCCGAAGTTATATTATACTTGTGGTGATCCGAGGCACATTGCTTGATTTTGCCCTCGGGCAACGGGAAACTCACAACATCAGAGTTCTCGTGCCATGGTTCCAGCACCAGTTGCTGCACCACCTACTCATCCATCCAGAGGCAGGGGCCAGGAAGCCAGAGGTAGAGGCCAGATTGTTAGAGGTGGAGGTCTGGCCGTTAGAAGTAGAGACCAGCCAGTTAGAGGCCATCCTAGGGATGTAGTTCAGGGTGGTGGGCCCCAGCCCCGGTGTTTTGCTTTCCCAGCCAAGCCTGAGGCTGAGTCATCTGACGCTGTTATCACAGGTACTGTTTCAGTTTGCAGTAGAGATGCTTCAGTCCTGTTTGATCTGGGATCTACTTACTCCTATGTGTCATCCTATTTTGCTTCCTATTTGGTTGTGCTACGTGATTCTTTGAGTGCTCCTGTGTATGTGTCCACACCAGTGGGAGATGCTATTGTTGTAGATTGTATTTATCGTTCGTGTATGGTCACCATTGGGAGTCTTGAGACTCGTGTAGATCTCCTACTTCTCGATATGGTTGATTTTGATGTCATACTGGGTATGGATTGGCTGTCACCTTATTAGGCTATATTAGATTGTCACGCCAAGACAGTGACCTTAGCCTTGCAGGGGTTGCCTCAATTAGAGTGGAGAGGGAATCTTGGCTATTCTGCCAGCAAAGTTATCTCTTATGTAAAGGCTCGACATATGGTCGAGAAGGGGTGTCTAGATTATTTGGCTTATGTCCGCGATTCTAGTGCGGAGGTTTCTTCCATAGATTCGGTGCCGGTTGTTCGTGAGTTTCCAGAGGTGTTTCCTGCAGACCTGCCGGGGATGCCACCCGACAGGGATATTGATTTCTGCATTGAATTGGCTCCGAGCTATCAGCCTATTTCCATTTCGCCATATCGCATGGCCTCGCCAGAGTTGAAAGAATTGAAGGAGCAGTTATTTAGATTTGCTTGATAAGGGCTTCATTAGACCTAGTGTCTCACCTTGGGGTGCACCTGTGTTATTTGTGAGAAGAAAGATGGATCAATGAGGATGTGTATAGATTATCGGCAGTTGAATAAAGCCACCACCAAGAACAAATATCCATTGCCGAGGATTGATGATTTATTTGATCAGCTTCAGGGTTCCAAGTTGTTTTCAAAGATTGATTTGAGATCTGGCTACCATCAGCTGAGAATTAGGGCATCTGATGTTCCTAAGACAGCTTTTCGTACTCGGTATGGGCATAATGAGTTTCTAGTGATGTCATTTGGGCTGACAAATGCCCCAGCAGCATTCATGGACTTGATGAACCGTGTGTTCAAACCTTACCTGGATTCCTTTGTGGTTGTCTTTATTGATGATATCTTGATCTACTACCACAGTCGAGAGGAGCATGAGCAGCACCTTCGGATCGTTCTTCAGACTCTGAAAGACAGCCGGTTATATGCTAAGTTCTCAAAATGCGAGTTTTGGTTGGGTTCAGTTGCTTTCTTGGGTCACGTTGTATTAACAAAGGGTATTTAGGTGTATCCTAAGAAGATTGAGGTAGTCCAGAACTGGCCTAGACCCACATCAGCTGCAGAGATCCGTAGTTTCCCGGGTTTGGTAGGCTATTACCGTCAATTTGTGGAGGGGTTTTCATCCATAGCAGCCCCGTTGACCAGATTGACCCAGAAGGGTGCCCCGTTCAGGTGGTCAGACGAGTGTGAAGCGAGCTTTTAGAAGCTCAAGACAGCTTTGACTACAGCACCAGTATTGGTGTTACCCACAGGTTCAGGATATTATACAGTATATTGTGACGCCTCCCGTATTGGTCTGGGTGCAGTATTGATGTAGGGTGGCAAGGTTATTGCTTATGCTTCACGGCAACTGAAGGTTCACGAGAAGAATTACCCTGCTCATTATCTAGAGCTGGCAGCCATTGTTCACGCGCTGAAGATTTGGAGGCACTATCTTTACGGCGTGTCATGTGAGGTATTCACTGATCATCGGAGCTTGCAGTATTTGTTCAAGCAGAAGGAACTCAATTTGAGGCAGAGGAGGTGGCTGGAGCTATTGAAAGACTATGATATCACCATATTGTATCATCCTGGGGCTAACGTGGTGGCCTACGCTTTGAGTAGGAAGTCAGTCAGTATGGGTAGCCTTGCATATATTCCAGTTGGGGAGAGACCGCTTGCATTGAATGTTCAAGCCTTGGCCAACCAGTTCGTGAGGTTAGATGTTTCTGAGCCCAGACGTATTCTAGCTTGTACAGTTGCTCGGTCTTCTTTGTTTGAGTACACCAGAGATCGGTAGGATGATGATCCTCATTTACTTGTCCTTAGAGACATAGTGCGGCACGAGGGTGCCAAGAAGGTTGTTGTTGGAGATGACAGAGTTTTGAGGATGCAGGGTCGTATTTGTGTGCCTAATGTGGATGGACTTCATGAATTGATCCTTGAGGAGTCCCACAGTTCTGGGTATTCTATTCATCCGAGCGCCGCCAAGATGTATCGGGACTTGAGGCAACATTAGTGGTGGAGGCGAATGAATAAGGACATAGTTGCCTATGTAGCTCGGTGCCTAAATTTCCAGTAGGTAAAGTGTGAGCATCAGAGACCTGGTGGTTTACTTCAGAGGTTAGATATTCCTGAGTGGAAGTGGGAGCGTATCACTATGGATTTTGTTGTTGGACTCCCACGGACTCAGAGGAAGTTCGATGTAGTTTGGCTTATTGTGGACAGGCTGACTAAGTCAGCGCACTTCATTCCTATGGCAGTTACCTATTCCTCGAAATGGTTAGCAGAGATTTATATTCGGGAGATCGTCCGTCTTCACGGTGTGCCCGTGTCTATCATTTATGATCGAGGTACGCAGTTTACCTCGCACTTTTGGAGGGCAGTGCAACGTAAGTTGGGTACGTGGGTTGAGTTGAGCACATCATTCCATCCTCAGACGGACGGGCAGTCTGAGCGTACTATTTAGATCTTGGACGATATGCTCCACGCTTGTGTTATAGGCTTTGGAGGATCGTGGTATTAGTTCTTGCGCCTTGCAGAGTTCGCGTACAACAACCGCTACCAGTCGAGCATTCAGATGGCTCTCTATGAGGCATTATATGGTAGGCGGTGTCGGTCGCCAGTTGGGTGGTTCGAGTCGGGAGAGGCTCGGTTATTGGGTAGAGATTTTGTTCAGGAGGCCTTGGATAAGGTTAAGATTATTCAGGATTAACTTCGCACAGCTCAGTCCAGGCAGAAGAGTTATGCCGACCGTAGAGTTCGTGATGTTGCATTCTTGGTCGGAGAGAGAGTGTTACTTCGGGTATCACCCATGAATGGTGTAATGAGGTTCGGAAATAAGGGCAAGTTGAGCCCTAGGTATATCGGACCTTTTGAGATTCTGGAGAGAGTGGGAGAGGTGGCTTACAGGTTTGCGTTGCCACCTAGTTTAGCAGCTGTTCATCTGGTATTCCATATGTCCATGCTTCGAAAGTATCACGGCGATCCGTCCCATGTGTTAGATTTCAACTCTGTCTAGTTGGACAAAGATTTGACTTACGAGGAGGAGCCGTTGGCAATTCTAGCCCGGCAAGTTCGCCAGCTGAGATCAAAGAGTTACACTTCAGTTCGAGTGCAGTGGAGAGGTTAGCCTATTGAGGCAGCTACTTGGGAGTCCGAGTCCGCTATGCGGAGTAGATATCCCCACGTTTTCACCAGCCTAGGTACTTTTCTATGTATGTTCGAGGACGAACGATAGTTTTAGAGGTGGAGAATGTGATGAACCAAAAGGTCATCTTATATTTTAGAACTCGAATCTGTGCTCTTAAGCCGTAAAAATCTCATTTTTACCTTTTTCGATTTGCGTGCACAGTCCGAGCAGGTTTCTAGAAAGCGTTTATGTTGAAAACTAATGAAAATAGGAATTTTTACCTTAGAAGTTGATTTTAATTGACTTCGGTCTATATTTTTGGTAAACGGGCCCGAATCCGTGCTTTGACGGTCCCGGTAGGTCCGTATCGAGGTACAGTCAAGACACTCACTAGTCAAATAACCTGTGTAATATAGAATACAAAAATTATAGAAAACAAATAGCACTGATAGCAACACAAATCAACTAGTGATTTAATCAGCAAGGCAACAGGAACACCATAAATATTGCTCAAACGAATAATAAACACAGGTACAATGTGATGACCCAAAATATCATCTTTAAATTTAATAAGTAATTATGTATTCTAAGACCTCAAAAAGTACTAATTATCATTCCTCGACTAGCGTGCGCAGTCCGTAAAATTTTTCGAAAAGTTTTTATGTGAAAAATGGATTAAAATGTGAAATAAAGCCTTAAAACTCAAGTGAGTTGACGTTGGTCAACATTTTGAGCAAACGGACCCGGATCAGTGTTTTGATAGTTCTGGTAGCTCCGTATCGTGATTCGGGACCTGGGCGTATGCCCGAAATTTAATTTGGAGGTCCCTAGCTCAAGTTTTGACCATTTAACAGAAACTAGTAATTTAAAGGCTAAAGATTTCCAAGTTTGACCACGCGGTTGAATTTTTGATATCGGAGCCGAAATCCGATTCTGGAAATTTGAATAGCTCCGTTATGTCATTTATTACTTGTGTGCCAAATTTAAAGTCATTCCAAATTCATTTAATATATTTTGGCACGAGATTTGCAAATTGAAAAGTTTAAAACTTAAAAGTTCGAATCGAGGTGTGAATTGTAATTTCGATGTTGTTTGACGTGAATTGAAACCCCGAGTAAGTCCGTATTATGTTTCTGGACTTGTTGGAATATTCGGACAAGGTCCCGAGTGGCTCGGATGAGTTTCAGACGAGCCACATAGCAATTGGAACCTGCTGCCCAGTGCTGGTTCTGGTGTGTCGCACCTGCGACATTTTGTGCACAGGTGCGTGGTCGCTCTTGCGGAATACCAGTCGCTTCTGCGACATTGGACAGCCCTGCCGAGCTCCGCTTCTGCGGAGAAATAAGCGCAGGTGCGAAACCGTATCCACGATGGACGAGCCGCTTCTGCGGTCACTAATGTGCTTCTGCAATGTCGCAGGTGCGACAATTTTGGGCACAAATGCGGTGTGATGACCCAAAAAGTCATCTTATATTTTAGAACTCGAATATGTGCTCTTAAGCCTTAGAAATCTCATTTTTACCCTCCTCGATTTGCGTGCGCAGTCTGGGCAGGTTTCCGGAAAGCCTTTATGTTGAAAACTAATGAAAATAAGAATTTTTGCAGTAAAAGTTGATTTTAATTGACTTCGGTCAACATTTTAGGTAAACGGGCCCAGATCCGTGATTTGACAGTCCTGTAGGTTCGTATCGCATTATGGGACCTGAGCGTATTCCCGGAATCGAATTTGGAGGTCCCTAGCTTGAGTTATGAATTTTTGATGAAAATTAAAAGTTTAAAAATTATTTGTTTTTTAAGAATTGATTGATATTTTGCATTGTTAGTATCGGGTCCGTATTTTGGTTCCGGAGCCCTGTACAGGTTCATTATGATATTTAAGACATGTCTGTAAATTTTGTGAGAAACAGAGTTGATTTGACGTGAGTCGGACGTCCAGTTGAGAAGATAAAAATTTTAAAATATTCTTGAGAATTTCATTTGATTTGGTGCTAAATTCGTAGTTCTAGGTGTTATTTTATCTATTTGATCGCGTGAGCAAGTCCGTATGATATTTTTAGACTTGCGTGCATGTTTGATTTGGAGCCCCGAGGGCTCGGGTGCCATTCGGGCGATGCGCGAGTTGAGTTCAAACCTCAACAAGGCTGCTGGTGCACCAAATCTGGTGTGCCCGCACCTTCGAGCCTTTGGTCGCAGGTGCGAGCGATAGCCCCGCAGGTGCGACCCAGGCCTGGACTTCATTTTTCTGCAGATGCGGACTTTTCTCCGTAGGAGTGGGAACGCAAAAGCGGAACCATGTCCGCAGATGTGGTGGCCTCAATTGGCCTAGTCCTTTTCTGCAGAAGCGCACATCCTGTCCGCACATGTGGATGCGCATGTGCGAAGGTCGCTGGGCAGTGAGTTCATTTAATTCGGACTCCAGCCATTTTTCTTCTCGTTTTCAAAAGGATAGGAGGCCTAGGGTGATTTTGCAAAGACATTTTCTTCCCCAAATTATAGGTAAGTGTTCCCTAACTCGTTTCTTTCAATCTTTGACTCATATTACTAGAATTCAACCTAAAATCTAGAGTCTTCATGGTAGAATTAAGGGTTAGGGTAGAAACTAGGGATTTCGGAAATTTGGGGATTTAGACCTCGATTTGAGGTCGGATTCCAAAACTAATTACATATTCGGGTTCGGAGGTGAATGGGTAAAAGGATTTTGGTCCGAACCTCGGGTTTTAACCAAGCGGGCCCGGGGTCGATTTTTATTTTTTCGACTTTTTGGAGGAAAATTTGGGAAATTTAATTTGTGAATTATGATTGATTCCTTTAGCAATATTTGATATAATTGAGTTATTTTTGAATAGATACAAGTGGTTTAGAGGTGAATTCCAAAGGAAAAACTGTGATTGAAAATTACGTGGCCTTCGGAGCGAGGTAAGTGTCGTGTCTAACTTTGGCTTGAGGAAATAGGTATTATGTGTTCATTTGCTATGTGATTGGTTTTTAAATGCGTGTATAGGTGAGGTGAAGAGAATCTATGCGTCATTGTCAATTCATAGGATGGGAGTGAATTCTATTCTTGTCTATTTTGTAGCCTTAAATTCTACTATCCATGCTTAGCGGGTTATTTGAAATGTTGGGTGACTCATATTTGGTTTCACTGAGATTTGGTAACTTTCAAATATTGATTTGAGGTTGAGATTACATTGTGCTATTGATTATGGGAAAAATACTGGTTTCTTTGTGATACTCTTATCTATCCGTTGTTATTGATTATGTGATTTGTGAGGAGGAGTATAAAGCACGAAGGGTGATGCCGTGCATGCATTATTTATATTGTGAGGAAGAGTGTAAAGCATGAAGGGTGATTCCGTGTATATTATGAGAGGTTTAAAAGCACGAAGGGTGATGCCGTGCCGTTCTATTTATTTATTTGGGCGAGGAGGAGTGTAAAAGCACAAAGGGTGATGTCGTGCTATTCTATTTATTTATTTGGTGAGATTGAGAGTAAAAGCACGAAGGGTGATGCCATGCAGTTTTCGTCTGCTGTTTTAATTGCTCAATTCGTTTACAGATTTTCTGTTTAATTTTGTCTTTTCATTATTTTTACTCTTTATGTTGTATTCCCCCACTGTATGTCCCCTTCCCATTATTTCTGCGTTATTGCTTTACTCACTGTTGTTGCCACTAGCATGATTATACTGTTCAGGTTATATGTGGGAGTCTTGTCCTAGCCTCGTCACTACTTTGTCGAGGTTAGGCTCGACACTTACCAGTACATGGGGTCGGTTATACTGATGCTACACTCTGCACTTATTGTACAGATTTTGATACCGGCTCAGGTTGATCGAGATTTGTTACTGGTCCGCTGTCCGTAGACTCAAGGTAGATCTGTCGGCGTTCACAAACCTTGAAGTCCCCATCTATCTTTTATGTCCTATTGTTTTTTTTCATTCAAATAGTTGTATTTCTTTCAAACTATTACTTGTAGTAAATTCTAGAATGCTCGTGAATTGTGACTCCAAATCTGGGTGGTAGTAATTAATACAGAATTTATGATATTCCGCACTTATAATATTTCATCTTAGTTAATTACTGTTATTTACTGAATGGAAATAAGGAATTGGTTTAACGATTTTCAAACGTTGGCTTGCCTAGCAAGTGAAATGTTAGGCGCCATCACGGTCCCGCCGGTGGGAGATTTTGGGTCGTGACATGCGGCCACTGGACAAGCTTCCCTATTCCGCAAATGCGATCTTTGTCTCGCAAATGCGAGGCCGCAAGTGCGAAAATATAGCCCGCACATGCGAAAATGCTGGGCAGAATACATAAAATCGGGTCTTAACCATTTTTACTCATTTTTCAGTTTTAAGTCTTGGATTTTGGCGATTCCGAAGGGGTTTTTCACGACTTTGAACTGGTAAGTGTTCTATAACCAAAAGTGATTATATTTCATGAATCCATGCCTATATTCATCCTTTATTTCGGATTTAGATGGAAGTAATTGGAATTTTTGTAAAACTTTCCAAATACCAGAAATTTAGATTTGAAGGTCCATTTGACATCGGAATTGGATAATATTTTTATGGTTGGACTCGTCTCGGAATGGGTGTTCGAATTTCGTAAGTTTTTTTCGATATTTGAGACGTGGGTCCCATTATCGAATATTTAAATAAATTTTGGATTTTTATCCGAAAAATTAGTAAATTCATATGGAATTAATTCCTATGATTCGCATTGAGTATATCGAATTATTTGTGAATAGATTTGAAGCTTTTGGAGACAAATTTAAAAGGAAAAGTTGTGGTCGAGTAATTGATTGGAATTCGCAAAGCGAGGTAAGTGTCGTGGTTAACCTTGACTTGAGGGAATAGAACCCTTAAACTCTTTGTTATATGAAATGCATGTGAACGACATATAGGCGAGGTGACGAGTGTCTATACGTCGTCAAATTAATTTTTTGCATAATTACTTGAAAAATCATAAATCGTTTTAAATCATGAATTAATTATTATAATAATTATTTCTCTCCTATTCTTTGTCAAATATTAATTTTTGAATTCGTGCATTAATTGTTATATGCTATTTGAATTATTATAATAATTGTTTCTCTCCTATCAGTGCATTAATTCTTGAATTCGTGCATTAATTAGTTATTAAATATTAAACTGCCTATTTTCTCCCTAATTTCCATAATAATTTGCTATTTGTCATTGTTTGTTTCATAATTAAATCATAATTATTGTATGTTGGTTGTCTTATAATTTTATATTAATTATTGTATTTATTGAGGAAAATTCTTCTATAAGATTTGATAAATGAATATATTGGAGGAGCCGGTTGCACGCCACAATAGAATTGATTTAAATGGATATATTGGAGGATCGGGTTGCACGCCGCAACAGATTTATTAAAAGTCCATAATTGGTTATGACTGCTGAGTTGACTTCAATTATTATAAATGAGTTACCCGATTTATTTCTATTATTTGTTGTTGTTACTAATATTGCGTACAAGTTAATGTAAGTGACCCGCCTTAGCCTCGTCACTACTTCATCGAGGTTAGACTCAGCACTTACCAATACATGGGGTCGGTTGTACTGATACTACACTCTGCATTTCTTGTGCAGATTTCGGAGTTGGTCCCAGCGGCATACCATAGACTTGCTCGGATTTGTGCTACCCAGAGAAGACTTGAGGTATAACTACACGGTGTCCGCAGTTCTGAAGTCCCCTCTATTTTACTTTAATTGTGTGTTTATTTTCAGACAGCTTTATTTTATTCAGACCCTTATTTATATAATCTAAAAGCTCGTGCACTTGTGACACCAATTCTGGGATGGTATTTAGACACCGTTATTTTTATGTATTATTTACTATATTTCAGACCTTACTTCCGCATTTATTTTTTTGTTATTAATAAATTTAAAAATTGTTTAGAAATGGTTAATATTATTCTAACGTTGGCTTGCCTAGTAAGTGAAATGTTAGGCGCCATAATGCCCCGAAGGTGAGAATTTTGGGTCGTGACAGTTTGTATCAGAGCACTAGGTTACATAGGTCTCACGAGTCATGAGCAAGCTTAGTAGAGTCTGAAGGATCGGTACGGCGACGTCTGTACTTATCTCTTAGAGGCTATGAAGTTTAGGAACAATATCACTTCTTTCTTATTCGGTCGTGCAATTTTATACTATCATCGAAGATTGATACATTCTACTCTTATTCTATCGCAGATGGTGAGGACATGTAATACCTCTGCCGAAGGATAGGGACCAGAACCCCCGGTGGCAACTATGGCCAGGGGTAGAGGTCGAGGCCGAGGTAGATGCCGAGGTAGAGCCGAGGTAGATTTCAGTCCAGAGCTCGAGCAGCTGCACCTATTGTAGAACCTTAGGTAGACCTTCAGGAGGAGGTTCCAGTTCAGAATGTACCAGCTGGATCAGTTCAGGTCCCGGAAGGATTCATAGCTACTCCAGTGCTTCAGGATGCTTTAGTCCGTTTGGTAAGTCTTATGAAGGGTGTGACCCATAATGGTACATTTCCAGTGGCACCAGGCGTCTCACAGGCTGGGGGAGGAGCACAAACTCCCACTACTCCCGCTCCAGAGCAGATGGCTCCCCAGACTCAGGCTCCAGTAGCCCCGCCAGTTGGGGTAGTTCAGCCAGTTATTGTGGCACAGACCGGTGATAGGCCCGCCATGTCTTTTGAGGCGTTATTGAGACTGGATAAGTTTACTAAGCTCTTTCCAGTTTACTTCAGTGGTACACATTCTGAGGACCCACAGGATTATCTTCAACGTTGCCATGAGGTGCTGTGGAACATGGGTATAGTTGAGACCAATGGGGTTGATTTCGCTGTATTTCAGATGACGGGTTCCACCAAGAGGTGGTGGAGAGATTATACATTGACCAAACCAGTTGGATCGCCTGCACTTACATGGGAGAAGTTATCTCAGCTATTCCTGGAGAAGTTCCTTCCTATCACACTGAGAGAGGAATTTTGCAAGCAATTTGAGCGTCTACAGCAGGGCAGTATCACTGTTACTCAGTATGAATCCCGTTTTATGGATTTAGCTCGTCATGCTCTCCTTTTACAACTTATTGAGGGAGAGAGAGTGAGGAGGTTTATTGAGGGACTCACTCACCCTATCAGGCTTCAGATGGCCAGGGAGATCGGAAGTGAGATTTCTTTTCAGGCGGCTGCTAATGTCGCAAGGAGGATCGAGATGGTTCTTGCACAAGAGAGAGGGTAGAGGTCTGATAAGAGGCCTCGTCAGTTCGGTGGTTTCGGTGGTGCCTCGTCTGGAGGCAGGGGTAATTTTGGTAGGGGTCATCCTCCCAGACCGTTTCATTTAGCACTTCATGCATCTCCCGATGCTTCAGGGAGTCATGGTCCTATTATGCATTACTCTGGGCAGCCAGCATTTAGTGCACGTTTAGCTCCTATCAGCGCACCACCACTCCATAGTTACTACAACAGTTATCCGGCCCATCTAGGTCAGCTTCAGCAGCCACGACATCGGGATGGGTGTTATGAGTATGGGAACATTGGTCACATCAGGAGGTATTGCTCTAGGTTGGCGAGTAACATATCTCGGCAGGATTCTCGTGCTATCATACCAGCACTGGTTGCTTCACTGTCTGCTAAGCTAGCTAGAGGTAGGGGTCAGGCAACTAGAGGTGGAGGCTAGGCCATTAGAGGTGGAGGTCAGGCCATTAGGGGTGGAGGTCAGACCGTTAGAGGTGCAGGCCAGTCAGTTAGAGGCCGTCCTAGAGATGCAGTTTAGAGTGGTGTGGCTCAACCCCGATTTTATGCTTTTCCAGCTAGACCTGAGGCCGAGTCATCTGATGTTGTGATCACATATATTATTAGATTGGTTGTCACCTTATCATACTATATTGGATTGTCATGCCAAGGCAATAACCCTAACCATGCCGGGGTTACCTCAGTTAGTGTGGAAAGGAACTCCTGGTCATTATGCCAACAAGGTTATTTCTTATATGAAAGCTCGGCGTATGGTCGAGAAAGGGTGTCTAGCCTATTTGGCTTATATTCGCGATCCCAATGCGGATGTTCCTTCTATGGATTCAGTACCAGTTGTTCAAGAATTTCCAGAAGTATTTCCTGCAGATTTGTCGGGGATGCCACCCGACATAGATATTGACTTCTGTATTTATTTGGCTCCGGGCACTCAGCCCATTTCTATTCCACCATACCCTATGGCCCCGCCGGAGTTGAAAGAATTAAAAGAGCAGTTACAAGACTTGGTTGATCAGGGATTCATTAGACCCAGTGTCTCGCCCTGGGGTGCACTAGTAGTATTTGTAAAGAAGAAAGATGGCCAATGTGTATAGATTATCGGCAGTTGAATAAGGCCACTATCAAAAACAAATATCCGTTGCCAAGAATTGATGACTTATTCGATCAGCTTTAGGGTGCCAAGGTATTTTTGAAGATTGATTTGAGGTCTGGTTACCATCAGTTGTAGATTAGGGCATCTGATGTCCCTAAAACAACTTTTCGGACTCGGTATGAGAATTACGAGTTCCTAGTGATGTCATTTGGGTTGACAAATGCTCCAACAACATTTATGGATTTGATGAACCGGGTGTTCAAGCCATATTTGGATTGTTTTGTAGTTGTATTTATTGATGATATCTTGATTTACTCTAGCAGTCGAGAGGAACATGAGTAGCATCTTCGGAGTGTGCTTCAGACTTTGAAGAATAATCAGTTATATGCCAAATTTTCAAAATGTGAGTTTTGGTTCGACTCAGTTGCCTTTTTGGGGCATAGTTTATCGGCAGAAGGCATAAAGGTGGATCCTAAGAAGATAAAGGCTGTTCAAAATTAGCCTAGACCTACTTCAGTTACAGAGATCCGGAATTTCCTAGGTTTGGCAGGTTATTATCGTCGGTTCATGGAAGGGTTTTCATCTATAGCAAGCACATTGACCAGACTAACCCAGAGGTATGTCCCATCCAGATGGTCAGACGAGTGTGAGTTGAGCTTTCAGAAGCTCAAGACTGCTTTGACTACGACACCAGTGTTGGTATTACCCATATGTCCAGGATCATATACGGTATATTGTGACGCATCTCACATTGGGCTTGGTGCAGTATTAATGCAAGATGGTAGGGTGATTGCATATGCGTCGCGGCAATTGAAAGTTCATGAGAAGAATTATCCTGTTCATGACTTAGAACTGGCAACCATTGTTCATGCGCTAAAGATTTGGAGGCATTACCTCTACGGTGTCTCGTGTGAGGTATTTACTGATCATCATAGCCTTCAGTATCTGTTCAAACAAAAAGATATCACTTTGAGGCAAAGAAGATGGTTGGAGTTGTTGAAAGACTATGATATCACCATTTGTATCACCCAGGAAAGGGCAATGTGGTGGCCGATGCTTTGAGTAGAATGGCTGTGAGTATGGGCAGTCTTGCGTATATTCTGGTTGGTGAGAGGCCATTAGTTACAGATGTTCAGACTTTGGGTAATCAGTTCGTGATGTTAGATGTTTCAGAACCCAGTCGGGTTCTAGCTTGCACAGTCGCTCGGTCTTCTTTATATGAGCGCATCAAAGAGAGGCAGTATGATGATCCACATTTACTGGTCCTTAAGGACATGGTGCGACTCGGTGATGCCAAACTAGTTGTTGTGGGGTAAGATGGAGTTCTGCGAATGCAGGGTCGTATTTGTGTGCCTAATGTTGACGCGCTTCGTGAATTAATTCTTGAAGAGGCACACAGTTCCAGGTATTCTATTCACCCAGGTACCGCCAAAATGTATCAAGATTTGCGGCAACATTGTTGGTGGAGGTGAATAAAAAAGGATATAGTTACATATGTAGCTCGGTGTCTGAATTGTTAGCAAGTTAAGTACGAGCATCATAGACTTGGTGGTTTGCTTCAGAAGTTAGAAATTCCTGAGTGGAAGTGGGATCGTATCACTATGGATTTTTTTGTTGGACTCCCACGGACTCAAAGAAACTTTGACGCAGTTTGGGTCATTGTGGACAGGTTGACCAAGTCAGCACATTTCATTCCAGTGGCAGTTACCTATTCTTCAGAGAGGTTAGCTGAAATTTACATTTCTGAGATTGTCCGCCTACACGGAGTGCCCGTGTCTATTATTTCAGATCGAGGTACGCAATTTACCTCACACTTCTGGAGGTAAATTGGGCACGCGGGTTGAGTTGAGTACATTATTTCATCCACAGATAGATGAACAGTCAGAGCACACTATTCAGATATTGGAAGATATGCTTCGCGCTTATGTTATAGACTTTGGAGGTTCTTGGGATCAGTTCTTGCCACTTGTGGAGTTGCTTATAATAATAGCTATCAATCGAGCATTCAGATGGCTCCATATGAGGCATTATACGGAAGGCGATGCCGTTCGCCAGTTGGCTGGTTTGAACCGGGAGAAGCTTGGTTGTTGGGTACCGATTTGGTACAGGATGCCTTGGATAAGGTCAAGATTAATCAGGATCGACTTCACACAGCTCAGTCTAGGCAAAAGAGTTATGCCGATCGTAAAGTTGATGATATTGCATTCATGGTAGGAGAAAGAATATTGCTCCGGGTTTCACCTATGAAAGGTGTAATGCGGTTCGGAAAGAAGGGCAAGTTGAGCCCTAGGTATATCGGACCCTTTGCAATTCTTGAAAGGGTGGGTGAAGTAGCCTACATGCTTACATTACCACCTATTTTATCAGCGGTTCATCCGGTGTTCCATGTGTCTATACTCTGAAAATATCATGGTGATCCATCCCATGTGTTAGTTTTCAGTTCAGTCCAATTGGACAAAGATTTGACTTACAAGGAGGAGCCGGTGGCTATTCTAGCTCGGAAGTTGAGGTCTAAGGGTTATCGTTCTGTTCAAGTGCAATGGAGAGGTCAGCCGGTAGAGGCATCTACCTGGGAGTCCGAGTCGGACATGCTGAGTAAATATCCACACCTTTTCTCCAGCACAAGTACTTTTTCTAACTCTGTTCCAGGATGAACGTTTGTTTTAGAGGTGGAGAATGTGATGACCCAAAATGTCATCTTTAAATTTAATAAGTAATTATGTGTTCTAAGACCTCGAAAAGCACTAATTATCATTCTCCGACTTGCGTGCGCAGTCCGTAAAATTTTCCGAAAGTTTTTATATGAAAAATGGATTAAAATGTGAAATAGAGCCTTAAAACTCAACTGAGTTGACTTTGGTCAACATTTTGAGCAAACAGACCCGGATCAGTGTTTTGACAGTTCTGCTAGCTCCGTATCGTGATTTTGGACTTAGGCGTATGCCCGAAATTTAATTTGGAGGTCCCTAACGCAAGTTATGACCATTTAACGGAAACTAGTAATTTAAAGGCTAAAGATTTTCAAGTTTGACCACGAGGTTGACTTTTTGATATCGGAGCTGGAATCCGATTCTAAAAATTTGAATAGCTCCGTTATGTCATTTATGACTTGTGTGCCAAATTTGAAGCCATTCCGGATTCATTTAATATGTTTTGGCACGAGATTTACAAATTGAAAAGTTTAAAACTTAAAAGTTTGAATCGAGGTGTGATTTGTAATTTCGATATTGTTTGATGTGAATTGAAACCCCGAGTATGTATGTATTATGTTTCTGTACTTGTTGGAATACTCAGACAAGGTTCCAAGTGGCTCGGATGAGTTTCAAACGAGCCACAGAGCAATTGGAACCTGCTGCCCAGTGCTGGTTCTGGTGTGTCGCACCTGCGACATTTTGTGTGCAGGTGCGTGGTCGCTCCTTCGGAATACCAGTAGCTTCTATGACATTGGATAGTCCTGTCGAGTTCCTCTTCTGCGGAGAAATGAGCACAGGTGCGAAACCGCATCCGCGATGGACGAGCCGCTTCTGCGAGGAAGACCACTTATGCGGTCACTAGTGTGCTTCTGAGATGTCGCAGCTGTGACATTTTTGGGTGCAGATGCGGCCACTAGACAAGCTGCCATGTGACGCAAATGCGAGCTTTGTCTCGCAAATACGAGGCCGCAGGTGCAAATATATAGCCCGCACATGCGAAAAAGCTCGGATTGGGTAAGTATTATATAACCAAAAGTGATTATATTTCATGAATCCATGTCTATATTCATCCTTTATTTAGGATTTAGATGGAAGAAATTGGAATTTTTGTAAAACTTTCCAAAAACGAGAAATTTAGATTTGAAGGTCCATTTGTCATCGGAATTGGATAATTGTTGTATGGTTGGACTCGTCTCGGAATAAGTGTTCGGATTTCGTAAGTTTTCCCGAGATTTGAGACGTGGATCCCATTATCGAATATTTAAATGAATTTCGGATTTTTATCCGAAAAATTAGTAAATTCATATGGAATTAATTCCTATGATTCGTAGTGAGTATAGCGAATTGTTTGTGAATAGATTTGAAGCTTTTGGAGACAAATTTAAAAGGAAAAGTTGTAGCCGAGTAATTGATTGGAATTTGCAAAGAGAGGTAAGTGTCGTGGTTAACCTTGACTTGAGGGAATAGAATCCTTAAACTATTTGCTATGTGAAATGCATTTGAACGACGTATAGGAGATGTGACGAGTGTCTATACGTCGTCAAATTAATTGTTTGCATAATTACTTGAAAAATCATAAATCGTTTTAAGTCATGAATTAATTATAATAATAATTGTTTCTCTCCTATTCTTTGTCAAATATTAATTCTTGAATTCGTGCATTAATTGTTACATGCTATTTGAGTTACGTGTCTTAATTGTTATTTGACATTTATCATATTAAATATTAAACTGCCTATTTTCTCCCTGATTTCCATAATAATTTGCTATTTGTCATTGTTTGTTTTATAATTAAATCATAATTATTGTATGTTGGTTGTCTTATAATTTTATATTAATTTTTGCATTTATTGGGGAATTTTCTTCTATAAGAATTGGTAAATGAATATATTGGAGGAGCGGGTTGCACGCCGCAACAGAATTGATTGAAATGAATATATTGGAGGATCGAGTTGCACGCAGCAACACACTTATTAAAAGTCCATATTGGAGGATCGGGTTGCACGCCGCAATAGACTTATTAAAAGTCCATATTGGAGGATCGGGTTGCACGCCGCAACAGACTTATTAAAAGTCCATAATGGAGGATCGATGTAACGACCCGACTTGTCATTTTAAGAATTAAAGCCCTGTCTAGTGACTTAAGGTCTCGAGAAGCTTCACAATATGTATTATGACCCGCGTGTGTGGTCGAGTTTGATTTTCGGAAGATTCAGAATTTAATTTAAAGAAACATTCTCATTTTGAAGCTTAAATGGAAAGAGTTGATCGGGGAGTTGACTTTTGAGCAAACGATATCGAAATGGAATTTCGATGATGGCAATAGCTTCGTGTGATGATTTCAGACTTAGGCGTATGTTCGAATTTGGATTTGGAAGTCCGTAGGACAATTCGACGCATTTTGGTGAAAGTTGAAAAATAGAAGATTTTTGAAAAATCCTACCGAAGGGTGAATTTTTGATAATGAGCTCGGATTTCGATTCCTGAAATTTGAATAGCTCCATTTCGTCATTTATGGCTTGTGTACAAAATTTGAAGTCATTCGAGATTGATTTGATACGTTTCGGCGCAAAATATATAAGTTGAAAGATTTGAAAAGATATAATTTGATTCGATGCGCGATTCGTAATTCTGACGTTGTTTGAGGTGATTTGAGAATTTGACTAAGTTCGTATGATGTTTTAGGACTTGTTGGTATATTTGGTTGAGGTCCCGGGACCTCGGCTGTGTTTCGGGGTGGTTTCGGATCATTTCGGGCTGTTTCGGAACTGCTGTTTCTGGTATCTAACTTCCTTCTTCGCGAACGCGAAGAAGAGTTTTGAGGCTACTGGGATTTGGCCTTCGCGAACGCGAAGGATTGCTCGCGAACACGAAGGTATGGCTGAAGAACCTACCCGAACGTGAGGGGCCAGTCGCGAACGCGTAGAAGAAAGGAGGGAACTGGGCCTGGAGTCATCAGCCTTCGCGAACGCGAAGCTTCAATCGCGAACGCAAAGCAGTAGGACTTGAGTGCATTGGGAACGCGATGATATGCATGGCAGGCCTTCGCGAACACGACACTGGTAACACATACATGAAGAAGAATTTGAGGCAGCGAGTTTTTGGCCTTCGCGAACGCGAGACAGCGGTCGCGAACGCGAGACAGCGGTCGCGAACGTGAAGAAGGCTTATCTGGGCAGAATTAAAAGTCCCAAAAATGGGGGTTTGAGTTCATAACTCAAAATATAATTGGGAGCTCGGTAGAAGATGATTTTTGGAGAGATTCTTGCGTGGGTGTTTGGGGTAAGTGATTCTTATCCAGTTTTGATTAATTTCCATGATTATGTCTTTGAATCCATCATTTAATTCAGATTTAATGGAGGAAAATCAAGATTTTTGTAAAATCTTCCAAAACCAAAAATTTAAGATTTGGAGGTAGAGTTGTTATTCGAATTCGATAAAATTGGTATGGTTGAACTCATATCGGAATGTGTGTTCGGATGTTATGAAAATTATGTCGGGTTCCGAGAGGTGGGTCCGCGTTGACTTTTGTTGACCTTTTGAAATAAAACTTTAAGTCGACGTATTATTATCCGGAAATATTTCCGATGAATTTTAATGAAGTTATATAATTAATTTGGATAGATTTGTGCTGTCCGGAGGTCAATTCAAGCAAGAAGGCAGTTTTGAAATATCAGCATAACTTCAAAGAGGTAAGTGTCTTGCTTAACCTCAAGTGGGGGAATTACCCCTTAGGTATTGAGTCTTTTGTTCCATTTTTGAAATATGAAAAATTATTTTCGATGAATTTTGATGAAGTTATACAATTAATTTTGATAGATTTGAGCTGTCCAGAGGTCAATTCAAGCAAGAAGGCAATTTTCGAATATCGGCATAACTTCAAAGAGGTAAGTGTCTTGCTTAACCTCGAGTGGGCGAATTACCCCTTTGGCATTGAGTCTTATGTGCTATTTGTGAAATGTGAAAAACAGTGTACGCGAGGTGACGAGTACGTACTCGGGTTTATACGTACAAAAATTCATTGAATTAAAGTCTTAGGCATTATTGTGTAGAAAATTGGGAAATTGTGGAAAATTATTAAATCATCTGTTTGCCATGCCTAAATCCTTATTGTTGAATTTGTTTTTATATTATAATTTGATGTGACTGTTACTTGAAATTAATTCCAATATGAATTTTCTAATACAAATAATTAATTTAAGCGAGCTTAAGAATAAGTGTTAAAATAATTATCTAAATTTGCATTAATGAAAGCTTTGCTTTATGCTGAGTAATTTCTATCTCTATTGATTATTTTTGGGTGTTATATATATTATGTGGAGCCTTGGGCTATTTGTTGTGAAATTAATTGATTTTGTTATATCTTTGGAATTTGGTTGTGGCCATTGGGCAAATTGTGATATGAATTGATTTTATTATATCGCCGTGTTAATTTTCCGTGTAAATTATTGTGTTGTGTGAGTTATTGTTTTGGGGAGATAAGGGTGGAATTTCACCGTTGATATTATGTGGGTATAAGGGTGGCATTTCACTGTTGCTGTATTTGTTGGAATATTGTCTGGGCTGAGCGATAAGGGTGGCTATAGGAGCGATAAGGGTGGCTATTGATATTGTCTGGGCGGAGCGATAAGGGTGGCAATAGGAGCGATACAAGTCGCTATTGTCAGGGACGATATGTGTTGATGTGGGGTTGTGGTGTTGATAATTTTTTTGTGATTTTGTGATTTTTCTTGTGTTTATTTTTATGCCTTGTGCAATTAGTCTTGTTGATAGTAAATTGATAACAATCTGTTTTATGTTGAAATTTTTCAGGTATTGAAGATAACGGACCTGAGCAGGGTTAAAGCGGGATCGTAAGGATTCAAGGTAGAGTTTCTTGGTCATCGCAGCCCCTTGGAGTCTTTTCATTTCATTGTACTGTTAACTTGTAATCAAACAGTATTGTATATTGGGTCTTCATGATCATTCTATGTATTCAGTTAGAGTTCACGACTCAGTACTACCAGTCTTGGGAGGTTGTATATTGTAATTATTTCCGTTGTTAGTTTAAAACAAAATGGCTCCAAATATATAATGGAAATCAGCTTACCTAGTCTTAGAGACTAGGTGCCATCACGACTTCTGTGGTGGGATTTTGGGTCGTGACAAGTTGGTATCAGAGCTCTAGGTTCATAGGTTCTTCGATTCACGAACGAGACTAGTAGAGCCTTGCGGATCAGTATAGAGACGTCTGTACTTATCTTCGAGAGGCTACAGAACTGTTAGGAAATTTTCATTTCTTTCATTCCTGTCGTGCGGAATTTGTCGAAATTGGAATTTGAACCTTCGTATCTCCATTCTCTCACAGATGGTGAGGACCCGTGCTACTGGGTTAGTTGAGCAGGCATTCGCACATACTGCTAGGGCTGCAAGAGGCCAGGGCCGAGGTAGAGGTCGAGGTAGAGGTCGGGGAAGGGCACGTGCTACGACTAGAGCACCTGTCAGAACAATAGTTGAGGAGCCGCCAGTAGCTCCAGTTGGGGGACAGGTACCAAAAGCACCTGTTGTTACCCCCGGACTTCAGGAGACTTTAGCACAGTTCCTGAGTATGTTCGGTACATTAACTCAGGAGGGATTGATCTCTTTTATACCAAACATTCCGCAGATTGAGGGAGTAGCTCAGACTCCTACCACAACTCCAGAGCAGCATGTTCACGTTGGACAGGTTTCGGGTGTAGTACCGGTACAACCTGTTATTTTGGTTCAGCCTGAGGTCAGGCCCGAGACATCAGAAGGAGAACAAAAGAGACTTGAAAGGTTTAAGAAATATAATCCACCAACTTTCAGTGGCACAGCTACAGAGGATGCCCAAGGATTTCTGATAAATTGTCACTGTATTCTCCGCACCATGGGTATTATGGAAGTGATCGGAGTTTCCTTTACTATATTTCAATAGTCAGGCGCAGCGTATCGGTGGTGGCAAATCTATGATGAAGGTAGACCAGCCGATGCCACACCACCAACTTGGGCTCAATTTTCGAAAATATTCTTGAAAGTGTTTGTTCCCCAGACTCTCAGAGATGCGTGGCACGCAGAGTTTGAAGGGTTGCGTCAGGGCACTATGACAGTGTAAGAATATGCTATCAGGTTCAATGAGTTAGCCCGTCATGCACCTATTTTGGTTCCTACAATCAGAGAGCAGGCCCGTAGATTCATTGAGGGGCTCGAATATTATATTAAAATATGTATGGCTCGAGAGTTGCAAACTGATGCTCCATTTCAACAAGTAGTGGAGATTGCAAGGAAGATTGAGGGTGTTTTAGGCGAGGAAAGGGAGTCTAAGGAGGCCAAAATATCTCGAAGATCTGGAGGGTTCAGTGGATTTTACTCTTCAGCTAGAACCCATTATAGCGGAGGCTCGAGAAGCCGGTTAGCTCAGTCCGCACATCAGATTACTCGGGGTGCTCCAGTTAACAGTGCACCACCGACACGAGATTCTTATAGTGGTTATTCCAGTTATCCGGTACAGACTCAGTACGAGTAGTCGCAACCTCAGAGGGGTTGTTATGAGTATGGTGATACTAGGCATATCATGAGAGATTGCCCTAGACTTGGGAGGGGTGGATATCATCAGAACACTCAAGCTACAAGCATTATTCCAGTTGATACTCCACGTGCACAGTCAGCTAGAGGTGGAGGGCAGGCGGGTAGTGGACGCCTAAGAGGTGGAGGCCCAACCCGTGGATTTAATCACTATGATTTGGCTGAGGCCAATACACTAAATGGTGTCGTTATAGGTACGATCCTGATTTTTTATTATAAAGGATAATTTCCCTTAATTTGATTCGGTTATGAATATTGAGGTGAGTCCTCCTATTATGCTCCACTTATGGGTGAGCTTCGTAAATTTGTGACCCACTTATATGTTATACCTGTTGGGAGATTTGAAGGTGTGAGCCCGTGTCTGTCATTTTATTTTTGGTACACCGTTGAGGGCTATAAACCCAAAAGTAATTTTTATTATTCATTACTATGGGTTTAATGTGTTTCGGAATAATTGATTCCAATTTTGATGAATTATATGCCCTACCGGTAGGAGGGTTCATTATATGTTATGAAAATTGTTTATGAAATATATTGAAAAGAATAAAGAAAGGAAATTGAAAATTTCAGTTGGCACAATGTGCAACATACTTGTGATTCGGAGTTGAGGACGAGATCCTCGCATTTTTACATGATGTGAAATATTTAAACCGGGTTGCAAGCCGCGATGGAAGTTATGTAAGGACGAGGTCCTTGTGGTAAAATATTTATGAGTTTAAAATTTTCCCGTGAAATTTAATTGTACAACAGTATTAATAGGGAGTCATGCCTGTCAGGCTTATTTGATAATTCTTGTATATTTTTCTGTGCATATTCAGCCATTTTCGTGCTGTAAACATTGAGTTTTAACCCATGAGATGAGTGCCAAGTGGTGTTAAATATGACTCATTAATCCGAGTAAGCAATTATGAGGTCTTCATGCCTCCCATTCTGTTGTCAGTATTGTGAAAATTCGAAGTAAGGTGGTGGTTAATACGAGATTAATTGATAATGCTGGAATTAATTATGAACAACTTTTAAGACCAGAGATGTGGTGATGAGCATACATATGATGTGCTTCATGTCCTGACATCATTATGATAATGCATTGCTTGTAATGCTTAGATTGGTGTTATTGATATATACTTTGTGGTATTTTGTTGGGTTGTGGATGTGTTGTTAGGAGTTGTTTTGGTATTACTATGGCAGGTGGATAGGCCCAATTACAGGGGAGACTCTGCAGAAATTTCTGAAAAATTTGGGAGTATTTGAAGGATTGAGATTTGCAAAGAAAGAGATAAGTTATGTTATGTGTTTGAGGGAGAATGATCCTAAGCCGGGGGGGGGGGGGAGGGGGAGGGGGGATGTTACACCCCAAAAATGTTTTAAAGTACTTCAACACTATCAAGAAAATTTATGTGTGTGTAGGCACGAGTTGCTATAGCCAGTTGAGATTAATACTGTGCGTTGTTGTGAAAATTAGACCTTTTGAAATGTTTGGAGTGTAAGAAATTGATCTTAAAGCTTACAAATATGGATAAAAGAAATAATCTCAAATGAGATAATGTTGTCGGGCTTATCTCAAATGCGGTAACAGGGAATCAACCGTGAGTATATCTGTGAACGTAAAATCATCAATTTGGTGACCTCAGAATAATTCTTAGAACGTTCGAGGACGAACGTTTGTTTAAGAGGTGGAGATTGTAATGACCCGATTTGTCGTTTTAAGAATTAACGCCCCATCCAGTGACTTAAGGTCTCGAGAAGCTTCACAATATGTATTATGACCCGCGTGTGTGGTCGAGTTTGGTTTTCGGAAGATTCAGAATTTAATTTAAAGAAACATTCTCATTTTGAAGCTTAAATGGAAAGAGTTGACCGGGGAGTTGACTTTTGAGCAAACGACTCCGGAATGGAATTTCGATGATGGCAATAGCTTTGTATGATGATTTTGGACTTAGGCGTATGTTCGAATTTGGAAGTCCGTAGGACAATTCGACGCATTTTGGTGAATTTTTGATAATGAGGTCGGATTTCGATTCCGGAAATTTGAATAGCTCCATTTCGTCATTTATGACTTGTGTGCAAAATTTGAAGTCATTCCGTATTAATTTTTTATGTTTCGACGCAAAATATATAAGTTGAAAGATTTGAAAAGATATAATTCGATTCAATGCGCGATTCGTAATTCCAGCGTTGTTTGAGGTGATTTGAGAATTCGACTAAGTTCGTATGATGTTTTAGGACTTGTTGGTGTATTTGGTTGAGGTCGCGAGGTCCTCGGCTGTGTTTTGGGGTGGTTTCGGATTATTTCGGGGTGTTTCGGAACTGCTATATCTGGTATCTAACTTCCTTCTTCGCGAACGCGAAGAGGAGTTTTGAGGCTACTGGGATTTGGCCTTCGCGAACGCGAAGGATATCTCACGAACGTGAAGGTATTCCTGAAGAACCTATGTGAACGCGAAGCTTCTATCGCGAACACGCAGAAGGAAGGAAGGGACTGGGCCTGGAGTCATCAGCCTTCACGAACGCGAAGCTTCAATCGCGAACGCGAGAGCTTGAACGCGAACGCGATGATATGCATGGCAGGCCTTCGCGAACGCGACGCTGGTAATGCGAACGTGAAGAAGAATTTGAGGCAGCAAGTTTTTGGCCTTCGCCAACGCGAGACAGCGGTCGCGAACGCGAGACAGCGGTCGCGAACGTGAAGAAGGCTTATCTGGGCAGAGTTAAAAGTCCCAAAAATGGGGGTTTGAGTTCATAACTCAAAATATAATTGGGAGCTCGGTAGAAGATGATTTTTGGAGAGATTCTTGTGTGGGTGTTTGGGGTAAGTGATTCTTATCCAGTTTTGATTAATTTCCATGATTATGTCTTTGAATCCATCATTTAATTCAGATTTAATGGAGGAAAATCAAGATTTTTGTAAAATCTTCCAAAACCAAAAATTTAAGATTTGGAGGTCGAGTTGTTATTGGAATTCGATAAAATTAATATGGTTGAACTCGTATCGGAATGTGTGTTCGGATTTCATGAAAATTATGTCGGGTTCCGAGAGGCGTGTCCCGCGATGACATTTGTTGACTTTTTGAAATAAAATTATAAGTCGACATACTATTATCCGAAATTATTTTCGATGAATTTTGATGAAGTTATACAATTAATTTGGATAGATTTGAGCTGTCCAGAGGTTAATTCAAGCAAGAAGGCGATTTTCGAATATCGACATAACTTCAAAGAGGTAAGTGTCTTGCTTAAACTCGAGTGGGGGAATTACCCCTTTGGCATTGACTCTTATGTGCTATTTGTGAAATGTGAAAAACAGTGTACGCGAGGTGACGAGTACGTACTCAGGTTTATACGTACAAAAATTCATTGAATTAAAGTCTTGGGCATTATTGTGTAGAAAATTGGGAAATTGTGGAAAATTATTAAATCATCTATTTGCCATGCCTAAATCCTTATTGTTGAATTTGTTTTTATATGATAATTTGATTTGATTGTTACTTGAAATATTTATGAAATTTCATGAGTATTGTTGGTTTAATATTTCTTGAAAATTAATTATAATATGAATTTTCTAATGCAAATAATTAATTTAAGCGAGCTTAAGAATAAGTGTTAAAATAATTATCTAAATTTGTATTAATGAAGGCTTTGCTTTATGCTGAGTAATTTCTATCTCTATTGATTGTTTTTGGGTGTTATATATATTATGTGGAGCCTTGGGCTATTTGTTGTGAAATTAATTGATTTTGTTATATCTTTAGAATTTGGTTGTGGCCATTGGGCAAATTGTGATATGAATTGATTTTATTATGTTGCCGTGTTAATTTCTCGTGGAAATTGTTGTGTTGTGTAATTTATTATTTTAGGGAAATAAGGGTGGCATTTCACTGTTGTTGTGTTTGTTGGAATATTGTCTGGGCGGAGCGATAAGGGTGGCTATAGGAGCGATAAGAGTGGCAATATGAGCGATAAGGGTGGCTATTGATATTGTCTGGGCGGAGCGATAAAGGTGGCTATAGGAGTGATAAGGGTGGTAATAGGAGCGATAAGGGTGGCTATTGTCAGGGACGATATGTGATGATGTGGGGTTGTGGTATTGATAATTTTTATGTGACGTTGTGATTTTTCTTGTGTTTATTTTTATGCCTTGTGCAATTGGTCTTGTTGATAGTAAATTGATAACAATTTGTTTTATGTTGAAATAGAGAACTTGTGGCTATTGCCAGACGGATTATAAATTGAAATGTGTGCACGAGATTCCGTGAGTAAATAATGATGATATTTGGCACGTGAATTGTCCGTGCAGTTGTGATATGAAATGTGGGCACAAGGTGCTGTGATGAAATGGTAATGATATTTGGCACGTGAATTGTCCATGCAGTTGAGAGATGAAATAAGGGCATGAGGTGCCGGGAAAATATGATGATTTAATTATGGGCACTAGGTGCCATGGAAATATGAAAATGGGCTGAGACCCGCGTTTACGAAAAAATATGAAAATGGGCTGAGACCCGCGTTTATATTCAAAATATTTATTTGGAAGGATTTTTACTTATAAAGTATTATATAAAAGAATTGTATTTGAAAGATATGTATTTGAGGAAATTATATTTGAAAAGATTTATTGAAAGAATTATATTTGAAAAATAATTAGTTGAGAAAACAACATTTGAAAGAGAGTTATTTGGAAGAATTTTATGTGAAGGATATTTATTTGAAAAACTTGAATTAATTGGGCGTACATGTATTATTAATTGTTGAGTGATGTTTATGGTATCCTTGTTGTCTTGTTGTGCATATAACTGGTTGCTTTATCCTGCCTTTATTATTATTTATTTTTTATTATTTTGTATATTATATTGCACAGATTATTAGACTAGTGAGTATCTTGACTGTACCTCGTGTCTACTCTATTGAGGTGTTAGTCTTGATACTTACTGGATACCGACCGTGGCGTACTCATACTACACTTCTGCACATTTTTGTGCAGAGCCAGGTATTGAAGATAACGGACTTGTGCAGGGTTAAAGCGGGATCGTAAGGATTCAAGGTAGAGCTTCTTAGTCGTCGCAGTCCCTTGGAGTCTTTTCATTTCATTGTACTGTTAACTTGTAATCAAACAGTATTATATATTGGCTCCTCGTGATCATTCTATGTATTCAGTTAGAGTTCGTGACTCAGTACTACCAGTCTTGGGAGGTTGTGTATTGTAATTATTTCCGTTGTTAGTTTCAAAAAAAAAAATGGCTCCAAATATGTAATGGAAATCGGCTTACCTAGTCTTAGAGACTAGGTGCCATCACGACTCCCGTAGTGGGATTTTGGGCCGTGACAATTGAGTTGCATGCCGCAACAGAATTATTTAAAAGTTGATATATATATATATATATATATATATATATATATGTATATATATTGGGGGATCGGGTTGCACGCCGTAACAGACTTGACTAAAATAAATATATTAGAGGAGCGAGTTGCACGCCTCAACAGAATGAAATATAAATATATTATGAGAGCGGGTTGCACGCTGCAACGAAAATTGATAGAAATGATAATTGGTTATGATTGCTGAGTTGACTTCAATTATTATAAATGAGTTACCCGATTTATTTCTATTATTTGTTGTTGTTTCTAATATTGCGTACTGGTTAATGTAAGTGACCCGCCTTAGCCTCGTCACTACTTCGTCGAGGTTAGGCTCAGCACTTACTAGTACATGGGGTCGGTTGTACTGATACTACACTCTGCACTTCTTATGCAGATTTCGGAGTTGGTCCCAGCGGCGTACCATAGACTTGTTCAGATTTCAGCTACCTAGAGGAGACTTGAGGTATAACTGCATGGCGTCCGCAGTTCTGAAGTCCGGGTCTATTTTACTTTAGCTGTGTGTTTATTTCCAGACAACTTTATTTTATTCAGGCCCTTATTTGATATTTCTAGAAGCTCGTGCACTTGTGACACCAATTCTGGGATAGTATTTATACACCGTTATTTTTATGGATTATTCACTATATTTCAGACCTTACTTCCGCATTTATTTCTTTGTTATTAATAAATATAAGAATTATTTAGAAATGGTTAATATTGTTCTAACGTTGGCTTGCCTAGCAAGTGAAATGTTAGGTGCCAAGGTAGGAATTTCGGGTCGTGACATACAACCAATTAATCAAGTCCTTCAAAACATACATCTTTTATCTATAAGTTTTTCAATAAAAGTCTCTAGAATATAATCCTTTCCAATAAATATATTTCAAATATACTTCCTTCAAATAAATATCTTTCCATTATAATTCTTTCAAATAAACATCTTTCGAATATAATTCTTTTAAATAAATATCTCCCGAATATAATTCTTACAAGTAAATATCTTTCAATTGTAATTCTTTCAAATAAAAGTCACCATGTGACACCTAATTTAACTTTCCTGGTGTGAGAAATATATTCAACATATCACATCAAATGGCACGGCAATACCTTCGTGCACTTGTCTCATCTCACCCATTATATATATATGTAGACCAAATCAATTGGCATGGCAACACCCTTCGTGCATTTATCTTTTTCTCACCGTGCATACATATAACAATACCAACTAGGTGGGAGAAATGCCAATAACAATAAAAGAAATAAAGTGGGAGGCACACAGGAAGCAACAACGACTACAAGTCACATAGAAAACATAGGTGCACTATAACATCTCAAGATAAAGGCATGAATGTATACATAACAAAAAGACACTACAATATAATATATGTCTCTCGTCCTCGCCTCGACGGAAACACACTTCGTTCCATGAATATATGATAAAATAAAAATAATGGCATGGTATCACCCTTCGTGCCATGAATATATGATAAAATAAAAATAATGGCACGGTATCACCCTTCGTGCTTTTACCCTCATCCTCACCTGATAATATAAATGAAATGGAACGGCATCATCCTTCGTGCTTTACACTCTCAATGGCACGTCATTACCCTTCATGCTTTACATTCTCAATGGCACGACATCACCCGCCGTGCTTCACACTCTCCATCACATGATAATGTATATGAAATGGCACGATATCACCCATCGTGCCTTACACTTGTAACGACCCGGCCGGTCATTTTGCGCTCAACCACATCGTTCGGCGGTTTGAGGCCTTGAGTAACTTTACTTCAGGTATTATGACTTGTACATGTGATCGAAATCGAATTTTGGGAAGTTCGGAGTTGATTTGGAAAGAAAATTCTAATTACGGAAGCTCTAAGTTGGAGGGATTGACAAAGGTTTGACTTTGGAGTAAACAACCTCATAATCGAGATTTGAAAGTTCCAACAGGTTCGTATGATGATTTTGGACTTGGGCATATGTCCAGATCAGGTTTTGGATGACCAGAGAGCGTTTCGGCGCCTATTGTGGAAAGTTGGCATTTTGGAAGAATTTCATAAATTTGGGTTGAAGTGTATTTTAATATTATTGATGTCTGTTTTGGATTTCAAGCCTAGGAATAGTCCCGTATGGTGATTCTGATCTTAGAAGCACGTCCCGATGTGGATTTGGAGGTTCATAAGTCATTTTGGGGTCATTTGGCAAAAGTTAGAGGTTAGAGGCTTTTGGAAGTTTGACCGTTAGTAGAATTTTTGATATCAGGGTCGGATTATTTGGGAAGTTGGAGTAGGTCCGTAATGTCAAATGTGACTTGTGTGCAAAATTTGAGGTCAATCGGACGTGATTTGATAGGTTCTGGCATCAGATGTGGAAGTTAGAAGTTCAATAGGCTTGAATCGATGTGCAATTCTTAGTTTGTATTTTATTTGGTATGATTTGAGGTCTCGAGCAGGTACATTTTATGTTATGGAGCGGGTCGGTGTGATTGGACGGTGTCCCGGGGGCCTCAGGTGTGTTTCAGATATGTTTGGGTTGTATCGTGCTCTTATTTGATGTTTCAACATCGTTTACTTGGGCATAAAGGGTACCATATTGAGAAAATGACCTTTTATTTGTGATTGGATTGAACCATTAGACCCGTATCATAATTTCGGAGCCATATCAACAAGAATCGTCGAATTCTGATGTCGTATGAGAGAGTTATACCCATTTCCGTGTCGGGAAAGATTGCCGGTTTCTAGTGCGGACTTTGTTCTTCGCGAACGCAAGGGATGTTCACCTCGGCAGGTTAATAGATGCATCTATGGTTCGTGCCATTCGACCCTCGACAGTGCACAGTTTAAATATTTATGTTGGATCGGGTCTTACGCCTCAGCATTTCCTATAACACATCCTTATGGAATCGTGCGTAATATTTGGCAAGAAGCCAGTGTATCTGCAAGTTTTTCCTGATTTGAATTATGACAATCTATTTTATGAGATCCGCTATATCTATATATAGGCTCCGGTAAAGGAGGAAATTTCTAATGAAGAGCTTGAGTTCATTGTAAAAAAAAGAATATGTACCACGTGTTTTATACTTGTTTATTTCATTTATTTACTCTGCCTCGAATTTATTTACCTCTTTACTGTACCTGATATTATTTGACCACTAGTGAGTATCGATGTCGACTCCTCATCACTACTCCTCCGGGTTAGGCTAGATACATTTTGGGTACACGTAGATTTACGTACTCATACTACACTTACTGGACATTTTTGTGCAGGTACATATATGTCTAGAGGCCTTGTGAGAGCAGAGACGTGTATACACGCGGGGACTTAGGTAAGCTGCATAACATATGTCGACCCGCAACCAGCAGAGTCTCCTTCAGAGTATTTATATTTTTCCTGTCTAATTTGTATTTCAGACAGATGCTGTATTTTATTTTACATTCCTAGTTGATGCTCATGCATGTGTGACACCAGGATTTGGGGTGACTATGGGTTGTTCTGTAGTGAAATTGGTAAAAATATTATTATTTACTCTATAAATTCCACCTTTTACTATTTAATTGAAGGAAATATGATTTTAAAAATATTAAAAAAATGAGATTCAAATTAAGTATTTATTGTTGGCTTGCCTGACAGCGGTGTCCGGTGCCATCACGACCTTTAATGGATTTTTGGGTCGTGACAACATGGTATCAGAGTATTAGGTTTATTTAGGTCTCACGAGTCATGAGAAAGTCTAGTAGAGTCTTGCGGATCGGTACAGAGACGTCTGAACTTATCTTTGAGAGGCTACAGGATTGTTAGGAGCACTTCCCTTCTTGATTCCTCATCATGCGATTTGATTCCTTTGAGGCTTATGCCTTTATTTCCTTCCTACTCAATCTTATGCGATGTGAAGCGCTTGTTATCAATTGGGAATCGAGGAATTGTAATGGTACTGCATATGTGGTGCAGGATGTTTCTCCCTGCATATTCTATTGGGCTATTGTTGTCGCCTTGCGGAAGGATGTTCTGTCATTTCAGCTCAGTATCTGTATTGCCTATGGCTTTGAAGTTAGGCACTGATTGTTAGGATGATTCGTGCGTTTCTATCGCACAGTGTTGGTGTAATGGTAGGGTGCTTATTTATGGATCGCAGCAGTGAATGACTTGAAAAGAGGATTTCTTAGCACATGATTTAAAAGTTCAACGTTTATTTCCAGCAGAGGAAAGGCAATCAGACTATGAATGTTCAGGCTTGGGTTGATGGAGTACCGAGACATGGTATTTTCGAACCTGGTGGAATTTTCATCTATGATGTAGTATCGATGTCCTTATTTGAAGTATTAATGTTCGCCGGTGTTATGGCCTCGTTGATGCGCCTACGGGGCAGGGTGCTATAAAATGGTGCCTGAGAAGTGGTTGTCGGAGATAACGGTATGTAGCGGTTTTGGGATCTAATCGATGTTTCTAACGTTGATGGCTCGAGAAAGATGATCTTCAAGGAGGCTTAGAGTTTGTGGCAATTGGTCAAATCAGGTGCCGCAGGGATGGATTATGCTTTGAGGCAGTATCTGGGGCAGCGAAGAATGAGGAAGGACGTGGCAAAATAAGTCTCACGGTGGTTTAATTACTAGTAGGTCAAGTATGAAAAGCAGAAGTCGAGTAGTTACTTAAAGGATAGGGTTTAACCAAAGTGGGAGAGTGGCAGAGTAATATATGGATTCTGTGGGACAGTGACTAGGTCCACATATTTTATTTGGAAGCTACATTACTTCGAGTTTGGAATGCATTGTTGGAATTTTAGCGGATGTCAATGGGGAAGAAGGAATCTTGGTGGATTCCATGGTTATGTAATTGTAGCTTCAAGCTAAGTGGAGGAGCCCTACCATCTACGATTGGACTGTGTGGTTGTCTAATTGTGTGGTATCTGGTTATCAGTGTATTGGTGGGTTATTACGACTAAGGAAAGAAAACATCAATGGTAATTTGAGCAAAGGATTTAAGGAATGTGTGCTATCTTTGGCCTTATCGGTTCATGTTCAGGTTTTGGGAAGACTCAGAGTCTATGCTTCATGTGGATGTGATGTATAAGGTAATGAATTCGGCTGGTTGCTTATTTGAGAGGGTGTTCATGTGCTAGCAGGTCCTTGGAGTTTGATTATATTCGGGAATAAGTCAGAGTGGGTGACTCTCAACAATGGTCCTAGTAGGCTCAAATTAAAGTGCGATGCTCAAGGATTTCGAGTTCGTGGCATAGTTAAGTATCGAGATTTTGCAGTAGATTATGAAAGGGGTTTGGAGTGTTCTAAGTTATCATCAGTTTGTGGTGTAGCATTGGAGGAATGGGAGAAAATAACTTCATATTCATAGAGGAATTATCAGCGTGGGTGTACTAGTTGAAGATGCGAATGTGCGCATAAGGAGGGTATGAGATGGTTCGTGGATTTTGAGACAACATGGTCTTGTGAATTGGGTCGCACCGGATGAGTGCGGATTGAGTTCGTTCTATTTTGAATGGAGCTATTATTATTTCTGAGGCAAGTCTAGAGTAAATTAGAAGAACTTGGTTCGGGTAACAATGGTTGAATTGGCATGATGATGGAAATGATCAGTTCCTTCAACGTGTTAAGTTATACATGTGATTTGTGGCGGTACGTGCGAAACTTGACAACCGCCATAATTTGATTTATTTGGAGGCATTTGATTATTATGGCATGTTATGTCTAGATGGATCCCAGAAGAGTTATGGTGGTTTAGACCACAACTTGAGGTTTGTATTTTCTGAGGTTATGGGAATTCAGTCGCGTGTTGCAATGGTTCTCCTGAAATGAGTTAAGTGAAAGGTTTTTATATGATGAAGTGTTTATTCTATTAGTGGTTCCGGAGTTATGATGAAATTATTGTGCTCTCCCGTAGTGTCATGTTAGGTGCAGTGAGCGGCATGGGAATTGGAAGTTGAGGATCAAAGTTGTTATTCGGTGTTGGCAAGAATGTCACGAGCTCGAATGAGCAGGAAAGAATTCGGATGTTTAGAGTAACCTGGTATTTTCTTTAGCGTCGTTTGAGAACAGTGTCCTGTGTAAGAGGTTTTGCGTACTGATTTGCGGATTTTCGATTTGCTTTACAACATTAGTATGGCCGGTGGTATGGATGTGTAGACTTTTCTACCTGGTGCGGAGGGTCGTGGGAGCCTATCCCACGGGAAGATTATATAAGTGTGACATGTAGTCACTTGATTGATTAAAGATTGAAGAAAAGTATGGAGATTGTGGTACTGTGGCTAATGTGGAAATTTATACCTGAAGGGCGCTCTATTCATTTGGATGCGAACTATGGATGTTTGTTCCGGATTGGACGGTTGTTCTTGTGTGTCATGGGAAAAAGGGTTAGTGTGGATCCTTGAAAGGTTGTTAGCCCAGTGCGGTACGGTCAGAATCGGCTTGAGGTCCGTGGGTGGATCTAAATGTGAATGTGGGCTCTATATCAGGCCGGATGTGTTCATTTCAGCTTAGCGTTAATTACGGAAGAATCTTTGGGCCCTGGATGTTATTTTTGTCGTCAACTATTCCATGTAATCTCTATTGTGCCTTGTGGGTTGTGAGACGGTATGATTATTTGCACTCGTATCGAGATCTCATGTAGTTTATGGTGTTGTGAGAGTAGGATGGCTCTCGAGATGCAGGTCATTTATTGCACCTTAGTCGTGCTTGATTTTTGTAATGTATGGTGCTATCTATCTCCCCAGGGATGATATTATACACTTAGCATGCTTGTGGTCGACATTCGGGTATTTCGTAGGTATGAGCATTCTGGCTCGGTAGGTATGTATTTATAGATTATTATGTTAGGATCGGGTGACACGCCGCCACGGGTATGTTGTTTGGATCGGGTGGCACGCCGCCACGGGTATAATGGTTGGATCGGGTTGCACGCTGCAACAATATGATGTTGAGTACTGTTCCCTATATCTATTCTTGTTTGTTTTGTTTCTCATTTTCTGAGGAAGGTTCATAACATCTTTTCGGTTGTTTAATTAGTTATGTGGGTTGAGTAGTTCTTTCCATAGTTCATTTTCCTTATGTATCACATTCGAGTTTGTGGCATGTTGGCACATTGTGGCATCATATGAGACTTTTAGTAGTGCTTGATATGGCTTATTTCCTGAACAACTTATACTGAGTGAGATGAGATTATTGGACCTAGGATTAGTGCGATCAGATTATATGAGGCATATTAAAAAGCAAATATCGTTATTTGGTTCATAATGGGGTAATGGTCCTTGTCAGGAGGAGGGACTCAATGATTTGTCGACTCGACAGTTGGTTATGAAATTCTACACATCTCTTTCGTCGTGGCAGTATTGCAAGAGTTGGAACATGACTTATATGTGTCACGAGGTATGTTGTGGGCATCAGATTCGTAGAATTTTGGCTATTGTGGTCAGGAGATGTTATTATAGTCATGTGAATCGTACGGTTCATGGTATGGATTCAGTAAGGGAATACAATCATGTTTTGGTACAGTGTGTAGTGATTAATACGGTATTCGTGTGTTAGAATCTGGTATCGTGGAGAAACTCCAGATGTTGGAATTTGGCTCTAAAACTTGCTAGCTAAGGTAGAAGGAAGGATCTTCAGTCTCGCTTGAGCTAATCTTCCCAACTGGGTTGTGGTGGCACGGGTAGGTGCACGAGGTGTTAAACAGTGATTCTGGACAACTCTGGAGCAACTCTTAGTACGTTCGATGACAAATGTATGTTTAAGTGGGAGAGAATGTAAAGACCCGACTGGTCGTTTTGAGATCTAGCCCGTCGTTCTGCGGTTTGAGGCCTTGAGTAACTTCACTTCAGGTATTATGACTTGTACATGTGATCGAAATTGAATTTCGGGAAGTTCGGAGTTGATTTGGAAAGAAAATTCTAATTTCGAAAGCTCTAAGTTGGAGGAATTGACTAAGGTTTGACTTTTGAGTAAACGACCTCGGAATTGGGATTTGAAGGTTCCAACAAGTTCATATGATGATTTTGGACTTGGGCATATGTTCGGATCGGGTTTTGGATGACCCGAGAGCGTTTCGGGGCCTATTGTGGAAAGTTGGCATTTTCGAAGAATTTCATAAATTTGGGTTGAAGTGTATTTTAATATTATTGATGTCGGTTTTGGATTCCAAGCCTGGGAATAGCTCTGTATGGTGATTCTGGTCTTAGAAGCACGCCCGAATGTGGATTTGGAGGTCCGTAAGTCATTTTGGGGTCATTTGGCAAAAGTTGGAAGTTGGAGGCTTTTGGAAGTTTGACCGTTAGCAGACTTTTTGATATCAGGGTCGGATTATTCCGGAAGTTGGAGTAGGTCCGTAATGGCAAATGTGACTTGTGTGCAAAATTTGAGGTCAATCGGACGTGATTTGATAGGTTCCGGCATCGGATGTGGAAGTTAGAAGTTCAATAGTTCATTAGGATTGAATCGATGCATAATTCGTAGTTTTCATGTGATTTGGTATGATTTGAGGCCTCGAGCAGGTCCGTTTTATGTTATGGAGTGGGTCAGTGTGATTAGACGGGGGCCTCGGGTATGTTTCGGATGTGTTTGGGTTGTATCGTGCTCTTATTTTATGTTTCAACGTCGTTTCTTTGGGCATAAAGGGTACCATTAGGGGTGTTAATAAAAACCCGAAAAACCGAACCAAACCGAAAACCAAACCAAACCGACCAAAAAAACCGATATTTTTAGGTTTGGTTTGGTTTTGGTTTTAAATTTTAAAAACCGATCAAATTTGGTTTGGTTTTGGTTTTAATAAAAAAAAATCGAACCAAACTGACTATAAAAGTAGCTATTTAAATTTATTATTATACCTATATATATGTATATTTTTATATAAAGTTTCTAAAAGTTTATGGTACATATTAGTCATTTGTATTTTTCGTCTAGTTCTTTGCTATTATAATAATCTAATTCTTTGCCTTCTAGTTTGATTGGTAGTTTTCTTTTAATAATTACAAGAATTTATTTCACGTTAAAAATAATCGATTATTAATTGAGTACTTACGTTATTCATCACAATTTGAGTCAATTATCATAAATATATCTTGGTAAATGATAGATTTCTCAAAGAGCAATTGGTTTGATAGAGTTACGTTGAAAATGTACTCGCCGGAATATGCGTTTGGTAGTGTATGTCTCATATTTAAGAAAAAACCGACAAATAACCGAAAAAACCGAAAAACCGACAAAAACCGAATCGATAAAAAAACTGACTTAATTGGTTTGGTTTGGTTCCAATATTTGAAAAACCGACTTACTTGGTTTGGTTTCTTTTTAGAGAAAAACCGACCCAAACCGAACCATGAACACCCCTAGGTACCATATTGAGCAAACGACCTTTTATTTATGATTGGATCGAACCATTAGACTCGTATCGTAATTTTGGAGCTATAGCAACAAGAATCGTCGAATTCCGATGTCGTATAAGAGAGTTATGCCCATTTTCGTGCCGGGAAAGATTGCTGGTTTCTAGTAAAGACTTTGTTCTTCGCGAACGCGAGGGAGGTCCCGCGAACGCGAAGAAGAAAATCGCCAAGACAGTGTTTTAAACCGAGAATTTTAGTATTTTTGACATATCTTGAGTTCTAGAGCTCCGTTTGAGGTGATGTTCGCGGCGTTGTTCTCTTATCAACAAGGGGTAAATATCTAACCTTTATTTTGATGTTTTTCCATGATTATTTCCGTTGGTTATCATTTTTATCCGCGTTTGGATTGTAGAAATTGGGATTTTGAACTCCAAAGTTGAGAAATGGTAAATCCTTGGGTCGATTCATGGATGAAACTGGATGATTTTCTGGACATAGACCATATGAGTTATGGGTAATATTTATTTTTGAAAATTTTCGGAATCCACGCACGTGGGCCCGAGGGTCGACTTTATTGGCTTTTAGAGCGGAGTCAGAAATTGTTATCAATTGATTTATTATGAGTATTAGAGTATATTTTTATTGGTTTGCACATTGTTTGACTAGTTTGGGAGCGATGGGCATCGATTTGAGGTGTTAGAGTGGCGTTGGAGCTGGGTATGGAACTTCGGATTGAGGTAAGTCTCCCGTCTAACTCTGTGAAGGGGAAATTACCCCTAGGTGTTGTATGTTGATGTGTGCTACTTGTTGTGGGGGCTACGTACGCGCGAGGTGACGATTTAAGGAACACATCAATTTAAATCTCATTTACAGGAGTAACAATTAATTCCATAGCAATCAAGAATAATAATTCCTTAAATTCCAAAGATTTTCAAATTTATCAACTAGCTTCACAAGCTGAAATAAATTATTAAAGTATCGTGTAATTATTATTATTATTAAGCACGATTTCCGCCGAGGACGTACGGCCCGATCCAGAGTGTCGTGTACACTGCCGATGGACGTGTGGCGCGATCCATAGATGCATCTATCATGCCGAGGCGTTCGGCCCGCTCCACAAGAAAGGAGGACATTATTATGTACCTCCGAAAGGAGAGTATAATTATTATGATATAAATTTGGGAGGAAGAATAATTTCTTTTAACAATTAATAATTTAAACAGAGAATCAAGTATATGAGGTTTTCATCCTTTAATATCTTTATCTAATAATTCACAATATATTCATATATATCAATTAATATTAATTAATCAAAGAATACAATTTACACAAGTAATACATGCTTTGAGTCCTAAACTACCCGGACTTTAGCATTAATAGTAGCCACGCACGGACTCTCGTCACCTCGTGCGTACATAGCCCCCCACAATTAGCAACAATTATTTAATTTTAATCACCTATGAGGTAATTTCCCCCTCACAAGATTAGACAAGAGACTTACCTTGTCTTGCTCCAATTTAACCCACTAGAAGGTCTTTTCCACGATTATCCAACCCTGTCCGGCTCGAATCTAGCCAAAACAATTCGATATAATCACTAAAAATTATAGGAAATCAACTCTATCAGAAAATACTACAATTTTAATACAAATCCCGAAATTAATAAAATATTCGCCCGTGGGGCCCACATCTCAGAATCCGGAGAAATTTATGAAATCCGATAACCCATTCAATTACGAGTCCAACCATACCAATTTCACTCAAATCCGACTCCGAATCGATACCGAAATCTCAAAATTTCGCTTCTATGAGATTTCTAAATTTCTCCAAATTTCAAATCTCAAAACACTAATTAAATGGTGAAAACAATGATATATTTGTGTATATAGACCAAATTCGAGTTGGAATCACTTATCCCAATTGTCTTTCCTTGACAATCTGCCAAAATCGCCTCTAGTCCAGCTCCAATTTGTTAAAAATGGCGAATGGGACGAATGCCCTCTTTTTATAACACTGCCCAGCACTTCGGAATTAGGCCTCGAACTGGCCCTCGATCAGGCCTCGACCGTGGCTTCGATCACAGGATCGAGCCAGGACCTCGAATCATGGCCTCGATTATGGCATCGAGTTCGATCCTTCGATCATAGCCTCGATCATGGCATCGAGCTTGAGCCTTAGATTGTGACCCTCGATCTTGGGTCTCGATCCTATCCCTCGAGCCTTACCTTCGATCATGGCCCTCGAGATGGGCCTTCGATCATGGCTTCGATACACAAGCTCGAGCCTGAGCCTCTTCAACTCTGGCTCGATATATGGGTTTGATGTCTGGGCTCGATGCCTGGGTTCGATGTCTGGGCTCCACGCCTGGGTTCGATGTCTGGGCTCGATGCCTGGGTTCGATGTCTGGGCTCGATGCCTGGCCAGAATGCCCAACAGAAGAGGAAAAATTGCAGCAACTTTTTAAGTCCAACTTTTGATCCGTTAACCATCCAAAACTCACCCGAGGCCTTCGGGACCTCAACCAAATATACCAACAAGTCCTAAAACATCATACGAACTTAGTCGAACCTCTAAATCACATCAAACAACGCTAAAACCATGAATCATACCCCAATTCAAGCTTAATGAAACTAAGAGTTTTCAAATTCTACATTCGATGTCGGAACCTATCAAATCAAGTCCGATTGACCTCAAATTTTGCACACAAGTCATAAATTACGTAATGGAGCTATGAAAATTTTCAGAACTGGATTCCAACCCCGATATCAAAAAGTCAACTCCCCGGTCAAACTTTCAAACTTTAAATTCCTATTTTAGCCATTTCAAGCCAAATTTCACTACGGACTTCCAAATAAAATTCCGATCACGCTCCTAAGTCCAAAATCACCATACGGAGCTGTTGGAATCATCAAAATTCTATTCCAGGGTCGTTTTCTCAAAATATTGACCGAAGTCAAACTTAGCACTTTAAGGCCAACTTAAGGAACCAAGTGTTCCGGTTTCACCTCAAACACTTCCAAATCCCGAACCAACCATCCCCGCAAGTCATAAATCATTACAAGCACCTATGGAAAGTTTTATTTTAGGGAACGGGGTTCTAAAAGTTAAAATGACCGGTTGGGTGATTACATTCTCCACCTCTTAAGCAAACGTTCGTCCTCAAATGGGTTTAGAATTATACCTGAAGTGTTGAATAAGTCTGGATATCTGCTCTGCATGTTTTCCTCGGTCTCCCAAGTCGCTTCCTTGACTGGTTGGCCCCTCCACTGGACTTTTACTGCAGAAATCCTCTTGGATCTCAACTGGCGAACCTGCTTATCAACAATGGCAATTGGCTCCTCTTCATAACCCAAGCTATTATCTAGCTGAACTGTGCTGAAGTCTAACACATGTGATAGGTCGACATGATACTTTCGGAGCATAGATACGTGAAAATCCGGATGAACTCCCGATAGGCTGGGAGGCAAGGCAAGCTCATAAGCAACCTCTCCAACTCGTTTCAACACCTCAAATGGGCCTATAAACCTTGGGCTCAACTTGTCCTTCTTCCCGAATCTCATAACTCCCTTCATCGGCGAAACCTCCAAGAGAACTTTTTCACCTACCATAAATGATATATCACGTGCTTTCTGATCCGCGTAACTCTTTTGTCTGGACTGTGCTGTACGAAGTCGCTCCTGAATCAACTTTACCTTTTCCAAGGCATCCCTTACCAAATCAGTACCATATAACTTAGCCGCACCTGGCTCGAACCATCCGATAGGTGAACGACATCGCCGACCATATAAAGCCTCCAATGGAGCCATCTCGATGCTGGATTGGTAACTGTTATTATAAGCAAACTCGGCCAAAGGCAGGAAACGATCCCACTGACCTCCAAAGTCAATCACACATGCCCTAAGCATATCCTCCAAAATTTGAATTGTCCTCTCTGACTGTCCATCGGTCTACGGATGAAAGGCTGTGCTGAGCTCTACACGGGTGCCCAACTCACTCTGTACTGCTCTCCAGAAATGTGAAGTAAACTGAGGGCCTCTATCTGATATGATGGAAATTGGCACACCGTGCAACCGAACTATCTCCTGAATATAAATCTGGGCCAACCTCTCTGAAGTATACGTAGTCACAACAGGAATAAAATGTGCCGACTTGGTCAACCTGTCAACAATCACCCAAACTGCATCAAACTTCCTCAAGGTACGCGGCAACCCAACTTCAAAATCCATAGTAATTCGTTCCCATTTCCACTCTGGTATGGTCATCTGCTGGAGTAGGCCACCTGGCCTCTGGTGCTCATATTTAACTTGCTGGCAATTTAGACACCGAGCTACATACTCAACTATGTCCTTTTTCATTCGTCGCCACCAATAATGTTGCCTCAAGTCACGATACATCTTAGTAGCACCTGGATGAATAGAATATCGAGAACTGTGTGCCTCTTCCAGGATCTTTTTCCTCAGCCCATCCACATTAGGAACACATAGACGATTCTGGAGTCGCAGAACACCATCCGCTCTAATATAACTTCCTTGGTATCACCTCGTAGTACCGTTTCACGAAGAACCACCAGGTGTGGGTCATCATATTGGCGAGCCTTGATCTGCTGCAATAGTGAAGATTGGGACACAACACATACAAGAACTCGGCTGGGCTCTGAAATGTCCAGCCTCACAAGTCTGTTAGCCAAGGACTGAATATCTAAGGCTAATGGCCTTTCCTCTGCTGAAATGAAAGCCAAACTACCCATACTCTCCGCCTTTCTGCTCAAGTCATCCGCAACCACATTTGCTTTGCCCAGATGATACAAGATAGTAATATCATAATCTTTTAGTAACTCCAGCCATCTGCGCTGTCTCAAATTTAGGTCCCTCTGCTTGAACAAATGCTGCAAACTACGATGATAAATGTAAACTTCACAAGACACCCCATAAAGATAATGCCTCCAAATCTTAAGGGCGTGAACAATCGCAGCTAACTCCAAATCATGTACCGGATAATTCTTTTCGTGGGGATTCAGCTGGCATGAAGCATATGCAATAACTTTCCCTTCCTGCATCAATACACAACCCAAGCCAACGCGCGAAGCGTCGCAATACACTGTATACATCCCCGAACCGGAAGGCAACACTAACACTGGTTCTGTAGTCAATGATGTCTTGAGCTTCTGAAAGCTCACCTTACAATCATTGGACCATCGGAATGGGGCACCCTTCTGGGTTAATTTGGTCAAAGGTGCTGTAATAGATGAAAAACCTTCCACGAACCGACGATAATAACCCGCCAAACCCAGAAAACTCCTGATCTCAGTCGCCGAAGTGGGACGATGCCAATTCTGAACTGCCTCAATATTTTTGGGATCAACTTTAATACCTTTGCCCGATACAATATGTCCCAAAAATGCTACAGACTCGAGCCAGAACTCACATTTAGAGAACTTAGCATATAGCTTTTGTTCCCGCAATGTCTGAAGCACTAATCTCATATGCTGCTCATGTTCCTCCTTACTGCGCAAATATATTAATATGTCATCAATGAAGACAATGGCAAACAAATCAATATATGGCATGAATACCCTGTTCATCAGATCCATAAACGTTGCCGGGGCATTAGTTAAACCAAAAGACATTACCAAAAACTCATAATTACCATATCTAGTACGAAAAGCAGTCTTCGAAACATCCGAATCCCGAATCTTCAACTGATGGTACCCCGACCTCAAGTCAATCTTAGAGAATACTCTAGCACCCTGCAACTGGTCAAATAGATCATCAATACGCGGCAACGGGTACTTGTTCTTAATAGTGACTTTGTTCAATTGGCGATAATCAATACACATCCGCATTGTTGCATCCTTCTTTTTCACAAATAATACTGGTGCACCCCAAGGCGATACACTCGGTCTGACGAACCCTTTGGCTAGTAACTTTTCAAGTTGTTCTTTCAATTCTTTCAATTCTTTCGGAGCCATGCGATATAGTGGGATAGATATAGGCTGGGTATCTGAAGCCAAGTCAATACAGAAATCAATATCACAATCAGGTGGCATACCTGGAAGATCTGACGGGAATACAGCGGGGAACTCCCAAACTACAGGCACTGAATCAATAGCCGGAGTCTTTGCAGTAGTATCCCGAACATAGGATAGATAAGCCAAACAACCCTTCTCAACCATGTGTTGAGCCTTTATAAAAGAAATAACTCGATTAAATGAACTAATAGGCGAACCTTTCCACTCCAGCTTAGGCAATGCTGGAATAGCCAAGGTAACAGTCTTGGCATGACAATCTAGAATAACAAGATATGGAGATAACCAGTCCATGCCCAGAATAATTTCAAAATCGGTCATCTCAAGCAATAAGAGATCTGCTCTAGTTTCATAACCACAGAATGTAATAATACAGGACTGGTAGATCCGGTTCACAACAACAGAATCGCTTACAGGAGTGGACACATATACAGGAGTACTCAAGGACTCACGAGAAACACCCAGGAATGGAGCAAATAGAGATGACACATATGAATACGTAGATCCTGGATCAAATAATACTGAGGCATCTTTGCCACAAACAGAAATAATACCTGTAATCACGGCATCTGAGGCCTCTACATCTGGTCTAGCCGGAAAAGCATAGAACCGAGCTGGAGCGCCAACTGTCTGGCCTCCGCCTGGCTGACCTCCACCTCTAGGACGGCCCCTACCCACCTGTCCTCCACCTCTGGGTGGTCGAACTACTGGTGGAGCAACTGTTCCGGTAAGCATAGGCTGCTGACCCTGCTGTACGAGTCTACCTCGAAGCCTGGGGCAAAATCTCTGCATGTGATTGGGATCCCCGCACTCGTAACAACTCTTCGGTGCGATGGGCTGCTGACTAAGTGTCTGGCCCTGGGGATGTGAATACCCACTGGGAGGACCCTGAATAGCTGGTGGCCGAAAAGAACTCTCTAGGATAACACTGAGATAAGGTCGCACTGGAGCACCTCGAGGAGGTGGTGGTGCTGGATATGGGGGTCTGCTGGACTGTCCCCTCACGAACTGACCTCTACCCCCAGACGGAGCACCTCTAAACTCTACAGAGTACCTGAACCGCTTATCTCTCATAATCTGCTCTCGGCTCCGCTGACGTACACCCTCAATCCTCTGGGCTATCTCCACAACTCGCTCATAAGAAGTACCCATCTCAACCTCTCGAGCCATAGTGGCCTGAATACCAGTATGTAAATCGACTACAAACCTTCGCACTCTCTCCGCCTCAGTAAGGAGTATCATTAGTGCATGGCGAGATAATTCAGAAAACCTCGCCTCATAATCAGTCACTTTCATCTGACCCTACTGGAGCTGCTCAAACTGAAACCACAACTCTTCCCTCTGGGAGGGTGTAATATACCTGTCCAAGAAGATACGGGTGAACCTGTCCCAAGTCATGGGAGGAGAATCTGCTGGTCTACCAAGAGCATAAGACTGCCACCATCTACAGGCTCTACCCTCTAGCTGAAAAGTAGCGAAATCAACCCCATGGGATTCCAATATCCTCATGTTGTACAATCTATCCTTGCACCGATCAATGAAATCCTGTGGATCCTCATGTCGCTCGCCCCCGAAGGCAGGAGGATGTAGTCTAGTCCATATGTACAATAGTTTCTGAGGATCAGCGGCTACAGCTGGCCTGGGCTCAGGTGTAGCTGTTGTCACTGGCTGGACTCCACCCATGGGTAGTGCACCCTGGGTCTGATATACAGCAGTTGCTTGTCCATGTGCCTGCGCGGTAGGGGTCTGTGCTCCCCCGCCCGCCTGAGATGTGGCTGGGTCTGCCGGAAATAAACCGGCCTGAGTCATATTATCCATGAATCGCAGCATATGACCCATAACATTCTGAAATCCCGGTGCAGATGTGAAGTCCACCGGAGCTGGCTCTGCCACATGCACCTCACCCTGCTCTTCAATAATGGGATTCTCTGCTGGATCCACTGGCAGCATAACAGAAATAGTCCTGGGACGTCCTCGCCCTCTACCACGGGCTGGAGCCCTCCCACGGCCTCTACCTCGGCTTCTAGCAACTGGGGGAGTAGCTCTTCCCTGGTCTGGAATCTCATTAGAGCGTGTTCTCACCATCTGTGAGAGAATAAGAGAAGGATATTTAGTACTACATCAATTGCACGATAGAATATGAAGAAAGGTAGTTTCCTAACACCATATAGCCTCTCGAAGATAAGTACAGACGTCTCCGTACCGATCCGCAAGACTCTATTACGTCTGCTCATAACTTGTGAGACCTACGTGAACCTAGTGCTATGATACCATGTTGTCACAACCCAATCTCACCTATAGATTGTGATGGCTCCCAACACTATAGCTAGGCAAGCCAATTAATAAATTAAGCAAACATTGATAAAATTTAAAACCAAGGAATCCCAAACTCTACCAATGTGTGTGCCAAGACCTGGTGTCACAAGTGCATGACCATCTAGTAGATGATACAAAACCCTAAATACTGTCTGAAATGAAATAGACAGAATGTAAATATAAGAAAAGACACTGGTAGCTGCAGAACGGCTCGGAAAGGCAGCTCACCACTATGCCTCAGGATGACGTGGATATGTGATGATAGGTCCTCCACTAGTACCTGTCTCAAATCCTGCACAAAAGTGCAGAAAGTGTAGTATGAGTACGTAAACAACGTGTACTCAGTAAGTATCAAGTCTAATCTCGAAGTGGTAGAGACGAGATGGCCGACTTTGACACTTACTATGAGTCAATGATAATAACTAAAATAAACTTGGATATTTAAATCGGCATGAATTACAAAATTTACAATAATTTGTTTAATCAGCAGAGATAATCAAATTTCTTCAAATGTAACAATTCTCAATATATTAATTAAATTCCTCAATTAAGAAAAATTTCAATTTATCAATTTAAATCTCATTTACAGGAGTAACAATTAATTCCATAGCAATCAAGAATAATAATTCCTTAAATTCCAAGGATTTTCCAATTTATCAACTAGCTTCACAAGCAGAAATAAATTATTAAAGTATCGTGTAATTATTATTATTATTAAGCACGATTTCCGCCGAAGACGTACGGCCCGATCCAGAGTGTCGTGTACACTGCCGAGGGACGTGCGGCGTGATCCATAGATGCATCTATCATGCCGAGGCGTTCGGCCCGCTCCACAAGAAAGAAGGACATTATTATGTACCTCCGGAAGGAGAGTATAATTATTATGCGATAAATTTGGGAGGAAGAATAATTTCTTGTAACAATTAATAATTTAAACAGAGAATCAAGTATATGATGTTTTCATCCTTTAATATCTTTATCTAACAATTCACAATATATTCATATATATCAATTAATATTAATTAATCAAAGAATACAATTTACACAAGTAATACATGCTTTGAGTCCTAAACTGCCCGAACTTTAGCATTAATAGTAGCTACGCACGGACTCTCGTCACCTCGTGCGTACGTAGCCCCCCACAATTAGCAACAATTATTTAATTTTAATCACCTATGAGGTAATTTTCCCTCACAAGATTAGACAAGAGACTTACCTTGTCTTGCTCCAATTTAACCCACTAGAAGGCCTTTTCCACGATTATCCAACCCTGTCCGGCTCGAATCTAGCCAAAACAATTCGATATAATCACTAAAAATTATAGGAAATCAACTCTATAAGAAAATACTATAATTTTAATACAAATCCCGAAATTAATAAAATATTCGCCCGTGGGGCCCACATCTCGGAATCCGGCAAAATTTATGAAATCCGACAACCCATTCAATTACGAGTCCAACCATACCAATTTCACTCAAATCCGACTCCGAATCGATACCGAAATCTCAAAAATTTGCTTCTATGAGATTTCTAAATTTCTCCAAATTTCAAATCTCAAAACACTAATTAAATGGTGAAAATAATGATATATTTGTGTATATAGACAAAATCTGAGTTGGAATCACTTACCCCAATTGTTTTTCCTTGACAATCTGCCAAAATCGCCTCTGGTCCAGCTCCAATTTGTTAAAAATGGCGAATGAGACGAATGCCCTCTTTTTATAACACTGCCCAGCACTTCAGAACTGGGCCTCGAACTGGCCCTCAATCAGGCCTCGACTGTGGCTTCGATCACAGGATCGAGCCGGGACCTCGAATCATGGCCTCGATTATGGCATCGAGTCCGGTCCTTCGATCATAGCCTCGATCATGGTATCGAGCTTGAGCCTTAGATTGTGACCCTCGATCTTGGGTCTCGATCCTATCCCTCGAGCTTTGCCTTCGATCATGGCCCTCGAGATGGGCCTTCGATCATGGCTTCGATACAGAAGCTCGAGCCTGAGCCTCGTCAACTCTGGCTCGATATCTGGGTTCGATGTCTGGGCTCGATGCCTGGGTTCAATGTCTGGGCTCGACGCCTGGGTTCGATGTCTGGGCTCGATGCCTGGGTTCGATGTCTGGGCTCGATGCCTGGGTTGATGCCTGGGCTCGATGACTGGCCAGAATGCCCAACAGAAGAGGAAAAATTGCAGTAGCTTTTTAAGTCCAACTTTTGATCCGTTAACCATCCAAAACTCACCCGAGGCCTTCGGGACCTCAACCAAATATACCAACAAGTACTAAAACATCATATGAACTTAGTCGAACCTCTAAATCACATCAAACAACGCTAAAATCATGAATCATACCCCAATTCAAGCTTAATGAAACTAAGAGTTTTCAAATTCTACATTCGATGTCAGAACCTATCAAATCAAGTCCGATTGACCTCAAATTTTGCACACAAGTCATAAATTACGTAATGGAGCTATGAAAATTTTCAGAACTGAATTCCAACCCCGATATCAAAAGTCAACTCCCCGGTCAAACTTTCAAACTTTAAATTCCTATTTTAGCTATTTCAAGCCAAATTTCACTACGGACTTCCAAATAAAATTCCGATCATGCTCCTAAGTCCAAAATCACCATACGGAGCTGTTGGAATCATCAAAATTCTATTCCGGGGTCGTTTTCTCAAAATGTTGACCGAAGTCAAACTTAGCACTTTAACGCCAACTTAAGGAACCAAGTTTTCCGGTTTCACCTCAAACACTTCCAAATCCCGAACCAACCATCCCCGCAAGTCATAAATCATTACAAGCACCTACAGAAAGTTTTATTTTAGGGAACGTGGTTCTAAAAGTTAAAATGACCGGTTGGGTCATTACAGTGCCTTTCGACCCTCGACAGTGCACAGTTTAAATATTTATGTTGGATCGGGCCGTACGCCTCAGCATTTCCTATAACACGTCCTTATGTAATCGTGCGTAATATTTGGCAAGAAGCCAATGTATCTGTGAGTTTTTCCTCATTTGAGTTATTATAATCTATTTGATGAGATCCGCTATATCTATATGTAGGCTCCAGTTATGGAGGGAATTTTTAATGAAGAGCTTGAGTTCATCGTAAAGAGGAGAGTTTGTACCATGTGTTTTATACTTGTTTATTTTATTTATTTACTCTACCTCATATTTATTTACCTCTTTACTGTACCTGATATTATTGGACCACTAGTGAGTGTTGATGTCGACCCCTCGTCACTACTCCTCCAGGGTTAGGCTAGATACTTACTGGGTACACGTAGATTTAGGTATTCCTACTACACTTGTTGCACATTTTTGTGCAGGTACATATATGTCTGGAGGCCTTGTGAGAGAAGAGGCGTGTATACACGCGAGGACTTAGGTGAGCTGCATAACATATGTCAACCCGCAACCAGCAGAGTTTCCTTCAAAGTATTTATATTTTTCCTGTCCAATTTGTATTCTGGACAAATGCTGTATTTTATTTTACATTCTTAGTTAATACTCATACACGTGTGACACCAGGATTTGGGGTGACTATGGGTTGTTCTATAGTGAAATTAGTAAAAATATTATTATTTACTCTATAAATTCCACCTTTTATTATTTAATTGAAGGAAATATAATTTCAAAAATATTAAAAATATGAGATTCAAATTAAGTATTTATTGTTGGCTTACCTGATAGCGGTGTCTGGCATCATCACGAACTTTAATGGATTTTTGGGTCGTGACAACACTCTTCCTTACATGATAATGTATATGAAATGGCACGACATCACCCTTCGTGCTTTACACTCTTCCTTACCAAGTACATGTATATCATTAACAAGTAAGGTAGGAAGCATAAATAACATCAAGGAGAGTGTTTAAACGACAACACAATACAACAATTCATATCATAATTTTCTCACTGACCAAACCCAAATTTCAAAGATGTGGCAAAATCAATAAATTTCTCAATAAATAGCCCAAGACTCAACAAAACATATATAAAACCTCAAAAACAATAACAGAGATGGAAAAGTAATTCAACATAGGACAACACCTTCTTTAATCCAAATTTTAGATAAATACATTAACACCTCAATTTAAACTTATTTAATTAATTTCATATGGAAAATCCATAATGAAATTATTTTCAAGAATTGTCAACCCAACTAATCACGATATTTCACATAAAAATCAAAGTGGCAGTCACACCAAATTATCATATAAAAAACAACCTCGGCAAACAAGGAATGAGGCATGACAAATAAAGTATTTACTATGTTTCAACAATTTTCCAATTTAATACATAAGGGCGTCTATAAATTTCATCCAATGTAATTGCACATATAAACCAAGTACGTACTCGTCACATCACGTATATGGTTTTCAATTACACAATTTTTACATAATACTTAATGCCTAAGGGGTAATTTCCCCCACTCAAGATTAGGCAAGATACTTATCTTTTTGAAGTTATGTCGATATTCCAAAATAGTCGTCTTGCTTGAATTAATCCTCTGGATAGCTCAAATCTATCCAAATTTATTGTATAACTTCATGAAAATTCATCGAAACAAATTCCGGATAATATAATGTTGATTTAAAATTTTATTCTAAAAAGTTGACCAAAGTCAACGTAGGGCCCGCCTCTCGGAATCCGACATAATTTTCATGAAATCCGAACACCCATTCCGATACGAGTTCAACCATACTAAATTTATCAAATTTCGATAACAAAAAATCTTGATTTTATCCATTTAAATCTGAATTAAACGATGAATATAACCATAGATTCATGAAATATAATCACTTTAGGATATAGAACACTTACTCCAACCAAGCTTGTGAAAAGTCCCTCCAGAATCGCCTAAATCCGAGCTCTAAAAATCCAAAACGAAAATGGAAAAATGACCAAGTTCAATCCTTATGTTTCTGCCCAATTTCGCACCTGCGAACAATTTTTGCACTTCTGCGAAGCCGCTTTTGCTAGACCCTTCTCGCTTCTACGAAAGACTACTGCCAAGAACCCCATCGCACCTGCAGACTCCTTTCCACTTCTGCGCATTCTGCGTCTTCCGTTCCCGCTTCTGTGGCTCCGCATGTGCGGGAATTGCTTCGCACCTCCGACCACTGCCATGGCCTTCCATCTTCGCTTCTGTGGTGAATGCCTTGCTTCTGCAAGGTCGCTTCTGCGAGGTCTCTGCTGTGATGAAGCTTCCGCATAAGCAAAAAACACCAGCAAGTCCAAAAAATCCAACACTTTCAATGCCAAGAATCCAATCCGTTAGCCTTCCGAAATTCACCCGAGGCCCTCGAGACCTTAACCAAATATACCAACATGTCCCAAAATACAATATGAACTTAGTCGAGGCTTCAAACCATGTCAAACAACGCCGAAATTACGAATCGCGCATCGAATCGAATTATGAGTTTTCAAATCTTCCAACTTTTATTTTTTACGCCGAAATGTATCAAATCAATCCGTAATGACTTCAAATTTTGCAGGCGAGTCATAAATGACGTAATGGAGCTGTTCCAATTTTTGGAATCGAAATCCGACCTCGTTATCAAATATTCAACATTCGGTCGGTCTTTCCAAAAATCTTCAATTTCCATTTTTTGCCAAAATGCGTCGAATTGACTTACGAACTTCCAAATCTAAATCCGGACATACGCCTAAGTCCTAAATCACCATACAAATCTGTTGACATCATCAAAATTCCATTCCGGATTTGTTTGCTCAAAAGTCAAATTTCGGTCAACTCTTTTCATTTAAGCTTAAAAAAAAAGATTGTTCTTTTAAATAAATTTTGAATCTTCCGAAAATCAAACTCGACCACATCCACGGGTCATAATACATATTACGAAGCTGCTCGAGACCTTTAGTCACTGAACGAGGCATAAATTCTTAAAATGACACATCGGGTCGTTACATTCTCCACCTCTTAAACATACGTTCGTCCTCGAACGTGCCAAGAATCTTTCTGAGGGAATTAAATTACTGAGTGTATTCTACGTCCCGCAATTTAACATGGGTCTGTCAACACCATCTCAGTTGATATTATTTCTTCTATCCATACTTATAAACTTTAAAACCAAATTCTTACACTCCAAACATTTTCAAAAGGCCTGATGTTTCATATTAACAAACTGTGTTAGTCTCAACTGGATATATCAATTTCGTGACCACACACACATTATACGTATGCCCATAACCACATCTCTGATCATAATAACTGTTCATAATTAATTCCTCATATTAACTAAAACCTCGTTACGAATTTTCACAACACTGAGAGCAAATTGTGAGGCATGAAGACCTCATAATGTCACGACCCCAAATCCACTAGTCGTGATGACACCTAACCCAACCCGCTAGGTAAGCCAACTAGTAACTATCCAATTTCAATAATATTAATAAGACAATTAATCTAAAGGAATTATCTGAATCTTATACATTTTCCAAGGACTGGTAGTACAAATCATGAGTTTCTAAGAATAGAGTTTACAAAGCTGAAGTGAAGTAAATACATCATCCGTTTGAAAAATACATTAGCAGAGTTTTATAGATCTAAGGTTGCCATGAACAAGAGGCAGCTACAACTGGGACACATGTACATCTTCAAATCCAGCTTCCAACGAACACAGGAACATCAACAGCAAACATCAGCACGCAAGGTGCAGAAGTATAGTATGAATACAACCAACTCCATGTACTCAATAAGTAACTAACCTAATCTTAGGTTGAAAGTAGTGACGAGCTAACACAAAGGTCGGGTCCAACACCAATATTCCACAACAGTTCATAATGACATAGTACAAATAACAAAAGAAGTATCTCAAAAATAAAATGCTCAATTCATTCACAGTTCCAGAAAAATAGGCATTTCATTTCAAGTATCTCGGTGAAAACCCAAATCTTTTACCGAAAATACCAAAATACGAGTAAGTTTGAAAACTGTGATTTTCCCAAAAATCCTTTCAACAATCAATAAGATGTTTCATTTTCCTTTCAGATAACAAGTGTAAGATGTCTCTTTATGACCATATGTCAAAATGTATGAGAAGTCATAAATGATGTGATACTATACAGCATGAGGAAAAATGCATCTTTATGCATGTATTTCAAGTGTGCATGCCAAATGCGATGCAAATCAGTGATAAAGACCATATGCATACCCTCAGAGTATCAATTCACTCAGTCCTCCCAGTCACTCAGTCCTCCCAATCACTCAGCACTCGCACTCAGTAGGTACCTGCGCTCACTGAGGGTGTGCAGACTCCGGAGGGGCTCCTACAACCCAAGCGCTATAATTCGCACGGACAACTCACGTGCTGCACGGACAACTCACATGCCATACTATCAATATCTGGAATAGCACGGACAACTCACGTGCTGCGGCGTGCAGCCCGATCCCATAATCATCCTAACAATCAGGCCCTCGGACTCACTCAATCGTCAATCTCTCCAGTCTCACTCACGGGCTCACATTGTCATGAAACTAGCCCGACAACAATGATATGATGTATCAATAAATAACAACTAAGACTGAGATATGATATGAATGCATGAATATGACTGGGTAGGAAATATCAACGAAATAAGTGAAATGACAGCAAGAAACGACCCCTAGTAGTATTGTCACAAAGCCTAAACATGATATCTAGCATGATTGACAGCTCAATTACTTTATCACATGGTGAAAACACGGACATCAACAAGTAGGACCACTATACAGTGCCATGGAAACAACAAAGTCCCAATTCATATGGTGCACATCCACACGCCCGTCACCTAGCATGTGCGTCACCTCAATACTAATCACATAACACGTATTTTGAGGTTTCATACCCTCAGCTACAAGATTAGAAGAGATACTTACCTCGAAAAAGCCAATACCAATGCCGAGCACTCCATGCGATCCTCCAAAGATGCCATACCGCGCGTTCCAACCTCCGAACGACTCAAAACTAACCAAAAACAACTCAAGTACATCAAACAATCCTAAAGGAAGCAATCCCGATAGAAAATGATCAAATCTTAAATCAAAAGCCCAAAATCGGCCAAAAGCCCAACCCGGGCCCGCACCTCGGAACTCGACAAAATTTACAAAATCCGACAACCCATTCAATTACGAGTCAAACCATACTAGTTTCACTCAAATCTGACTCCAATTCGATGTTCAAAACTCAAAATTTTATATTATAAAACTTTAGACCAAAACCCCCAGTTTCCTCTATAAAATTCACAATCCAATCACCAAATATGAAGGTAGATTCGCGATATAAGATCAAAAATGAGTAGAGAATACTTACTACAGTCCACAAGATGAAAATTGCTTCAAGAATCGCCTAAATCCGAGCTCCATAGCTTCAAAAATGAAGAAAGAACCAAAACCCTCGATAATATAGCTTCTGCCAGCATTTTTGCACATGCGGCACATTAGCCGCTTTTGCGGCGTCGCTTTCGCGACATAACCCCCGCTTCTGCGGAATCAGCTGAGAACTCGACCCTCGCACCTGCAAACAAAATATCCGCTTCTGTAACATCGCAGGTGCGAGCCACCATCTGCACTTGCGAAATACCTCGCTCCTGCTCTCCATCACTTCGCACCTGCGCATCCGCATATGCGCCCAAATCTCCGCTTATACGGTCTTCCTCACCCAGAACTCACCTCACCTCTGTGATGCCTTTGTCTCTTCTGTGGGCATATCACCTATGCAAAACCAGCCGCAGGTGCGATCACACCAGAACCAGCAGCCTTCAGCAATGCACTATGTAACGAAGTGATACGAACCTCGTCCAAAACTCATCCGAGCCACTCGGGACCCCGTCCGAATATACCAACAAGTCCAATAACATAACACGGACCTACTCGAGGCCTCAAATCAAACATAACAACATCAAAACGATGAATCACACCTCAAATCGAAATCTATGAACTTTGAACTTTCAAATTTAATAACTCATGCCGAAACATAGCAAATCAATCCGCAATAAATTAAAATTTTGCACCCAAGTCCTAAATGACATAACAGAGCTATTCCGATTTCCAGAATCAGATTCCGATCCTGATATCAAAAAGTCAACCCCCCGGTCAAACTTTCCAAAACTTCAACTTTCGCCATTTCAAGCCTAATTCCACTACGGACCTCCAAATAATTTTTCGGACACGCTCCTAAGTCCAAAATCACCATACGGAACTATTGGAATCATCAGAATTCAAATCCGAGGTCGTTTACACATAAGTCAATATCCGGTCAACTTTTTCAACTTAAGTTTAAAATTATGAGACTAAGTGTCTCATTTCACTCCGAAATCCTTCCGGCCCCAAACTAATTACACAAGCAAGTCATACAACGACTGTACAGAATAAAGTGAGTAGTAAATGGGGGAACAGGGCTGTAATACTCGAAACAACCGGCCGGGTCGTTACATATAACTATTTACCCGACTTAACGAGTCACATTTAACGCCGCCTGGACACTCACCTCATAGGCTAAAACTCAATATTTTCCTCACAATTATGGATAAATATGCACAAAAACACATAAAAGAATTATCAAATAAGCCTAACAGCCATGACTCCCTATTAATACAATAGTACAAATTTAATTTCACAAAGGGAGAATTTAAACTCATAAAGTTTTCACCACAAGGATCTCGTCCTTATATAACTTCCACCGCGGCTTGTAGCCCAGTTTAAATATTTCACATCATATAAAAATGCGAGGATCACGTCCTCAACTCTGAATCACAAGTATTTTGCACATTGTGCCAACTAAAATTTTTTCATTCCCTTTCTTTCTTCTTTTTAATAAATTCCATGAATAATTTTCACAACACATAATGAACCCCCCATACCAATAGGGAATATAACTTATAAAATTGAGATCAATTATTTCGAAATCACATCAAACCCACTGTAGTGAGTAATAAAAAGTCACTTTTGGACTTATAGCCCTCAATAGAATACAAAATAAAAATGATAAACACGGGCTAAGATCGTCAAGTCTCCCAACAGGGATAAACATATAAGTGAGTCACAAAATTACGAAGCTCACCCATAAGCGGGGCATAATAGGAGGACTCGCCTCAATATTCAGAACTAAATCAAATTAAGGAAGAATACCCCTTTTTATAACAAATCGGAATCATACCTGTAACGATACCATCTGGTGTAGTGGCCTCAGCCACACCATAGAAAATATATCAATGGGTCGGGACTCCACCTCTTAGGCGCCCTTTATCCGCCTGTCATCCACCCCTAACTAGCTGAGCACGTGGCGTATTAACTGGAATAAAGCATGTAGCCTGAGTGTTTTGATGAAATTCACCTCTCCCAAGTCTGGGACCGTATCTCATGATGTGCCTGGTATCACCATACTCATAACAACCCATCTGAGATCGCGGCTGCTCGTACTGAGTCTATGCTAGATAACTGAAATAACCACTGTAAGAACCTAATGTCAATGGTACACTAAAGTATTAACTTGAGCACTATGAGTATTTTGAATTGCGTACTAGGCTGACCGATTGCCTGAGCCTCCGCCATGATGAGTCATAGCTGCAGAGTAGAAACCACTAAATCCTCCAAAGTTTCGAGACCTTTTGGCCTCCTTAGCCTCCTTTTACTTACTTCGAACACATTCTAACATCCTAGCAATCTCTACTACTTGCAGAAATGGAATGTCAGTTTGCAACTCTCAAACCATACATATTTAAAAATCATAATCGAGCCCTTCAATGAATCTGCGGACTCGCTCTCTAAGTGTACAAACCTAGATCAGTGCATAGCGGGCTAACTCACTGAACTTGATAGCATATCTTGACACTGTCATGGTGCCCTGACGCAATCGTTCAAACTAATGTGTGCCACGTATCCCGGAGAATCTGGGGGACAAATCCTTTCAAAAACATCTCCGAAAATTGAGCCCAGGTTGGTGGCATTGCACCGGCTAGTCTACCTTCTTCATAAACTTGCCACCACTGATACGCTGCTCGTGACAGCTGAAATGTAGTAAAGGAAACTCCACTCACTTCCACAATACCTATATAACGGAGAATACGGTGACACTTTTCTAGAAATTTCTGGGCATTCTCGGTAGTTGTGCCACCAAAAGTAGGTGGACTATACCTATTTAATCTCTCAAGTCTCTTTTGTTCTTCTTCTGACTTCTCTGGCCTGGCCTCAGGCTGAACTGGAATAATAGGTTACACCGGTACTATACCCGAAATCTGACCAATGTGAACATGTTGCTCTGGAGTACGAGCGGTAGGAGCCTGAGCTCTTCCCCCAATCTGTGAAATATTTGGTGCAACAGAGATCAATCCTACCTAAGTTAATATACCAAACATGTTCAGGAACTGTGTTAAAGTCTCTTGAAATCCTGGGGTAACAACAGGTGCTTCCGGTACCTGTCCCCATATAGGAGCTACTGGCGGCTCCTCAATTATTACTCTAATAGGTGTTCTAGCTGCAACACGTGCCCTTCCTTGGCCTCTACCTCGGCTTCTACCTCGGCCCCAGCCTCTTGCGGCTCTAGGAGTATGCACGGGTTTTTTGCTCAGATGACCCAGTAGCACGTGTCCTCACCAATTATGAGAGAATAGAGATACAAAGGTTCAAATTCCGCATGACAGGAATGAAAGAAGTGGAAATTTCCTAACAGTTCTGTAGCCTCAAGTACAGATATCTCCGTACCGATCCGCAAGACTCTACTAGACTCATTCGTGACTCATAGAACCTATGAACCTAGAGCTCTGATACCAACTTGTCACGACCCAAAATCCCACCACAGGCGTCGTGATGGCACTTAGTCTCTAAGACTAAGTAAACCGATTATAATCACAATTCAAGCCATTGTTTTTAAACATATAATTTAATACAACTTCCCAAGACTGGTAATACTGAGTCACAAACTCTAACTGAATACATGGAATTATCGCTAGGGTCGAATATACAATACTGTTCGAATAAAAAATTAACAGTACAATAAAATAGAAAGACTCCAAGGGACTGCGATGACCAAGCAGTCATACCTTGAATCCTTGCGATCATACTCTAATCTCTATCCAAATCCGATATCTTCAATACCTAGCTCTGCACAAAAATGTGCAGAAGTGTAGTATAAGTATACCATAATCGGTACCCAGTAAGTAGCAAGACTAACCTCAGTAGAGTAGTGACGAGGTACAGTCAAGACACTCACTAGTCAAATAACCTATGCAATATAACATACAAAAATAATAGAAAACAAATAGCAGTGATAGCAACATCAATCAACTAGTGATTTAAATAGTAAGGCAACAGGAACACCATAAATATTGCTCAAACGAATAATAAACACAGGTACATCCAATTAATCAAGTCCTTCAAAATATACATCTTTTATCTATAAGTTTTTAATAAAAGTCTCTAGAATATAATCCTTTCCAATAAATATACTTCGAATATACTTCCTTCAAATAAATATATTTCCATTATAATTCTTTCAAATAAATATATTTCGAATATAATTTTTCAAATAAATATCTTCCGAATATAATTCTTTCAAGTAAATATCTTTCTATTATAATTATTTCAAATAAAAGTCACCATGTGACACCTCATTTAACTTTCCTGGTGTGAGAAATGTATTAAACATATCACATTAAATGGCACGGCAATACCTTCGTGCACTTGTCTCATCTCACCCACTATATATATATATATATATATATAAAATCAATTGGCACGGCTACATCCTTCATGCATTTATCTCTTTCTCACCGTGCATACATATAACAGTACCAACTAGGTGGGAGAAATGCCAATAACAATAAAAGAAATAAAGTGGGAGGCACACAGGAAGCAACAACGACTACAAGTCACATAGAAAACATAGGTGCACAATAATATCTCAAGATAAAGGCATGAATGTATACACAACAAAAATATATCACAATATAATGTATGTCTCTCGTCCTCGCCTGCACGGAAACACCCTCCGTGCCATGAATATATGATAATATAAAAATAATGGCACGGCATCACCCTTCGTGCTTTTACTCTCATCCTCACCTGATAATATAAATAAAATGGCACAGCATCACCTTTCGTGCTGTACACTCTCAAATGGCACGACATCACCCTGCGTGCTTTACACTCCCTCACATGATAATGTATATGAAATGACACGGCATCACCCTTCGTGCTTTACACTCTTCCTTACATGATAATGTATATGACATGGCACGGCATCACCCTTTGTGCTTTACACTCTTCTTTACCAAGCACATGTATATCATTAACAAGCAAGGTAGAAAGCATAAATAACATCAAGGAGAGTATTTAAACGATAACACAATACAACAATTCATATCACAATTTGCTCACTGACCACAACTAAATTTCAAAGATGCAGCAAAATCAATAAATTTCCCAACAAATAGCCCAAGGCTCTACACAACATATATAAAACCTCAAAAACAACAATAGAGATGGAAAAGTAATTCAACATAGAACAACACCATCTTTAATCGAAATGTTTGATAAATACATTAACGCCTCAATTTAAACTTATTTAATTAATTGCATATGGAAAATCCATAATGAAATTATTTTCAAGAATTGTCAACCCAACTAATCACGATATTTCACATAAAAATTAAAGTGGCAGTCACACCAAATTATCATATAAAAACAACTTCGGCAAACAAGGAATGAGGCATGACAAATAAAGTATTTATTATGTTCCAATAATTTTTCAATTTAATACATAAGGGCGTCTACGAATTTTATCCAATGTAATTTGCACATATAAACCAAGTACGTACTTGTTACCTCGCGTACATGGTTTTCAATTACACAATTTCAACATAATACTCAATGCCTAAGGGGTAATTTCCCCCACTCAAGATTAGGTAAGATACTTACTTTTTTGAAGTTATGTCGATATTCCAAAATAGCCGTCTTGCTTGAATTAATCCTCCATACATCTCAAATCTATCCAAATTTATTGTATAACTTTATTAAAATTCAACGGAACCAATTCTGGATAATATAACGTCGATTTAAAATTTTATTCTTAAAGGTCAACCAAAGTCAACGCGGGGCTCGCCTATAGGAACCTGACATAATTTTCATGAAATCCGAACACCCATTCCGATACGAGTTAAACCATATCAATTTTATCAAATTCCGATAATAACTCGACCTCCAAATCTTAAATTTTTATTTTTGGAAGATTTTGCAAAAATCTTGATTTTTTCCATTTAAATCCGAATTAAATGATGAATATAATCATAGATTCATGAAATATAATCACTTTAGGATATAGAACACTTACCCCAATCAAGATTGTGAAAAATCCCTCCATAATCGCCTAAATCCGAGCTCCAAAATTCCAAAACGAAAATGGAAAAATGACCAAGTTCAATCCTTATGTTTCTACACATTTTCGCACCTGCGGACGATTTTTTCCCTTCTGCGAAGTCTCTTTTGAGAGACCCTTCTCGCTTCTGCGAAAGACCACTACCAAAAACCCTATCGCACCTGCGAACTCCTTTCCGCTTCTGCAGTGAATGCCTCACTTCTGCGAGGTCACTTCTGTGATAAAGCTTCCGCAGAAGTGAAATCACCAGCAAGTCCAAAAATTCCAGTAGTTCCAATGTCCAAGAATCCAATCCGTTAGCCTTCCGAAATCCACCCGAGGCCCTCGGGACTTTAACCAAATATACTAACATGTCCCAAAATACAATACGAACTTAGTCGAGGCTTCAAACCACGTCAAACAATGCCGAAATTATGAATCACGCATCGAATCGAATTATGAGTTTTCAAATCTTCCAACTTCTATATTTTGCGCCGAATCGTATTAAATCAATCCGGAATAACTTCAAATTTTGCACGCGAGTCATAAATGACATAATGGAGCTATTCCAATTTACGGAATCAAAATCCGAACTCGTTATCAAAAATTCAACATTCGGTCGAACTTTCCAAAAATCTTCAATTTCCAACTTTCGCCAAAATGCGTCGAATTGATCTTCGAAATTCCAAATCTAAATCAGGACATACGTCTAAGTCCGAAATCACTATAGGAAGCTGTTTACATCATCAAAATTCCATTCCGGAGTCGTTTGATCAAAAGTCAAAGTCCGGCCAACTATTTTCATTTAAGCTTAAAAAAATGAGAATTGTTCTTTTAATTAAATTCTGAATCTTTCGAAAATAAAACCCAACCATATCCGCGGGTCATAATACATATTACGAATCTACTCGAGACCTTTAGTCACTGAACGGGGCGTAAATACTTAAATCGACAAGTCAGGTCGTTACACGTTGACTTGTCACGACCCAAAATCCCACCACAGGCGTCGTGATGGCACTTAGTCTCTAAGACTAGGTAAGCTAATTACAATAGCAATTCAAGCCATTTTTTTCAATACAAGTGACAACACTAACAGCGGAAATATTCAACAATCTCCCAAGACTGGTAATACTGAGTCACGAACTCTAATTGAATACATGGAATGATCTCGAGGACCGAATGTACAATACTATTCGAATAAGAAATTAACAGTACAATAAAAATGAAAAGACTCCAAAGGACTACGACGACCAAGTAGCTCTACCTTGAATCCTTGCGATCATACTCTAACTTTGTCCGAGTCTGATATCTCCAATACCTGGCTCTGCACAAAAATGTGCAGAAGCGTAGTTTGAGTACACGACAGTCGGTACCCAGTAAGTATCAAGACTAACCTCAGTGGAGTAATGACAAGGTACAGTCAAGACACTCACTAGTCTCATAACCTGTGCAATATAGTATACAAAAATTATAGGAAACAAATAACAATGATAGCAACACCAATCAACTAGTGATTTAAAAAGCAAGGCAGCAAGAACACCATAAATATTGCTCAAACGAATAATAAATACAAGTACAACCAATTAATCAAGTCCTCCAAAATATACATCTATTATCTATAAGTTTTTCAAATAAAAATCTTTAGAATGTAATCCATACAATTAAATATATATATCCCGAATATACTTCCTTCAATTAAATATCTTACGAATATAATTCTTTCAAATAAATATCTTTCAAATATAATTCTTTCAAGTAAATATCTTTCAAATATAATTCTTTCAAGTAAGTATCTTTCAAATATAATTTTTTCAAGTAAATATCTTTCAAATATAATTCTTTCAAGTAAATATCTTTCAAATATAATTCTTTCAAGTAAATATCTTTTAAATATAATTCTTTCAAGTAAATATTTTTCAAATATAATTCTTTCAAGTAAATATCTTTCAAATATAATTCTTTCAAGTAAATATCTTTCAAATATAATTCTTTCAATTAAATATCTTTCGAATAAAAGTCACCATATGACACCTCACTTTAACTTTCTTGTTGTAAGAAATATATTCAACATATCACATCAATTGGCACGACAATACCTTTGTGCACTTGTCTCATTCTCACCCAATATATATATATATATATATATATATATATATATATATATATATATATATATATATATATATATATATATATATATATATATATATATATATATATATGGTAGATCAAATCAACTGGCACGACAACACCCTTCGTGCACCTATCTCTTTCTCACACTGCATACACATAACAATATCAATTAAGTGGAAGAAATGCCAATAACAATAAAAGAAATAAAGTGGGAGGCACACATGAAGCAACAATGATTACAAGTCACATAGAAAACATATGTGCATAATAACATCTCAATATATGTCACGACCCAAAATCCTAACTTGTCGTGATGGCGCCTATCTCGATACTAGGCAAGCCGACAACCTCAATAAACCACAATTTCTTTTAAGTTTGAAAATATATTATTTAAACACAATCCACAAATCTCGCAAATACCGATACAAACACTCCCAAAACCTGGTGTCACTGAGTACGTGAGTATCTACATATTACAAGTTTGGAAAACACGGTCTATAATAATATGAGACCAAATACAATAAACAAAAGGATAGGCAAGGAGAGACAAGGTTTGCGAAACATGGAAGCTACCTCTGAATCTCCGAAAAAATCAACTGTGTGAAAGAATCAACACCCTCTGTGTCTGGGATCACCTGGATCTGCACACGAAGTGCAGGGTGTAGTATGAGTACAACCAACTCAGTAAGTAATAATAATAAATAAAGAACTGAAAGTAGCTTCTCAGCTAAGTCCAAATACAATACTTTCCAACATAAAAAAGTAAGAATGCTTTCAAGTTTAACATTTAAAAATCCACAGAAATTTTATAACAACTTCGAATGAAACAGAAGAGGATGTTTTTTAGAAAGTTTCCAAAACAGTGATATATCACAGCTGAAATACAGAAATAATGAAATCAATGCATCCTCTCAGAGTAACAGTCACTCAGTCCTCCCCTTCACTCTAAGCTTACAGTCACTCTTTTCTCACAGTCACTCATTCCTCCCAATCACTCAGCACTCGGCACTCAGCACTCGACACTCACACTCAGTAGGTACATGCGCTCACTGGGGGTGTGTACAGACCTCGGAAGGGCTCCTTCAGCCCAAGAACTATATCAAGCCAATCATGGAATATAATAATGAAACATGCTGCGGCGTGCAGCTTGATCCCATAAATATCCTCACAATTATGCCCTCGACCTTACTCAATCATCAACTTCTCCAATCTCTCGGGCTCTCAGAAATCATGATATTCAGCCCAAAATGATAATATGATGTATTAATAAATAGCAACAGAGACTGAGATATGATATGAAATGAATAAACATGACTGAGTGTGAAATTACAATTTGAACATATTATTCAACCACAGAAATGACCCCAGTGAGTACGAATAATAACAGCATATGTCTAAGCATGATTTATAATACGAGTCTCAGCTCAATTTTCTCTAACACGTAGAGAATGTACTGGTATCAACAGATTATGCAACTATACAGTTCCATGGAATTTGACCAAGTCACAATTCCTATGGTGCACTCCCACACGCCCATAACCTAGCATGTGTGTCACCTCAAAACCAATCACATAACACATAATCTGGGGTTTCATACCCTCACGACCAAACTTAGAACTGTTACTTACCTCAAACCGTGTAATTCTTTATTTCGCAATGTCTTTGCCTCGTGAATTGGAATCCAAACGCCTCTAATCTAGCCACATTCATTCAATAAAATTTATTGGAATTAATTCCATAAGAAAATATTATTTTTCCATCAAAATCAAAAATTTAGCTCAAAATTTGCCCGTGGGGCCCACGTATCGGAACCCGACAAAAGTTACAAAATCCGTAAGCCCATTCAACCACGAGTCTAACCATACTAGTTTTACCAAAATCCGACCTCAACTCGACCTCCAAATCTTCAAATCTTATTTTCAAATCCCTAAGTTCAAATCCCTGATTTACACCCCAAAACATGTAATCTAGTCGGATTATTCGATGATAATTCAATATTATTGGCTAACAAGGATCACAATAGACATACCTCAAGATTTCTCGTGATTTCTCGCTCAAACATTACCTCACCCACTTTTGAAAATGTCAAAAATGATAAAATCTCGGACTCCTCTGTTTTTAACATTCTATCCAGGATTTTAGCACCTGCGACCCCCTAACCGCACCTGCGTAACCGCTTTTGTGGTGCAATTTCCGCTTCTGTGGAAGCCACTTGGTTTACCAAACTCCGCACCTGTGCTCCATCTCCCGCACGTGCAGAGCCCGCTTCTGCGCTCTATCGCCTGCACCTGCGGAACATGCCTATCCCTTAACTCCGAATATGCGAAGCCTCGTTCGCACCTGCGGACTCGCAGATGCGGTTAACTCCCTCGCACTTACACCCTTCCCAGGCCAGCCCAGCTGCGCTTCTGCGTAAAACGAGCCGCATCTGCAGCACCGCACCTGCGTCCAATTCCTCGCAGGTGCGATCACACCAGAAGACAAAAATGTTTTCCAGCTTTCTTCTAAGTCCAAATTTGATCCGTTAACCATCTGAAACTCACCCGAGGCCCCCGGGACCTCAACCAAATACACCAACAAGTCCTAAAACATCGTACAAATGTAGTCGGGCCTTCAAATGACATCAAACAATGCTAAAACCACTAATCATAGCCCAATTCAAGCCTAATAAACTTTGAACTTCCAATTTCTACAAACGACACCAGAACCTATCAAATCAAGTCCGATTGACCTCAAATTTTGCACACAAGTCATAAATGACATAACAGACCTATTAAAAGTTTTAGAATTAGATTTTGACCCCGATATCAAAAAGTCAACTCCCCCGGTCAAACTTCCCAAAAATTTGACTTTCGCCATTTCAAGCGTAATTCCACTATGGACCTCCAAATAATTTTTTCGGACACGCTCCTAAGTCCAAAATCCCCATACGGAGCTATTGAAATCATCAAAATTCGAATCTGAGTTCGTTTACACATAACTCAATATCTGTTCAACCTTTCGAACTTAAGTTTTCAATTGTGAGACTAAGTGTATCATTTCACTTCGAAATCCTTCCGGACCCGAACCAACTAACCCGGTAAGTCATAAAACAACTGTAAAGAATAACTTGAGCAGTAAATAGGGGAACTGGGTTATAATACTCAAAATGACCGGTCGGATCATTACATTCTCCCCCTCTTAAACAAACGTTCAAACCTCGAACGGGTTTAGAATCATACCTGGAGTCTCAAATAGGTGTGGATATTTGCTCCGCATCTCCTACTCAATCTCCTAAGTAGCTTCTCTGACTGGATGGCCTCTCTTCTCCCCAACCATGTAAGCAACATCACGGACCTTCCGGTCAGCATAACCCTTATGTCTAGACTACGCCGTGCGAAGCCACTCCTGAATCAATTTAACCTTCTCCAAAGCATCCTGAACCAAATCAGTACCCAATAGTCTAGTATCACTCGGCTCAAACCAACCCACCGGAGACCGGCACCGTCTCCCATATAAATCCTCATACGGAGCCATCTGAATACTCGACCGGTAGCTATTATTGTAAGCAAACTCCGTGAGTGACAGAAATTGATCACAAGAACCCCCAAAATCAATGACATAAGCGCGTAGCATATCCTCCAATATCTGAATCATGCGCTAGGACTGTCCGTCCGTCTGAGGGTGAAATGTTATACTTAACTGAACCTGTGTGCCCAATTCTCACTGCACTTCTCTCCAAAACTATGATGTAATATGCGTGCCCCGATCTGATATGATAGACACTGGCACACCGTGTAGGCGAACAATCTCGCGGATATAAATCTCAGCCAACCGCTCCGAAGAACAATTAGTACCAACTGGAATAAAATACATGGACTTAGTCAACCGATCTACAATCACCCAAACCATATCAAAATTCCTCAATGTCTGTGGAAGCCCAACTACGAAGTCCATAGTAATACGCTCCCATTTCCACTCCGAAATTACAAGTCTCTAAAGTAATCCTCCCGGTATCTGATGCTCATACTTTACATGTTGACAATTTAAACACCGAGCTACAAACCCAACTATATCTTTCTTCATTCGCCTCTACTAATAGTGCTGCCTCAATTTTTGATACATCTTCGCGGCACCTGGATGAATGGAGTATCGTGAACTGTGAGCTTCCTGGAGAATCAACTCATGTAAACCATCTACATTAGGCACACATAGCCTGCCCTACATCCCTAATACACCGTCATCCCCAATAGTGACTTCCTTGGAATCACTGTGCTGAACCGTGTCCTTAAGGACAAGCAAATGGGGATCATCATACTGGCGCTCTATGATGCGATCATATAAAGAAGATCGAGAAACCACACAAGCCAAAACTTGATTCGACTCGGAAACATCCAATCTAACAAACTAGTTGGCCAAGACCTAAACAACCAAGGCTAAAGGCCTCTCTTCCACTGGTAAGTATGCTAAGCTGCCCAACTCTCCGCCTTATGACTCAAGGCATCAGTCACCACATTGGCCTTTCTGGGATGATAGATAATGGTGATGTCATAATCCTTAAGCAACTCCAACCACCTCCGCTGCCGCAAATTAAGATCCTTCTATTTAAACAGATGTTATAGGCATCGGTGATCGGTATAAACCTCGCAATGGACACCGTACAAATAATGTCGCCAAATATTCAAGGCATGAACAATAGCTGCTAACTCAAGGTCGTGGACCTGATAATTCTTCTCATGTATCTTTAATTTTCTAGACGCATAGGCAATCGCCCTACCGTCATACATCATCATTGTGCCAAGCCCAATACGCGACGCGTCACAATACATAGTATAAGACTCTGAACCTATAGACAGGGACTTCAGAACTGCGGACGCCATGCAGTTATACCTCAAGTCTTATCTGATTAGCTGAAATCCGAGCAAGTCTATGGCACACCACTGGGACCAACTCCAAAATCTGCACAAGAAGTACAGAGTGTATTATCAGTACAACCGACCCCATGTACTGGTAAGTGCTGAGCCTAACCTCGACGAAGTAGTGACGAGGCTAAGGCGAGTCACTTACATTACTTGTACGCAATATTAGTAACAACAACAATAATAGAAATAAATCAGGTAACTTATTTATAATAATTGAAGCCAACTCAGCAATTATAACCAATTATCATTTCCATCAATTCTATTGTAGCGTGCAACCCGCTCTCACAATATATTCATATTCAATTCTGTTGCAGCGTGCAATCCGCTCCCACTATATATTCACATTCAATTCTGTTGCAGCGTGCAACCCGCTCTCACAATATATTCACATTCAATTCTGTTGCAGCATGCAATCTGCTCTCACAATATATTCACATTTAATTATGTTGCAGTGTGCAACCCGTTCCTCCAATATATATATGTATGTCGGCTTTTAAATAAGTCTGTTGCGGCGTGCAACTCGATCCTTTAATATGGATTTTTAATAAGTCTGTTGCGGCGTGCAACCCGATCCTCCAATATAAATTTTTAATAAGTCTGTTGCGGCATGCAACCCGATCCTCCAATTCGATACGGACCCACCGGGACCGTCAAAACATGGATCCGGGCCCGTTTACCAAAAACGTTGACCGAAGTCAACTAAAATCAACTTTTAAGGCATAAATTATTATTTTTATCAATTTCAACATAAAAGATTTTTGAAAACCTGTCCGGACTGTGCACGCAAATCGAAGAGGGTAAAAATGAGATTTTTAAGGCTTAATAGCGTATATTCGAGTTCTAAAACATAAAATGACTTTTTGGGTCATCACAAGCGGGTTGCACGCCGCAACGAAAATGAAAAGGAATATATTGGGGGATCGGGTTGCACGCCGCAACAGATTATATTTTAAGTTTATATTGTTGGAGCGGGTTACACGCCGCAACGGATTGAAGAATTATATTGTTGGAGGGGGTTGCACGCTGCAACGGAAATTGATTGAGATAATAATTGGTTATGATTGCCGAGTTGGCTTCAACTGTTGAAATGAGTTACCTTTTTATTTCTATTATTGTTGTTATTACTATTATTGTGTACAGGTTAATGTAAGTGACCTGCCTTAGCCTCGTCACTACTTCGTTGAGGTTAGGCTCGACACTTACAGAGTACATGTGGTCGGTTGTACTCATACTACACTCTGCACTTCTTGTGCAGATTTTGGAGTTGGTCCCAGCGGCGTACCATAGACTTGCTCGTATTTCAGCTACCCAGAGGAGACTTGAGGTATAACTGTACGACCACCTGAACAGAGCACCTTTCTGGTCAGTTTAGTCATAGGCGATGCAATAGACGAGAAACCCTCCACGAAGAGACGATAATAACCGACCAAGCCGAGAAAACTCCGAATCTCAGTAACTGAAGATGGCCTAGGCCAACTCTGAACTGCCTCCATTTTCTTCGGATCCACCTGAATCCCTTCACTGGACACTATGTGTCCGAAGAATGCCACTGAACTAAGCCAGAACTCACACTTAGAGAATTTGGCATATAGTTTCTCCTCTCTCAGCCTCTGCAATACAATACCCAAGTGTTATGCATGCTCCTCCTGTCTACGTGTGTACACCAGGATATCATCAATAAATACCACGACTAATGAGTCAAGATACAGCTGGAATACGCTATTCATCAGGTGCATAAATGTTGCTGAGGCATTGGTTAGCCCAAATGACATCACAAGAAATTCATAGTGACTATAACGAGTCCTGAATGTCGTCTTTAGAATATCTGAATCCTGAATTTTCAAATGGTGATACCTAGATCTCAAATCAATTTTGGAGAATACCCTCACTCCCTGAAGTTGGTCAAATAAATTATCAATACGCGACAAAGGATACTTATTATTATTATAACTTTTTTCAACTGCCTGTAATCGATACATATCCGCACAGTACCATCTTTATTTTTCACAAACAGAACCGTTGCACCCCAAGGCAACACACTAGGCCAAATAAACCCCTTTATCAAGAAGTTCCTGAAGTTGCTCTTTCAATTCTTTCAATTGAACTGGTGCCATATGATACAGAGGAATATAAATGGGTTGTGTGCCCGACACCAAGTCAATACCGAAATCAATATCCCTATCAGGTGACATACCCGGCAGGTCTGCAGGAAATACATCCGAAAAGTCTCGCACTACCGGTACTGAATCAATAGTAGGGATATCTGCATCAACATTTCTCACAAAGTCCAAATATGACAAACACCTCTTCCCAACCATACATTGGGCTTTAAAATAAGAAATTACCCTATTGGGAAAATAATCTAGAGAACCTCTCCATTCGACCTTCGGCAACCCCAGCATTGCCAACATCACAGTTTTTGCGTGACAGTCCAGAATAGCATGACATGGGGACAACCAATCCATACCTAGGATTACATCGAAATCAACCATACTAAACAATAAGAGATCAACTCTAGTCTCCAGTCCCCCAATAGTTACCACACACGGCCGGTACACACGATCTACAATAATAGTATCGCCCACCGGTGTAGATACAAGAACAGGTGAAACTAAGGACTCACGGGACATATCCAGATAATTAGTAAAGTACAATGATACATACGAATAAGTGGAACCAGGGTCAAATAATATAGAAGCCTCCCTATGGCATACTGAGACAATACTTGTGATCACTGCATCTGAAGCAACAACATCTGGCCTGGCAGGAAAAGCATAGAATTGGACTTGACCGCCACCTGATCAGCCTCCCCCTCTTGGGCGACCTCTAGCTGACTGACCCCTAAACCGAGTTGGCTGGGTGGGTGGTAAAGTAACTGGTGCTGAAGCCGTAGTTTGACTCCTCTTCTGCACTAGACCTCCCGAGAGACGAGGACACTGTCTCCACATATACCCAAATTCTCTGCACGCAAAGCAGCTCCCCGATACTGATGATGGTGCGGACTGAATCGGGCCCCGAGAACCATAATAACTGCTAGAAGCAACTGGTGCAAATGAACCCTAAATTGAAGGGGCACGGGACAAACTTTGATCTGGGAGGGCACTAACAAATGACTGGCCCTGATGAGAACTATATGAACCATGGACGGATGACGCACCATGGTGAACTAGACGACCCATCTGAGCGTGTCTGTAAGAACAACCCCCTACCCCGATAAAACTGACCCCTTGAAGGAACACCGCTAAAATCACTTGGACCACGAGGCCTCTTGGCCTCCTTCTCTCCATGTTCCTGACTACGTACCATTTTTATTTACTGAGCAATGCCAATAACCTCATCATGAGTAGCACCAGATACTCCCTCCCTAGTCATAAGTAACTGTAGCTGATATGTAAGGCCATCAATGAACCTCATAATCCACTCCCTATCAGTGGGAACCAACCAAACAACGTGACGAGCCAACTCAGAAAATCTCATCTCGTACTGCGTCACACACATGCCATCCTAACGTGACTGCTCAAACTGTGTGCGCAGCTCCTCTCTGCTAGACTGCGGCACAAACTTCTCCAAAAATAGAACGGAGAACTCCTGCCATGTAAGTGGTACTGTACCGACCTGCTTGCACCTCTCATAAGCCTCCCACCATTTGAAGGCAGCTCCAGAAAACTGAAAAGTAGTGAACGAGACCCCTATGGTCTCCAAAATACCCGCTGTCCTAAGCATCCGCTGGCACTTATCCAAAAAACCCTGAGCATCCTTTGACTCAGTACCGCTAAATGATGGAGGTATAAGGCTCATAAATGATGGACTATCGGGGCCTGAACAACTGCAGCCAGCTGGGCTGGTAGTGCCACCGCCATCTGAAGTCCATGTATTACTTGATCTGGAGTACGGGCTACAGAGGTATGAGTACATCCCCTGGACTGAGAAGTGGTAGGTGCGGCCTGATCCGAAACCACCTGATCAAGACCAGTGCAAACTGTCAATATCTGGAATCTCAATGGGCACAACTGGTGCCTTAGCTGGTCCTGTCGGCTCAACTATATCTGGAATCTACTCCTGAGCTGGAGCAACTGGTGGTACTACAGGTGCTGGTCCAACTGTGGTACGAGCTGTACCTCAGCCCTGGCCTCTACCATGGCCCCGGCCTCTCGCGGCCCTAACTGGTGGCACTTGTGGCCGACCGTCCGATCCTGTAGTATGTGTTCTCACCATCTGTGAGAGAATAGAATAACATAATTTTAGTTTTATCCGGAATCAAAAAGTTTGCACGATAGAATATAAGAAAATGCAGTTTTCTTAAGGGTTCGGCAGCCTCTCGAAGATAAGTACAGATGTGTACGTACCGATCCGCAAGACTCTACTAAACCTACTCATGACTCGTGAGACCTATGTAACCTAGGATCTCATACCAACTTGTCACGACCCAAAATCCTAACCTATCGTGATGGCGCCTATCTCGATACTAGGCAAGCCGACAACTTCAATAAACCATAATTTCTTTTAAGTTTGAAAATATATTATTTAAACACAATCCACAAATCTCGCAAATACCGATATAATCACTCCCAAAACCTGGTGTCACTGAGTACATGAGCATCTACACATTACAAGTCTAGAAAACACAGTCTATAATAATCTGAGACCAAATACAATAAACAAAAGGATAGGCAAGGAGAGACAAGGTGTGCGAAATATGGCAGCTACCTCTGAATCTCCGGAAAAATCGACTGTGTGAAAGAATCAACACCTTCTATGTCCGGAATCACCTGGATCTGCACACGAAGTGCAGGGTGCAGTATGAGTGCAACCAACTCAGTAAGTAACAATAATAAATAAAGAACTGAAAGTAGTGACGAGCTTCTCAGCTAAGTCCAAATATAGTACTTTCCAGCATAAACAAAGTACGCATGCTTTCAAGTTTAACATTTAAAACTCCACAGTAATTTTATAACAACTTTGAATGAAACAGAAGAGGATGGTTTTTAGAAATTTTCCAAAACAGTGATATATGACACCTGAAATGCAGCAATAATGAAATCAATGCATCCTCTCAGAGTAACAGTCACTCAGTCCTCTCCTTCACTCCAACCTTACAGCCACTCTTTCCTCACAATCACTCATTCCTCACAGTCACTCATTCCTCCCAATCACTCAGCACTCGACACTCAACACTCGCACTCAATAGGTACTTACGCTCACTGGGGGTGTGTACAGACTCTGGAGGGGCTCCTTCAGCCCAAGCGCTATATCAAGCCAATCATGGCATATAATAATGAAACATGTTGCGGCGCGCAGCTCGATCCCATAAATATCCTCACAATTAGGCTCTCCGCCTCACTCAATTGTCAACCTCTCCAGTCTCTCGAGCTCTCAAAAATCATGATAATCAGCCCAAAATGATAATATAATGTATCAATAAATAGCAACAAAGACTGAGATATGATATGAAATGAATAAACATGACTGAGTGTGAAATTACAATTTGAACATATTATTCAACCACAGAAATGACACCAGTGGGTACCAATAATAAAAGCATATGTCTAAGCATGATTTATAATATGAGTCTCAGCTCAATTTTCTTTAACACATAGAGAATGTACTGGTGTTAACAGATTATACAACTATACAGTTCCATGAAATTTGACCAAGTCACAATTCCTATGGTGCACGCCCACACGCTCGTTACCTAGCATGTGTGTCACCTAAAAATCAATCACATAACACATAATTCGGGGTTTCATATCCGAACGACCAAATTTAGAACTGTTACTTACCTCAAACCGTGTAATTCTTTATTCTGCAATATCTTTGACTCGTGAATTGGCCTCCAAATTCCTCGAATCTAGCCACAAATATTTCGATTCATTCGATAAAATTTATTGGAATTAATTCCAAAAGAAAATATTAATTTTCCATCAAAATCCGAAATTTAGTTCAAAAATCGCCCGTGGGGCCCACGTATCGGAACCCGACAAAAGTTACAAAATCCAAAAGCCTATTCCACCACGAGTCTAACCATACCAATTTTACCAAAATTCGACCTCAACTCGACCTCCAAATGTTCAAATCTTATTTTCAAATCCCTAAGTTTAAATCCCCGATTTACACCTCAAAACATATAATCTAGTCGGATTATTCGATGATAATTCAATATTATTGACTAACAATGATCACAATAGACATACCTCAAGATTTCTCATGATTTCTCGCTCAAACATTGCCTCACCCGCCTTTGAAAATGTCAAACATGATAAAATCTCGGACTCCTCTGTTTTTAACATTTTGTCCAGGATTTTAGCACCTGCGACCCCCTAACCGCACCTGCGGAACCGCTTTTGTGGTGCAATTTCCGCTTCTGTAGAAGCCACTTGGTTTCCCAAACTCCGCACCTGCGCTCCATCTCCCGTGCGTGCAGAGCCGCGTCTGCGCTCCATCGCCCGCACCTGCGAAACATGCCTCTCCCTCAACTCCGTATCTGCGGAGCCTCGCTCGCACCTGCGGGCCCGCAGATGTGGTTAACTCCCTCGCACCTGTGCCCTGCCCAGGCCTACTCAACTCTTCTTCTGTGTAAAAATAAGCCGCATCTGCAGCACCGCACCTGCGTCCAATTCCTCGCAGGTGCGATCACACCAGAAGATAGAAAGTTTTTCCAGATTTCTTCTAAGTTCGAATTTGATCCGTTAACCATCTGAAACTCCCCCGAGGCCCCCGGAACCTCAACCAAATACACCAAAAAGTTCTAAAACATCATATGAACTTATTCGGACCTTCAAATCACATCAAACAATGCTAAAACCACTAATCATACTCCAATTCAAGCCTAATGAACTTTGAACTTCCAATTTCTACAAATGACGCAGGAACCTATCAAATCGAGTCCGATTGACCTCAAAATTTGCACACAAGTCATAAATGACATAACAGACCTATTAAAATTTTCAGAATCTGATTTCGACCCCAATATCAAAAAGTCAACCCCCCGGTCAAACTTCCCAAAAATTTGACTTTCGCCATTTCAAGCCTAATTCCACTACGGACCTCCAAATAATATTTTCGCACACGCTCCTAAGTCCAAAATCACCATACGGAGCTATTGGAATCATCAGAATTCAAATCCGGGGTCGTTTACACATAAGCCAATATTTGGTCAACTTTTCCAACTTAAGTTTTCAATTATAAGACTAAGTGTCTCATTTCACTCCGAAATCCTTCCGGACTTGAACCAACTAACCCGGTAAGTCATAAAACAACTGTAAATAATAACTTGAGCAGCAAATGGAGGAACGGGGTTATAATACTCAAAATGACCGATCGGGTCGTTACAATATAAATGCATGAATGTATACACAACGAAAAGATATCACAATATAATGTATGTCTCTTGTCCTCACCTGCACGGAAACACCCTTCATGGCATGAACATATGATAATATAAAAATAATGGCACGACATCACTCTTTATTCTTTTACTCTCATCCTCACCTGATAATATAAATGAAATGGCACGGCATCACCCTTCGTGCTTTATACTCTCAAATGGCATGTCATCACCCTTCGTGCTGTACACTCTCAAATGGTATGACATCACCCTTCGTGCTTTACACTCTCCCTCACATGATAATGTATATGAAATGGCACGGCATTATCCTTCATGATTTACACTCTTTCTTACCAAGCACATGTATATCATTAACAAGCAAGGTATGAAGCATAAATAACATCATGGAGAGTGTTTAAACGACAACACAATACAACAATTCATATCGCAATTTGTCCAATGACCACAACCAATTCCAAGAATATAGAAAAATCAATATATTTCTCAACAAATAGCCCAAGGATCTGCACAACGTATATAAAACCTCAAAACAATAACAGAGATGGAAAAATAACCCAGCATAGGACAACGCCTTCTTTAATCTAAATTTTAATAAATATAAATTAATGCCTTATTTTAAACTTATTCAATAATTATTTGCATATAAAGATTCCAAGAAAAATATCAAATCAACAAACACACGGAATTCACATAAAAATCCAAGTGTGAATAAGATTAAATTATCATATAAAAATACAAATTCGACAAACAAGGAATGGGCATGACCATTCAAGGATTTATTAAATTCCAAAAAATTTTCAATTTAATACATAAGGGCGTCTACGAATTTCAACCAATAATATTTGCACATATAAACCAAGTACGTACTCGTCACCTCGTGTATACGGCTTTCACATTACACAAATGGCACATACAACTCAATGCCTAAGGGGTATTTCCCCCACTCAAGGTTAGGCAAGATACTTACCTTTTTTTGAAGTTATGCCGATATTCCAAAATAGCCTTGTTGCTTGAATTGACCTCCAGACAGCTCAAATCTATCCAAATTCATTCGATTCAGTCAATACAAATTATAGGAAATGAATTCCATCTGAAAATATAAATTTTCCAATAAAATCCAAAATTGCACTAAACAATCGCCCATGGCGCCCATGTCTCGGAATCCCGACAAAATTTACAAAATATGAACGTCCATTCCATCACAAGTGCAACCATAGCAAATTTACCAAATTCCGATAACAACTCGATCTCTAAATCTTAAATTTTTGTTCTTGAAAAGATTTTCAAAAATCTTGATTTCTTCTATTTAAGTCCGAATTAAATGATGAATATAACCATGGATTTATGAAATATAATCACTTTTGAATATAGGACACTTACCCAAGTCAAAGTCTTGAAAAACTCCTCCAAAATTGCCCAAAAACCGAGCTCCAAAATCTCAATCGAAAATGTCGAAACGACCATTTTTGGTCCTTAACATTCTGCCCTGTTTCTGCTTCTGCGGACAAATGGTCACATTTGCGGAGTGCACGGCCTAGTCAACCCCTCGCAGCGGCGGACTTCTTTCCGCTTCTTCGCAATCGCAGAAGCGATGGACAAATGCGCACCTACGAAACTCGTCGCTTTTGCGGTTTCATCTCCACTCTTGCGGTCACACAGGTGCGGAAAATGCATCGCACCTGCGACCTCTGCCCAGTCTACCCAAAGTCGCTTCGGCGATGAAATTCTCACTTCTGTTAGGTCGCACCTGCGCCCTTAATTCCGCAGGTGCGATTCCAACAATTGCTGCCAAGAAACAACAGAAATTCCAGCAGCTCTTCAAGTCCAAAATCAACTTCGTTAACCTTCCGAAATCCACCCGAGGCCCTCGGGACTTTAAATAAATATACCAACATGTCCCAAAATACAATACGAACTTAGACAAGGCTTTAAACCACGTTAAACAACACTGAAATTATGAATTGCGCATCGAATTGAATTATTAGTTTTCAAATCTTTCAACTTTTATATTTTGCGCCAAAACGTATCAAATCAATCCGGAATGACTTCAAATTTTGCACGCGAGTCATAAATGACATAATGGAGCTATTCAAATTTCCAGAATCGAAATCCTACCTTGTTATTAAAATTTCAACTTTCGGTCTAACTTTCCAAAAATCTTCTATTTTCCAACTTTCGCCAAAATGTGTCGAATTGTCCTACGGACTTCCAAATCCAAATACGGACATACGCCTAAGTCCGAAATTACCTGTCACGACCCAAAATCTCACCACAGGTGTCGTGATGGCACTTAGTCTCTACGACTAGGTAAGTCGATTACAATTACAATTCACGCCTTTTGTTTTGAAACATAATTTAATCGAATACACGTGTCGAAACCAACAGCGGAAATAATTCTAACAACCTCCCAAGATTGGTAATACTGAGTCACGAACTCTAACTGAATATATGCAGTGATCTCAAGGATCAAATATACAATATTGTTCGAACAAGAATTGACAGTACAATATAATAGAAAGACTCCCAGGGAGTGTGACGACCAAGCAACTCTACCTTAAATCCTTGCGATCACACTCTAACCTCTGTCCGAATCTGATATCTTCAATACCTGCCTCTGCACAAAAATGTTTAGTGAAACGTAGATCAATTCTGCCGTAGTCAATGTACCAAACATGTTCAGGACCTGTGCTAAAGTCTCCTGAAGTCCGAGGATAACAACAGGTGTCTCTGGTACTTGTCCCCCAACCGGAGCTACTGGCAGCTCCTCAACTGCTACTCTGACAAGTTCTCTAACTGTGGCACGTGCCCTTTCTCGGCCCCGACCTCTTGCGGCCCTAGAAGAATATGCGGGTGTCTGCTCAGCTGACCCGGTAGTGCGTCTCCTCACCATCCATAAGCTTAACAACACTATAAACTTCCTGTTGCAATTGAATGTTCAAGCTCTTGACAATAACCTTAAACATCAATTTTCTTTGAAGAATATTGTTCAGCTCTATTGGATAGGAATACTTATCAACAGCGTCAGTATTCTAGAATAAAATTTTGCGTTAGAATTTTTCAAATAACAAATATGAATTTAATTAGTTGATATACCTCAAGAAATCCTTCCTTCAATTCTTTTGCGGACTTGCCTATGAGAAACATGGCTTCGCGGTCCCAGAGCAATAGGAAACAGATCCAGTACTATCCATTACCCTAACCTGAAGCTTGTACCTAAATGCACATTTGATTTGAGATATAAATGCATGTTTCGATGGATTAAGGAAATAGAGCTGCTGGTTTTACCTAATCACTGCTGAGTAATCTTCATTTTTATATTTGGGGTTTGGGAATTGATAAATGTTTCCCAGTTTATCCACCTTCTTTTGACACTTTTTGCAGCTGACATACGACCATCCTTTTTCAAGTTCTAAATTTTCAATACTTGCAACAATCCAACAGAGACTTTCCTGTTTAATAAAATGATAAAACTTTAGATATTGAAGTTGAGAGAGAGCATATATGTGCAAATCATGAATGCTATAAATTAGGCATACTTTATATTAGAAATATTACGGTTGTTATCCATTAGTAACCAAAATGTCGTCTGAGAGATGAACATATAAAGTATGATTTGTGGTAAAACATATCTTACATACAACTTCCTTATTACAGAGATTAAAGATAGGTCAATTTGCATGACTATAAGATTTAGTGTTTAAAGATAATGTTATATTAGTAAAATATTAGTTAGCTCAACTTTAGGAGGAACTTATGTAAAAAACAAAAAGGCTAAGTTTGCAGTAGATTATTGATATGATAGGAGTTTTTCTTATATTTCCCTTTTGTGAATTCCGATAAGCAAAGAAAAAGCATCAGCCCCCGACGATTTCAGTGAATAAACAGAGCTGCCATGTCCTCCATCCAATATTAATATCAAATTTCATTAGTGAAACTCTACATATTTATGCAAATTGAGTAAATATAATATAAAAACTTATCATATTCTAAATGCTCAATCACATTTTCATGCCATAAAATAGGAGAACCAAAGGCTGCAACATAAGAATAAAGAGATAGAAAAGATGGTCTTTCAGAATTTCAAAGAAAGAAGATAAAAATAGTTAACTCACTTGCATGGACTCCACTAATTAGACAATTGTTTTAACTTCAACAATGCCCTTCTCTAACTCATCCGAGACAGAGTAACTTTGTTGAGAGATGGTTTGAGTCAGCCTCTCAAAGTAACTATCCCGAACAGAAAGTAATCTGTATTTATAAATGAGTAAAACAGTTAGAACTATACCTGAAAAAATAGATTTGAGTGTAGATACAGGGAAAAAAATATATTAAATCGTGTTTTAAACTCGTCAGAATGAGGAAAATTAGGATTAATCCAAAACTTTGATGCATTCCAAGTATTGCGCACATAATATGAATCTGCAAAACTATAAAGATCTGGCCGATCGTTTTGAGTATTACAACTATATTTCTCCATTTATTGCTCAAATTGTACTTTACAGTTGTTGTGTGAATTGCCGGGGTGATTGGTTCGGGTCTGGTGAGCTTTTGGAATAAATTGGAACACTTAGTTCCAAGGTTTAAAGCTTAAGTTAAATTAGTGACCGGATGTCGACTTATGTGTAAACGACCCCGAAATGGAGTTTTGATGATTCCAATAGCTCCGTATGGTGATTTTGGACTTAGAAGCGTGTCCGGAAAATTATTTAGAGGTACGTAGTAGAATTAGGCTTGAAATGCCGAAAGTTGAATTTTTGGAAAGTTTGACCGGGGAGTTGACTTTTTGATATCGGGGTCGAAATTCGATTCTGAAAATTGGAATAGGTCTGTAATGTGAAATGTGACTTGTGTGCAAACAATTTGAGGTCAATCGGACGTGATTTGATGTGTTTCGGCACAAGATGTAGAATTTGAAGTTTCAAAGTTCAATGATTTTTGAATTGAAGTGTAATTCATCGTTTTGATGTTGTTTGATGTGATTTGAGGTCTCGAGTAGGTCCGTATTATGTTATGGGACTTGTTGGTATATTTGGTTGAGGTCTCGGGGGCCTCGGTTGAGTTTCGTATGGTTAACGGATCAAATTCGGACTTAAGGAAATGCTGGAACTGCTGCCTACTCGTGTGATCGCACCTGCGAAGCTTTTGATCGCAGGTGCGAAGCCGCATGTCAAAATCAGCCGCAGAAGTGGCCAAGAGTGGAACTGGGCACTGCTCGCAGGTGCGAAGAAATTGCCGCATCTGCGAGGCCGCATGTGAGAAGGGTATGCGCACCTGCGAGCCCGCAGATGCTAGAATGGCGCCGCAGATGCGAAATTTGAGAAGGCCGGCTGTTTTCGCAGGCACACATTTTTGTCCGCAGAAGCGAGGGTCGCAGGTGCGACCCCTTGTCCGCAGATGCAGAAATCGCTGGGACAGAAGCTTAAATTCGAGGTTTCGTGATTTTTATCCATTTTCGGATTTTGGAGCTCGGGTTGAGCGATTTTGGTGAGGAAATTTTTCACACAAATTAGGGTAAGTGTTCTTGACTCCCTTGTGATTATATTCCATGAATCTATCTTCATTTTTAGCAATTGAGTGATGAATTTAAAGAGGAAAATAGGGGTATTGGCCTAAAGTTCATAATATGAATATTTGAGTTTTGAACATCGATTTGGAGTCGGAATTGAATGAAATTAGTATGGTTTAACTTGTAATTGGATGGGTTGTCGGATTTTGTGAGTTTCATTGAATTTCAAGACGTGGACCCCACGGGTATTTTTGGGGTGTAATTTCGGAATTTTGTTGAAAATATTAGTATTTTCATATGGAATAAATTTCTATAATTTTTGTGGACTGAATAAAATTAATTGTGACTAGATTCGAGCCATTCGGAAGTTGTTACGCGCAGAGTGGAATTTCTGGAGCATTGTTTAGCTTGCTCGACATTGGATTTGGCTTGTTCGAGTTAAGTAACTCTTCTAATCTTGGAGCTGAGGGTATGAACCCTGAATATATGGATTTTGTAAATTATTGGGAGGTGACGCACATGCTAGGTGATGGGCGTGTGGGTGTACACCATAGAAATTGTGACGTAATTATTTCGTGAAATTTTGTAGTCAAATAATCTTGGTATTTTCCATGCAGTTTTATGTGCTAAATAAATTGAACTGATAATCATATTAAAAATCATGTTGAGGCTATGTGCTAGTATTATTGGGACCCACAGAGGTCATATTGATGTGAATTATTTATTTTAAAGTGAAAATTCATACTCAGTCATATTCATATCCATCCATTTCATATCATCTATCAGTCTCTGTTGCTATTTATTGATACATTATATCATCATTTTGGGCTGATTTTTCATGACATTGTGAGCCCGAGAGACTGGAGAGATTGATGACTGAGTGAGGCCGAAAGCTTGATTGTGAGGATAATTATGGAATCGGGTTGCACGCCGCAGCAGGCCAGATTGGCTTTATTATAGCTCGTGAGTTGTCCGTGCGGATCCATATATTATTATAGCACATGAGTTGTCTGTGCAGCACATGAGTTGTCCGTACAGATTATAGTGCTTGGGCTGAAGGAGCCCCTCCGGAGTCTGTACACATCCCCAGTGAGCGCAGGTACCTACTGAGTGCGAGTGCCGAGTGCGAGTGCCGAGCGATTGGGAGGACTGAGTGATTGGGAGGATTGAGTGACTGTGAGGACTGAGTGACCGGGAGGACTGAGTGAAATGATACTCTGAGAGTATGCATATGATTTTATCACTAAGTTGCATCGCATTGAGATGCACACATGACATACATATAGAGATATATTTTCCTCATGCTGTATAGTATAGCATCATTCATGATTTCTCACACATGTTGACAGATGGGCATAGTGATGCATTTGTTTTTACACAGGTTATCTGGAAAGAAAATGAAACATCTCATTTATTATTGAAAGGATTTTGGGAAAATTATTGTTTTTAAACTTATTCATATTTCTGGCAACTTCGGTAAACGATTTGGGTTTTCACTGATGTACTTGAAAGGAAGGATTATTATTTTTGAAATCATGATTTAGTTGAGCATTTTATCTCTGAGTTACTTCTTGTTTTATTTGCTTTACGTGGTTATGGACTGTTGTGGACTATTGGTTTTTGGACCCGACCTTGGTAAAAGCTCGTCATTGCTTTCAACCTAAGATTAGGTTTGTTACTTACTCAGTACATGGGGTCAGTTGTACTGATACTATACTTCTGCACATTACGTGCAGATGTTGGCTGTTGTTGTTGCCGTACTCGATGGTTGCCGGATTTGAAGATGTACCTATGTTCTTATGGTAGCTGCCTCTTGTTCATGGTAGCCTTAGATTATAAAAACTTTGTTTATGTACTTTTCAAACAGAAGATGTATTTACTTCATATCAGCTTTGTAAATTCTATTCTTAGAAACTCATGATCTGTACTACCAGTTCTTGGGGGAATGTATAAAATTAAGATCTTTATTTACTTAAATTGCTTTAATAATTATTATTGGAATTGGATAGTTAAAAGTTGGGTTACCTAGCAGGTTAGGTTAGGTGCCATCACGACTAGTTGGATTTTGGATCGTGACAAAAATAAAGTACGTGTAAGATGTAATGAATAACTTTCACAAAGTAATGTCAAATTGAATAATTACATTTTACCTTGATATTTATGGGCTTTTATGAGCTGCATAACAACAACAATAGGCTGGTTGTTAGAACTTAGCATGTGAGGTACAACTTGATCAACAAATTCGCCCCAGAATGTAGCAGATAACTTGTTTCTCCTTCCAAATAGAAATAGTATATAATTTTTAGCATATGTAATTATCAAATCTATCGTTAATCAGTGGATGACTGTTTATTCTTACTCATCATCTTCTAGTTAGATATCCATAAACTTCCTAGAAATTCTACCTTGTTTGTGCGTATGTACCTCACTAAAACCGACGATTTCTCTGATCACATCTAAAGAAAAAGAAGATGTTAAAATAAATAGCATTAAAGTTAATAATTAGAATATTAAGGAAAAAGTTATTATTACCGAATAATTCACTCTCGTTCACATCAATCTTATTTATTAATTGATGATATGGTCGCAGATCAAAGATATTGTGATGACCCAAAATCTCATCTTTAAATTTAATAAGTAATTTTGTGTTCTAAGACCTCGAAAAGCACTAATTATCATTACTCGGCTTGCGTGCACAGTCGGTATAATTTTTACTGTCACGACCCGAAATTCCCACCTTCGGACCGTGATGGCGCAAATTAACATTTCACTTGCTAGGCAAGCCAACGTTAGAATAATATTATTTATTTTTTAAAATAATTTTTAAATTTATTAATAACAAAGAACAAATACGGAAGTAAAGTTTGAAATGTAGTGAATAATCCATAAAAATAACGGTGTCTAAATACTATCCCATAATTGGTGTCATAAGTGCACGAGCTTCTAGAATAATACAAATAAAGGTCTGAATAAAAATAAAGCTGTCTGGAAATAAACACACAACTAAAGTAAAGTAGACGGGGACTTCAGAACTGCGGACGTCATGCAGTTATACCTCAAGTCTCCTCTGAGTAGCTGAAATCCAAGCAAGTGTATGGTACGCCGCTGGGACCAACTCCAAATTCTGCACAAGAAGTGCTGAGTGTAGTATCAGTACAACCGACCCCATGTATTGGTAAGTGTTGAGCCTAACCTCGACATAGTAGTGACGAGGCTAAGGCGAGTCACTTACATTACCTGTACGCAATATTAGTAACAACAACAATAATAGAAATAAATCAGGTAACTCATTTATAATAATTGAAGTCAATTCAGCAGTCATAACCAATTATTATTTTCATCAATTCTGTTGTAGTGTGCAACCCGCTCTCACAATATATTCACATTCAATTCTATTGTAGCGTACAACCCGCTCTCACAATATATTCACATTCAATTCTGTTGCAGCGTACAACCCGTTCTCACAATATATTCATTTCAATCCTCTCATATAATTATTTTTAATCAAGTATATATATTAACTTTTAAATAAGTCTATTGCAGCGTGCAATCCGATCCCCCAAATATTGACTTTTAATAAGTCTATTACGGCATGCAACCCGATCCTTCAATATAGACTTTTTAATAAGTCTGTTGCGGCGTGCAACCAGATCCTCCAATATATCCATTTCAATCAATTCTGTTGCAGCGTGCAACCCGATCCTCCAATATATCCATTTACCAATTCTTATAGAAGAAATTTTCCCAGTAAATGCAATAATTAATATAAAATTATAAGACAACAAGCATACAATAATTATGATTTAATTATGAAACAAACAATGACAAATAGCAAATTATTATGGAAATCAGGGAAAAAATAGGCAGCTTAGTATTTAATATGCTAAATGTCAAATAACAATTAAGACACATAATTCAAATAGCATGTAACAATTAATGCAGAAATTCAAGAATTAATATTTGACAAAGAATACGAGAGAAACAATTATTATAACAATTAATTGTGTATTAAAATAATTTAGGATTTTCAAAATAATTATGCAAATAATTAATTTGACGACGTATAGACACTCGTCACCTCGCACATGCATTTCACATAACAAATAATTTAAGGGTTCTATTCCCTCAAGTCAAGGTTAACCACGACACTTACCTCGCTTTGCAAATTCCAATCAATTACTCGACCATAGCTTTTCCTTTTAAATTTGTCTCCAAAAGCTTCAAATCTATTCACAAACAATTCGATATACTCAATATGAATCATAGGAATTAATTCTATATGAATTTACTAATTTTTCGGATAAAAATCCAAAATTCATTTAAATATTCGACAGTGGGACCCACGTCTCAAATCTCGGTCAGTGTCTCGCGTTTGCGAAGCACAAAATTTGTGCTGCCCAATTTTACTCGGTCAGTACCTAGCTTGGCCTTCGCGAACGCGAAGGCAATTTCCTGGTTAGCCTCTTTTCCTTCTCAAACGCAAGGCTTCGATCGCGAACGCGAAGCTTTGCACCTCAAGCCTTCGCGAACACGTTCACTCTGTCGCGAACGCGAAGCATAAAATGTGCGAGCCCCAATTTTCTCTTCGCGTTCACGAGAGTACCTTCGCGAACGCGAAGAAGAACACACCAGAAGCCTAAAGTCTGCAGAAAACCAGATTTCCTAAGTCCGAAATCATCTCGTAGCTCATCTGAAACTCACCCGAGTCCTCGAGGCTCCAAACCAAACATGCACTCAAGTCCTAAAACATGATACAAACTTGATTGCGTGATCAAATCGCCAAACTAACACCTAGAACTACGAATCGGACACCAAATCAAAGAAAATTTGTAAGAAAACTTTAAAACTTATATTTTTCCAACCGGATGTCCGAATCACGTCAAATCAACTCCAATTCTCACCAAATTCGGCAGACAAGTCATAAATATTATAGTGGACATGTACTGGGCTCCGGAACCAAAATACGTACCCGGGGTCAATAAATCCAATATCAGTAATTTCTTAAAAATTATTAAGCTTTCAAGCTTTTAATTTTTCATCAAAATTTCATATCTCGGGCTAGGGACCTCGGAATTCGGTTCCGGGCATACGCCCAAGTCCCAAATTACAATACGGACCTACCGGAATGATCAAATCATTGATTTGGGTCCATTTGCTCAAAATATTGACCAAAGTCAACTCAGTTGAGTTTTAAAGCTCTATTTCACATTTTAATCCATTTTTCACATAAAAACTTTTCGAAAATTGTACGGACTATGCACGCAAGTCGAGGAATAATAATTAGTGCTTTTCGAGGTCTTAGAACACAAAATTACTTATTAAATTTAAAGATGATATTTTGGGTCATCACATTCTCCACCTCTAAAACAAACGTTCGTCCTCGAACGGAGTTAGAAAAAGTACATGTGCTGGAGAAAACGTGTGGATATTTACTCAACATGTCCGACTCGGACTCCCAGGTTTCTGACTCTACCGGCTGACCTCTCCAGTGCACTCGAACTGAAGGATAACTCTTAGAACTCAACTGTCGGACCTGTCGTAAGTTAAATCTTTGGCCAATTGGACTGAGATGAAATCTAACACATGGGACGGATCACCATGATATTTTCGGAGTATAGACACATGGAACACCCGATGAACCGCTGATAAACTAGGTGGTAATGCAAGCTTGTAGGCTACTTCACCCACCCTTTCAAAAATTTCAAAGGGTCCGATATACCTAGGGCTCAACTTGCCCTTCTTTGCGAACCTCATTACACCTTTCATAGATGAAACTCAGAGCAATATTCTTTCTCCGACCATGAATTCAATATCACGAACTTTACGGTCGGCATAACTCTTTTTCCTAGACTGAGCTGTGCGAAGTCGATCCTGAATAATCTTGACCTTATCCAAGGCATCTTGTACCAAATCGGTACCCAATAACCGAGTCTCTCCCAGTTCAAACCAGCCAACTGGCAAACGGCATTGCCTTCCTATAATGCCTCATATGGAGCTATCTGAATGCTCTACTGGTAGCTATTATTATATGCAAACTCTGCAAGTGGCAAGAAATGATCCCAAAAACCTCCAAAGCATATAACACAAGCACGAAGCATATCTTCCAATGTCTGAATAGTGCGCTCTGACTGTCCGTCTATCTGTGGATGAAATGTTGTACTCAATTCCACCCGCATGCCTAACTCACGCTATACAGCCCTCCAGAAATGTGAGGTAAACTGCGTAACTCGATCTGAAATAATAGATACAGGCACACCGTGAAGGCGGACAATCTCACGAATGTAAATTTCAGCTAACCTTTCTGAAGAATAGGTAACTGCCACTGGAATGAAATGTGTTGATTTGGTTAACATGTCCACAATGACCCAAACTGCGTCAAAGTTTCTCTGAGTCTATGGGAGTCCAACAACAAAATCCATAGTGATACGCTTCCATTTTCATTCAGGAATTTCTAACTTCTGAAGCAAACCACCAGGTTTCTGATGCTCGTACTTAACTTGCTGACAATTCAGACATCGAGCTATATATGCAACTATATTCTTTTTTATTCTCCTCCACCAATAATGTTGCTGCAAATTTTGATACATTTTGGCGGTACCTGGATGAATAGAATACCTGGAACTGTGTGCCTCTTCAAGAATTAATTCACGAAGCCTATCCACATTAGGCACACAAATACGACCCTGCATTCACAGAACTCCATCTTCCCCCACAGCAACCTGTTTGGCATCACCGTGCCGCACCGTGTCCTTAAGAACAAGTAAATGAGGATCATCATACTGCCTCTCTCTGATGCGCTCATATAAAGAAGACCGAGCGACTGTGCAAGCTAGAACCCGACTGGGTTTTGAAACATCTAACCCCATGAACTAATTAGCCAAAGTCTGAATATCTGCAGCTAATGGCCTCTCACCAACCGAAATATATGCAAGACTGCCCATACTCACAACATTTCTACTCAAAGTATCGGCTACCACATTGGCCTTTCCGGGGTAATACAAAATGGTGATATCATTGTCTTTCAACAACTCCTACCATCTTCTATGCCTCGAATTAAGATCTTTTTGTTTGAACAGGTACTGAAAGCTACGATGATCAGTAAATATCTCACACGAGACACTGTAGAGGTAATGCCTCCAAATCTTCAGCGCATGAACAATGGCTGCGAGTTCTAAGTCATAAACATAATAATTCTTCTCGTCAACCTTCAACTGCTGCGATGCATGTGCAATCACCCTGCCATCTTGCATTAATACTGCACCAAGCCTAATGTGAGATGCATCGCAATATACTGTATACGATCCTGAACCTGTGGGTAATACCAACACTGGCGCCGTAGTTAAAGCAGTCTTGAGTTTCAAAAACTCAACTCACACTCGTCTGACCATTTGAATGGGACACTTTTCTGGGTCAGTTTGGTCAATGGGTTTGCTATAGATGAAAACCCTTCCACGAACCGACAGTAATAACCTGCTAAACCCAGGAAACTCTGGATCTCTGTAACTGAAGTAGGTCTAGGCCAATTCTGAACAGCCTCAATATTCTTAGGATCCACCTTTATGCCTTCTGCCGATACAACATGCCCCAAAAAGGCAACTGAGTCTAACCAAAACTCACATTTTGAAAACTTGGCATATAACTGATTATTCGTCAAAGTGTGAAGCACACTTCGAAGATGCTGCTCATGCTCATCTCGACTGCTGGAGTAAATCAAGATATCATCAATGAATACAACCATAAAAGAATCCAAATAAGGCTTGAACACCCGATTCATCAAATCCATAAATGTTGTTGGGGCATTTGTCAACCCAAAATGACATCACTAGGAATTCGTAATTCCCATACCGAGTCCAAAAAGTTGTTTTAGGGACATCAGATGCCATAATCTTCAACTGATGGTAACCAGACCTCAAATCGATCTTCAAAAATACCTTGGCACCCTGAAGCTGATCAAATAAGTCACCAATTCTTGGCAGCAGATATTTGTTTTTGATAGTGGCCTTGTTCAACTGCTGATAATCTATACACATCCGCATAAAGCCATCTTTCTTCTTTACAAATAATACTGGTACACCCCAGGGAGAGACACTGGGTCTAATGAATCCCTGATTAAGCAAGTCTTGTAACTTCTATTTCAATTCTTTCAACTCTGGCGTGGCCATACGGTATGGTGGAATAGAAATGGGCTGAGTGCTCGGAGCCAAATCAATACAGAAGTCAATATCTCTATCGGGTGGAATCCTTGGCAAATCTGCAGGAAATACTTTTGGAAATTCACGAACAACTGGTACTGAGTCCATAGAAGGAACATCCGCACTAGGATCGCGAATATAAGCCAAATAGGCCAGACACCCTTTCTCTACCATACGCCAAACTTTCATATAAGAAATAACCCTGCTGGCAGAATGACCAGGAGTTCCTTTCCACTATAACTGATGTAACCCCGGCATGGCTAGGGTCACTGTCTTGGCATGACAATCCAATATAGCATGATAGGGTGACAACCAATCCATACCCAAGATGACATCAAAATCTACCATATCAAGAAGTAGAGATCCACACTAGTCTCAAGACTACTAATAGTAACCACACACGAACGATAGACATGACCTACTACAACAGAGTCTCCCACCGGTGTAGATACACACAGAAGCACTCAAAGAATCACAAGGCACAATCAAATATGAAGCAAAATAGGAGGACACATAAGAATAAGTAGATCCTGGATCAAATAGAACTGAAGCATCTCTATGGCAAACGGGAATAATACATGTGATCATAGCATCAGATGACTCGGCCTCAGGCCTAGCTAGAAAAGCATAAAATCGTGGCTGGGCCCCACCACTCTGAACTGCATCCCTGGGATGGCCTCTAACTGGCTGGCCTCTACCACTAACGGTCCGACCTCCACCTCTAATGGCTTGACCTCCACCTCTAATGGCCTAACCTCTACCTCTAGCTGCCTGACCCCTACCTCTAGCTGGCTGAGCAGGCGGTGAAGCAACCGATGCCGGTATGATGGCATGAGAATCTTGCCGAGATCTGTTACTCGCCAATCTAGGGCAATACCTCCTAATATGACCAATGTTTCCACACTCATAACACCCATCCTGATGTCGTAGTTGCTGAAGCTGAAGCTGACCCAAATGGGCTAGATAACCATTGTAGTAACTCTGGAGTGGCAGTGCACTAATAGGAGCTGAATGTGCACTAAATGCTGGTTGTCCATAGTAAGGCATAATATGACCGTGACTCCCTGAAGCACCGGGAAATGCATGAAGTGCTGAATGAAAAGCTCTGGGAGGATAACCCCTACCAAAATTACCCCTGCCTCCAGACGAGGCACCACCGAAACCACCGAACTGACGAGGCCTCTTATCAGACCTCTACCCTCTCTCCTGTGTAAGAACCATCTCGATCCTCTTTGCGACATTAGCAACTGCCTGAAAAGAAATATCACTTCCGGTCTCCTTGGCCATCTGAAGTCTGATATGGTGAGTGAGTCCCTCAATAAGTCTCCTTACTCTCTCTCCCTCCGTAGGTAGTAAAAGAAGAGCATGACGAGCCAATTCCACAAAATGGGACTCATACTGACTAACAGCCATACTGCCCTGCTGTAGACGCTCAAATTGCTTGCGGAATTCCTCTCTCAATGTGATAGGGAGGAACTTCTCTAGAAATAGCTGAGAGAACTGCTCCCAGGAAAGTGCAGGCGATCCGACTGGTCGGGTCAATGTATAATCTCTCCACCACCTCTTGGCGGAATCCGTCATCTGAAATACAGCAAAATCAACCCCATTAGTCTCAACTATACCCATGTTCCGAAGCACCTCGTGGCAGCATTCAAGATAATCTTGTGGGTCCTCAGAAGGTGTACCACTAAAGTGAACTGGAAAGAGCTTAGTAAACTTATCCAGTCTCAATAAGGCCTCAAAAGACATGGTGGGACTATCACATGTCTGTGCCACAACAACTGGCTGAACTACCCCAACAGGCGGGGCTGCTGGAGCCTGATTCTGGGGAGCCATCTGCTCCGGAGCGGGAGTAGTGGGAGTTTGTGCTCCTCCCCCAGCCTGTGAGACGGCTGGTGCCACTATAAATGTACCATTCTAGAACACGTCCTCCATAAGACTTACCAAACAAACTAGAGCATCCTGAAGTACTGGAGTGGCTATGAATCCTTCCGGGACCTGAGCTAGTCCAACTGGTACATTCTGAACTAGAACTTCCTCCTGAAGATCCACCTGAGGTTCTATAATAGGTGCAGTTGCTCGAGCTCTGGATTGAGCTCTACCTCGGCCTCTAGCATGACCTCGCCCTCGACTTCTACCCCTGGCCATAGTTGCCACCGGGGGTTCTGGTCCTTGTCCATCGGTAGAGGTATTATGTGTTCTCACCATCTGCGAGAGAATAAGAGTAGAATGATTCAATCATCGATGATAGAATAAATTCTCACAATAGAATAAGAAAGAAGTGATATTATTCCTAAACTTTATAGCCTCTGAGAGATAAGTACAGACGTCTCCATACCGATCCTTCAGACTCTACTAAGCTTGCTCGTGACTCGTGAGACCTATGTAACCTAGGGCTCTGATACCAACTGTCACGACCCGAAATTTTCACCTTCGGACCGTGATGGCGCCTAATATTTTACTTGCTAGGCAAGCCAACGTTAGAATAATATTATCAATTTTTAAAATAGTTTTTAAATTTATTAATAACAAAGAACAATTACGAAAGTAAATTTTGAAATATAGTAAATAATCCATAAAAACAACGATGTCTAAATACCATCCCAGAATTTGTGTCACAAGTGCACGAGCTTCTAGAATAAATACAAATAAGGGCCTGAATTAAATAAAGCTGTCTGAAAATAAACACACAGCTAGAGTAAAGTAGACGGGGACTTCAAAACTACGGACGTCGTACAGTTATACCTCAAGTCTCCTCTGAGTAGCTGAAATCCGAGCAAGTCTATGGAGTGCCGCTGGGACCAACTCCAAAATATGCACAAGAAGTGCAGAGTGTAGTATCAGTAAAACCGACCCCATGTACTGGTAAGTGTTAAGCCTAACCTCGACGAAGTAGTGACGAGGCTAAGGCAGGTCACTTACATTACCTGTACGCAATATTAGTAACAACAATAATAGAAATAAATCAGGTAACTCATTTATAATAATTGAAGCCAATTCAGCAGTCATGACCAAGTGTCATTTCTATTAATTCTATTGCAGCGTGCAACCCGCTCTCACAATATATTCACATTCAATTCTGTTGCAGCGTGCAACCCGCTCTCACAATATATTTATTTTCAATCCTCTCATATAATTATTTTTAATCAAGTATATATATTGACTTTTAAATAAGTCTATTGCGGCGTGCAATCCGATCTCCCAAATATTGACTTTTAATAAGTCTATTGCGACGTGCAACCCGATCCTCCAATATAGACTTTTTAATAAGTCTGTTGCGGTGTGCAACCCGATCCTCCAATATATCCATTTCAATCAATTCTGTTGCGGCATGCAACCCGATCCTCCAATATATCTATTTACCAATTCTTATAGAAGAAATTTCCCCACTAAATACAACAATTAATATAAAATTATAAGACAACAAGCATACAATAATTATGATTTAATTATGAAACAAATAATGATAAATAGCAAATTATTATGGAAATCAGGGAGAAAATAGGCAGCTTAATATTTAATATGCTAAATGTCAAATAACAATTAAGACACATAATTCAAATAGCATGTAACAATTAATGCAGAAATTCAAGAATTAATATTTGACAAAGAATAGGAGAGAAACAATTATTATAACAATCAATTCGTGTATTAAAATAATTTTGGGTTTTCAAAATAATTATGCAAATAATTAATTTGACGACGTATAGACACTCGTCACCTCGCCTATACGTCGTTCACATGCTTTTCACATAACAAATAATTTAAGGGTTATATTCCTTCAAGTCAAGGTTAACCACGACACTTACCTCGCTTTGCAAATTCCAATCAATTATTCGACCATAGCTTTTGCTTTTAAATTTATCTCCAAAAGCTTCAAATATATTCACAAATAATTCGATATACTCAATACGAATCATAAAAATTAATTTCATATGAATTTACTAATTTTTCGGATAAAAATCCAAAATTCATTTAAATATTTGACAGTGGAACCCACGTCTCAAATCTCAGAAAAACTTACAAAACCCGAACACCCGTTCTGATACGAGTCCAACCATACAAAATTTATCAAATTCCGGTGTCAAATGGACCTTCACATCTTAAATTTTTATTTTTGGAAGATTTTATAAAAATCTGATTTTTCTTCCATAAATTTACGGATTCATGATATAAATGAGTATGAAATGATGAAATATAATCAATATAGGATAAGGAACACTTACCTCAATGTTTTCCTATGAACATCGCCCAAGAATCGCCTTACCCGAGCTCAAAAATTGGAAATGGTTGAAAATGGGTCGAAACCCCATTTCCAGAACTTAAGTTCTGTTTTTCAGATTTTTACCCTTCGCGAACGCGGTCAGTGCCTCGCGTTCGCGAAGTACAAAATTTGTGCTGCCCAATTTTACTCTTCGCGAACGTGAAGCTTGCCTGGCTTGGCCTTCGCGAACGTGAGATGCCCTTCACGAACGCGAAGGCAATTTCCTGGTTAGCCTCTTTTCCTTCGCGAACGCAAGGCTTCGATCGCGAACGTGAAGCTTTGCACCTCAAGCCTTCGCGAACGCGTTCACTCTGTCGCAAACGCGAAGCATAAAACGTGCCAGCCCTAATTTTCTCTTCGCATTCGCGATAGTACCTTCGCGAACGTGAAGAAGAACACACCAGAAGCCTGAAGTCAGCAGAAAACCGGATTTCCTAAGTCCGAAATCATCTCGTAACCCATCTGAAACTCACCCGAGCTCTCGAGGCTCCAAACTAAACATGCACATAAGTCCTAAAACATCATACGAACTTGCTCGCGCGATCAAATTGCCAAACTAACACCTAGAACTACGAATCAGACACCAAATTAAAGGAAATTTTTAAGAAAATTTTAAAACTTATATATTTACAACCGGATGTTCGAAACACGTCAAATCAACTCTGATTCTCACCAAATTCGGCAAATAAGTCATAAATATTATAGTGGACCTATACCGAGCTCCGAAACTAAAATACGGATCTGGGGTCAATAAATCCAACATCAGTAATTTCTTAAAAATTATTAAACTTTCAAACTTTTAATTTTTTATCAAAATTCCATATCTCGGGCTAGGGACCTCGGAATTCGATTTCGGGCATACGTCCAAGTCCTAAATCACGATACGGACCTACCGAAATTGTCAAAATACTGATCCGGGTCTGTTTGCTCAAAATGTTGAACAAAGTCAACTCAGTTGAGTTTTAAAGCTCTATTTCACATTTTAATCTATTTTTCACATAAAAACTTTTCGAAAAATTGTACGGACTGCGCACGCAAGTCGGAAAATAATAATTAGTGCTTTTTGAGGTCTTAGAATACAGAATTACTTATTTAATTTAAAGATGACATTTTAGGTCATCACAGATATTCATTGGAAAAAGTGTATCAATTGTTTCAGCCACTGTTGTCCGTTGAGTAAACGTCAGCCTCAACCCATGTAGGTGTTAAACCTCTCCTTGTTTTGGCAAACAATAAAGTTCGCCATAAAATATAATCCAAGCTCCTTAATTTGTGTTTTGAAAAGAAGCAAAACTGACTTGCCAATAGAAGCATGTATCCGATCACCCTACAAAGAAATTACATTAAATATTAAAGATTACAAATTTATATAGTAATACTAATTTATATTACTATGCTTGAATACTTGAATTTATATTAATACTACTTTTCAACGGTAGAGTTGAAGAAATTAATAAGTCAAAAAAATAGAGCAAAAACTCCAGATTTGCAACTTAAGGATTCGGTACTTCCCACAAACGGATAACCCGAACTTTCAACTTCCATTGCATCTTCGAAATTGTTATATCCTTGATGAAATCAATGTGAAGCCATCTATTGCATAAGCCGTAAGTTTTCTTGAAATCTTGATAGCAGTAGGAAGATTAGAATTGAAGTACCGTATATTAGTGAAAGAAATATAAGTTTGCAGTTTTGAGCAGTTGTTACCCAGTATAGTGGATTTCAATCGTGACTTTCAATCGTGATTTAGATAGTTGAGGATACTCTGACTATCGTGATTTTGCAGAGATAATTTAGGACAAGTGGAAGGTAAAAAGTTTTTACCTAATATTGTGGATTAAACGGTTTTCACATGTAAAATCATTTAATATTTAAAAAAATTAAAAAAATTTGAAAGTTCTACCGAATTTTGTACGACAGTTTTATTGCAAATAAAGTTTTAGTTCCTAATTAGTTGGAGCAATGTCTTAGAGTGCCAAGTGGCATATTGGAATGATGCCACTTGGCTTAATGATCGGAGTTTTTCTTTTGCTTTTAACTATAGATTATCAATCTCCGATAAGTATTTTTCAAAAAAAAAAAACATCTTCCTTTATATACCAAACACAATATCTTACCTTTTTTTTTTCAATTTCTGTTTATAAACGTTTGAAGAATAGTGAGAGACTCGGATCAAACTTTAGAATGGCCAACATCCCCATTTTAAAACAGAAAATGGCAGAAATATGATACCATAAAGGATGATCTTTAACTTATGGCCTTCTGGGCATATCACCTGACTAAAGGGCAAACCTTCAAGGCTAAGTCAAAAGTCTCGCCCAATGACCGGGAAAACTTGTTAAACTTTAAGTTTTGCCCATGGGACAAGCGGTATCAAAAGTTCAAGACCACCTAGTACCTTTTGTATACTTCACCCATTTTAACATGAATGAATGTATAAGGCAGGTCCACAACATATTTACATAATTGGGCTGACAAGCATCCAATATCAAGCCCAGAACACTAAGCCCGTTAAGTAGCAACCTTAATTTCTATATCATTTGAGGTGAACGATTTTTCACTTATACAAATAGCCGGTTAGATTCACTGTTTACTTTTTTTAGCTAGTGTATATTCATTATATATTGATTAAACATGATTATACATATATTATATATTTGCCGACTATTTTTAGTTTAAATGGTTGGGTGGGTGACTATTTAGGTTAATTCTTCAAAATTTATTATAGGTCGAAATTAAAGATAGGAAAGAAAAGTTTAATAGTTTAAACTAAAATATGATGGAAAAGTTTACATAAATAACATGCTAAATAGGTTGATTACATAGAAAAATTGAGGAATATTCTGTAATTAAGTGGAGCAGCTTGCAAATAGCACTACGGTTTTGTTAAAGTAGGGATCAAGGTACTAAACATTATTGAATTTCAATTGGGATAAAGATGGTCGGACATATTAATGATGCGTCAAATTGGATAAAGGTGATGCCAAAAACATATATTACGTACACAATCAAATTATAGTAAATTGTCATAATTATGGCAACTATAAATATCATGACACGTAAAATTACACTTGTCGTATATAAATTCGATAGGATAGAATTTAAGTTTAACGCACTGACGGGGCAAAAAAGAATTACACAATCCGATCATTTATAAAGTAATTATAGATAAATTTCTTCAATAAATATTAACTATTACTATGTTAAAAATGGAAACTATACATCGATAATTATCGGAATTAAGCTAAGGAATTATAAAAAAGACTTACACAATTAGAAGGTATGTTATAGGTAATCTTTACGATAAACATGCATTAACTATTAATATGTTAAAAATGGAAACTATACCGTGCTATGACATGTAAAATAACACATTGATAGTTATCGGAATCGAGCTAAGGCATTATAATTTGCCTATATAAATAAACCATCCGTCTTTAACCAACATTATCATTACTCAAACCATATTATTTCACATATAATACCAAAGCTACCGAGCAAAACAGTGTTGTTACACTCATTCTCTCATGGCTAAACTGATTAGTTTAAGTGTGTATTTTCTTTTGCTCCCTATCTTTCTTTTGGAGTTTAGGTTAAAGCTACTGTGTTCTGCCGAACTCGTAGGCAGAACTGCAGCTCCCACCCTGCTTAGCGTAACCCTATCTCAAGCTGAAAATGCTCATAAGGAGATTTTAGCTATGAATATAAGTTCATTCAATGAGTTAGGGAAGTTGGCTTGGGCTGATTGCTTAAAGCTTTATGAAGATACTTTTTATCAACTTAACAAATCCATCAACAACTCTGGTAAGACAAATGATGTTCAAACATGGCTAAGTGCAGCTATGGCTAATCATCAAACATGCTTAAATGGATTCCATGATTTCCAATTATCATCACATTTGGAGAAATTTTCCTCTGTGTTAAATGATTTCTCCGAAAACCTTTGCAACTCTCTTGCCATAAACAAAGCCACGGCTATACCTTCAGCTTCACTATCAACAAATCCCCAACTTAAGGGCCGACGTTTACTTAGGGGCGGAGTTGCATGGTCTGAAGCGGGTTCAACTGAATCTCATACCGGTAAGAAAATGTGAATCCCCTTAAACATGGGGGAAATTGTTAGTATATTGGTAAATAATGTGATTCTAAATTTTCTTTAAGTCGAAAGTTTGAATTCCAAGTGTTATATTCTTAGTTCTAACATAATTTATAAATTTCCTTATTAGGATTCCTGACTTCACCCGACAAGAAACCTTTACAGCAAGGAACTCCAATAAAGGCCGATATCGTGGTGGCTCAAGATGGTTCTGGGAATTATCACACTATTTCTGAAGCTTTAGCTGCAGTAAATAGCATGAGGAATGGCACAGGGAGATTTGTGATATATGTGAAAAGAGGTAATTATACAGAATATGTGGAGATCGAGAATACTATGAATAATTTGATGTTCATTGGAGATGGGATTGATGCTACAATTATCAGTGGCAATAGAAGTAATGGTACTGGCTATTCAACTTTTGGTTCTGCAACTTTCGGTAAGTTTATTGTAATGTTTTTAGAGAAATTCTCAATGGGTTATTGAATTTATAATTAAACAATTAAATTTATTTAAATAAGAGATAAAAAAGAAGAACAAGAGTTAATTATTGCACTATATATATTCATTAGTTCCTCTCGCCTGCATGCATCAATTATATTTCCATGCACGTACACTTTAATACAACACTTTATATATAAGAAATTTAAGACAAGGGCTGATTGATTTTCTTATTCCAAATACAAAACAAATCCACTTAATTGGTCAATATATAGTACATCAATAAAAGAAACGTATTACGTACCAAAGTATACCAATTGCATGCATCTTGTCAAATTTTCATCAATAATATAATATGATCAATCTCACACACACACACACTCACACACACACATATATACATACATTCATACATACATATTTCAAATACCAACAAGAAATTAAGTATAATAAACAGTGTTTTATTTACATAAAGTCAATAAAAGGGTTTCTTAATTAGATTCTAAACCGTACTAATTGTTTTGACCTTTATTTTGTGTTTTCTATTTATGCCTTAGGTGTTTCTGGAGGTGGCTTCATTGCTAAGGATATAACCTTTGAAAATACAGCAGGACCTGAAAATGGCCAAGCAGTTGCTCTTCGTTCTGACTCAGATTTATCAGTATATTATCGTTGCAGTTTCAAAGGGTACCAAGACACCTTATATGTACACAAACAACGACAGTTTTATCGCGATTGTGACATATATGGGACAGTAGATTTCATATTTGGAGACGCAGCTGCAGTGTTCCAAAATTGCAATATTTACGTAAGAAAGCCAAAGAGTGGTCAGTCAAACACTATCACAGCGCAAGGAAAAACATATCCTTATGAAAATAGTGGAATTATAATACATAATTCTCATATAACAGCAGCATCAGACCTAAGACCTGTGCAAGATTTGTTTAAGAGTTATCTTGGTAGGCCGTGGAAGAATTACTGAACAACAGTATTTATGAAGAGTAATATTGATGGCCTAATTGATGCAACTGGTTGGTTACCCTGGAGTGGAGATTTCCTACCAACTTTGTACTATGGTGAGTACAATAATACTGGAGCTGGTGCAGGAACTGGTGGTAGGGTAAATTGGCCAGGGTACCACGTGATAACGAACGTTACTGAAGCTGAAAAATTCTCTGTAGGGAACTTCTTGGCCGGAGACTCATGGCTTCCGGCCACTGGAGTTCCCTACACATCTAGCATCTGAATATATATATATATATATTTCCTTTAGAAAGATATATATATATATATATACAATAAACAATATATTTCCTTTAGAAAGATATAGTATAGATTTCCTTTTTTTTTAATTAGTATTTGGTTTAACATCATGTAAATTTGGTACTTAGGTGATGTCAATGAGAAGATGAATGCATATATAAATATAATTTTAGTTTATTGTTATTATTATAAGTCTGGCATTTTATTAATTTTTGTGTTTCAATTTATGTGTCTTACTTAATCTATTTAAAAATAACAATCATTTTTCTATATTTAATTAGTAGTATGTTTTCTAAACATTGGCATCGGATGAACTATAAATTTATATGAGGGGATTCAAAAGTATTATAAGATGTCACAGTTGGAATTTGAACCTATGACCTAAAGCGAATTTGAACTTTACTACGAAACTTGACTCTCTTTTTTTCATGTACAAGGGGAGTAAAAAGCTCACATATAACTGAATTTTTTGGGTGAAGGTGTTCGGTTGAATTCACTTCATACTACTTAGTTCTGACGTTGTTTCTAACATTCTCATTTTATCCTTAATGATATTTCAAATTTCACGACGTGTTTACCACACAATTCAAATGATCTTTTTGATATGCTATACACATTTTATTTAAGATTGTAAAATTAAAAATATCTTTATAATATTCTTAAACTTTGAGTTCAGTTGTCAAAGTATAAAATGACCGAATGAATTACTTGTCTTCGCAAAAATATAATCTGTTTTAAGAGAAGGCTGGTACAAGAATCCGCATTCCTGCTAAAAGTTGGCCTTAATTTCTTTCCCTAATGTATCATTTATGATCAAAATTAAGAACTTTGAATCTCCAATTCGGAATCAAGCCGCATAAAGTGTAACAAAGGGAGTACGTACTATGCAACAAGTAACTCTCATGTCAATAGTCTTTTAACGATTTATGTTGATTAAGTCGTTTTCCATGCATGTCTTACTCCATCGGTCCTTATTTATGTGATATTTTTCATTTCTCGTAAGTCAATTTAACTAATCTTTAAAAAAGTTACATTAAATTAGATCAGTTTAATATTTTAAAATTAAAATTTAGATACTCAAAACTATATATAAAAACTATAAGTTATAATTTTTCTCATGTAAATATGATAAAAAAATTTATAGTTTAAAATATCAATTAAAGTTCATATAATTTAAATCTCAAAAAGCGAAATAGTCACATACATTGAGGCGGAAGGATCGTAAAAAAAAATTAGATATTCATTTTTCAGTTATGTTTGATGAGATGGACGAGGCAATGATAAAGGTTCTGTGCTCATGTCTCGTTAATGAAGTGTTTCTTAAATATTATTTCTATTCTGAACTAACTTTTTTAAATATTATTTCTTGAACTAACTTTTTTGGTCATGGTGCAGACAATCAGTAGTTTCAAATGTGTTCCTCTAATTCTTCATACACCATGGTAAATATTTTCTTGAAACTCATTATCTTCCTCTTTATTGCTTTTACTTTTCTCTCTCTTTTATTTTATTACTAAATAACCGCTGAAATTTTACATGATAGTATGCCTTAAATATATTTTTTTTTGTTGAGGTGTTTATTTCTTTGCCATGCACGTTCATTAAATTTCTAACTTTGGCCCTCTTGCTCATTCTTAGCTTAACAAATGCTAGCATATCATGTGCAAGATTAATTAGCAACGCAAACAGTTTTAATGTCCTTGATTATGGAGCTACTGCTGATGGAATTACTGACAATTCTTAAGTAAGTCTTGTTTAATTTATATGTTCTTTCCTTTTATTACCATTAACTACAATATATATTTATATATATATATATATATATATATATATATATATATATATATATATATTCTTTTTTCGCTTTAGTATATTGATTAAAGAATTATTTTCGTTTATTCCTCCTAATAAGATATTTTTACTTAATCCTGTAATGTTTAGTGGCCCCTGCAATTCTGGCAACATCAAATTTGTGGTATATTAAGAACTTGAATATATTCCTTTTTTTTTTTTTTTGAAAAGAGTCGTAACAAATACTCCCTATATATGTTCTACTTAATGCGACAAATTTACTCTTTGAAAAGTCAAAAAAAAAAAAAAATCTTTGAGCATGTTTTTCTTAAATGCTTTTTAAATATATTGAATAACTAACTATTGTGGCTTATTATATTTTTTATATAATTTCTAAATATGTAAATTTTATTTCAAAAGAAAAAGTTAAAAACTTTATGCTCAAACTCATACTGAAAATTAGTCTATTTAACTCACATTTCGAATTATGTCACATAAAGTGGAACGAAGGGAGTAGTATTAAATCATTAATATTTTCTTAATTCCTATTACTCCTCGTATATAGAGATATCAGGGAAACTTGTTGCACCAAACTCACCTAGTATATGGAGTGGACAAGATGCTAGTCAATGGTTGGCTTTCAAATATGTTAGTGGTTTATATGTTGATGGCTTGGGAACCATTGATGGCCAAGGAAAAGAATGGTGGGATCAATCTTGTAGACACCATCCTAATTTGGTATGGTATTTTCTCGACTCTTTTTTTATCTTTTACTTTAGTGAAAAGTAAATTATATTTCAAATAATTTGTCGTGTTTAGAAAATCAAAAGTATATATGTATGAAAATTAATTCAAGTAAGACATAATACTAATCTTCCCTCATGATTAATGTTATTAGTTATGTATTCACAATTTTACACTCCTTTTGTTTTTCAGCAAGGATGCACAAAATTAGCTCCTACTGTAAGTTTTCTCTTGACACCCTCTAATTTTAAATTTTTAATTAACTCTAAAGGCTCGTTTGGTACGAGGGATAATGGATAATTAATTTCGAAATTAATTTGATACGAGTCTATCTCACGTTTGGTTGGATAAAATCGCAGTATAACTAATCCTGAAATTAGTTATCCCTAGATTGTAGTGTTATTTTTATCCCTATAAGAGAGTGTGATAACAGTCCCATATAACTAATCCCGAAATAATTACTCCTGGGATAACTTGTTTCTGATCCCAACCAAACGATCCGTAAGAGAATTGATAAACTCCATTTAATTTCACTAATACGTAAATTATATTCCACAGGCCATGAAGTTCATTTCATGCAATAAAAGTTCCATAAGCAACATCAACTTTGTCAATAGTTCACAAACTCATATACTTGTTAGGGGTTGCAATGATTTCAAGGTCGATCATGTATTCATACAGTCTTCAGGATATTTTCCAAATACCGATGACATTCATATTCAATCTTCTCAATCTGTGACCATTACCAATTCTAATATAAGTTCCGGTACGTGTTCTTAACCTATATTGCTCGCACTCTTTAAAATTATTGTCGCCCTTGTGTTTGGGCTTGACTTGTTTAATTTGGCCTTGTGATGGACAGGGGATGATTGTATTTCGATTGGAGATCATAGTTCTTATGTTAATATATCCAATATCCATTGTGGACCAGGTCATGGTATAACTCAACTGGGAAAAATCAGAACAAGAATAAAAAAATTGACTTCTTATTAAATATATGAATAGGTTGGCACAGGATATGTACGAGATGTCCGATTTGAGAATCTTGAATTCGACTCTGTGGACAACCCTATTATTATTGACCAAAACTATTGTGATGTTCGAGGAACCTGCAAGGAAATGGTAATATAGCAATAAACTTGAACTGTAGTAATTCAGTGCCATGCACTGATATATAACACTGCAACTCCTAAAGGGAAAGTTACAGCATATTGTAAGAATGCTCATGGCCAACAGTATGGAATTGAACCTGATGGTCCTTGTTTAATTACACTGTAGGTCTTTGTAGGAACCTGTAAACTTTAAATTATGGATCCGTTTCTGCACATTTAGCCTCTAAATATATGAAGTAGGAGTTCTAGTTAAAATTAGAAAGATATATATATATAGATTTCGTTTTTTATAGTATTTGGTTTAATATGTAAAGTTGGTACGTAGGCGGAGTCAATGACAAGATGAATGCATATATAAAGTAATTCTATTTATTATGATTATTATAAGTCTGGTATTTTAATTACTCTCTCTATTTCTTTATTTCAATTTAATGTATCTTAATTTCAATTTTAAGTAAGCGGAATGAATGAAATTATAAAATGTTTTAGTGACGAACAGAGTCGCCAATAACAGCCTTAACCGTGCTACTTAAAATCAGCATAGTAGGTCACCGCTAAAAGGCACGACAAGCCAGACCAACTTTTTGGGGCGACAGTAAGGCTTTTAGTGGCGACTTTGGGCGCTGTGAGCACCTAATTTTTTACCGTGCTTGAATATTTCCCGCTCCCATCTTCCCAGACGTGTCCTCACTCCACTTTTCTTTGTCCCCCATGCTTGTCCCCCATACTTGTCCCGCATATTTTGTCCTCCATGCTTTGTCCCCTACACTTGGTCCCCTCTTCACTTTTCCTTGCCCCCCATGCTTGTCTCCTCACTCACAAACTCCATACCACTCTCCCTACCCATTTAAAACAGCCCAATTCCTTTCTTCTGAAAAGAGGAAAAAATCACAGGACCCTCCCGTTTTGAAAACTAGCGTCCGCTCACCTTCATCTCCCTACTGCCACCTTCAACCAGCGGAAAACCACCCCAAAAACAACTTTCAAAACTCAGCAGAATTCCAGCTCCAAAACACACTCTAACACACTTAGCCATCATCCTTTACACTCTAAAGAAAAATACAACATCAGAGAGAAATAAAACAGTAGCTAAAATAGCTTTCAGTTCTCTCTTTGTACGTTCCAAAAATGAAACGAGTCTCCTTTGGTGTTTAGCTTCTATTTTTTTTGTCTGTTGGCTCAAGCATTATCTGGGTTGTTGGAGTTTTTGATATTCGCTGCTGCTGGGGTATTTGATTTGAATTTTTCTGCTGGCTTCTCGTCGTTGTTGCTCTAGCATTTCAACATTTAGGTATTTCTTCTTCTATTGTAGCTTTTGAATTGTTTCATATGAATAAAGAATGCATGGTTTTGGAGTCTTTATTTGAAATTATTCAACAGTCTTGATTCATCTTTGTTTGTCATATATGAATAATTTGAGCTATGGTAGTAAATATGGATGGCTGAAGCAATGAAGTACGTATATAGTTTTGAATTCATACTTGTCAAGTTTTTTTTTTAGTGTAGGTGCAGCAGTCCCTATTAAGGAAAGAATTGATTTTACTTCATTAAAAATCTTGGTAAAAATCTCCCATGATTGAACTTTACTTGAATATTTTCATATATGGTTTATTGTTTCCTCGTAATGTTCATGTATACAAGGTTTGGTGGAAGTTGATACATTTTATGTCTACAGGCATAATTAGCTTAAAGATAATTGTGAAGTATTTTTTTTTTGTAAGAATCTACTGCCTAAATTCTTGTCATGGAAATAATTTGTTCATATCTTCCTGTATGCATGTTTAGGCTAGTTTATTTTATATTAATAGGTTACTTCTTTTAAATACTTATTATTAGTTATAAAAATATGATTTTTGTCTTCAATCAACCATCAATGGCCAGTAAGGGATAGCAATTGGCCTTTGAATAAGTGCTGGAATTTAGGAAAATATAAAGGGACATGAGACTCAAATAGTCTGTTTTGGTGGTGATCAATTAAAGAAGAGAGTTGGGCCAAGTAAATTTCAGCAGCTACCCATTTTCTTTTAGTAATAAAGGTTGGCCCAAGTTTAACACCATGGTTGTTCACATAATTACTTTCCAATAGAAAAAATAAATTTGTTCTGTAATTAGAATAACTCATTAACTTAATCACCTTAATAATTAATTCAAGCTACTAGGCAACTAGTAGGCGTGCTTTAACCTCTTTTTTTTTATTCACGAACTCGCTAGTGTAGCGTGATGTTTAACTTACATTAAATTAGTTTCAATAATCTCATACCATACCCATTAGTTTTAGTTAAATTTTTTTTAATTTAATTAATCCTTTGCTAAAATTACGGATTTGCTTGCGTAGCGCGATAGTTGATAAAAATAATTTTCAAGAATTAATTTGCTCAAATGTAGTAATTTCTTTAAAGTATTACAAATAATTGATTGTCATAATTTCGGATACGCTTGCGAGTCGCAATTATGATAGGTTAATTAATTTTGTTATTCGATCATGCATTCGCCTGTGTAGCGTGGTTATGTCAACACGTTTTGTTTTTTTTTTTAAAAAAAATTAATAAAAATAAAAAATAAAAAGCGATTAGGTAAAAATATGAAAACCAATAAATCACAGTTTATTCCAAATTAATTCAAGCCAAATTGTAGTCAATAAAGCGACCGTGCTAGAACCACGGGACTCGGGGAATGCCTTACACCTTCTCCCCGGTCAACAGAATTCCTTACCCGGACTTTGTTTTCGCAGACCAATAATAATAGAGTCAAACCTTCCTTTGACTAGGGATTCAAATAAAAGGTGACTTGGAATACCCCAAAACTCAATTCCAAGTGGCGACTCTGTAAGTAAAATAATCCCTACTCAAGTTTGTCACTTTAATTGGAAAAACTCTTTAACCCAATTCATATGACACACCATTATCGTTTTGGGGTAGAAAAGGGGTGTGACAGCTCTGGCGACTCTGCTGGGGAACTTTCAAGAATTCGAGCTTGTTCATTGACTTCATTTGGCTTTATTAATTTTTGTATATATTGTGATTTATTTGAGCCTAATGTGTTACTTGTCGAGTTTTTACCGTTTTGATATTGTTGAACTGTACATATAAATTGTATCTTTCCTCGCATCCCTCTGAGTCTTCTGATAATTAGTTATGTTGTGTTTGCCTACCAGCATCACAAAATTTCTGTCTTGAGATAAAGTCAGTTAGCCTACCAGTTTCTGGTGAAGGATTTGGTCACACATGTTTAGGCGGGAGAGCCGTTAGCTAGCCAGTGCTGTTCTACTACTGGTAATGCTTGACGCTCCTCGGCTCGGGTTGTCTGCCCGGGTAAGCCAGGTCTAGATACCATCTCCTTTAGGATTTACAAACTTAGAAGAACAAGCCACAAGCAATGAATATCCCTAGTAGGTTACGCTTTATTTGCATCATGTGCATTTGACTTAGCAGCTATCGACACAAGGGTCGAGTTCTATTTTAGGACAAGTACCTTGTTGAGACCATTATGTCATGTTATGTGCTACTTGCCCATCTTGGTGCGATATGGCTGTGCTACAGGCACATATACTGCACACCCAAAAATTCTTAAACATGATATATTAGGCTTATGAGCCGAAACTAATTGCAACGGAAATATTTATGATAATTTATCGGTCTGAGACGAACTAGCATTGCTACATGCAAAATGACATGACCCCAAACAGAAGTGGGCAACCTTTTTTTCATGAGTAATTGTCTTGCTATCAATTGAAGACGTTTAATCAAATACTTTACAACGCCATTTTGAGTGTGAACGTGAGCTACAGGATATTTCACTTTTATCCCAATTAATAAACAATAAACAATATATTTCCTTTAGAAAGATATAGTATAGATTTCCTTTTTTTTTAATTAGTATTTGGTTTAACATCATGTAAATTTGGTACTTAGGTGATGTCAATGAGAAGATGAATGCATATATAAATATAATTTTAGTTTATTGTTATTATTATAAGTCTGGCATTTTATTAATTTTTGTGTTTCAATTTATGTGTCTTACTTAATCTATTTAAAAATAACAATCATTTTTCTATATTTAATTAGTAGTATGTTTTCTAAACATTGGCATCGGATGAACTATAAATTTATATGAGGGGATTCAAAAGTATTATAAGATGTCACAGTTGGAATTTGAACCTATGACCTAAAGCGAATTTGAACTTTACTACGAAACTTGACTCTCTTTTTTTCATGTACAAGGGGAGTAAAAAGCTCACATATAACTGAATTTTTTGGGCGAAGGTGTTCGGTTGAATTCACTTCATACTTACTTAGTTCTGACGTTGTTTCTAACATTCTCATTTTATCCTTAATGATATTTCAAATTTCACGACGTGTTTACCACACGATTCAAATGATCTTTTTGATATGCTATACACATTTTATTTAAGATCGTAAAATTAAAAATATCTTTATAATATTCTTAAACTTTGAGTTCAGTTGTCAAAGTGTAAAATGACCGAATGAATTACTTGTCTTCGCAAAAATATAATCTGTTTTAAGAGAAGGCTGGTACAAGAATCCGCATTCCTGCTAAAAGTTGGCCTTAATTTCTTTCCCTAATGTATCATTTATGCTCAAAATTAAGAACTTTGAATCTCTAATTCGGAATCAAGCCGCATAAAGTGTAACAAAGGGAGTACGTACTATGCAACAAGTAACTCTCATGTCAATAGTCTTTTAACGATTTATGTTGATTAAGTCGTTTTCCATGCATGTCTTACTCTATCGGTCCTTATTTATGTGATATTTTTCATTTCTCGTAAGTCAATTTAACTAATCTTTAAAAAAGTTACATTAAATTAGATGAGTTTAATATTTTAAAATTAAAATTCAGATATTCAAAATTATATATAAAAACTATAAGTTATAATTTTTCTCATGTAAATATGATAAAAAAATTTATAGTTTAAAATATCAATTAAAGTTCATATAATTTAAATCTCAAGAAGCGAAATGGTCACATACATTGAGGTGGAAGGATCGTAAAAAAAAATTAGATATTCATTTTTCAGTTATGTTTGATGAGATGGACGAGGCAATGATAAAGGTTCTGTGCTCATGTCTCGTTAATGAAGTGTTTCTTAAATAATAAGGTTTTTGTGCTCATATCCTGTTAAATTTTTGAGTTTATAGTTATAGATTGACTGTGTGAAAATATTTATATAATCAATTCATTTTTAAAAAACCAAATGCAAGTTTATTTAATACAATATTGATTGGTAACCTAAATCCGATATTGTTCAACACTATTATTAATAGAAAAAGTTAGCAAGAAATTAAAAGAAGGAAAATTTCTTCTTTCCATCCTCAACGACGAATCTATTAGGACACTTATATGCTTGTATCTATCTCTTACACGAGATATATGCTTAATTTACTACTATTTAGCTTTTATATATACATTCGTCTTTCTTATACTTATAAGCAGACTGTTACTGATAACACACTCACGACTCATCATATAAAACGATGTACTTATCTCGTATACATATTTCTCACTATATATAGATGTTAGATCACAATTGACAAAAATAATACTCTTGGAAAAAGGTATAGCTACTATCGTTTCTCATGCATGCACAATAATTTCTTTATTTTTCATTGCATACAAAATATAGCAACTTCTTACTGTACGATTGTTCGTTTGAAGTTAGTTTTTTTTTTTTTTTTAATTCGTAGTAATGCCAAGGGTACGAGTCCAAATATTGCTACTTTAAGTTCTAAAAGCTTTGTTATAGTACTAAAAAACACATGCATGCCTTTATTATATAAAATTAAGGCCATTTCGTCCATCATTTTTCTTGTAAAGTTTTTTCTAAAGTTTAAAAGTTGTTCCTATTATTGACAATTTGGCATGTTAGTTCATTCCTAGAGAAGCTAATTTCTGTAAAGTTTAAAAGTTGTTCTAGTCCTCACTAGATTTTTTAAATTTCTTCTTATACAGTTAAATATTATTTCTATTCTGATAATTTTGAGAAATATTTTTTTAAATTTGTTTTTTATAACACCTTGAACTAACTTTTTTGGTCATGGTGCAGACAATCAGTAGTTTCAAATGTGTTCCTCTAATTCTTCATACACCATGGTAAGTATTTTCTTGAAACTCATTATCTTCCTCTTTATTGCTTTTACTTTTCTCTCTCTTTTATTTTATTACTAAATAACCGCTGAAATTTTACATGATAGTATGCCTTAAATATATATTTTTTTGTTGAGGTGTTTATTTCTTTGCCATGCACGTTCATTAAATTTCTAACTTTCTGCATGCATATTCTGTTCTTTTTTTTTTCTTTTCCTTTTCCTTTTTTTGTAGAAAACTTTGGCCCTCTTGCTCATTCTTAGCTTAACAAATGCTAGCATATCATGTGCAAGATTAATTAGCAACGCAAACAGTTTTAATGTCCTTGATTATGGAGCTACTGCTGATGGAATTACTGACAATTCTAAAGTAAGTCTTGTTTAATTTATATGTTCTTTCCTTTTATTACCATTAACTACAATATATATATATATATATATATATATATATATATATATATAACTACAATATATATATATATATATATATATATATATATATATATATATATATATATATATATTCTATTTTCGCTTTAGTATATTGATTAAAGAATTATTTTCGTTTATTTCCAGGCTTTCCTTAATGCATGGAACCATGCATGTTCGTCATCAGCTCGATCTCCTGAACTGATTATTCCTCCTAATAAGATATTTTTACTTAATCCTGTAATGTTTAGTGGCCCCTGCAATTCTGGCAACATCAAATTTGTGGTATATTAAGAACTTGAATATATTCCTTTTTTTTTTTTTTTGAAAAGAGTCGTAACAAATACTCCCTATATATGTTCTACTTAATGCGACAAATTTACTCTTTGAAAAGTCAAAAAAAAAAAAAAATCTTTGAGCATGTTTTTCTTAAATGCTTTTTAAATATATTGAATAACTAACTATTGTGGCTTATTATATTTTTTATATAATTTCTAAATATGTAAATTTTATTTCAAAAGAAAAAGTTAAAAACTTTATGCTCAAATTCATACTGAAAATTAGTCTATTTAACTCACATTTCGAATTATGTCACATAAAGTGGAACGAAGGGAGTAGTATTAAATCATTAATATTTTCTTAATTCCTATTACTCCTCGTATATAGAGATATCAGGGAAACTTGTTGCACCAAACTCACCTAGTATATGGAGTGGACAAGATGCTAGTCAATGGTTGGCTTTCAAATATGTTAGTGGTTTATATGTTGATGGCTTGGGAACCATTGATGGCCAAGGAAAAGAATGGTGGGATCAATCTTGTAGACACCATCCTAATTTGGTATGGTATTTTCTCGACTCTTTTTTTATCTTTTACTTTAGTGAAAAGTAAATTATATTTCAAATAATTTGTCGTGTTTAGAAAATCAAAAGTATATATGTATGAAAATTAATTCAAGTAAGACATAATACTAATCTTCCCTCATGATTAATGTTATTAGTTATGTATTCACAATTTTACACTCCTTTTGTTTTTCAGCAAGGATGCACAAAATTAGCTCCTACTGTAAGTTTTCTCTTGACACCCTCTAATTTTAAATTTTTAATTAACTCTAAAGACTCGTTTGGTACGAGGGATAATGGATAATTAATTTCGGAATTAATTTGATACGAGTTTATCTCACGTTTGGTTGGATAAAATCGCAGTATAACTAATCCTGAAATTAGTTATCCCTAGATTGTAGTGTTATTTTTATCCCTATAAGAGAGTGTGATAACAGTCCCAGATAACTAATCCCGAAATAATTACTCCTGGGATAACATGTTTCTGATCCCAACCAAACGACCCGTAAGAGAATTGATAAACTCCATTTAATTTCACTAATACGTAAATTATATTCCACAGGCCATGAAGTTCATTTCATGCAATAAAAGTTCCATAAGCAACATCAACTTTGTCAATAGTTCACAAACTCATATACTTGTTAGGGGTTGCAATGATTTCAAGGTCGATCATGTATTTATACAGTCTCCAGGATATTCTCCAAATACCGATGGCATTCATATTCAATCTTCTCAATCTGTGACCATTACCAATTCTAATATAAGTTCCGGTACGTGTTCTTAACCTATATTGCTCGCACTCTTCAAAATTATTGTCGCCCTTGTGTTTGGGCTTGACTTGTTTAATTTGGCCTTGTGATGGACAGGGGATGATTGTATTTCGATTGGAGATCATAGCTCTTATGTTAATATATCCGATATCCATTGTGGACCAGGTCATGGTATAAGGTTGTTTCTGATTCTCTAAAGTACTTAATTACTTAATACGTATTTTTTTAATAAGTCAAGATTATATTCCAAAAGTCCTAATGTTAATTGTACTGCTTATATATTGATCACAGCATTGGAAGCTTAGGAAAAAGTGGTAATTTTGCTCAAGTAGAGAATATCAATGTGAGGAATTCTTTCTTCTCTGGAACAACAAATGGAGCTCGTATCAAGACATGGCAGGTACATATAATGTAGATATATATATATATATATATATATATATATATATATATATATATATATATATATATATATATATATATATATATATATATATATATAACTCAACTGGGAAAAATCAGAACAAGAATAAAAAAATTGACTTCTTATTAAATATATGAATAGGTTGGCACAGGATATGTACGAGATATCCGATTTGAGAATCTTGAATTCGACTCTGTGGACAACCCTATTATTATTGACCAAAACTATTGTGATGTTCGAGGAACCTGCAAGGAAATGGTAATACAAGTTAACTTTTTTTTTTTTTTTGCATATGTATACATAGTTCGAATTAATATTGAACTCATGAGTGTTTTTTTTTTTTCATCACAGCCAACAGGAGTACACATTAGCAATGTTGTTTATGAAAACATGACAGGAACATCAAGTACAGATATAGCAATAAACTTGAACTGTAGTAATTCAGTGCCATGCACTGATATAACACTGCAACATATACAGCTAACATCAGCAACTCCTAAAGGGAAAGTTACAGCATATTGTAAGAATGCTCATGGCCAACAGTATGGAATTGAACCTGATGGTCCTTGTTTAATTACATCGTAGGTCTTTGTAGGAACCTGTAAACCTTAAATTATGGATCCGTTTCTGCACATTTAGCCTCTAAATATATGAAGTAGGAGTTCTAGTTAAAATTAGATATAGATATATATATATATATAGTTTTCGTTTTTTTATAGTATTTGGTTTAATATGTAAAGTTGGTACGTAGGCGGAGTCAATGACAAGATGGATGCATATATAAAGTAATTTCATTTATTGTGATTATTATAAGTCTGGTATTTTAATTACTCTCTCTATTTCTTTGTTTCAATTTTATGTATCTTAATTCAATTTTAAGTAGGCGGAATCAATGAAATTATAAAATATTTTTGTGACGAACAAAGTCGCCAGTAACAGCCTTAACCGTGCTACTTAAAATCGGCATAGTAGGTCGCCGCTAATAGGCGCGACAAGCCAGGCCAACTTTTTGGGGCGACAGTAAGGCTTTTAGTGGCTACTCTGGGCGCTACAAAAACATTTTGTCCTTTCAAAAGCAAACTCTCTTTGCCACATTCCCCTTAGCTTTATGGCATTTTTAGTTGCCCAAATACTATTCTTTTTGAGATAACTCATATTTTATTTTCTTTAAATATATATCAAAAATCAAATTCAATAAATGTTTGTTTTGAGTTCCTAATTGAAAATATTATTTATGCGCATCTATTTAATATAAGATGTTTGTTTAATATTTCTTTTCTCCAAGAAGTATAGAGTATATTGCTCTTTTTGAATCTCGGAATAAATTACTGATTTGAGAACTAAACCAATGCATGTTTTTGTTCTGTGAGCATGCATGCCGTTTTGTGATGAACTTTGGTGCAATTATGGTTAATTTGAAGTATGGGGTATCATTCATAAAATTCATCGTGGAAAACTCTCTGCTTATGCCCGAGGATTAGGTTTAAATGCTTGTGTATTTTTTTCTTATCTATTTGCTTTATGTATAATTGTATACGAGTTAACCCACGATTTTTCGCAACAGTATACATATAAAGAGAGAAAAGATATAATTTTTTCACAAAGTAGATAATTATATTTTCCCCACAGGCAATAAATCATAGTACAACAACTTATACTACGTACTAACTATTTTTTCTTAATCAAACCAACACTCAGGTTGATGGGGGATTTACCACTATAACAACAATGATGACCCAGTAAAAAATCTCACTAGTGGGGTCTCGGGAAGGTAGTGTGTCCGCTGTAATGACCCAACCGGTCATTTTGACTTTTAGTACCTCGTTCTCCTAAATAAAACTCCTTGTATGTGCTTTTATTAATTTATGACTTGCGGGGATGGTTGGTTCGAGATTTGGAGGTGTTCGGGATTTGGAGGTGTTCGGGTTGAAATCGGAACACTTGGTTCCTTAAGTTTGCCTTAAAATGCTGTCACGACCCCAAAACCTAGCGTGTCGTGATGGCGCCTATCGGTGGTACTAGGCAAGCCGACCTTCCCAAAAATACTTTCAAACTAAATATAAAAGTAATGTAAAGCTTTCCATATCAGAAATTTTTTATAAAATCAAATTTAAACTCAAATTTGGAACAAAGTGCGGAAAAACGAGTCCCAAACATCGGGGTATCACCAAGTCATGAGCGTATAAGTATTTAAAACTATTACAGCCAATGTCTAAATATCAGTACAAAACGGCAAGAAAAGTTTAATAGTTTAAACTAAAATATGATGGAAAAGTTTAAATAAATAACATGCTAAATAGGTTGATTACATAGAAAAATTGAGGAATATTCTGCAATTAAGTGGAGCAGCTTGCAAATAGCACTACGGTTTTGTTAAAGTAGGGATCAAGGTACTAAACGTTATTGAATTTCAATTGGGATAAAGATGGTCGGACATATTAATGATGCGTCAAATTGGATAAAGGTAATGCCAAAAAAATATATTATGTACACAATCAAATTATAGTAAATTGTCGTAATTATGGCAACTATAAATATCATGACACGTAAAATTACACTTACCGTATATAAATTCGATAGGATAGAATTTAAGTTTAACACAGTAACGGGGCAAAGAAAAAATTACACAATCCGATCACTTATAAAGTAATTATAGATAAATTTCTTTAATAAATATGAACTATTACTATGTTAAAAATGGAAACTATACCTCGATAATTATCGGAATCAAGCTAAGGAGTTATAAAAAAGATTTACACAATTATAAGGTATGCTATAGGTAATCTTTACGATAAACATGCATTAACTATTTCTATGTTAAAATGGAAATATACCGTGCTATGACATGTAAAACAACACATTGATAGTTATCGGAATCGAGCTAAGGCATTATAATTTGCCTATGCATATAAACCATCCGTCTTTAACCAACATTATCATTACTCAAACCATATTATTTCACATATAATACCAAAGCTACCGAGCAAAACAGTTGTTACACTCATTCTCTCATGGCTAAACTGATTAGTTTAAGTGTGTATTTTCTTTTGCTCCCTATCTTTCTTTTGGAATTTAGGTTAAAGCTACTGTGTTCTGCCGAACTCGTAGGCAGAACTGCAGCTCCCACCCTGCTTAGCGTAACCCTATCTCAAGCTGAAAATGCTCATAAGGAGATTTTAGCTATGAATATAAGTTCATTCAATGAGTTAGGGAAGTTGGCTTGGGCTGATTGCTTAAAGCTTTATGAAGATACTTTTTATCAACTTAACAAATCCATCAACAACTCTGGTAAGACAAATGATGTTCAAACATGGCTAAGTGCAGCTATGGGTAATCATCAAATATGCTTAAATGGATTCCATGATTTTCAATTATCATCACATTTGGAGAAATTTCCCTCTGTGTTAAATGATTTCTCCGAAAACCTTTGCAACTCTCTTGCCATAAACAAAGCCACGGCTATACCTTCAGCTTCACTATCAACAAATCCCCAACTTAAGGGCCGACGTTTACTTAGGGGCGGAGTTGCATGGTCTGAAGCGGGTTCAACTGAATCTCATACCGGTAAGAAAATGTGAATCCCCTTAAACATGGGGGAAATTGTTAGTATATTGGTAAATAATGTGATTCTAAATTTTCTTTAAGTCGAAAGTTTGAATTCCAAGTGTTATATTCTTAGTTCTAACATAATTTATAAATTCCCTTATTAGGATTCCTGACTTCACCCGACAAGAAACCTTTACAGCAAGGAACTCCAATAAAGGCCGATATCGTGGTGGCTCAAGATGGTTCTGGGAATTATCACACTATTTCTGAAGCTTTAGCTGCAGTAAATAGCATGAGGAATGGCACAGGGAGATTTGTGATATATGTGAAAAGAGGTAATTATACAGAATATGTGGAGATCGAGAATACTATGAATAATTTGATGTTCATTGGAGATGGGATTGATGCTACAATTATCAGTGGCAATAGAAGTAATGGTACTGGCTATTCAACTTTTGGTTCTGCAACTTTCGGTAAGTTTATTGTAATGTTTTTAGAGAAATTCTCAATGGGTTATTGAATTTATAATTAAACAATTAAATTTATTTAAATAAGAGATAAAAAAGAAGAACAAGAGTTAATTATTGCACTATATATATTCATTAGTTCCTCTCGCCTGCATGCATCAATTATATTTCCATGCACGTACACTTTAATACAACACTTTATGTATAAGAAATTTAAGACAAGGGCTGATTGATTTTCTTATTCCAAATACAAAACAAATCCACTTAATTGGTCAATATATAGTACATCAATAAAAGAAACGTATTACGTACCAAAGTATACCAATTGCATGCATCTTGTCAAATTTTCATCAATAATATAATATGATCAATCTCACACACACACACACTCACACACACACATATATACATACATTCATACATACATATTTCAAATACCAACAAGAAATTAAGTATAATAAACAGTGTTTTATTTACATAAAGTCAATAAAAGGGTTTCTTAATTAGATTCTAAACCGTACTAATTGTTTTGACCTTTATTTTGTGTTTTCTATTTATGCCTTAGGTGTTTCTGGAGGTGGCTTCATTGCTAAGGATATAACCTTTGAAAATACAGCAGGACCTGAAAATGGCCAAGCAGTTGCTCTTCGTTCTGACTCAGATTTATCAGTATATTATCGTTGCAGTTTCAAAGGGTACCAAGACACCTTATATGTACACAAACAACGACAGTTTTATCGCGATTGTGACATATATGGGACAGTAGATTTCATATTTGGAGACGCAGCTGCAGTGTTCCAAAATTGCAATATTTACGTAAGAAAGCCAAAGAGTGGTCAGTCAAACACTATCACAGCGCAAGGAAAAACATATCCTTATGAAAATACTGGAATTATAATACATAATTCTCATATAACAGCAGCATCAGACCTAAGACCTGTGCAAGATTTGTTTAAGAGTTATCTTGGTAGGCCGTGGAAGAATTACTGAACAACAGTATTTATGAAGAGTAATATTGATGGCCTAATTGATGCAACTGGTTGGTTACCCTGGAGTGGAGATTTCCTACAAACTTTGTACTATGGTGAGTACAATAATACTGGAGCTGGTGCAGGAACTGGTGGTAGGGTAAATTGGCCAGGGTACCACGTGATAACGAACGTTACTGAAGCTGAAAAATTCTCTGTAGGGAACTTCTTGGCCGGAGACTCATGGCTTCCGGCCACTGGAGTTCCCTACACATCTAGCATATATATATATAATAAACAATATATTTCCTTTAGAAAGATATAGTATAGATTTCCTTTTTTTTTAATTAGTATTTGGTTTAACATCATGTAAATTTGGTACTTAGGTGATGTCAATGAGAAGATGAATGCATATATAAATATAATTTTAGTTTATTGTTATTATTATAAGTCTGGCATTTTATTAATTTTTGTGTTTCAATTTATGTGTCTTACTTAATCTATTTAAAAATAACAATCATTTTTCTATATTTAATTAGTAGTATGTTTTCTAAACATTGGCATCGGATGAACTATAAATTTATATGAGGGGATTCAAAAGTATTATAAGATGTCACAGTTGGAATTTGAACCTATGACCTAAAGCGAATTTGAACTTTACTACGAAACTTGACTCTCTTTTTTTCATGTACAAGGGGAGTAAAAAGCTCACATATAACTGAATTTTTTGGGTGAAGGTGTTCGGTTGAATTCACTTCATACTACTTAGTTCTGACGTTGTTTCTAACATTCTCATTTTATCCTTAATGATATTTCAAATTTCACGACGTGTTTACCACACAATTCAAATGATCTTTTTGATATGCTATACACATTTTATTTAAGATTGTAAAATTAAAAATATCTTTATAATATTCTTAAACTTTGAGTTCAGTTGTCAAAGTGTAAAATGACCGAATGAATTACTTGTCTTCGCAAAAATATAATCTGTTTTAAGAGAAGGCTGGTACAAAAATCCGCATTCCTGCTAAAAGTTGGCCTTAATTCCTTTCCCTAATGTATCATTTATGATCAAAATTAAGAACTTTGAATCTCCAATTCGGAATCAAGCCGCATAAAGTGTAACAAAGGGAGTACGTACTATGCAACAAGTAACTCTCATGTCAATAGTCTTTTAACGATTTATGTTGATTAAGTCGTTTTCCATGCATGTCTTACTCCATCGGTCCTTATTTATGTGATATTTTTCATTTCTCGTAAGTCAATTTAACTAATCTTTAAAAAAGTTACATTAAATTAGATCAGTTTAATATTTTAAAATTAAAATTTAGATACTCAAAACTATATATAAAAACTATAAGTTATAATTTTTCTCATGTAAATATGATAAAAAAATTTATAGTTTAAAATATCAATTAAAGTTCATATAATTTAAATCTCAAGAAGCGAAATAGTCACATACATTGAGGCGGAAGGATCGTAAAAAAAAATTAGATATTCATTTTTCAGTTATGTTTGATGAGATGGACGAGGCAATGATAAAGGTTCTGTGCTCATGTCTCGTTAATGAAGTGTTTCTTAAATATTATTTCTATTCTGAACTAACTTTTTTAAATATTATTTCTTGAACTAACTTTTTTGGTCATGGTGCAGACAATCAGTAGTTTCAAATGTGTTCCTCTAATTCTTCATACACCATGGTAAATATTTTCTTGAAACTCATTATCTTCCTCTTTATTGCTTTTACTTTTCTCTCTCTTTTATTTTATTACTAAATAACCGCTGAAATTTTACATGATAGTATGCCTTAAATATATTTTTTTTTGTTGAGGTGTTTATTTCTTTGCCATGCACGTTCATTAAATTTCTAACTTTGGCCCTCTTGCTCATTCTTAGCTTAACAAATGCTAGCATATCATGTGCAAGATTAATTAGCAACGCAAACAGTTTTAATGTCCTTGATTATGGAGCTACTGCTGATGGAATTACTGACAATTCTTAAGTAAGTCTTGTTTAATTTATATGTTCTTTCCTTTTATTACCATTAACTACAATATATATATATATATATATATATATATATATATATATATATATATATATATATATATTCTTTTTTCGCTTTAGTATATTGATTAAAGAATTATTTTCGTTTATTCCTCCTAATAAGATATTTTTACTTAATCCTGTAATGTTTAGTGGCCCCTGCAATTCTGGCAACATCAAATTTGTGGTATATTAAGAACTTGAATATATTCCTTTTTTTTTTTTTTTGAAAAGAGTCGTAACAAATACTCCCTATATATGTTCTACTTAATGCGACAAATTTACTCTTTGAAAAGTCAAAAAAAAAAAAAAATCTTTGAGCATGTTTTTCTTAAATGCTTTTTAAATATATTGAATAACTAACTATTGTGGCTTATTATATTTTTTATATAATTTCTAAATATGTAAATTTTATTTCAAAAGAAAAAGTTAAAAACTTTATGCTCAAATTCATACTGAAAATTAGTCTATTTAACTCACATTTCGAATTATGTCACATAAAGTGGAACGAAGGGAGTAGTATTAAATCATTAATATTTTCTTAATTCCTATTACTCCTCGTATATATAGATATCAGGGAGACTTGTTGCACCAAACTCACCTAGTATATGGAGTGGACAAGATGCTAGTCAATGGTTGGCTTTCAAATATGTTAGTGGTTTATATGTTGATGGCTTGGGAACCATTGATGGCCAAGGAAAAGAATGGTGGGATCAATCTTGTAGACACCATCCTAATTTGGTATGGTATTTTCTCGACTCTTTTTTTATCTTTTACTTTAGTGAAAAGTAAATTATATTTCAAATAATTTGTCGTGTTTAGAAAATCAAAAGTATATATGTATGAAAATTAATTCAAGTAAGACATAATACTAATCTTCCCTCATGATTAATGTTATTAGTTATGTATTCACAATTTTACACTCCTTTTGTTTTTCAGCAAGGATGCACAAAATTAGCTCCTACTGTAAGTTTTCTCTTGACACCCTCTAATTTTAAATTTTTAATTAACTCTAAAGGCTCGTTTGGTACGAGGGATAATGGATAATTAATTTCGAAATTAATTTGATACGAGTCTATCTCACGTTTGGTTGGATAAAATCGCAGTATAACTAATCCTGAAATTAGTTATCCCTAGATTGTAGTGTTATTTTTATCCCTATAAGAGAGTGTGATAACAGTCCCATATAACTAATCCCGAAATAATTACTCCTGGGATAACTTGTTTCTGATCCCAACCAAACGATCCGTAAGAGAATTGATAAATTCCATTTAATTTCACTAATACGTAAATTATATTCCACAGGCCATGAAGTTCATTTCATGAAATAAAAGTTCCATAAGCAACATCAACTTTGTCAATAGTTCACAAACTCATATACTTGTTAGGGGTTGCAATGATTTCAAGGTCGATCATGTATTCATACAGTCTTCAGGATATTTTCCAAATACCGATGACATTCATATTCAATCTTCTCAATCTGTGACCATTACCAATTCTAATATAAGTTCCGGTACGTGTTCTTAACCTATATTGCTCGCACTCTTTAAAATTATTGTCGCCCTTGTGTTTGGGCTTGACTTGTTTAATTTGGCCTTGTGATGGACAGGGGATGATTGTATTTCGATTGGAGATCATAGTTCTTATGTTAATATATCCAATATCCATTGTGGACCAGGTCATGGTATAACTCAACTGGGAAAAATCAGAACAAGAATAAAAAAATTGACTTCTTATTAAATATATGAATAGGTTGGCACAGGATATGTACGAGATGTCCGATTTGAGAATCTTGAATTCGACTCTGTGGACAACCCTATTATTATTGACCAAAACTATTGTGATGTTCGAGGAACCTGCAAGGAAATGGTAATATAGCAATAAACTTGAACTGTAGTAATTCAGTGCCATGCACTGATATATAACACTGCAACTCCTAAAGGGAAAGTTACAGCATATTGTAAGAATGCTCATGGCCAACAGTATGGAATTGAACCTGATGGTCCTTGTTTAATTACACTGTAGGTCTTTGTAGGAACCTGTAAACTTTAAATTATGGATCCGTTTCTGCACATTTAGCCTCTAAATATATGAAGTAGGAGTTCTAGTTAAAATTAGAAAGATATATATATAGATTTCGTTTTTTATAGTATTTGGTTTAATATGTAAAGTTGGTACGTAGGCGGAGTCAATGACAAGATGAATGCATATATAAAGTAATTCTATTTATTATGATTATTATAAGTCTGGTATTTTAATTACTCTCTCTATTTCTTTATTTCAATTTTATGTATCTTAATTTCAATTTTAAGTAAGCGGAATGAATGAAATTATAAAATGCTTTAGTGACGAACAGAGTCGCCAATAACAGCCTTAACCGTGCTACTTAAAATCAGCATAGTAGGTCACCGCTAAAAGGCACGACAAGCCAGACCAACTTTTTGGGGCGACAGTAAGGCTTTTAGTGGCGACTTTGGGCGCTGTGAGCACCTAATTTTTTACCGTGCTTGAATATTTCCCGCTCCCATCTTCCCAGACGTGTCCTCACTCCACTTTTCTTTGTCCCCCATGCTTGTCCCCCATACTTGTCCCGCATATTTTGTCCCCCATGCTTTGTCCCCTACACTTGGTCCCCTCTTCACTTTTCCTTGCCCCCCATGCTTGTCTCCTCACTCACAAACTCCATACCACTCTCCCTACCCATTTAAAACAGCCCAATTCCTTTCTTCTGAAAAGAGGAAAAAATCACAGGACCCTCCCGTTTTGAAAACTAGCGTCCGCTCACCTTCATCTCCCTACTGCCACCTTCAACCAGCGGAAAACCACCCCAAAAACAACTTTCAAAACTCAGCAGAATTCCAGCTCCAAAACACACTCTAACACACTTAGCCATCATCCTTTACACTCTAAAGAAAAATACAACATCAGAGAGAAATAAAACAGTAGCTAAAATAGCTTTCAGTTCTCTCTTTGTACGTTCCAAAAATGAAACGAGTCTCCTTTGGTGTTTAGCTTCTATTTTTTTTGTCTGTTGGCTCAAGCATTATCTGGGTTGTTGGAGTTTTTGATATTCGCTGCTGCTGGGGTATTTGATTTGAATTTTTCTGCTGGCTTCTCGTCGTTGTTGCTCTAGCATTTCAACATTTAGGTATTTCTTCTTCTATTGTAGCTTTTGAATTGTTTCATATGAATAAAGAATGCATGGTTTTGGAGTCTTTATTTGAAATTATTCAACAGTCTTGATTCATCTTTGTTTGTCATATATGAATAATTTGAGCTATGGTAGTAAATATGGATGGCTGAAGCAATGAAGTACGTATATAGTTTTGAATTCATACTTGTCAAGTTTTTTTTTTAGTGTAGGTGCAGCAGTCCCTATTAAGGAAAGAATTGATTTTACTTCATTAAAAATCTTGGTAAAAATCTCCCATGATTGAACTTTACTTGAATATTTTCGTATATGGTTTATTGTTTCCTCGTAATGTTCATGTATACAAGGTTTGGTGGAAGTTGATACATTTTATGTCTACAGGCATAATTAGCTTAAAGATAATTGTGAAGTGTTTTTTTTTGTAAGAATCTACTGCCTAAATTCTTGTCATGGAAATAATTTGTTCATATCTTCCTGTATGCATGTTTAGGCTAGTTTATTTTATATTAATAGGTTACTTCTTTTAAATACTTATTATTAGTTATAAAAATATGATTTTTGTCTTCAATCAACCATCAATGGCCAGTAAGGGATAGCAATTGGCCTTTGAATAAGTGCTGGAATTTAGGAAAATATAAAGGGACATGAGACTCAAATAGTCTGTTTTGGTGGTGATCAATTAAAGAAGAGAGTTGGGCCAAGTAAATTTCAGCAGCTACCCATTTTCTTTTAGTAATAAAGGTTGGCCCAAGTTTAACACCATGGTTGTTCACATAATTACTTTCCAATAGAAAAAATAAATTTGTTCTGTAATTAGAATAACTCATTAACTTAATCACCTTAATAATTAATTCAAGCTACTAGGCAACTAGTAGGCGTGTTTTAACCTCTTTTTTTTATTCACGAACTCGCTTGTGTAGCGTGATGTTTAACTTACATTAAATTAGTTTCAATAATCTCATACCATACCCATTAGTTTTAGTTAAATTTTTTTTAATTTAATTAATCCTTTGCTAAAATTACGGATTTGCTTGCGTAGCGCGATAGTTGATAAAAATAATTTTCAAGAATTAATTTGCTCAAATGTAGTAATTTCTTTAAAGTATTACAAATAATTGATTGTCATAATTTCGGATACGCTTGCGAGTCGCAATTATGATAGGTTAATTAATTTTGTTATTCGATCATGCATTCGCCTGTGTAGCGTGGTTATGTCAACACGTTTTGTTTTTTTAAAAAAAAATTAATAAAAATAAAAAATAAAAAGCGATTAGGTAAAAATATGAAAACCAATAAATCACAGTTTATTCCAAATTAATTCAAGCCAAATTGTAGTCAATAAAGCGACCGTGCTAGAACCACGGGACTCGGGGAATGCCTTACACCTTCTCCCCGGTCAACAGAATTCCTTACCCGGACTTTGTTTTCGCAGACCAATAATAATAGAGTCAAACCTTCCTTTGACTAGGGATTCAAATAAAAGGTGACTTGGAATACCCCAAAACTCAATTCCAAGTGGTGACTCTGTAAGTAAAATAATCCCTACTCAAGTTTGTCACTTTAATTGAAAAAACTCTTTAACCCAATTCATATGACACACCATTATCGTTTTGGGGTAGAAAAGGGGTGTGACAGCTCTGGCGACTCTGCTGGGGAACTTTCAAGAATTCGAGCTTGTTCATTGACTTCATTTGGCTTTATTAATTTTTGTATATATTGTGATTTATTTGAGCCTAATGTGTTACTTGTCGAGTTTTTACCGTTTTGATATTGTTGAACTGTACATATAAATTGTATCTTTCCTCGCATCCCTCTGAGTCTTCTGATAATTAGTTATGTTGTGTTTGCCTACCAGCATCACAAAATTTCTGTCTTGAGATAAAGTCAGTTAGCCTACCAGTTTCTGGTGAAGGATTTGGTCACACATGTTTAGGCGGGAGAGCCGTTAGCTAGCCAGTGCTGTTCTACTACTGGTAATGCTTGACGCTCCTCGGCTCGGGTTGTCTGCCCGGGTAAGCCAGGTCTAGATACCATCTCCTTTAGGATTTACAAACTTAGAAGAACAAGCCACAAGCAATGAATATCCCTAGTAGGTTACGCTTTATTTGCATCATGTGCATTTGACTTAGCAGCTATCGACACAAGGGTCGAGTTCTATTTTAGGACAAGTACCTTGTTGAGACCATTATGTCATGTTATGTGCTACTTGCCCATCTTGGTGCGATATGGCTGTGCTACAGGCACATATACTGCACACCCAAAAATTCTTAAACATGATATATTAGGCTTATGAGCCGAAACTAATTGCAACGGAAATATTTATGATAATTTATCGGTCTGAGACGAACTAGCATTGCTACATGCAAAATGACATGACCCCAAACAGAAGTGGGCAACCTTTTTTTCATGAGTAATTGTCTTGCTATCAATTGAAGACGTTTAATCAAATATTTTACAACGCCATTTTGAGTGTGAACGTGAGCTACAGGATGTTTCACTTTTATCCCAATTAATAAACAATAAACAATATATTTCCTTTAGAAAGATATAGTATAGATTTCCTTTTTTTTTAATTAGTATTTGGTTTAACATCATGTAAATTTGGTACTTAGGTGATGTCAATGAGAAGATGAATGCATATATAAATATAATTTTAGTTTATTGTTATTATTATAAGTCTGGCATTTTATTAATTTTTGTGTTTCAATTTATGTGTCTTACTTAATCTATTTAAAAATAACAATCATTTTTCTATATTTAATTAGTAGTATGTTTTCTAAACATTGGCATCGGATGAACTATAAATTTATATGAGGGGATTCAAAAGTATTATAAGATGTCACAGTTGGAATTTGAACCTATGACCTAAAGCGAATTTGAACTTTACTACGAAACTTGACTCTCTTTTTTTCATGTACAAGGGGAGTAAAAAGCTCACATATAACTGAATTTTTTGGGCGAAGGTGTTCGGTTGAATTCACTTCATACTACTTAGTTCTGACGTTGTTTCTAACATTCTCATTTTATCCTTAATGATATTTCAAATTTCACGACGTGTTTACCACACGATTCAAATGATCTTTTTGATATGCTATACACATTTTATTTAAGATCGTAAAATTAAAAATATCTTTATAATATTCTTAAACTTTGAGTTCAGTTGTCAAAGTGTAAAATGACCGAATGAATTACTTGTCTTCGCAAAAATATAATCTGTTTTAAGAGAAGGCTGGTACAAGAATCCGCATTCCTGCTAAAAGTTGGCCTTAATTTCTTTCCCTAATGTATCATTTATGCTCAAAATTAAGAACTTTGAATCTCCAATTCGGAATCAAGCCGCATAAAGTGTAACAAAGGGAGTACGTACTATGCAACAAGTAACTCTCATGTCAATAGTCTTTTAACGATTTATGTTGATTAAGTCGTTTTCCATGCATGTCTTACTCTATCGGTCCTTATTTATGTGATATTTTTCATTTCTCGTAAGTCAATTTAACTAATCTTTAAAAAAGTTACATTAAATTAGATGAGTTTAATATTTTAAAATTAAAATTCAGATATTCAAAATTATATATAAAAACTATAAGTTATAATTTTTCTCATGTAAATATGATAAAAAAATTTATAGTTTAAAATATCAATTAAAGTTCATATAATTTAAATCTCAAGAAGCGAAATGGTCACATACATTGAGGTGGAAGGATCGTAAAAAAAAATTAGATATTCATTTTTCAGTTATGTTTGATGAGATGGACGAGGCAATGATAAAGGTTCTGTGCTCATGTCTCGTTAATGAAGTGTTTCTTAAATAATAAGGTTTTTGTGCTCATATCCTGTTAAATTTTTGAGTTTATAGTTATAGATTGACTGTGTGAAAATATTTATATAATCAATTCATTTTTAAAAAACCAAATGCAAGTTTATTTAATACAATATTGATTGGTAACCTAAATCCGATATTGTTCAACACTATTATTAATAGAAAAAGTTAGCAAGAAATTAAAAGAAGGAAAATTTCTTCTTTCCATCCTCAACGACGAATCTATTAGGACACTTATATGCTTGTATCTATCTCTTACACGAGATATATGCTTAATTTACTACTATTTAGCTTTTATATATACATTCGTCTTTCTTATACTTATAAGCAGACTGTTACTGATGACACACTCACGACTCATCATATAAAACGATGTACTTATCTCGTATACATATTTCTCACTATATATAGATGTTAGATCACAATTGACAAAAATAATACTCTTGGAAAAAGGTATAGCTACTATCGTTTCTCATGCATGCACAATAATTTCTTTATTTTTCATTGCATACAAAATATAGCAACTTCTTACTGTACGATTGTTCGTTTGAAGTTAGTTTTTTTTTTTTTTTTAATTCGTAGTAATGCCAAGGGTACGAGTCCAAATATTGCTACTTTAAGTTCTAAAAGCTTTGTTATAGTACTAAAAAACACATGCATGCCTTTATTATATAAAATTAAGGCCATTTCGTCCATCATTTTTCTTGTAAAGTTTTTTCTAAAGTTTAAAAGTTGTTCCTATTATTGACAATTTGGCATGTTAGTTCATTCCTAGAGAAGCTAATTTCTGTAAAGTTTAAAAGTTGTTCTAGTCCTCACTAGATTTTTTAAATTTCTTCTTATACAGTTAAATATTATTTCTATTCTGATAATTTTGAGAAATATTTTTTTAAATTTGTTTTTTATAACACCTTGAACTAACTTTTTTGGTCATGGTGCAGACAATCAGTAGTTTCAAATGTGTTCCTCTAATTCTTCATACACCATGGTAAATATTTTCTTGAAACTCATTATCTTCCTCTTTATTGCTTTTACTTTTCTCTCTCTTTTATTTTATTACTAAATAACCGCTGAAATTTTACATGATAGTATGCCTTAAATATATATTTTTTTGTTGAGGTGTTTATTTCTTTGCCATGCACGTTCATTAAATTTCTAACTTTCTGCATGCATATTCTGTTCTTTTTTTTTTCTTTTCCTTTTCCTTTTTTTGTAGAAAACTTTGGCCCTCTTGCTCATTCTTAGCTTAACAAATGCTAGCATATCATGTGCAAGATTAATTAGCAACGCAAACAGTTTTAATGTCCTTGATTATGGAGCTACTGCTGATGGAATTACTGACAATTCTAAAGTAAGTCTTGTTTAATTTATATGTTCTTTCCTTTTATTACCATTAACTACAATATATATATATATATATATATATATATATATATATATATATATATATATATATATATATATATATATATATTCTATTTTCGCTTTAGTATATTGATTAAAGAATTATTTTCGTTTATTTCCAGGCTTTCCTTAATGCATGGAACCATGCATGTTCGTCATCAGCTCGATCTCCTGAACTGATTATTCCTCCTAATAAGATATTTTTACTTAATCCTGTAATGTTTAGTGGCCCCTGCAATTCTGGCAACATCAAATTTGTGGTATATTAAGAACTTGAATATATTCCTTTTTTTTTTTTTTTGAAAAGAGTCGTAACAAATACTCCCTATATATGTTCTACTTAATGCGACAAATTTACTCTTTGAAAAGTCAAAAAAAAAAAAAAATCTTTGAGCATGTTTTTCTTAAATGCTTTTTAAATATATTGAATAACTAACTATTGTGGCTTATTATATTTTTTATATAATTTCTAAATATGTAAATTTTATTTCAAAAGAAAAAGTTAAAAACTTTATGCTCAAATTCATACTGAAAATTAGTCTATTTAACTCACATTTCGAATTATGTCACATAAAGTGGAACGAAGGGAGTAGTATTAAATCATTAATATTTTCTTAATTCCTATTACTCCTCGTATATAGAGATATCAGGGAAACTTGTTGCACCAAACTCACCTAGTATATGGAGTGGACAAGATGCTAGTCAATGGTTGGCTTTCAAATATGTTAGTGGTTTATATGTTGATGGCTTGGGAACCATTGATGGCCAAGGAAAAGAATGGTGGGATCAATCTTGTAGACACCATCCTAATTTGGTATGGTATTTTCTCGACTCTTTTTTTATCTTTTACTTTAGTGAAAAGTAAATTATATTTCAAATAATTTGTCGTGTTTAGAAAATCAAAAGTATATATGTATGAAAATTAATTCAAGTAAGACATAATACTAATCTTCCCTCATGATTAATGTTATTAGTTATGTATTCACAATTTTACACTCCTTTTGTTTTTCAGCAAGGATGCACAAAATTAGCTCCTACTGTAAGTTTTCTCTTGACACCCTCTAATTTTAAATTTTTAATTAACTCTAAAGACTCGTTTGGTACGAGGGATAATGGATAATTAATTTCGGAATTAATTTGATACGAGTTTATCTCACGTTTGGTTGGATAAAATCGCAGTATAACTAATCCTGAAATTAGTTATCCCTAGATTGTAGTGTTATTTTTATCCCTATAAGAGAGTGTGATAACAGTCCCAGATAACTAATCCCGAAATAATTACTCCTGGGATAACATGTTTCTGATCCCAACCAAACGACCCGTAAGAGAATTGATAAACTCCATTTAATTTCACTAATACGTAAATTATATTCCACAGGCCATGAAGTTCATTTCATGCAATAAAAGTTCCATAAGCAACATCAACTTTGTCAATAGTTCACAAACTCATATACTTGTTAGGGGTTGCAATGATTTCAAGGTCGATCATGTATTTATACAGTCTCCAGGATATTCTCCAAATACCGATGGCATTCATATTCAATCTTCTCAATCTGTGACCATTACCAATTCTAATATAAGTTCCGGTACGTGTTCTTAACCTATATTGCTCGCACTCTTCAAAATTATTGTCGCCCTTGTGTTTGGGCTTGACTTGTTTAATTTGGCCTTGTGATGGACAGGGGATGATTGTATTTCGATTGGAGATCATAGCTCTTATGTTAATATATCCGATATCCATTGTGGACCAGGTCATGGTATAAGGTTGTTTCTGATTCTCTAAAGTACTTAATTACTTAATACGTATTTTTTTAATAAGTCAAGATTATATTCCAAAAGTCCTAATGTTAATTGTACTGCTTATATATTGATCACAGCATTGGAAGCTTAGGAAAAAGTGGTAATTTTGCTCAAGTAGAGAATATCAATGTGAGGAATTCTTTCTTCTCTGGAACAACAAATGGAGCTCGTATCAAGACATGGCAGGTACATATAATGTAGATATATATATATTTAATATATCCAATATCCATTGTGGACCAGGTCATGGTATAACTCAACTGGGAAAAATCAGAACAAGAATAAAAAAATTGACTTCTTATTAAATATATGAATAGGTTGGCACAGGATATGTACGAGATGTCCGATTTGAGAATCTTGAATTCGACTCTGTGGACAACCCTATTATTATTGACCAAAACTATTGTGATGTTCGAGGAACCTGCAAGGAAATGGTAATACAAGTTAACTTTTTTTTTTTTTTTGCATATGTATACATAGTTCGAATTAATATTGAACTCATGAGTGTTTTTTTTTTTTCATCACAGCCAACAGGAGTACACATTAGCAATGTTGTTTATGAAAACATGACAGGAACATCAAGTATAGATATAGCAATAAACTTGAACTGTAGTAATTCAGTGCCATGCACTGATATAACACTGCAACATATACAGCTAACATCAGCAACTCCTAAAGGGAAAGTTACAGCATATTGTAAGAATGCTCATGGCCAACAGTATGGAATTGAACCTGATGGTCCTTGTTTAATTACATCGTAGGTCTTTGTAGGAACCTGTAAACCTTAAATTATGGATCCGTTTCTGCACATTTAGCCTCTAAATATATGAAGTAGGAGTTCTAGTTAAAATTAGATATAGATATATATATATATATAGTTTTCGTTTTTTTATAGTATTTGGTTTAATATGTAAAGTTGGTACGTAGGCGGAGTCAATGACAAGATGGATGCATATATAAAGTAATTTCATTTATTGTGATTATTATAAGTCTGGTATTTTAATTACTCTCTCTATTTCTTTGTTTCAATTTTATGTATCTTAATTCAATTTTAAGTAGGCGGAATCAATGAAATTATAAAATATTTTTGTGACGAACAAAGTCGCCAGTAACAGCCTTAACCGTGCTACTTAAAATCGGCATAGTAGGTCGCCGCTAATAGGCGCGACAAGCCAGGCCAACTTTTTGGGGCGACAGTAAGGCTTTTAGTGGCTACTCTGGGCGCTACAAAAACATTTTGTCCTTTCAAAAGCAAACTCTCTTTGCCACATTCCCCTTAGCTTTATGGCATTTTTAGTTGCCCAAATACTATTCTTTTTGAGATAACTCATATTTTATTTTCTTTAAATATATATCAAAAATCAAATTCAATAAATGTTTGTTTTGAGTTCCTAATTGAAAATATTATTTATGCGCATCTATTTAATATAAGATGTTTGTTTAATATTTCTTTTCTCCAAGAAGTATAGAGTATATTGCTCTTTTTGAATCTCGGAATAAATTACTGATTTGAGAACTAAACCAATGCATGTTTTTGTTCTGTGAGCATGCATGCCGTTTTGTGATGAACTTTGGTGCAATTATGGTTAATTTGAAGTATGGGGTATCATTCATAAAATTCATCGTGGAAAACTCTCTGCTTATGCCCGAGGATTAGGTTTAAATGCTTGTGTATTTTTTTCTTATCTATTTGCTTTATGTATAATTGTATACGAGTTAACCCACGATTTTTCGCAACAGTATACATATAAAGAGAGAAAAGATATAATTTTTTCACAAAGTAGATAATTATATTTTCCCCACAGGCAATAAATCATAGTACAACAACTTATACTACGTACTAACTATTTTTTCTTAATCAAACCAACACTCAGGTTGATGGGGGATTTACCACTATAACAACAATGATGACCCAGTAAAAAATCTCACTAGTGGGGTCTCGGGAAGGTAGTGTGTCCGCTGTAATGACCCAACCGGTCATTTTGACTTTTAGTACCTCGTTCTCCTAAATAAAACTCCTTGTATGTGCTTTTATTAATTTATGACTTGCGGGGATGGTTGGTTCGAGATTTGGAGGTGTTCGGGATTTGGAGGTGTTCGGGTTGAAATCGGAACACTTGGTTCCTTAAGTTTGCCTTAAAATGCTGTCACGACCCCAAAACCTAGCGTGTCGTGATGGCGCCTATCGGTGGTACTAGGCAAGCCGACCTTCCCAAAAATACTTTCAAACTAAATATAAAAGTAATGTAAAGCTTTCCATATCAGAAATTTTTTATAAAATCAAATTTAAACTCAAATTTGGAACAAAGTGCGGAAAAACGAGTCCCAAACATCGGGGTATCACCAAGTCATGAGCGTATAAGTATTTAAAACTATTACAGCCAATGTCTAAATATCAGTACAAAACGGCAAGAAAAGTTTAATAGTTTAAACTAAAATATGATGGAAAAGTTTAAATAAATAACATGCTAAATAGGTTGATTACATAGAAAAATTGAGGAATATTCTGCAATTAAGTGGAGCAGCTTGCAAATAGCACTACGGTTTTGTTAAAGTAGGGATCAAGGTACTAAACGTTATTGAATTTCAATTGGGATAAAGATGGTCGGACATATTAATGATGCGTCAAATTGGATAAAGGTAATGCCAAAAAAATATATTATGTACACAATCAAATTATAGTAAATTGTCGTAATTATGGCAACTATAAATATCATGACACGTAAAATTACACTTACCGTATATAAATTCGATAGGATAGAATTTAAGTTTAACACAGTAACGGGGCAAAGAAAAAATTACACAATCCGATCACTTATAAAGTAATTATAGATAAATTTCTTTAATAAATATGAACTATTACTATGTTAAAAATGGAAACTATACCTCGATAATTATCGGAATCAAGCTAAGGAATTATAAAAAAGATTTACACAATTATAAGGTATGCTATAGGTAATCTTTACGATAAACATGCATTAACTATTTCTATGTTAAAATGGAAATATACCGTGCTATGACATGTAAAACAACACATTGATAGTTATCGGAATCGAGCTAAGGCATTATAATTTGCCTATGCATATAAACCATCCGTCTTTAACCAACATTATCATTACTCAAACCATATTATTTCACATATAATACCAAAGCTACCGAGCAAAACAGTTGTTACACTCATTCTCTCATGGCTAAACTGATTAGTTTAAGTGTGTATTTTCTTTTGCTCCCTATCTTTCTTTTGGAATTTAGGTTAAAGCTACTGTGTTCTGCCGAACTCGTAGGCAGAACTGCAGCTCCCACCCTGCTTAGCGTAACCCTATCTCAAGCTGAAAATGCTCATAAGGAGATTTTAGCTATGAATATAAGTTCATTCAATGAGTTAGGGAAGTTGGCTTGGGCTGATTGCTTAAAGCTTTATGAAGATACTTTTTATCAACTTAACAAATCCATCAACAACTCTGGTAAGACAAATGATGTTCAAACATGGCTAAGTGCAGCTATGGGTAATCATCAAATATGCTTAAATGGATTCCATGATTTTCAATTATCATCACATTTGGAGAAATTTCCCTCTGTGTTAAATGATTTCTCCGAAAACCTTTGCAACTCTCTTGCCATAAACAAAGCCACGGCTATACCTTCAGCTTCACTATCAACAAATCCCCAACTTAAGGGCCGACGTTTACTTAGGGGCGGAGTTGCATGGTCTGAAGCGGGTTCAACTGAATCTCATACCGGTAAGAAAATGTGAATCCCCTTAAACATGGGGGAAATTGTTAGTATATTGGTAAATAATGTGATTCTAAATTTTCTTTAAGTCGAAAGTTTGAATTCCAAGTGTTATATTCTTAGTTCTAACATAATTTATAAATTCCCTTATTAGGATTCCTGACTTCACCCGACAAGAAACCTTTACAGCAAGGAACTCCAATAAAGGCCGATATCGTGGTGGCTCAAGATGGTTCTGGGAATTATCACACTATTTCTGAAGCTTTAGCTGCAGTAAATAGCATGAGGAATGGCACAGGGAGATTTGTGATATATGTGAAAAGAGGTAATTATACAGAATATGTGGAGATCGAGAATACTATGAATAATTTGATGTTCATTGGAGATGGGATTGATGCTACAATTATCAGTGGCAATAGAAGTAATGGTACTGGCTATTCAACTTTTGGTTCTGCAACTTTCGGTAAGTTTATTGTAATGTTTTTAGAGAAATTCTCAATGGGTTATTGAATTTATAATTAAACAATTAAATTTATTTAAATAAGAGATAAAAAAGAAGAACAAGAGTTAATTATTGCACTATATATATTCATTAGTTCCTCTCGCCTGCATGCATCAATTATATTTCCATGCACGTACACTTTAATACAACACTTTATGTATAAGAAATTTAAGACAAGGGCTGATTGATTTTCTTATTCCAAATACAAAACAAATCCACTTAATTGGTCAATATATAGTACATCAATAAAAGAAACGTATTACGTACCAAAGTATACCAATTGCATGCATCTTGTCAAATTTTCATCAATAATATAATATGATCAATCTCACACACACACACACTCACACACACACATATATACATACATTCATACATACATATTTCAAATACCAACAAGAAATTAAGTATAATAAACAGTGTTTTATTTACATAAAGTCAATAAAAGGGTTTCTTAATTAGATTCTAAACCGTACTAATTGTTTTGACCTTTATTTTGTGTTTTCTATTTATGCCTTAGGTGTTTCTGGAGGTGGCTTCATTGCTAAGGATATAACCTTTGAAAATACAGCAGGACCTGAAAATGGCCAAGCAGTTGCTCTTCGTTCTGACTCAGATTTATCAGTATATTATCGTTGCAGTTTCAAAGGGTACCAAGACACCTTATATGTACACAAACAACGACAGTTTTATCGCGATTGTGACATATATGGGACAGTAGATTTCATATTTGGAGACGCAGCTGCAGTGTTCCAAAATTGCAATATTTACGTAAGAAAGCCAAAGAGTGGTCAGTCAAACACTATCACAGCGCAAGGAAAAACATATCCTTATGAAAATACTGGAATTATAATACATAATTCTCATATAACAGCAGCATCAGACCTAAGACCTGTGCAAGATTTGTTTAAGAGTTATCTTGGTAGGCCGTGGAAGAATTACTGAACAACAGTATTTATGAAGAGTAATATTGATGGCCTAATTGATGCAACTGGTTGGTTACCCTGGAGTGGAGATTTCCTACAAACTTTGTACTATGGTGAGTACAATAATACTGGAGCTGGTGCAGGAACTGGTGGTAGGGTAAATTGGCCAGGGTACCACGTGATAACGAACGTTACTGAAGCTGAAAAATTCTCTGTAGGGAACTTCTTGGCCGGAGACTCATGGCTTCCGGCCACTGGAGTTCCCTACACATCTAGCATATATATATATATATATATATATATATATATATATATATATATATATATATATATATATATATATTTCCTTTAGAAAGATATAGTATAGATTTCCTTTTTTTTTAATTAGTATTTGGTTTAACATCATGTAAATTTGGTACTTAGGTGATGTCAATGAGAAGATGAATGCATATATAAATATAATTTTAGTTTATTGTTATTATTATAAGTCTGGCATTTTATTAATTTTTGTGTTTCAATTTATGTGTCTTACTTAATCTATTTAAAAATAACAATCATTTTTCTATATTTAATTAGTAGTATGTTTTCTAAACATTGGCATCGGATGAACTATAAATTTATATGAGGGGATTCAAAAGTATTATAAGATGTCACAGTTGGAATTTGAACCTATGACCTAAAGCGAATTTGAACTTTACTACGAAACTTGACTCTCTTTTTTTCATGTACAAGGGGAGTAAAAAGCTCACATATAACTGAATTTTTTGGGTGAAGGTGTTCGGTTGAATTCACTTCATACTACTTAGTTCTGACGTTGTTTCTAACATTCTCATTTTATCCTTAATGATATTTCAAATTTCACGACGTGTTTACCACACAATTCAAATGATCTTTTTGATATGCTATACACATTTTATTTAAGATTGTAAAATTAAAAATATCTTTATAATATTCTTAAACTTTGAGTTCAGTTGTCAAAGTGTAAAATGACCGAATGAATTACTTGTCTTCGCAAAAATATAATCTGTTTTAAGAGAAGGCTGGTACAAGAATCCGCATTCCTGCTAAAAGTTGGCCTTAATTCCTTTCCCTAATGTATCATTTATGATCAAAATTAAGAACTTTGAATCTCCAATTCGGAATCAAGCCGCATAAAGTGTAACAAAGGGAGTACGTACTATGCAACAAGTAACTCTCATGTCAATAGTCTTTTAACGATTTATGTTGATTAAGTCGTTTTCCATGCATGTCTTACTCCATCGGTCCTTATTTATGTGATATTTTTCATTTCTCGTAAGTCAATTTAACTAATCTTTAAAAAAGTTACATTAAATTAGATCAGTTTAATATTTTAAAATTAAAATTTAGATACTCAAAACTATATATAAAAACTATAAGTTATAATTTTTCTCATGTAAATATGATAAAAAAATTTATAGTTTAAAATATCAATTAAAGTTCATATAATTTAAATCTCAAGAAGCGAAATAGTCACATACATTGAGGCGGAAGGATCGTAAAAAAAAATTAGATATTCATTTTTCAGTTATGTTTGATGAGATGGACGAGGCAATGATAAAGGTTCTGTGCTCATGTCTCGTTAATGAAGTGTTTCTTAAATATTATTTCTATTCTGAACTAACTTTTTTAAATATTATTTCTTGAACTAACTTTTTTGGTCATGGTGCAGACAATCAGTAGTTTCAAATGTGTTCCTCTAATTCTTCATACACCATGGTAAATATTTTCTTGAAACTCATTATCTTCCTCTTTATTGCTTTTACTTTTCTCTCTCTTTTATTTTATTACTAAATAACCGCTGAAATTTTACATGATAGTATGCCTTAAATATATTTTTTTTTGTTGAGGTGTTTATTTCTTTGCCATGCACGTTCATTAAATTTCTAACTTTGGCCCTCTTGCTCATTCTTAGCTTAACAAATGCTAGCATATCATGTGCAAGATTAATTAGCAACGCAAACAGTTTTAATGTCCTTGATTATGGAGCTACTGCTGATGGAATTACTGACAATTCTTAAGTAAGTCTTGTTTAATTTATATGTTCTTTCCTTTTATTACCATTAACTACAATATATATATATATATATATATATATATATATATATATATATATATATATATATATATTCTTTTTTCGCTTTAGTATATTGATTAAAGAATTATTTTCGTTTATTCCTCCTAATAAGATATTTTTACTTAATCCTGTAATGTTTAGTGGCCCCTGCAATTCTGGCAACATCAAATTTGTGGTATATTAAGAACTTGAATATATTCCTTTTTTTTTTTTTTTGAAAAGAGTCGTAACAAATACTCCCTATATATGTTCTACTTAATGCGACAAATTTACTCTTTGAAAAGTCAAAAAAAAAAAAAAATCTTTGAGCATGTTTTTCTTAAATGCTTTTTAAATATATTGAATAACTAACTATTGTGGCTTATTATATTTTTTATATAATTTCTAAATATGTAAATTTTATTTCAAAAGAAAAAGTTAAAAACTTTATGCTCAAATTCATACTGAAAATTAGTCTATTTAACTCACATTTCGAATTATGTCACATAAAGTGGAACGAAGGGAGTAGTATTAAATCATTAATATTTTCTTAATTCCTATTACTCCTCGTATATATAGATATCAGGGAAACTTGTTGCACCAAACTCACCTAGTATATGGAGTGGACAAGATGCTAGTCAATGGTTGGCTTTCAAATATGTTAGTGGTTTATATGTTGATGGCTTGGGAACCATTGATGGCCAAGGAAAAGAATGGTGGGATCAATCTTGTAGACACCATCCTAATTTGGTATGGTATTTTCTCGACTCTTTTTTTATCTTTTACTTTAGTGAAAAGTAAATTATATTTCAAATAATTTGTCGTGTTTAGAAAATCAAAAGTATATATGTATGAAAATTAATTCAAGTAAGACATAATACTAATCTTCCCTCATGATTAATGTTATTAGTTATGTATTCACAATTTTACACTCCTTTTGTTTTTCAGCAAGGATGCACAAAATTAGCTCCTACTGTAAGTTTTCTCTTGACACCCTCTAATTTTAAATTTTTAATTAACTCTAAAGGCTCGTTTGGTACGAGGGATAATGGATAATTAATTTCGAAATTAATTTGATACGAGTCTATCTCACGTTTGGTTGGATAAAATCGCAGTATAACTAATCCTGAAATTAGTTATCCCTAGATTGTAGTGTTATTTTTATCCCTATAAGAGAGTGTGATAACAGTCCCATATAACTAATCCCGAAATAATTACTCCTGGGATAACTTGTTTCTGATCCCAACCAAACGATCCGTAAGAGAATTGATAAACTCCATTTAATTTCACTAATACGTAAATTATATTCCACAGGCCATGAAGTTCATTTCATGCAATAAAAGTTCCATAAGCAACATCAACTTTGTCAATAGTTCACAAACTCATATACTTGTTAGGGGTTGCAATGATTTCAAGGTCGATCATGTATTCATACAGTCTTCAGGATATTTTCCAAATACCGATGACATTCATATTCAATCTTCTCAATCTGTGACCATTACCAATTCTAATATAAGTTCCGGTACGTGTTCTTAACCTATATTGCTCGCACTCTTTAAAATTATTGTCGCCCTTGTGTTTGGGCTTGACTTGTTTAATTTGGCCTTGTGATGGACAGGGGATGATTGTATTTCGATTGGAGATCATAGTTCTTATGTTAATATATCCAATATCCATTGTGGACCAGGTCATGGTATAACTCAACTGGGAAAAATCAGAACAAGAATAAAAAAATTGACTTCTTATTAAATATATGAATAGGTTGGCACAGGATATGTACGAGATGTCCGATTTGAGAATCTTGAATTCGACTCTGTGGACAACCCTATTATTATTGACCAAAACTATTGTGATGTTCGAGGAACCTGCAAGGAAATGGTAATATAGCAATAAACTTGAACTGTAGTAATTCAGTGCCATGCACTGATATATAACACTGCAACTCCTAAAGGGAAAGTTACAGCATATTGTAAGAATGCTCATGGCCAACAGTATGGAATTGAACCTGATGGTCCTTGTTTAATTACACTGTAGGTCTTTGTAGGAACCTGTAAACTTTAAATTATGGATCCGTTTCTGCACATTTAGCCTCTAAATATATGAAGTAGGAGTTCTAGTTAAAATTAGAAAGATATATATATATAGATTTCGTTTTTTATAGTATTTGGTTTAATATGTAAAGTTGGTACGTAGGCGGAGTCAATGACAAGATGAATGCATATATAAAGTAATTCTATTTATTATGATTATTATAAGTCTGGTATTTTAATTACTCTCTCTATTTCTTTATTTCAATTTTATGTATCTTAATTTCAATTTTAAGTAAGCGGAATGAATGAAATTATAAAATGTTTTAGTGACGAACAGAGTCGCCAATAACAGCCTTAACCGTGCTACTTAAAATCAGCATAGTAGGTCACCGCTAAAAGGCACGACAAGCCAGACCAACTTTTTGGGGCGACAGTAAGGCTTTTAGTGGCGACTTTGGGCGCTGTGAGCACCTAATTTTTTACCGTGCTTGAATATTTCCCGCTCCCATCTTCCCAGACGTGTCCTCACTCCACTTTTCTTTGTCCCCCATGCTTGTCCCCCATACTTGTCCCGCATATTTTGTCCTCCATGCTTTGTCCCCTACACTTGGTCCCCTCTTCACTTTTCCTTGCCCCCCATGCTTGTCTCCTCACTCACAAACTCCATACCACTCTCCCTACCCATTTAAAACAGCCCAATTCCTTTCTTCTGAAAAGAGGAAAAAATCACAGGACCCTCCCGTTTTGAAAACTAGCGTCCGCTCACCTTCATCTCCCTACTGCCACCTTCAACCAGCGGAAAACCACCCCAAAAACAACTTTCAAAACTCAGCAGAATTCCAGCTCCAAAACACACTCTAACACACTTAGCCATCATCCTTTACACTCTAAAGAAAAATACAACATCAGAGAGAAATAAAACAGTAGCTAAAATAGCTTTCAGTTCTCTCTTTGTACGTTCCAAAAATGAAACGAGTCTCCTTTGGTGTTTAGCTTCTATTTTTTTTGTCTGTTGGCTCAAGCATTATCTGGGTTGTTGGAGTTTTTGATATTCGCTGCTGCTGGGGTATTTGATTTGAATTTTTCTGCTGGCTTCTCGTCGTTGTTGCTCTAGCATTTCAACATTTAGGTATTTCTTCTTCTATTGTAGCTTTTGAATTGTTTCATATGAATAAAGAATGCATGGTTTTGGAGTCTTTATTTGAAATTATTCAACAGTCTTGATTCATCTTTGTTTGTCATATATGAATAATTTGAGCTATGGTAGTAAATATGGATGGCTGAAGCAATGAAGTACGTATATAGTTTTGAATTCATACTTGTCAAGTTTTTTTTTTAGTGTAGGTGCAGCAGTCCCTATTAAGGAAAGAATTGATTTTACTTCATTAAAAATCTTGGTAAAAATCTCCCATGATTGAACTTTACTTGAATATTTTCGTATATGGTTTATTGTTTCCTCGTAATGTTCATGTATACAAGGTTTGGTGGAAGTTGATACATTTTATGTCTACAGGCATAATTAGCTTAAAGATAATTGTGAAGTGTTTTTTTTTGTAAGAATCTACTGCCTAAATTCTTGTCATGGAAATAATTTGTTCATATCTTCCTGTATGCATGTTTAGGCTAGTTTATTTTATATTAATAGGTTACTTCTTTTAAATACTTATTATTAGTTATAAAAATATGATTTTTGTCTTCAATCAACCATCAATGGCCAGTAAGGGATAGCAATTGGCCTTTGAATAAGTGCTGGAATTTAGGAAAATATAAAGGGACATGAGACTCAAATAGTCTGTTTTGGTGGTGATCAATTAAAGAAGAGAGTTGGGCCAAGTAAATTTCAGCAGCTACCCATTTTCTTTTAGTAATAAAGGTTGGCCCAAGTTTAACACCATGGTTGTTCACATAATTACTTTCCAATAGAAAAAATAAATTTGTTCTGTAATTAGAATAACTCATTAACTTAATCACCTTAATAATTAATTCAAGCTACTAGGCAACTAGTAGGCGTGCTTTAACCTCTTTTTTTTATTCACGAACTCGCTTGTGTAGCGTGATGTTTAACTTACATTAAATTAGTTTCAATAATCTCATACCATACCCATTAGTTTTAGTTAAATTTTTTTTAATTTAATTAATCCTTTGCTAAAATTACGGATTTGCTTGCGTAGCGCGATAGTTGATAAAAATAATTTTCAAGAATTAATTTGCTCAAATGTAGTAATTTCTTTAAAGTATTACAAATAATTGATTGTCATAATTTCGGATACGCTTGCGAGTCGCAATTATGATAGGTTAATTAATTTTGTTATTCGATCATGCATTCGCCTGTGTAGCGTGGTTATGTCAACACGTTTTGTTTTTTTATAAAAAAAATTAATAAAAATAAAAAATAAAAAGCGATTAGGTAAAAATATGAAAACCAATAAATCACAGTTTATTCCAAATTAATTCAAGCCAAATTGTAGTCAATAAAGCGACCGTGCTAGAACCACGGGACTCGGGGAATGCCTTACACCTTCTCCCCGGTCAACAGAATTCCTTACCCGGACTTTGTTTTCGCAGACCAATAATAATAGAGTCAAACCTTCCTTTGACTAGGGATTCAAATAAAAGGTGACTTGGAATACCCCAAAACTCAATTCCAAGTGGTGACTCTGTAAGTAAAATAATCCCTACTCAAGTTTGTCACTTTAATTGGAAAAACTCTTTAACCCAATTCATATGACACACCATTATCGTTTTGGGGTAGAAAAGGGGTGTGACAGCTCTGGCGACTCTGCTGGGGAACTTTCAAGAATTCGAGCTTGTTCATTGACTTCATTTGGCTTTATTAATTTTTGTATATATTGTGATTTATTTGAGCCTAATGTGTTACTTGTCGAGTTTTTACCGTTTTGATATTGTTGAACTGTACATATAAATTGTATCTTTCCTCGCATCCCTCTGAGTCTTCTGATAATTAGTTATGTTGTGTTTGCCTACCAGCATCACAAAATTTCTGTCTTGAGATAAAGTCAGTTAGCCTACCAGTTTCTGGTGAAGGATTTGGTCACACATGTTTAGGCGGGAGAGCCGTTAGCTAGCCAGTGCTGTTCTACTACTGGTAATGCTTGACGCTCCTCGGCTCGGGTTGTCTGCCCGGGTAAGCCAGGTCTAGATACCATCTCCTTTAGGATTTACAAACTTAGAAGAACAAGCCACAAGCAATGAATATCCCTAGTAGGTTACGCTTTATTTGCATCATGTGCATTTGACTTAGCAGCTATCGACACAAGGGTCGAGTTCTATTTTAGGACAAGTACCTTGTTGAGACCATTATGTCATGTTATGTGCTACTTGCCCATCTTGGTGCGATATGGCTGTGCTACAGGCACATATACTGCACACCCAAAAATTCTTAAACATGATATATTAGGCTTATGAGCCGAAACTAATTGCAACGGAAATATTTATGATAATTTATCGGTCTGAGACGAACTAGCATTGCTACATGCAAAATGACATGACCCCAAACAGAAGTGGGCAACCTTTTTTTCATGAGTAATTGTCTTGCTATCAATTGAAGACGTTTAATCAAATACTTTACAACGCCATTTTGAGTGTGAACGTGAGCTACAGGATATTTCACTTTTATCCCAATTAATAAACAATAAACAATATATTTCCTTTAGAAAGATATAGTATAGATTTCCTTTTTTTTTAATTAGTATTTGGTTTAACATCATGTAAATTTGGTACTTAGGTGATGTCAATGAGAAGATGAATGCATATATAAATATAATTTTAGTTTATTGTTATTATTATAAGTCTGGCATTTTATTAATTTTTGTGTTTCAATTTATGTGTCTTACTTAATCTATTTAAAAATAACAATCATTTTTCTATATTTAATTAGTAGTATGTTTTCTAAACATTGGCATCGGATGAACTATAAATTTATATGAGGGGATTCAAAAGTATTATAAGATGTCACAGTTGGAATTTGAACCTATGACCTAAAGCGAATTTGAACTTTACTACGAAACTTGACTCTCTTTTTTTCATGTACAAGGGGAGTAAAAAGCTCACATATAACTGAATTTTTTGGGCGAAGGTGTTCGGTTGAATTCACTTCATACTACTTAGTTCTGACGTTGTTTCTAACATTCTCATTTTATCCTTAATGATATTTCAAATTTCACGACGTGTTTACCACACGATTCAAATGATCTTTTTGATATGCTATACACATTTTATTTAAGATCGTAAAATTAAAAATATCTTTATAATATTCTTAAACTTTGAGTTCAGTTGTCAAAGTGTAAAATGACCGAATGAATTACTTGTCTTCGCAAAAATATAATCTGTTTTAAGAGAAGGCTGGTACAAGAATCCGCATTCCTGCTAAAAGTTGGCCTTAATTTCTTTCCCTAATGTATCATTTATGCTCAAAATTAAGAACTTTGAATCTCCAATTCGGAATCAAGCCGCATAAAGTGTAACAAAGGGAGTACGTACTATGCAACAAGTAACTCTCATGTCAATAGTCTTTTAACGATTTATGTTGATTAAGTCGTTTTCCATGCATGTCTTACTCTATCGGTCCTTATTTATGTGATATTTTTCATTTCTCGTAAGTCAATTTAACTAATCTTTAAAAAAGTTACATTAAATTAGATGAGTTTAATATTTTAAAATTAAAATTCAGATATTCAAAATTATATATAAAAACTATAAGTTATAATTTTTCTCATGTAAATATGATAAAAAAATTTATAGTTTAAAATATCAATTAAAGTTCATATAATTTAAATCTCAAGAAGCGAAATGGTCACATACATTGAGGTGGAAGGATCGTAAAAAAAAATTAGATATTCATTTTTCAGTTATGTTTGATGAGATGGACGAGGCAATGATAAAGGTTCTGTGCTCATGTCTCGTTAATGAAGTGTTTCTTAAATAATAAGGTTTTTGTGCTCATATCCTGTTAAATTTTTGAGTTTATAGTTATAGATTGACTGTGTGAAAATATTTATATAATCAATTCATTTTTAAAAAACCAAATGCAAGTTTATTTAATACAATATTGATTGGTAACCTAAATCCGATATTGTTCAACACTATTATTAATAGAAAAAGTTAGCAAGAAATTAAAAGAAGGAAAATTTCTTCTTTCCATCCTCAACGACGAATCTATTAGGACACTTATATGCTTGTATCTATCTCTTACACGAGATATATGCTTAATTTACTACTATTTAGCTTTTATATATACATTCGTCTTTCTTATACTTATAAGCAGACTGTTACTGATGACACACTCACGACTCATCATATAAAACGATGTACTTATCTCGTATACATATTTCTCACTATATATAGATGTTAGATCACAATTGACAAAAATAATACTCTTGGAAAAAGGTATAGCTACTATCGTTTCTCATGCATGCACAATAATTTCTTTATTTTTCATTGCATACAAAATATAGCAACTTCTTACTGTACGATTGTTCGTTTGAAGTTAGTTTTTTTTTTTTTTTAATTCGTAGTAATGCCAAGGGTACGAGTCCAAATATTGCTACTTTAAGTTCTAAAAGCTTTGTTATAGTACTAAAAAACACATGCATGCCTTTATTATATAAAATTAAGGCCATTTCGTCCATCATTTTTCTTGTAAAGTTTTTTCTAAAGTTTAAAAGTTGTTCCTATTATTGACAATTTGGCATGTTAGTTCATTCCTAGAGAAGCTAATTTCTGTAAAGTTTAAAAGTTGTTCTAGTCCTCACTAGATTTTTTAAATTTCTTCTTATACAGTTAAATATTATTTCTATTCTGATAATTTTGAGAAATATTTTTTTAAATTTGTTTTTTATAACACCTTGAACTAACTTTTTTGGTCATGGTGCAGACAATCAGTAGTTTCAAATGTGTTCCTCTAATTCTTCATACACCATGGTAAATATTTTCTTGAAACTCATTATCTTCCTCTTTATTGCTTTTACTTTTCTCTCTCTTTTATTTTATTACTAAATAACCGCTGAAATTTTACATGATAGTATGCCTTAAATATATATTTTTTTGTTGAGGTGTTTATTTCTTTGCCATGCACGTTCATTAAATTTCTAACTTTCTGCATGCATATTCTGTTCTTTTTTTTTTCTTTTCCTTTTCCTTTTTTTGTAGAAAACTTTGGCCCTCTTGCTCATTCTTAGCTTAACAAATGCTAGCATATCATGTGCAAGATTAATTAGCAACGCAAACAGTTTTAATGTCCTTGATTATGGAGCTACTGCTGATGGAATTACTGACAATTCTAAAGTAAGTCTTGTTTAATTTATATGTTCTTTCCTTTTATTACCATTAACTACAATATATATATATATATATATATATATATATATATATATATATATATATATATATATATATATATATATATATATATATATATATTTCTATTTTCGCTTTAGTATATTGATTAAAGAATTATTTTCGTTTATTTCCAGGCTTTCCTTAATGCATGGAACCATGCATGTTCGTCATCAGCTCGATCTCCTGAACTGATTATTCCTCCTAATAAGATATTTTTACTTAATCCTGTAATGTTTAGTGGCCCCTGCAATTCTGGCAACATCAAATTTGTGGTATATTAAGAACTTGAATATATTCCTTTTTTTTTTTTTTTTGAAAAGAGTCGTAACAAATACTCCCTATATATGTTCTACTTAATGCGACAAATTTACTCTTTGAAAAGTCAAAAAAAAAAAAAAATCTTTGAGCATGTTTTTCTTAAATGCTTTTTAAATATATTGAATAACTAACTATTGTGGCTTATTATATTTTTTATATAATTTCTAAATATGTAAATTTTATTTCAAAAGAAAAAGTTAAAAACTTTATGCTCAAATTCATACTGAAAATTAGTCTATTTAACTCACATTTCGAATTATGTCACATAAAGTGGAACGAAGGGAGTAGTATTAAATCATTAATATTTTCTTAATTCCTATTACTCCTCGTATATAGAGATATCAGGGAAACTTGTTGCACCAAACTCACCTAGTATATGGAGTGGACAAGATGCTAGTCAATGGTTGGCTTTCAAATATGTTAGTGGTTTATATGTTGATGGCTTGGGAACCATTGATGGCCAAGGAAAAGAATGGTGGGATCAATCTTGTAGACACCATCCTAATTTGGTATGGTATTTTCTCGACTCTTTTTTTATCTTTTACTTTAGTGAAAAGTAAATTATATTTCAAATAATTTGTCGTGTTTAGAAAATCAAAAGTATATATGTATGAAAATTAATTCAAGTAAGACATAATACTAATCTTCCCTCATGATTAATGTTATTAGTTATGTATTCACAATTTTACACTCCTTTTGTTTTTCAGCAAGGATGCACAAAATTAGCTCCTACTGTAAGTTTTCTCTTGACACCCTCTAATTTTAAATTTTTAATTAACTCTAAAGACTCGTTTGGTACGAGGGATAATGGATAATTAATTTCGGAATTAATTTGATACGAGTTTATCTCACGTTTGGTTGGATAAAATCGCAGTATAACTAATCCTGAAATTAGTTATCCCTAGATTGTAGTGTTATTTTTATCCCTATAAGAGAGTGTGATAACAGTCCCAGATAACTAATCCCGAAATAATTACTCCTGGGATAACATGTTTCTGATCCCAACCAAACGACCCGTAAGAGAATTGATAAACTCCATTTAATTTCACTAATACGTAAATTATATTCCACAGGCCATGAAGTTCATTTCATGCAATAAAAGTTCCATAAGCAACATCAACTTTGTCAATAGTTCACAAACTCATATACTTGTTAGGGGTTGCAATGATTTCAAGGTCGATCATGTATTTATACAGTCTCCAGGATATTCTCCAAATACCGATGGCATTCATATTCAATCTTCTCAATCTGTGACCATTACCAATTCTAATATAAGTTCCGGTACGTGTTCTTAACCTATATTGCTCGCACTCTTCAAAATTATTGTCGCCCTTGTGTTTGGGCTTGACTTGTTTAATTTGGCCTTGTGATGGACAGGGGATGATTGTATTTCGATTGGAGATCATAGCTCTTATGTTAATATATCCGATATCCATTGTGGACCAGGTCATGGTATAAGGTTGTTTCTGATTCTCTAAAGTACTTAATTACTTAATACGTATTTTTTTAATAAGTCAAGATTATATTCCAAAAGTCCTAATGTTAATTGTACTGCTTATATATTGATCACAGCATTGGAAGCTTAGGAAAAAGTGGTAATTTTGCTCAAGTAGAGAATATCAATGTGAGGAATTCTTTCTTCTCTGGAACAACAAATGGAGCTCGTATCAAGACATGGCAGGTACATATAATGTAGATATATATATATATATATATATATATATATAGTTCTTATGTTAATATATCCAATATCCATTGTGGACCAGGTCATGGTATAACTCAACTGGGAAAAATCAGAACAAGAATAAAAAAATTGACTTCTTATTAAATATATGAATAGGTTGGCACAGGATATGTACGAGATGTCCGATTTGAGAATCTTGAATTCGACTCTGTGGACAACCCTATTATTATTGACCAAAACTATTGTGATGTTCGAGGAACCTGCAAGGAAATGGTAATACAAGTTAACTTTTTTTTTTTTTTTGCATATGTATACATAGTTCGAATTAATATTGAACTCATGAGTGTTTTTTTTTTTTCATCACAGCCAACAGGAGTACACATTAGCAATGTTGTTTATGAAAACATGACAGGAACATCAAGTACAGATATAGCAATAAACTTGAACTGTAGTAATTCAGTGCCATGCACTGATATAACACTGCAACATATACAGCTAACATCAGCAACTCCTAAAGGGAAAGTTACAGCATATTGTAAGAATGCTCATGGCCAACAGTATGGAATTGAACCTGATGGTCCTTGTTTAATTACATCGTAGGTCTTTGTAGGAACCTGTAAACCTTAAATTATGGATCCGTTTCTGCACATTTAGCCTCTAAATATATGAAGTAGGAGTTCTAGTTAAAATTAGATATAGATATATATATATATATAGTTTTCGTTTTTTTATAGTATTTGGTTTAATATGTAAAGTTGGTACGTAGGCGGAGTCAATGACAAGATGGATGCATATATAAAGTAATTTCATTTATTGTGATTATTATAAGTCTGGTATTTTAATTACTCTCTCTATTTCTTTGTTTCAATTTTATGTATCTTAATTCAATTTTAAGTAGGCGGAATCAATGAAATTATAAAATATTTTTGTGACGAACAAAGTCGCCAGTAACAGCCTTAACCGTGCTACTTAAAATCGGCATAGTAGGTCGCCGCTAATAGGCGCGACAAGCCAGGCCAACTTTTTGGGGCGACAGTAAGGCTTTTAGTGGCTACTCTGGGCGCTACAAAAACATTTTGTCCTTTCAAAAGCAAACTCTCTTTGCCACATTCCCCTTAGCTTTATGGCATTTTTAGTTGCCCAAATACTATTCTTTTTGAGATAACTCATATTTTATTTTCTTTAAATATATATCAAAAATCAAATTCAATAAATGTTTGTTTTGAGTTCCTAATTGAAAATATTATTTATGCGCATCTATTTAATATAAGATGTTTGTTTAATATTTCTTTTCTCCAAGAAGTATAGAGTATATTGCTCTTTTTGAATCTCGGAATAAATTACTGATTTGAGAACTAAACCAATGCATGTTTTTGTTCTGTGAGCATGCATGCCGTTTTGTGATGAACTTTGGTGCAATTATGGTTAATTTGAAGTATGGGGTATCATTCATAAAATTCATCGTGGAAAACTCTCTGCTTATGCCCGAGGATTAGGTTTAAATGCTTGTGTATTTTTTTCTTATCTATTTGCTTTATGTATAATTGTATACGAGTTAACCCACGATTTTTCGCAACAGTATACATATAAAGAGAGAAAAGATATAATTTTTTCACAAAGTAGATAATTATATTTTCCCCACAGGCAATAAATCATAGTACAACAACTTATACTACGTACTAACTATTTTTTCTTAATCAAACCAACACTCAGGTTGATGGGGGATTTACCACTATAACAACAATGATGACCCAGTAAAAAATCTCACTAGTGGGGTCTCGGGAAGGTAGTGTGTCCGCTGTAATGACCCAACCGGTCATTTTGACTTTTAGTACCTCGTTCTCCTAAATAAAACTCCTTGTATGTGCTTTTATTAATTTATGACTTGCGGGGATGGTTGGTTCGAGATTTGGAGGTGTTCGGGATTTGGAGGTGTTCGGGTTGAAATCGGAACACTTGGTTCCTTAAGTTTGCCTTAAAATGCTGTCACGACCCCAAAACCTAGCGTGTCGTGATGGCGCCTATCGGTGGTACTAGGCAAGCCGACCTTCCCAAAAATACTTTCAAACTAAATATAAAAGTAATGTAAAGCTTTCCATATCAGAAATTTTTTATAAAATCAAATTTAAACTCAAATTTGGAACAAAGTGCGGAAAAACGAGTCCCAAACATCGGGGTATCACCAAGTCATGAGCGTATAAGTATTTAAAACTATTACAGCCAATGTCTAAATATCAGTACAAAACGGCAAGAAAAGTTTAATAGTTTAAACTAAAATATGATGGAAAAGTTTAAATAAATAACATGCTAAATAGGTTGATTACATAGAAAAATTGAGGAATATTCTGCAATTAAGTGGAGCAGCTTGCAAATAGCACTACGGTTTTGTTAAAGTAGGGATCAAGGTACTAAACGTTATTGAATTTCAATTGGGATAAAGATGGTCGGACATATTAATGATGCGTCAAATTGGATAAAGGTAATGCCAAAAAAATATATTATGTACACAATCAAATTATAGTAAATTGTCGTAATTATGGCAACTATAAATATCATGACACGTAAAATTACACTTACCGTATATAAATTCGATAGGATAGAATTTAAGTTTAACACAGTAACGGGGCAAAGAAAAAATTACACAATCCGATCACTTATAAAGTAATTATAGATAAATTTCTTTAATAAATATGAACTATTACTATGTTAAAAATGGAAACTATACCTCGATAATTATCGGAATCAAGCTAAGGAATTATAAAAAAGATTTACACAATTATAAGGTATGCTATAGGTAATCTTTACGATAAACATGCATTAACTATTTCTATGTTAAAATGGAAATATACCGTGCTATGACATGTAAAACAACACATTGATAGTTATCGGAATCGAGCTAAGGCATTATAATTTGCCTATGCATATAAACCATCCGTCTTTAACCAACATTATCATTACTCAAACCATATTATTTCACATATAATACCAAAGCTACCGAGCAAAACAGTTGTTACACTCATTCTCTCATGGCTAAACTGATTAGTTTAAGTGTGTATTTTCTTTTGCTCCCTATCTTTCTTTTGGAATTTAGGTTAAAGCTACTGTGTTCTGCCGAACTCGTAGGCAGAACTGCAGCTCCCACCCTGCTTAGCGTAACCCTATCTCAAGCTGAAAATGCTCATAAGGAGATTTTAGCTATGAATATAAGTTCATTCAATGAGTTAGGGAAGTTGGCTTGGGCTGATTGCTTAAAGCTTTATGAAGATACTTTTTATCAACTTAACAAATCCATCAACAACTCTGGTAAGACAAATGATGTTCAAACATGGCTAAGTGCAGCTATGGGTAATCATCAAATATGCTTAAATGGATTCCATGATTTTCAATTATCATCACATTTGGAGAAATTTCCCTCTGTGTTAAATGATTTCTCCGAAAACCTTTGCAACTCTCTTGCCATAAACAAAGCCACGGCTATACCTTCAGCTTCACTATCAACAAATCCCCAACTTAAGGGCCGACGTTTACTTAGGGGCGGAGTTGCATGGTCTGAAGCGGGTTCAACTGAATCTCATACCGGTAAGAAAATGTGAATCCCCTTAAACATGGGGGAAATTGTTAGTATATTGGTAAATAATGTGATTCTAAATTTTCTTTAAGTCGAAAGTTTGAATTCCAAGTGTTATATTCTTAGTTCTAACATAATTTATAAATTCCCTTATTAGGATTCCTGACTTCACCCGACAAGAAACCTTTACAGCAAGGAACTCCAATAAAGGCCGATATCGTGGTGGCTCAAGATGGTTCTGGGAATTATCACACTATTTCTGAAGCTTTAGCTGCAGTAAATAGCATGAGGAATGGCACAGGGAGATTTGTGATATATGTGAAAAGAGGTAATTATACAGAATATGTGGAGATCGAGAATACTATGAATAATTTGATGTTCATTGGAGATGGGATTGATGCTACAATTATCAGTGGCAATAGAAGTAATGGTACTGGCTATTCAACTTTTGGTTCTGCAACTTTCGGTAAGTTTATTGTAATGTTTTTAGAGAAATTCTCAATGGGTTATTGAATTTATAATTAAACAATTAAATTTATTTAAATAAGAGATAAAAAAGAAGAACAAGAGTTAATTATTGCACTATATATATTCATTAGTTCCTCTCGCCTGCATGCATCAATTATATTTCCATGCACGTACACTTTAATACAACACTTTATGTATAAGAAATTTAAGACAAGGGCTGATTGATTTTCTTATTCCAAATACAAAACAAATCCACTTAATTGGTCAATATATAGTACATCAATAAAAGAAACGTATTACGTACCAAAGTATACCAATTGCATGCATCTTGTCAAATTTTCATCAATAATATAATATGATCAATCTCACACACACACACACTCACACACACACATATATACATACATTCATACATACATATTTCAAATACCAACAAGAAATTAAGTATAATAAACAGTGTTTTATTTACATAAAGTCAATAAAAGGGTTTCTTAATTAGATTCTAAACCGTACTAATTGTTTTGACCTTTATTTTGTGTTTTCTATTTATGCCTTAGGTGTTTCTGGAGGTGGCTTCATTGCTAAGGATATAACCTTTGAAAATACAGCAGGACCTGAAAATGGCCAAGCAGTTGCTCTTCGTTCTGATTCAGATTTATCAGTATATTATCGTTGCAGTTTCAAAGGGTACCAAGACACCTTATATGTACACAAACAACGACAGTTTTATCGCGATTGTGACATATATGGGACAGTAGATTTCATATTTGGAGACGCAGCTGCAGTGTTCCAAAATTGCAATATTTACGTAAGAAAGCCAAAGAGTGGTCAGTCAAACACTATCACAGCGCAAGGAAAAACATATCCTTATGAAAATACTGGAATTATAATACATAATTCTCATATAACAGCAGCATCAGACCTAAGACCTGTGCAAGATTTGTTTAAGAGTTATCTTGGTAGGCCGTGGAAGAATTACTCAACAACAGTGTTTATGAAGAGTAATATTGATGGCCTAATTGATGCAACTGGTTGGTTACCCTGGAGTGGAGATTTCCTACAAACTTTGTACTATGGTGAGTACAATAATACTGGAGCTGGTGCAGGAACTGGTGGTAGGGTAAATTGGCCAGGGTACCACGTGATAACGAACGTTACTGAAGCTGAAAAATTCTCTGTAGGGAACTTCTTGGCCGGAGACTCATGGCTTCCGGCCACTGGAGTTCCCTACACATCTAGCATCTGAATATATATATATATAAACAATATATTTCCTTTAGAAAGATATAGTATAGATTTCCTTTTTTTTTAATTAGTATTTGGTTTAACATCATGTAAATTTGGTACTTAGGTGATGTCAATGAGAAGATGAATGCATATATAAATATAATTTTAGTTTATTGTTATTATTATAAGTCTGGCATTTTATTAATTTTTGTGTTTCAATTTATGTGTCTTACTTAATCTATTTAAAAATAACAATCATTTTTCTATATTTAATTAGTAGTATGTTTTCTAAACATTGGCATCGGATGAACTATAAATTTATATGAGGGGATTCAAAAGTATTATAAGATGTCACAGTTGGAATTTGAACCTATGACCTAAAGCGAATTTGAACTTTACTACGAAACTTGACTCTCTTTTTTTCATGTACAAGGGGAGTAAAAAGCTCACATATAACTGAATTTTTTGGGCGAAGGTGTTCGGTTGAATTCACTTCATACTACTTAGTTCTGACGTTGTTTCTAACATTCTCATTTTATCCTTAATGATATTTCAAATTTCACGACGTGTTTACCACACGATTCAAATGATCTTTTTGATATGCTATACACATTTTATTTAAGATCGTAAAATTAAAAATATCTTTATAATATTCTTAAACTTTGAGTTCAGTTGTCAAAGTGTAAAATGACCGAATGAATTACTTGTCTTCGCAAAAATATAATCTGTTTTAAGAGAAGGCTGGTACAAGAATCCGCATTTCTGCTAAAAGTTGGCCTTAATTTCTTTCCCTAATGTATCATTTATGCTCAAAATTAAGAACTTTGAATCTCCAATTCGGAATCAAGCCGCATAAAGTGTAACAAAGGGAGTACGTACTATGCAACAAGTAACTCTCATGTCAATAGTCTTTTAACGATTTATGTTGATTAAGTCGTTTTCCATGCATGTCTTACTCCATCGGTCCTTATTTATGTGATATTTTTCATTTCTCGTAAGTCAATTTAACTAATCTTTAAAAAAGTTACATTAAATTAGATCAGTTTAATATTTTAAAATTAAAATTTAGATACTCAAAACTATATATAAAAACTATAAGTTATAATTTTTCTTATGTAAATATGATAAAAAAATTTATAGTTTAAAATATCAATTAAAGATCATATAATTTAAATCTCAAGAAGCGAAATGGTCACATACATTGAGGCGGAAGGATCGTAAAAAAAAATTAGATATTCATTTTTCAGTTATGTTTGATGAGATGGACGAGGCAATGATAAAGGTTCTGTGCTCATGTCTCGTTAATGAAGTGTTTCTTAAATAATAAGGTTTTTGTGCTCATATCCTGTTAAATTTTTGAGTTTATAGTTATAGATTGACTGTGTGAAAATATTTATATAATCAATTCATTTTTAAAAAACCAAATGCAAGTTTATTTAATACAATATTGATTGGTAACCTAAATCCGATATTGTTCAACATTATTATTAATAGAAAAAGTTAGCAAGAAATTAAAAGAAGGAAAATTTCTTCTTTCCATCCTCAACGACGAATCTATTAGGACACTTATATGCTTGTATCTATCTCTTACATGAGATATATGCTTAATTTACTACTATTTAGCTTTTATATATACATTCGTCTTTCTTATACTTATAAGCAGACTGTTACTAATGACACACTCAGGACTCATCATATAAAACGATGTACTTATCTCGTATACATATTTCTCACTATATATAGATGTTAGATCACAATTGACAAAAATAATACTCTTGGAAAAAGGTATAGCTACTATCGTTTCTCATGCATGCACAATAATTTCTTTATTTTTCATTGCATACAAAATATAGCAACTTCTTACTGTACGATTGTTCGTTTGAAGTTAGTTTTTTTTTTTTTTTAATTCGTAGTAATGCCAAGGGTACGAGTCCAAATATTGCTACTTTAAGTTCTAAAAGCTTTGTTATAGTACTAAAAAACACATGCATGCCTTTATTATATAAAATTAAGGCCATTTCGTCCATCATTTTTCTTGTAAAGTTTTTTCTAAAGTTTAAAAGTTGTTCCTATTATTGACAATTTGGCATGTTAGTTCATTCCTAGAGAAGCTAATTTCTGTAAAGTTTAAAAGTTGTTCTAGTCCTCACTAGATTTTTTAAATTTCTTCTTATACAGTTAAATATTATTTCTATTCTGATAATTTTGAGAAATATTTTTTTAAATTTGTTTTTTATAACACCTTGAACTAACTTTTTTGGTCATGGTGCAGACAATCAGTAGTTTCAAATGTGTTCCTCTAATTCTTCATACACCATGGTAAATATTTTCTTGAAACTCATTATCTTCCTCTTTATTGCTTTTACTTTTCTCTCTCTTTTATTTTATTACTAAATAACCGCTGAAATTTTACATGATAGTATGCCTTAAATATATATTTTTTTGTTGAGGTGTTTATTTCTTTGCCATGCACGTTCATTAAATTTCTAACTTTCTGCATGCATATTCTGTTCTTTTTTTTTTCTTTTCCTTTTCCTTTTTTTGTAGAAAACTTTGGCCCTCTTGCTCATTCTTAGCTTAACAAATGCTAGCATATCATGTGCAAGATTAATTAGCAACGCAAACAGTTTTAATGTCCTTGATTATGGAGCTACTGCTGATGGAATTACTGACAATTCTAAAGTAAGTCTTGTTTAATTTATATGTTCTTTCCTTTTATTACCATTAACTATATATGTTCTACTTAATGCGACAAATTTACTCTTTGAAAAGTCAAAAAAAAAAAAAAAAAACTTTGAGCATGTTTTTCTTAAATGCTTTTTAAATATATTGAATAACTAACTATTGTGGCTTATTATATTTTTTATATAATTTCTAAATATGTAAATTTTATTTCAAAAGAAAAAGTTAAAAACTTTATGCTCAAATTCATACTGAAAATTAGTCTATTTAACTCACATTTCGAATTATGTCACATAAAGTGGAACGAAGGGAGTAGTATTAAATCATTAATATTTTCTTAATTCCTATTACTCCTCGTATATATAGATATCAGGGAAACTTGTTGCACCAAACTCACCTAGTATATGGAGTGGACAAGATGCTAGTCAATGGTTGGCTTTCAAATATGTTAGTGGTTTATATGTTGATGGCTTGGGAACCATTGATGGCCAAGGAAAAGAATGGTGGGATCAATCTTGTAGACACCATCCTAATTTGGTATGGTATTTTCTCGACTCTTTTTTTATCTTTTACTTTAGTGAAAAGTAAATTATATTTCAAATAATTTGTCGTGTTTAGAAAATCAAAAGTATATATGTATGAAAATTAATTCAAGTAAGACATAATACTAATCTTCCCTCATGATTAATGTTATTAGTTATGTATTCACAATTTTACACTCCTTTTGTTTTTCAGCAAGGATGCACAAAATTAGCTCCTACTGTAAGTTTTCTCTTGACACCCTCTAATTTTAAATTTTTAATTAACTCTAAAGGCTCGTTTGGTACGAGGGATAATGGATAATTAATTTCGGGATTAATTTGATACGAGTTTATCTCACGTTTGGTTGGATAAAATCGCAGTATAACTAATCCTGAAATTAGTTATCCCTAGATTGTAGTGTTATTTTTATCCCTATAAGAGAGTGTGATAACAGTCCCAGATAACTAATCCCGAAATAATTACTCCTGGGATAACATGTTTCTGATCTCAACCAAACGACCCCTAAGAGAATTGATAAACTCTATTTAATTTCACTAATACGTAAATTATATTCCACAGGCCATGAAGTTCATTTCATGCAATAAAAGTTCCATAAGCAACATCAACTTTGTCAATAGTTCACAAACTCATATACTTGTTAGGGGTTGCAATGATTTCAAGGTCGATCATGTATTCATACAGTCTCCAGGATATTCTCCAAATACCGATGGCATTCATATTCAATCTTCTCAAGCTGTGACCATTACCAATTCTAATATAAGTTCCGGTACGTGTTCTTAACCTATATTGCTCGCACTCTTTAAAATTATTGTCGCCCTTGTGTTTGGCTTGACTTGTTTAATTTGGCCTTGTGATGGACAGGGGATGATTGTATTTCGATTGGAGATCATAGTTCTTATGTTAATATATCCGATATCCATTGTGGACCAGGTCATGGTATAACTCAACTAGGAAAAATCAGAACATGAATAAAAAAATTGACTTCTTATTAAATATATGAATAGGTTGGCACAGGATATGTACGAGATGTCCGATTTGAGAATCTTGAATACGACTCTGTGGACAACCCTATTATTATTGACCAAAACTATTGTGATGTTCGAGGAACCTGCAAGGAAATGGTAATATAGCAATAAACTTGAACTGTAGTAATTCAGTGCCATGCACTGATATATAACACTGCAACTCCTAAAGGGAAAGTTACAGCATATTGTAAGAATGCTCATGGCCAACAGTATGGAATTGAACCTGATGGTCCTTGTTTAATTACACTGTAGGTATTTATAGGAACCTGTAAACTTTAAATTATGGATTCGTTTTTGCACATTTAGCCTCTAAATATATGAAGTAGGAGTTCTAGTTAAAATTAAAAAGATATATATATAGATTTCATTTTTTATAGTATTTGGTTTAATATGTAAAGTTGGTACGTAGGCGGAGTCAATGACAAGATGAATGCATATATAAAGTAATTTTATTTATTATGATTATTATAAGTCTGATATTTTAATTACTCTCTCTATTTCTTTGTTTCAATTTTATGTATCTTAATTTCAATTTTAAGTAAGCGGAATGAATGAAATTATAAAATGTTTTAGTGACGAACAGAGTCGCCGGTAACAGCCTTAACCGTGCTACTTAAAATCAGCATAGTAGGTCACCGCTAAAAGGCGCGACAAGCCAGACCAACTTTTTGGGGCGACAGTAAGGCTTTTAGTGGCAACTTTGGGCGCTGTGAGCACCTAATTTTTTACCGTGCTTGAATATTTCCCGCTCCCATCTTCCCAGGCGTGTCCCCACTCTACTTTTCTTTGTCCTCCATGCTTGTCTCCCATACTTGTCCCCCATATTTTGTCCCCCATGCTTTGTCCCCCATGCTTTGTCCCCCACACTTGGTCCCCTCTTCACTTTTCCTTGCCCCCCATGCTTGTCCCCTCACTCACAAACTCCATACCACTCTCCCTACCCATTTAAAACAGCCCAATTCCTTTCTTCTGAAAAGAGGGAAAAATCACAGGACCCTCCCGTTTTGAAAACTAGCGTCCGCTCACCTTCATCTCCCTACTGCCACCTTCAACCAGCGGAGAACCGCCCCAAAAACAACTTCCAAAACTCAGCAGAATTCCAGCTCCAAAACACACTCTAACACACTTAGCCATCATCCTTTACACTCTAAAGAAAAACACAACATCAGAGAGAAACAAAACAGTAGCTAAAATAGCTTTCAGTTCTCTCTTTGTACGTTCCAAAAATGAAACGAGTCTCCTTTGGTGTTTAGCTTCTACTTTTTTTGTCTGTTGGCTCAAGCATTATCTGGGTTGTTGGAGTTTTTGATATTCGCTGCTGCTGGGGTATTTGATTTGAATTGTTCTGCTGGCTTCTCGTCGTTGTTGCTCTAGCATTTCAACATTTAGGTATTTCTTCTTCTATTGTAGCTTTTGAATTGTTTCATATGAATAAAGAATGCATGGTTTTGGAGTCTTTATTTGAAATTATTCAACAGTCTTGATTCATCCTTGTTTGTCATATATGAACAATTTGAGCTATGGTAGTAAATATGGATGGCTGAAGCAATGAAGTACGTATATAGTTTTGAGTTCATACTTGTCAAGTTTTTTTTTAGTGTAGGTGCAGCAGTCCCTATTAAGGAAAGAATTGATTTTACTTCATTAAAAATCTTGGTAAAAATCCCCCGTGATTGAACTTTACTTGAATATTTTCGTATATGGTTTATTGTTTCCTCGTAATGTTCATGTATACAAGGTTTGGTGGAAGTTGATACATTTCATGTCTACAGGCATAATTAGCTTAAAGATAATTGTGAAGTGTTTTTTTTTTGTAAGAATCTACTGCCTAAACTCTTGTCATGGAAATAATTTGTTCATATCTTCCTGTATGCATGTTTAGGCTAGTTTATTTTATATTAATAGGTTACTTCTTTTAAATACTTATTATTAGTTATAAAAATATGATTTTTGTCTTCAATCAACCATCAATGGCCAGTAAGGGATAGCAATTGGCCTTTGAATAAGTGCTGGAATTTAGGAAAAATATAAAGGGACATGAGACTCAAATAGTCTGTTTTGGTGGTGATCAATTAAAGAAGAGAGTTGGGCCAAGTAAATTTCAGCAGCTACCCATTTTCTTTTAGTAATAAAGGTTGGCCCAAGTTTAACACCATGGTTGTTCACATAATTACTTTCCAATAGAAAAAATAAATTTGTTCTGTAATTAGAATAACTCATTAACTTAATCACCTTAATAATTAATTCAAGCTACTAGGCAACTAGTAGGCGTGCTTTAACCTCTCTTTTTTTATTCACGAACTCGCTTGTGTAGCGTGATGTTTAACTTACATTAAATTAGTTTCAATAATCTCATACAATACCCATTAGTTTTAGTTAAAAAATTTTTAATTTAATTAATCCTTTGCTAAAATCACGGATTCGCTTGCGTAGCGCGATAGTTGATAAAAATAATTTTCAAGAATTAATTTGCTCAAATGTAGTAATTTCTTTAAATTATTACAAATAATTGATTGTCATAATTTCGGATTCGCTTGCGAGTCGCAATTATGATAGGTTAATTAATTTTGTTATTCGATCATGCATACGCCTGCGTAGCGTGGTTATGTCAACACGTTTTTTTTTTTTAAAAAAAAAAAATTAATAAAAATAAAAAATAAAAAGCGATTAGGTAAAAATATGAAAACCAATAAATCACAGTTTATTCCAAATTAATTCAAGCCAAATTGTAGTCAATAAAGCGACCGTGCTGGAACCACGGGACTCGGGAAATGCCTTACACCTTCTCCCCGGTCAACAGAATTCCTTACCCGGACTTTGTTTTCGCAGACCAATAATAATAGAGTCAAACCTTCCTTTGACTAGGGATTCAAATAAAAGGTGACTTGGAACACCCCAAAACTCAATTCCAAGTGGCGACTCTGTAAGTAAAATAATCCCTGCTCAAGTTTGTCACTTATATTGGAAAAACTCTTTAACCCAATCCATATGACACACCATTATCGTTTTGGGGGTAGAAAAGGGGTGTGACAGCTCTGGCGACTCTGCTGGGGAACTTTCAAGAATTCGAGCTTGTTCATTGACTTTATTTGGCTTTATTAATTTTTGTATATATTGTGATTTATTTGAGCCCAATGTGTTACTTGTCGAGTTTTTACCGTTTTGATATTGTTGAACTGTACATATAAATTGTATCTTTCCTCGCATCCCTCTGAGTCTTCTGATAATTAGTTATGTTGTGTTTGCCTACCAGCATCACAAAATTTCTGTCTTGAGATAAAGCCAATTAGCCTACCAGCTTCTGGTGAAGGATTTAGTCACACATGTTTAGGCGGGAAAGCCGTTAGCTAGCCAGTGCTGTTCTACTACTGGTAATGCTTGACGCTCCTCGGCTCGGGTTGTCTGCCCGGGTAAGCCAGGTCTAGATACCATCTCCTTTAGGATTTACAAACTTAGAAGAACAAGCCACAAGCAATGAATATCCCTAGTAGGTTACGCTTTATTTGCATCATGTGCATTTGACTTAGCAGCTTTCGACACAAGGGTCGAGTTCTATTTTAGGACAAGTACCTTGTTGAGACCATTATGTCATGTTATGTGCTACTTGCCCATCTTGGTGCGATATGGCTGTGCTACAGGCACATATACTGCACACCCAAAAATTCTTAAACATGATATATTAGGCTTATGAGCCGAAACTAATTGCAACGGAAATATTTATGATAATTTATCGGCCTGAGACGAACTAGCATTGCTACATGCAAAATGACACGACCCCAAACAGAAGTGGACAACCTTTTTTTCATGAGTAATTGTCTTGCTATCAATTGAAGACGTTTAATCAAATACTTTACAATGCCATTTTGAGTGTGAACGTGAGCTACAGGATATTCCACTTTTATCCCAATTAATAAACAATAATCATTAAATGCTTGGAATAAAAACTCAGCAGTATTATCATGTCACACCCCAACCTTGGGAGATACGACGGGCACACGACGCCCGAAGGCCCGTGCGAACTGACGTCTGTACTTACCTTTCTCACCATGATTTTGGGCCAATCAGGCCTCCATGTATGATAATGAAAAATTAATAAGGGTTTATAAGTGACTGTAGAAGAAATCTCAACATTGCAAATGTATGTGTGTGTGTCTATATATATATATAACCCGGACACTAGCCTACAAGCCTCTAAGAGTACCTTTATATACAATGTGATCGGGACAGGGCCCCACCATACCCAAAATAATAGGAAATACACAATTTAGTACCTATCGATTCCCATACAACTACGCTAAAGAAGTGGAGTGCGACAACCAATCGCTGAAATAAGCACCCCTCTGTGGAGGAATGCCACCAAGTCTACAAGTACATGTGGGCATGAACACAACGTCCAAAGAAAAAGGCGTCAGTACGAAAGATGTACTGAGTATGTAAAGCTGATAATATACTTGTAAACCGAAAATGTAACAATAACATAAGAGGTACGAGGACATAATTTTAACCTTAGAATCTAAGACAAACCACCTGGGATGTATAGTGTGGTAAACCCAAATCATACATGCATGCAATTTTTATAGAAAATGAAACATCTTTGGATCATATCATGTCACATTATACCCTGCCTCAAAAGGTCTCAGTTATCCTTAGTTTCAAGAGCATACGGTAATCTCACGTTAACATATCGTTCCATAACCGGCATCATCGGGGCTCGGTGATACCACATATCATAGTATTTGTACTCGGTCTCCTCAGGATCAGTGACGTTGGCCAACTCATCATTATATACCCAGTCCCATCGGGGACTCAGTTATAACATTTAACATATTTTCTGTACCCGGTCCCATTGAGGACTCAGTTAACTATAATAAATACATACAAATGAAAGCATAATACTCAGTCAATTATGAGGGACACCACAATTAGACTTAGAATGAACGACATCTCACAACTTTATGACATTATCTGTAGACGTCTTAAACTGGGCAAGAAATGTCACCGGTGAAGAACATACATGAACATGAATAGTGTTTCAAGGATTTAGACCAACCCAAACTTACACCATAAGTATCAAATAGAAAGATACGCTTATATCAAACCATACCAAGAAAGAAGACTGCCTTACATACCTTTTGAAGAATTACCTACGCTTCTGAGTTCTTCACCGCTATTGTGATTTATCTTTACTTCCAAAGAAATCTTCAAAATCAGTATCACTAGAATATAGATGGTAGTACAGAGATGATCACGATCCCTTTTTCTTAAATTTTTATTAGGTTCACTTTGAATTTTTGCCGTAAATCATTCAGAGAATTTCTTAGAAAGCTTGAAAGTGTTTCTAGAGTAAGATAAAACTGGCGATACCACCTAGAATGTAAGAGAAGAAAGCTACATGCCCTTTTTATACCAAGTCTAGAAATTTCACCACCCCAAGTGCCAAACGGGTTACCCCGACCCGGCTACTGCACCCGGTGGGGCAGCTGGCACAAATCTAATGAAGCATAATCATAACCTTGTCCCCATGAGGTGCCTCTGGCTGATTGGTTGTACTAAATATGTTTATTCTTTTTCCATTTTTTTTAGTTTCATAAATGAGTAAAAAGGTGCAGGGTGTAACATCATTCCCCCTTTGGAACATCCGTCCTCGAATGTTGAATTGCAATCAATCTCTCGTAATTCTTTTCTTCTCTTCAATCATCCCTGGTGGTACTGGATCTATAAAAGCATACACATTAATGAAAAATATGAATAGTATACATGTAACCATATCCGATGGTAATTCTAAGTTCTGTTGTCCTGACAATGCATAGATACTGTTTTGTGGTCCATCCGAATTAGATGCTTCGCTTCTATCTCTACCTCTACCAACCGATAGCTACATGCCTTGATCATGAGGGTGTACGGATGATTAAGAAGCTGCAACAGATCCCGTTGGTTGCATCACATTTCTCCTACCTCTCACATGAGTTATATATATAACTTAACTGGGAAAAATCAGAACAAGAATAAAAAAATTGACTTCTTATTAAATATATGAATAGGTTGGCACAGGATATGTACGAGATGTCCGATTTGAGAATCTTGAATTCGACTCTGTGGACAACCCTATTATTATTGACCAAAACTATTGTGATGTTCGAGGAGCCTGCAAGGAAATGGTAATACAAGTTAACTTTTTTTTTTTTTTTTGCATATGTATACATAGTTCGAATTAATATTGAACTCATGAGTGTTTTTTTTTTTTTCAATCACAGCCAACAGGAGTACACATTAGCAATGTTGTTTATGAAAACATGAAAGGAACATCAAGTACAGATATAGCAATAAACTTGAACTGTAGTAATTCAGTGCCATGCACTGATATAACACTGCAACATATACAGCTAACATCAGCAACTCCTAAAGGGAAAGTTACAGCATATTGTAAGAATGCTCATGGCCAACAGTATGGAATTGAACCTGATGGTCCTTGTTTAATTACATCGTAGGTCTTTGTAGGAACCTGCAAACCTTAAATTATGGATCCGTTTCTGCACATTTAGCCTCTAAATATATGAAGTAGGAGTTCTAGTTAAAATTAGAAAGATATATATATATATAGTTTTCGTTTTTTTATAGTATTTGGTTTAATATGTAAAGTTGGTACGTAGGCGGAGTCAATGACAAGATGAATGCATATATAAAGTAATTTCATTTATTGTGATTATTATAAGTCTGGTATTTTAATTACTCTCTCTATTTCTTTGTTTCAATTTTATGTATCTTAATTCAATTTTAAGTAGGCGGAATCAATGAAATTATAAAATATTTTTGTGACAAACAAAGTCGCCAGTAACAGCCTTAACCGTGCTACTTAAAATCGGCATAGTAGGTCGCCGCTAAAAGGCGCGACAAGCCAGACCAACTTTTTGGGGCGACAGTAAGGCTTTTAGTGGCGACTCTGGGCGCTACAAAAACATTTTGTCCTTTCAAAAGCAAACTCTCTTTGCCACATTCCCCTTAGCTTTATGGCATTTTTAGTTGCCCAAATACTATTCTTTTTGAGATAACTCATATTTTATTTTCTTTAAATATATATCAAAAATCAAATTCAATAAATGTTTGTTTTGAGTTCCTAATTGAAAATATTATTTATGCGCATCTATTTAATATAAGATGTTTGTTTAATATTTCTTTTCTCCAAGAAGTATAGAGTATATTGCTCTTTTTGAATCTCGGAATAAATTACTGATTTGAGAACTAAACCAATGCATGTTTTTGTTCTGTGAGCATGCATGCCGTTTTGTGATGAACTTTGGTGCAATTATGGTTAATTTGAAGTATGGGGTATCATTCATAAAATTCATCGTGGAAAACTCTCTGCTTATGCCCGAGGATTAGGTTTAAATGCTTGTGTATTTTTTTTCTTATCTATTTGCTTTATGTATAATTGTATACGAGTTAACCCACGATTTTTCGCAACAGTATACATATAAAGAGAGAAAAGATATAATTTTTTCACAAAGTAGATAATTATATTTTCTCCACAGGCAATAAATCATAGTACAACAACTTATACTGCGTACTAACTATTTTTTCTTAATCAAACCAACACTCAGGTTGATGGGGGATTTACCACTACAACAACAACGATGACCCAGTAAAAAATCTCACTAGTGGGGTCTCGGGAAGGTAGTGTGTCCGCTGTAATGACCCAACCGGTCATTTTGACTTTTAGTACCTCGTTCTCCTAAATAAAACTCCCTGTATGTGCTTTTATTAATTTATGACTTGCGGGGATGGTTTGTTCGGGATTTGGAGGTGTTCGGGTTGAAATCGGAACACTTGGTTCCTTAAGTTTGCCTTAAAATGCTGTCACGACCCCAAAACATAGCGTGTCATGATGGCGCCTATCGGTGGTACTAGGCAAGCCGACCTTCCCAAAAATACTTTCAAACTAAATATAAAAGTAATGTAAAGCTTTCCATATCAGAAATTTTTCATAAAATCAAATTTAAACTCAAATTTGGAACAAAGTGCGGAAAAACGAGTCCCAATCATCGTGGTGTCACCAAGTCATGAGCGTATAAGTATTTAAAACTATTACAACCAATGTCTAAATATCAGTACAAAACGGCAAGAAAAGTTTAATAGTTTAAACTAAAATATGATGGAAAAGTTTAAATAAATAACATGCTAAATAGGTTGATTACATAGAAAAATTGAGGAATATTCAGTAATTAAGTGGAGCAGCTTGCAAATAGCACTACGGTTTTGTTAAAGTAGGGATCAAGGTACTAAACATTATTGAATTTCAATTGGGATAAAGATGGTCGGACATATTAATGATGCGTCAAATTGGATAAAGGTAATGCCAAAAAAATATATTATGTACACAATCAAATTATAGTAAATTGTCGTAATTATGGCAACTATAAATATCATGACACGTAAAATTACACTTACCGTATATAAATTCGATAGGATAGAATTTAAGTTTAACACAGTGACGGGGCAAAGAAAAAATTATACAATCCGATCACTTATAAAGTAATTATAGATAAATTTCTTTAATAAATATGAACTATTACTATGTTAAAAATGGAAACTATACCTCGATAATTATCGGAATCAAGCTAAGGAATTATAAAAAAGATTTACACAATTATAAGGTATGCTATAGGTAATCTTTACGATAAACATGCATTAACTATTTCTATGTTAAAATGGAAATATACCGTGCTATGACATGTAAAACAACACATTGATAGTTATCGGAATCGAGCTAAGGCATTATAATTTGCCTATGCATATAAACCATCCGTCTTTAACCAACATTATCATTACTCAAACCATATTATTTCACATATAATACCAAAGCTACCGAGCAAAACAGTTGTTACACTCATTCTCTCATGGCTAAACTGATTAGTTTAAGTGTGTATTTTCTTTTGCTCCCTATCTTTCTTTTGGAATTTAGGTTAAAGCTACTGTGTTCTGCCGAACTCGTAGGCAGAACTGCAGCTCCCACCCTGCTTAGCGTAACCCTATCTCAAGCTGAAAATGCTCATAAGGAGATTTTAGCTATGAATATAAGTTCATTCAATGAGTTAGGGAAGTTGGCTTGGGCTGATTGCTTAAAGCTTTATGAAGATACTTTTTATCAACTTAACAAATCCATCAACAACTCTGGTAAGACAAATGATGTTCAAACATGGCTAAGTGCAGCTATGGGTAATCATCAAATATGCTTAAATGGATTCCATGATTTTCAATTATCATCACATTTGGAGAAATTTCCCTCTGTGTTAAATGATTTCTCCGAAAACCTTTGCAACTCTCTTGCCATAAACAAAGCCACGGCTATACCTTCAGCTTCACTATCAACAAATCCCCAACTTAAGGGCCGACGTTTACTTAGGGGCGGAGTTGCATGGTCTGAAGCGGGTTCAACTGAATCTCATACTGGTAAGAAAATGTGAATCCCCTTAAACATGGGGGAAACTGTTAGTATATTGGTAAATAATGTGATTCTAAATTTCCTTTAAGTCGAAAGTTTGAATTCCAAGTGTTATATTCTTAGTTCTAACATAATTTATAAATTCCCTTATTAGGATTCCTGACTTCACCCGACAGGAAGCTTTTACAGCAAGGAACTCCAATAAAGGCCGATATCGTGGTGGCTCAAGATGGTTCTGGGAATTATCACACTATTTCTGAAGCTTTAGCTGCAGTAAATAGCATGAGGAATGGCACAGGGAGATTTGTGATATATGTGAAAAGAGGTAATTATACAGAATATGTGGAGATCGAGAATACTATGAATAATTTGATGTTCATTGGAGATGGGATTGATGCTACAATTATCAGTGGCAATAGAAGTAATGGTACTGGCTATTCAACTTTTGGTTCTGCAACTTTCGGTAAGTTTATTGTAATGTTTTTAGAGAAATTCTCAATGGGTTATTGAATTTATAATTAAACAATTAAATTTATTTAAATAAGAGATAAAAAAGAAGAACAAGAGTTAATTATTGCACTATATATATTCATTAGTTCCTCTCGCCTGCATGCATCAATTATATTTCCATGCACGTACACTTTAATACAACACTTTATGTATAAGAAATTTAAGACAAGGGCTGATTGATTTTCTTATTCCAAATACAAAACAAATCCACTTAATTGGTCAATATATAGTACATCAATAAAAGAAACGTATTACGTACCAAAGTATACCAATTGCATGCATCTTGTCAAATTTTCATCAATAATATAATATGATCAATCTCACACACACACACACTCACACACACACATATATACATACATTCATACATACATATTTCAAATACCAACAAGAAATTAAGTATAATAAACAGTGTTTTATTTACATAAAGTCAATAAAAGGGTTTCTTAATTAGATTCTAAACCGTACTAATTGTTTTGACCTTTATTTTGTGTTTTCTATTTATGCCTTAGGTGTTTCTGGAGGTGGCTTCATTGCTAAGGATATAACCTTTGAAAATACAGCAGGACCTGAAAATGGCCAAGCAGTTGCTCTTCGTTCTGATTCAGATTTATCAGTATATTATCGTTGCAGTTTCAAAGGGTACCAAGACACCTTATATGTACACAAACAACGACAGTTTTATCGCGATTGTGACATATATGGGACAGTAGATTTCATATTTGGAGACGCAGCTGCAGTGTTCCAAAATTGCAATATTTACGTAAGAAAGCCAAAGAGTGGTCAGTCAAACACTATCACAGCGCAAGGAAAAATATATCCTTATGAAAATACTGGAATTATAATACATAATTCTCATATAACAGCAGCATCAGACCTAAGACCTGTGCAAGATTTGTTTAAGAGTTATCTTGGTAGGCCGTGGAAGAATTACTCAACAACAGTGTTTATGAAGAGTAATATTGATGGCCTAATTGATGCAACTGGTTGGTTACCCTGGAGTGGAGATTTCCTACAAACTTTGTACTATGGTGAGTACAATAATACTGGAGCTGGTGCAGGAACTGGTGGTAGGGTAAATTGGCCAGGGTACCACGTGATAACGAACGTTACTGAAGCTGAAAAATTCTCTGTAGGGAACTTCTTGGCCGGAGACTCATGGCTTCCGGCCACTGGAGTTCCCTACACATCTAGCATCTGAATATATATATATATATATTTCCTTTAGAAAGATATAGTATAGATTTCCTTTTTTTTTTAATTAGTATTTGGTTTAACATCATGTAAATTTGGTACTTAGGTGATGTCAATGAGAAGATGAATGCATATATAAATATAATTTTAGTTTATTGTTATTATTATAAGTCTGGCATTTTATTAATTTTTGTGTTTCAATTTATGTGTCTTACTTAATCTATTTAAAAATAACAATCATTTTTCTATATTTAATTAGTAGTATGTTTTCTAAACATTGGCATCGGATGAACTATAAATTTATATGAGGGGATTCAAAAGTATTATAAGATGTCACAGTTGGAATTTGAACCTATGACCTAAAGCGAATTTGAACTTTACTACGAAACTTGACTCTCTTTTTTTCATGTACAAGGGGAGTAAAAAGCTCACATATAACTGAATTTTTTGGGCGAAGGTGTTCGGTTGAATTCACTTCATACTACTTAGTTCTGACGTTGTTTCTAACATTCTCATTTTATCCTTAATGATATTTCAAATTTCACGACGTGTTTACCACACGATTCAAATGATCTTTTTGATATGCTATACACATTTTATTTAAGATCGTAAAATTAAAAATATCTTTATAATATTCTTAAACTTTGAGTTCAGTTGTCAAAGTGTAAAATGACCGAATGAATTACTTGTCTTCGCAAAAATATAATCTGTTTTAAGAGAAGGCTGGTACAAGAATCCGCATTTCTGCTAAAAGTTGGCCTTAATTTCTTTCCCTAATGTATCATTTATGCTCAAAATTAAGAACTTTGAATCTCCAATTCGGAATCAAGCCGCATAAAGTGTAACAAAGGGAGTACGTACTATGCAACAAGTAACTCTCATGTCAATAGTCTTTTAACGATTTATGTTGATTAAGTCGTTTTCCATGCATGTCTTACTCCATCGGTCCTTATTTATGTGATATTTTTCATTTCTCGTAAGTCAATTTAACTAATCTTTAAAAAAGTTACATTAAATTAGATCAGTTTAATATTTTAAAATTAAAATTTAGATACTCAAAACTATATATAAAAACTATAAGTTATAATTTTTCTTATGTAAATATGATAAAAAAATTTATAGTTTAAAATATCAATTAAAGATCATATAATTTAAATCTCAAGAAGCGAAATGGTCACATACATTGAGGCGGAAGGATCGTAAAAAAAAATTAGATATTCATTTTTCAGTTATGTTTGATGAGATGGACGAGGCAATGATAAAGGTTCTGTGCTCATGTCTCGTTAATGAAGTGTTTCTTAAATAATAAGGTTTTTGTGCTCATATCCTGTTAAATTTTTGAGTTTATAGTTATAGATTGACTGTGTGAAAATATTTATATAATCAATTCATTTTTAAAAAACCAAATGCAAGTTTATTTAATACAATATTGATTGGTAACCTAAATCCGATATTGTTCAACATTATTATTAATAGAAAAAGTTAGCAAGAAATTAAAAGAAGGAAAATTTCTTCTTTCCATCCTCAACGACGAATCTATTAGGACACTTATATGCTTGTATCTATCTCTTACACGAGATATATGCTTAATTTACTACTATTTAGCTTTTATATATACATTCGTCTTTCTTATATTTATAAGCAGACTGTTACTAATGACACACTCAGGACTCATCATATTATTGACAATTTGGCATGTTAGTTCATTCCTAGAGAAGCTAATTTCTGTAAAGTTTAAAAGTTGTTCTAGTCCTCACTAGATTTTTTAAATTTCTTCTTATACAGTTAAATATTATTTCTATTCTGATAATTTTGAGAAATATTTTTTTTAATTTGTTTTTTATAACACCTTGAACTAACTTTTTTGGTCATGGTGCAGACAATCAGTAGTTTCAAATGTGTTCCTCTAATTCTTCATACACCATGGTAAATATTTTCTTGAAACTCATTATCTTCCTCTTTATTGCTTTTACTTTTCTCTCTCTTTTATTTTATTACTAAATAACCGCTGAAATTTTACATGATAGTATGCCTTAAATATATTTTTTTTTGTTGAGGTGTTTATTTCTTTGCCATGCACGTTCATTAAATTTCTAACTTTCTGCATGCATATTCTGTTCTTTTTTTTTTCTTTTCCTTTTCCTTTTTTTGTAGAAAACTTTGGCCCTCTTGCTCATTCTTAGCTTAACAAATGCTAGCATATCATGTGCAAGATTAATTAGCAACGCAAACAGTTTTAATGTCCTTGATTATGGAGCTACTGCTGATGGAATTACTGACAATTCTAAAGTAAGTCTTGTTTAATTTATATGTTCTTTCCTTTTATTACCATTAACTATATATGTTCTACTTAATGCGACAAATTTACTCTTTGAAAAGTCAAAAAAAAAAAAAAAAAACTTTGAGCATGTTTTTCTTAAATGCTTTTTAAATATATTGAATAACTAACTATTGTGGCTTATTATATTTTTTATATAATTTCTAAATATGTAAATTTTATTTCAAAAGAAAAAGTTAAAAACTTTATGCTCAAATTTATACTGAAAATTAGTCTATTTAACTCACATTTCGAATTATGTCACATAAAGTGGAACGAAGAGAGTAGTATTAAATCATTAATATTTTCTTAATTCCTATTACTCCTCGTATATATAGATATCAGGGAGACTTATTGCACCAAACTCACCTAGTATATGGAGTGGACAAGATGCTAGTCAATGGTTGGCTTTCAAATATGTTAGTGGTTTATATGTTGATGGCTTGGGAACCATTGATGGCCAAGGAAAAGAATGGTGGGATCAATCTTGTAGACACCATCCTAATTTGGTATGGTATTTTCTCGACTCTTTTTTTATCTTTTACTTTAGTGAAAAGTAAATTATATTTCAAATAATTTGTCGTGTTTAGAAAATCAAAAGTATATATGTATGAAAATTAATTCAAGTAAGACATAATACTAATCTTCCCTCATGATTAATGTTATTAGTTATGTATTCACAATTTTACACTCCTTTTGTTTTTCAGCAAGGATGCACAAAATTAGCTCCTACTGTAAGTTTTCTCTTGACACCCTCTAATTTTAAATTTTTAATTAACTCTAAAGGCTCGTTTGGTACGAGGGATAATGGATAATTAATTTCGGGATTAATTTGATACGAGTTTATCTCAGGTTTAGTTGGATAAAATCGCAGTATAACTAATCCTGAAATTAGTTATCCCTAGATTGTAGTGTTATTTTTATCCCTATAAGAGGGTGTGATAACAGTCCCAGATAACTAATCCCGAAATAATTACTACTGGGATAACTTGTTTCCGATCTCAACCAAACGACCCCTAAGAGAATTGATAAACTCTATTTAATTTCACTAATACGTAAATTATATTCCACAGGCCATGAAGTTCATTTCATGCAATAAAAGTTCCATAAGCAACATCAACTTTGTCAATAGTTCACAAACTCATATACTTGTTAGGGGTTGCAATGATTTCAAGGTCGATCATGTATTCATACAGTCTCCAGGATATTCTCCAAATACCGATGGCATTCATATTCAATCTTCTCAATCTGTGACCATTACCAATTCTAATATAAGTTCCGGTACGTGTTCTTAACCTATATTGCTCGCACTCTTTAAAATTATTGTCGCCCTTGTGTTTGGCTTGACTTGTTTAATTTGGCCTTGTGATGGACAGGGGATGATTGTATTTCGATTGGAGATCATAGTTCTTATGTTAATATATCCGATATCCATTGTGGACCAGGTGTCACGCCCCGAACCTAGGAGCGAGACAAGCACCCGGTGCCTCACCTAACCTGGCGTACCAAATTGCGACTAAGGGACTCTGAACACATAATGTCATACTTTGGCCATGGGGCCACCTTGCAAGACAATTTGCGAAGCAAAATATAAAACTGAATGGAAACTAGCACTAACTAAACATCAATATAAAGCTAGGCTGAAAAGGCCGTCATAGCTACTACAGCTGACAAACCACCAAATTATACATACCAGGCCTACAAACCCAACATACTGCACTAACCAACAGGATATGTCTACAAGCCTCTACTGATAGATGTACTATGATCGGAACAGGGCCCCGACCTACCCATAACATATATACAGATATACATAAGATGTACACAACACTCTAGACCTGGCAACTCCGAAAGGCGTGGAGCTTACCGATCAGGCTGAACTCGGGAAACACCTACTGAGGAGATCTACTCGTCTGTCTATCTGAACCTGCATGCATGAAATGCAGCGTCCCCGGAAAAGGGACGTCAGTACGAAATAATGTACCGAGTATGTAAGGCAATAACATAACTGAAAATCGAAACTGAACTGATAATATAATAACTGGAAGTAACTGGGAGTCAAAGATGATCTGGAGATATACTTACCTGCTGATACTGACTCAACTCCTTCAATATAGTAAGTAAAATAATTGTACGGCCTTATAAGGCTCGGTATATATAACTGCTCTGCCATAGTAGGCTCGCTCATAGGCGCTCGGCCATACTAGGCTATGTATCTCGACCATGCTGGGCTCGCTCATAGGCGCTCGGCCACAGTAGGCTCGGTATATAACTTTCCATCTGATCAGAGGTTGCCCAATAGGGGCCTGCCCATCGATTATAGCTCGATGGTAATGAAAATACTGTAATACTGTATATATAGGCTTGTTGCTCTCTTGACTGGAAGAAGACAATACTAAATTGAATATAGAATCTCGATAAGGAATAATATTGTAACTTATGAGACTAGAATAGTGTGAATAAATTCATGAATATGAACTTCTCTTTTTGTCTCATTACTAACACATGTAGCTACGAGATCATGCCAAAATGAAGGAAGGCTTAGCCTTAACATACCTTATCACAATCTTTTCAATCACCAAGTTGAACTCACCTCTTTGCACCTTAATCTACAAGAACGATAATAATACTATCGTTAAGTTACGAAAGGTACAACTATCGCACAACGAACGACAAACTTATTTTGTATTAAAACGGGCAGCATCTCCCCTATAATCCTTACTTCCTCCAAATTCAAGATAACACCAACAATACAAGAACAGAACAATAACAATATATATACATCATTTTCCAGCCCTATATACACCATCAAATACTACAAAACAGCCCAACACACCCCAATCTCTTCGTACACAAAACGACCACCGTAGTAGTGTCAAACGACCCGAAAATGTTATGACGAACGACCAGCCAACCACCCTACATTTATATGGTGTTTATAAAACCCCTTCCTCCTCCAAAACTCCACAAAATAGTAGTAAAACATGCAGCCCAACAGCAACACAAAACAGTCCACAAAACAGTCCGCTACAAGTGAATAACTCGAACTCACGGCTTCCGATCACCGTCCCGTGAGTTCTTACAAGTATAGAACGACTTACCATGAATTTACAGAAGAAAAATTGGATGAAAGAGAGAAGTAAACTCACCTTATTTGTTGGATAACTCAGCTCTTATCTTGGTTCTTCAAACTCTAAGTTTTACCTCCAATTGGAACTTGAAAGGGAGAGAAAATCAATTAGGGTTTGTGGAAAATTTTTGGGAGGATTCTTTGCAGAGCTTATGTCTGGTTATTATGCTCTATTTTAAGTCTAATATATGAAGAAAATAGGCCCTTAAAAGGCCTCTTTGGACGACCCGAAATGGCCCATTTTTGGGCTTTCATTTAAGCAAGTAGGTGACACACCTACTTGTCACCTAGCAGCTTGCGCAGTATCGCACAAATGCCCATATCTTTCTACTCCAATGTCATATTGACAAACGGTTTAGTGCATTGGAAAATAGACTCATAGATATTTAATTTGATGGGTGGAACACCCCATAACTCTAAGTATATTGGGAGAAAATCGCAGTTACATTTAACCCAAAATTTCAGTAAAACTTATGAGTGTAACTTGTGATGACTTTCATCGACTTTTGTTCCACAACTCGCTTGACATTAAAACATAACACACAGATGTCATACGACTAATATAAATCATAACATAATCTCCTTATCATGTTAATCACCCTAGTCTCACCCCAAAGGTATATGTTATAACATTCCCAACTTGTCGACTTTCGACGAAACATTGTTTTATTTAATTGCTTTAGCTTCTGAACTGTCCAACCCTCTTTGTACTTGTTGTTCATGATCTTCAATATTTGTAACCTCAGAGGTAACATGATTAACTTACTTTATATACTTTTAAATATTATCTCATTTTTGGTCCTACATTAGTTTGCTTACGACGCATTTTTACGTACGAAAATATAGGGTGTAACATCACTCCCCCTTGGGAACATTCGTCCTCGAATGTTTACTCTTAGAGACTTTGGAAAATTTTGCCAAAGTATCCTTCGTACACTAGGTTAAAACCAACCTGCACGTAGCCAGAAACATACTATGCATGCCACATATGGCCAATCTTTATAAATAGCAGCAATTTGCCTCACCGACCGTAAATCATAAATATTGAAAGTGAAAAATAAAAGCTTACCTGATGACCTGCTAGCCTACATAGAGCTATGTTGTAGCATCCCATCTCGAACCATATCTTCAGTTTGAAATAGGTGGGGGTATTTAGACTTCATTTCTTCCTCCGATTCCCACGTCATCTCTTCTACATTCTTGCTCCTCCATAAAACATTTACGGAAGCTACCTCCTTATTTCGTAGATTGCGGATTTGTCGGTCTAGGATGGCAACTGGAATTTCCTCGTATGACAAGTCCTCTGTAATCTGTACATCATCCGTGGGCACCACTCGGGTAGGATCGCCAATGCACTTCCGTAGCATAGATACGTGAAAAACCGGATGGACAGACTCCAATTCTGAGGGCAACTCTAACTCATAAGCTACTTGGCCCACTCTCCGAATGATCCTATAAGGCCCAATATACCGTGGGCTAAGCTTGCCTTTCTTGCCAAACCTCATCACGCCCTTCATAGGTGATACCTTTAAGAATACCCAGTCATTAATCCTGAACTCTAAGTCTCGTCGCCGCACGTCAGAATATGACTTCTGACGACTCTGAGCTGTCAACAGTCGCTCCCGGATAAGCTTTACTTTCTCTATGGCCTGTTGAACCAGGTCTGGCCCATATAACCCAGATTCCCCAACATCAAACCACCCTATAGGAGATCTGCACTTACGCCCATACAAAGCTGAATACTGGAGTGGTAACTGTTATTATATGCAAACTCGACAAGACGTAGATGTTCATCCCAACTTCTTTTAAAATCCAACACACATACTCGTAACATATCCTTGAGCGTCTGAATTGTGCGCTCGGCTTGTCCATCAGTCTGTGGATGAAAAGCTGTGCTGAGATTCACCTGAGTCCCTAGACCTCTCTGAAATGACCTCCAAAAATGTGCTGTAAACTGAGCCCCACGGTCAGATATAATAGAAACGGGTACTCCGTGTAGCCGCACTATCTCCTTAATATATAACTTGGCATAATCTTCTGCTGTATATGTAGATCTGACCGGTAGGAAGTGAGCTGATTTCGTGAGCCTATCGACTATCACCCATATGGAATCGAACTTACGATTAGAACGAGGTAAACCCGTGATAAAGTCCATGTTTATCGCCTCCCATTTCCATGTCGGGATCTCTATAGTCTGCATTAGCCCTCCAGGCTTCTGGTGCTCTATCTTCACTTGCTGGCAACTAGTACATTGGGCGACAAACTCAGCAATGTTCTTCTTCATATCATTCCACCAGTACACATCCTTAATGTCATGATACATCTTCGTCGACCCAGGATGGATGGAATACCATGAATAATGTGCCTCTGACATAATCCTGTCTCGTAGCCCTGCTACATCTGGAACACACAAACGACCCCTATATCTGAGAACCCCATCTCCCTTTAGCTCTAACAGTGGTTTCTTCTGCTACGGAACTCGCTCTCTCAGCTCGACCAACTCTGGGTCCTCGTACTGCCTTTCCTTGACTTCCGCTATGAGGGATGATTTTGTAGTGTTTTGGAGTACAACTCCACCATCCTCAGAATCTACTAACCGAACCCCCAACGAAGACAATTGATGAATCTCTCTAGCTAATTGTCTTTTCTCGGGATCTACATGTGCTAAGCTACCCATAGATCGACGACTTAATGCATCTGCTACAACATTAGCTTTCCCTGGATGGTAGAGAATGTTAACATCATAATCTTTCAATAACTCAAGCCATCGCCTCTGTCGCAAATTCAACTCTTTTCTGCTTGAAGATATATTGTAGGCTTTTATGATCAGTAAATACATCAACATGAACACCATATAAATAATGCCGCCATATCTTAAGTGCATGGACAACCGCAGCTAACTCGAGGTCGTGGGTCGGATAATTCCTCTCGTGCTTCCTCAACTGCCTTGAAGCATACGCAATTACCTTCCCATGTTGCATCAGGACACATCCTAACCCGACACCTGATGCATCACAATACACGGCATAACCCTCTAGACCCTCTGGAAGTGTTAGAACTGGAGCTGAGGTCAACCTGTTCTTAAGCTCTTGGAAACTCCGCTCACAAGCCTCTGTCCATTGAAACTTAGTTTCTTTCTGTGTCAACTTCGTCAATGGTGCCGAAAGGGAAGAAAAACCCTCTACGAACCTCCGATAGTATCCTGCTAAGCCTAGAAAGCTACGAACCTCTGTCGGAGTGGTAGGTCTAGGCCAATATTTCACGGCCTCAATCTTCTGAGTGTCCACCTTTATCCCTTCATCTGATACAATATGCCCCAAGAATGCTACAGACTTCAACCAGAACTCACATTTAGAAAACTTAGCATACAACTTACGATCACGGAGGGTTTGGAGTACCGCTCGCAGGTGGTCCGCATGCTCATCCTCTGAACAGGAATAAACCAGAATATCATCAATAAATACTATCACGAACAGATCTAAAAATGGCCGGAATAGGCTATTCATCAAGTCCATAAATACAGCGGGTGCATTAGTCAACCCGAAGGACATGATAAGGAACTCGAAGTGGCCATATCGGGTCCTGAAGGCTGTCTTTGGAATATCTTTTTCCCGAACTCTGACCTGGTGGTACCCCGACCTCAAATCTATCTTTGAAAAGCATCTAGCCCCCTGCAACTGATCAAACAAGTCATCGATCCTTGGAAGTGGATACTTATTCTTAATAGTTACCTTGTTCAGCTGCCTATAATCGATACACATCCTCAGCGAGCCATCTTTCTTCCGCACAAATAGTACTGGTGCACCCCAAGGTGAGGTACTGGGCCTGATGTAACCTTTCTCCAGCAAATCTTTTAACTGCTCCTTCAACTCCTTCAATTCGCCAGGTGCCATTCTATACGGAGGGACGGATATTGGTTGAGTTCCTGGAAGCAAATCGATGCTAAAATCAATCTCTCGCTCTGGAGGAATACCTGGAAGCTCATCTGGAAACACATCTGCATACTCTTTGACTACGGGAATAGACTGAAGTGTAGGTATCTCAGCATCTGCATCTCTAACTCGCACAATATGATAAATGCACCCTTTTGCGATCATTTTCCTCGCCTTCAGATAGGAAATAAACCTACCTCTGGGTGTTGGTGTATTACCTACCCATTCAAGGACTGGCTCACCCGGAAAATGAAATCTGGCTGCCTTTGCTCGGCAATCAACTGTGGCATAGCAAGCTGCCAACCAGTCCATGCCCTTGATAGCATCAAAATCCATCATCTCTAGCTCAACTAGGTCAGCTGAGGTCTGACGACTACAAATTGTCACCGTACAACCTCGGTAAACCCGTCTAGCAATAATCAATTCTCCGACCGGTGTAGATACCGCAAAAGGATCACTTAGTATTTCAGGCACTATACCAAAATTCCTCGCGACAAATGGGGTAATATACGATAAAGTAGATCCTGGGTCTATCAAAGCATAAGCATCGTGAGAGCAAATGGTTAATATACCTGTCACAACATCTGGTGAAGACTCCTGGTCCTGTCGACCCGCTAAAGCATAGATACGATTCTGATTACCACTTGAACTGGAACCTCTACCTCTGCCCCGACCTCTACCAGCTGAAGACTGAGACTCGCGCCCTGAAGGATGCACTGACATAGATGATCCTGTTGCTGAACTCGCTAGTTGTGCCATTCCCCCCGAATATCTATTTGGGCAATCTCGCATCATATGCCCTGGACGCCCACATGTATAACAAGCATCAGAACTTGCTCGGCATTGGCCCAAGTGTCCTCTACCACAGATGTCACACCATGGAGGAAATGACCATGTCTGCGCAGATCCTCGCTGTCGCTGCAAACCCGACGCCCGTGAGCTCTCACCTGGTCCTGACTTAGTATAACGGTCATACCTGTAACCCTGTAACTGAGGTAGCAGAGGCCTAGGTGGCCGTCCGAAGTACTGGGTCCTATAACTACCCTGATATTGCTCCTGAGACCTGGGAAATCTCATCCTCTTACGTTGCCCTTGCTCAGCCCTCTCTGTACCCTGCTGCCGACGCCTACCCCTTTCTATATTCTGGGCGAATGCCTGAATCCGGGAGATATCCATACTATCCTGCAATGCAGCGGTGGCACATGCCTCGGTTAACTCTGGGGCTAACCCTGCTATAAACCTGTGAATCCTGTCCCGCATAGTAGCAACTATGGATGGTGCATATCTGGCCAATGAGTCAAAACGGAGACTATACTCTCGAACACTCATATTACCCTGCTTGAGGGCTAGAAACTGATCGACTCGAGCCTGTCGGATCTCCCGTGGTAAGTACTGGTCAAGGAAGGCATCTGAAAAATTCTCCCAAATAGCTGGAGGTGCATCACGTCCCCTGGACCTCTCCCATCCCTCATACCAAAGGATGGCTATATCTCGGAGTCGAAAAGCTGCTAGCTCAACTGCCTCTTTCTCCGTGGCATGCATAACACGAAAGATCCTGTGAAGCTGATCTATGAAATCCTGTGGGTCCTCCCTCTGATCTGTCCCCGTGAACTCTGGGGGACTCAAAGCTGGCGTACCAAATTGCGACTAAGGGACTCTGAACACATAATGTCATACTTTGGCCATAGGGCCACCTTGCAAGACAATTTGCGAAGCAAAATATAAAACTGAATGGAAACTAGCACTAACTAAACATCAATATAAAGCTAGGCTGAAAAGGCCGTCATAGCTACTACAGCTGACAAACCACCAAATTATACATACCAGGCCTACAAACCCAACATACTGCACTAACCAACAGGATATGTCTACAAGCCTCTACTGATAGATGTACTATGATCGGAACAGGGCCCCGACCTACCCATAACATATATACAGATATACATAAGATGTACACAACACTCTAGACCTGGCAACTCCGAAAGGCGTGGAGCTTACCGATCAGGCTGAACTCGGGAAACACCTACTGAGGAGATCTACTCGTCTGTCTATCTGAACCTGCATGCATGAAATGCAGCGTCCCCGGAAAAGGGACGTCAGTACGAAATAATGTACCGAGTATGTAAGGCAATAACATAACTGAAAATCGAAACTGAACTGATAATATAATAACTGGAAGTAACTGGGAGTCAAAGATGATCTGAAGATATACTTACCTGCTGATACTGACTCAACTCCTTCAATGTAGAAAGTAAAATAATTGTACGGCCTTATAAGGCTCGGTATATATAACTGTTGTGCCATAGTAGGCTCGCTCATAGGCGCTCGGCCATACTAGGCTATGTATCTCGACCATGCTGGGCTCGCTCATAGGTGCTCGGCCACAGTAGGCTCGGTATATAACTTTCCATCTGATCAGAGGTTGCCCAATAGGGGCCTGCCCATCGATTATAGCTCGATGGTAATGAAAATACTGTAATACTGTATATATAGGCTTGTTGCTCTCTTGACTGGAAGAAGACAATACTAAATTGAATATAGAATCTCGATAAGGAATAATATTGTAACTTATGAGACTAGAATAGTGTGAATAAATTCATGAATATGAACTTCTCTTTTTGTCTTATTACTAACACATGTAGCTACGAGATCATGCCAAAATGAAGGAAGGCTTAGCCTTAACATACCTTATCACAATCTTTCCAATCACCAAGTTGAACTCACCTCTTTGCACCTTAATCTACAAGAACGATAATAATACTATCATTAAGTTACGAAAGGTACAACTATCGCACAACGAACGACAAACTTATTTTGTATTAAAACGGGCAGCATCTCCCCTATAATCCTTACTTCCTCCAAATTCAAGATAACACCAACAATACAAGAACAGAACAATAACAACATATATACATCATTTTCCAGCCCTATATACACCATCAAATACTACAAAACAGCCCAACACACCCCAATCTCTTCGTACACAAAACGACCACCGTAGTAGTGTCAAACGACCCGAAAATGTTATGACGAACGACCAGCCAACCACCCTACATTTATATGGTGTTTATAAACCCCCTTCCTCCTCCAAAACTCCACAAAATAGTAGTAAAACACGCAGCCCAACAGCAACACAAAACAGTCCACAAAACAGTCCGCTACAAGTGAATAACTCGAACTCACGGCTTCCGATCACCGTCCCGTGAGTTCTTACAAGTATAGAACGACTTACCATGAATTTACAGAAGAAAAATTGGATGAAAGAGAGAAGTAAACTCACCTTATTTGTTGGATAACTCAGCTCTTATCTTGGTTCTTCAAACTCTAGGTTTTACCTCCAATTGGAACTTGAAAGGGAGAGAAAATCAATTAGGGTTTGTGGGAAATTTTTGGGAGGATTCTTTGCAGAGCTTATGTCTGGTTATTATGCTCTATTTTAAGTCTAATATATGAAGAAAATAGGCCCTTAAAAGGCCTCTTTGGACGACCCGAAATGGCCCATTTTTGGGCTTTCATTTAAGCAAGTAGGTGACACACCTACTTGTCACCTAGCAGCTTGCGCAGTATCGCACAAATGCCCATATCTTTCTACTCCAATGTTGTATTGACAAACGGTTTAGTGCGTTGGAAAATAGACTCATAGATCTTTAATTTGATGGGTGGAACACCCCATAACTCTAAGTATATTGGGAGAAAATCGCAGTTACATTTGACCCAAAATTTCAGTAAAACTTATGAGTGTAACTTGTGATGACTTTCATCGACTTTTGTTCCACAACTCGCTTGACATTAAAACATAACACACAGATGTCATACGACTAATATAAATCATAACATAATCTCCTTATCATGTTAATCACCCTAGTCTCACCCCAAAGGTACATGTTATAACATTCCCAACTTGTCGACTTTCGACGAAACATTATTTTATTTAATTGCTTTAGCTTCTGAACTGTCCAACCCTCTTTGTACTTGTTGTTCATGATCTTCAATATTTGTAACCTCAGAGGTAACATGATTAACTTACTTTATATACTTTTAAATATTATCTCATTTTTGGTCCTACATTAGTTTGCTTACGACGCATTTTTACGTACGAAAATATAGGGTGTAACACCAGGTCATGGTATAACTCAACTGGGAAAAATCAGAACAAGAATTAAAAAATTGACTTCTTATTAAATATATGAATAGGTTGGCACAGGATATGTACGAGATGTCCGATTTGAGAATCTTGAATTCGACTCTGTGGACAACCCTATTATTATTGACCAAAACTATTGTGATGTTCGAGGAACCTGCAAGGAAATGGTAATATAGCAATAAACTTGAACTGTAGTAATTCAGTGCCATGCACTGATATAACACTGCAAATCCTAAAGGGAAAGTTACAGCATATTGTAAGAATGCTCATGGCCAACAGTATGGTATTGAACCTGATGGTCCTTATTTAATTACACCGTAGGTCTTTGTAGGAACCTGTAAACTTTAAATTATGGATCCGTTTCTGCACATTTAGCCTCTAAATATATGAAGTTGGAGTTCTAGTTAAAATTAGAAAGATATATATATAGATTTCGTTTTTTATAGTATTTGGTTTAATATGTAGAGTTGGTACGTAGGCGGAGTCAATGACAAGATGAATGCATATATAAAGTAATTTCATTTATTATGATTATTATAAGTCTGGTATTTTAATTACTCTCTCTATTTCTTTGTTTCAATGTTATGTATCTTAATTTCAATTTTAAGTAAGCGGAATGAATGAAATTATAAAATGTTTTAGTGACGAACAGAGTCGCCAGTAACAGCCTTAACCGTGCTACTTAAAATTAGCATAGTAGGTCACCGCTAAAAGGCGCGACAAGCCAGACCAACTTTTTGGGGCGACAGTAAGGCTTTTAGTGGCGACTTTGGGCGCTGTGAGCACCTAATTTTTTACCGTGCTTGAATATTTCCCGCTCTCATCTTCCCAGGTATGTCCCCACTCCACTTTTCTTTGTCCCCCATGCTTGTCCCCCATACTTGTCCCCCATATTTTGTCCCCCATGCTTTGTCCCCCCATGCTTTGTCCCCCGCACTTGGTCCCCTCTTCACTTTCGCTTGCCCCCCATGCTTGTCCCCTCACTCACAAACTCCATACCACTCTCCCTACCCATTTAAAACAGCCCAATTCCTTTCTTCTGAAAAGAGGAAAAAATCACAGGACCCTCCCGTTTTGAAAACTAGCGTCTGCTCACCTTCATCTCCCTACTGCCAACTTCAACCAGCGGAGAACCACCCCAGAAACAACTTCCAAAACTCAGCAGAATTCCAGCTCCAAAACACACTCTAACACACTTAGCCATCATCCTTTACACTCTAAAGAAAAACACAACATCAGAGAGAAACAAAACAGTAGCTAAAATAGCTTTCAGTTCTCTCTTTGTACGTTCCAAAAATGAAACGAGTCTCATTTGGTGTTTAGCTTCTATTTTTTTTGTCTGTTGGCTCAAGCATTATCTGGGTTATTGAAGTTTTTGATATTCGCTGCTGCTGGGGTATTTGATTTGAATTGTTCTGCTGGCTTCTCGTCGTTGTTGCTCTAGCATTTGAACATTTAGGTATTTCTTCTTCTATTGTAGCTTTTGAATTGTTTCATATGAATAAAGAATGCATGGTTTTGGAGTCTTTATTTGAAATTATTCAACAGTCTTGATTCGTCCTTGTTTGTCATATATGAACAATTTGAGCTGTGGTAGTAAATATGGATGGCTGAAGCAATGAAGTACGTATATAGTTTTGAGTTCATACTTGTCAAGTTTTTTTTTAGTGTAGGTGCAGCAGTCCCTATTAAGGAAAGAATTGATTTTACTTCATTAAAAATCTTGGTAAAAATCTCCCATGATTGAACTTTACTTGAATATTTTCGTATATGGTTTATTGTTTCCTCGTAATGTTCATGTATACAAGGTTTGGTGGAAGTTGATACATTTCATGTCTACAGGCATAATTAGCTTAAAGATAATTGTGAAGTATTTTTTTTTTTGTAAGAATCTACTGCCTAAATTCTTGTCATGGAAATAATTTGTTCATATCTTCCTGTATGCATATTTAGGCTAGTTTATTTTATATTAATAGGTTACTTCTTTTAAATACTTATTATTAGTTATAAAAATATGATTTTTGTCTTCAATCAACCATCAATGGCCAGTAAGGGATAGCAATTGACCTTTGAATAAGTGCTGGAATTTAGGAAAATATAAAGGGACATGAGACTCAAATAGTCTGTTTTGGTGGTGATCAATTAAAGAAGAGATTTGGGCCAAGTAAATTTCAGCAGCTACCCATTTTCTTTTAGTAATAAAGGTTAGCCCAAGTTTAACACCATGGTTGTTTACATAATTACTTTTCAATAGAAAAAATAAATTTGTTCTGTAATTAGAATAACTCATTAACTTAATCACCTTAATAATTAATTCATGCTACTAGGCAACTAGTAGGCGTGCTTTAACCTCTTTTTTTTATTCACGAACTCGCTTGTGTAGCGTGATGTTTAACTTACATTAAATTAGTTTCAATAATCTCATACCATACCCATTAGTTTTAGTTAAATTTTTTTTAATTTAATTAATCCTTTGCTAAAATCACAGATTCGCTTGCGTAGCGCGATAGTTGATAAAAATAATTTTCAAGAATTAATTTGCTCAAATGTAGTAATTTCTTTAAAGTATTATAAATAATTGATTGTCATAATTTCGGATTCGCTTGCGAGTCACAATTATGATAGTTTAATTAATTTTGTTATTCGATCATGCATTCGCCTGCGTAGCGTAGTTATGTCAACACATTTTTTTTTTTTAAAAAAAATTTAATAAAAAAAATAAATAAAAAGCGATTAGGTAAAAATATGAAAACCAATAAATCACAGTTTATTCCAAATTAATTCAAGCCAAATTATAGTCAATAAAGCGACCGTGCTAGAACCACGGGACTCGGGGAATGCCTTACACCTTCTCCCTGGTCAACAAAATTTCTTACCCGGACTTTATTTTCGCAGACCAATAATAATAGAGTCAAACCTCCTTTGACTAGGGATTCAAATAAAAGGTGACTTGGAACACCCCAAAACTCAATTCCAAGTGGCGACTCTGTAAGTAAAATAATCCCTACTCAAGTTTGTCACTTTAATTGGAAAAACTCTTTAACTCAATCCATATGACACACCATTATCGTTTTGGGGGTAGAAAAGGGGTGTGACAGCTCTGGCGACTCTGCTGGGGAACTTTCAAGAATTCGAGCTTGTACATTGACTTTATTTGGCTTTATTATTTTTTGTATATATTGTGATTTATTTGAGCCTAATGTGTTACTTGTCGAGTTTTTACCGTTTTGATATTGTTGAACTGTACATATAAATTGTATCTTTCCTCGCATCCCTCTGAGTCTTCTGATAATTAGTTATGTTGTGTTTGCCTACCAGCATCACAAAATTTCTATCTTGAGATAAAGCCAGTTAGCCTACCAGCTTCTGGTGAAGGATTTAGTCACACATGTTTAGGCAGGAGAGCCGTTAGCTAGCCAGTGCTGTTCTACTACTGGTAATGCTTGACGCTCCTCGGCTCGGGTTGTCTGTCCGGGTAAGCCAGGTCTAGATACCATCTCCTTTAGGATTTACAAACTTAGAAGAACAAGCCACAAACAATGAATATCCCTAGTAGGTTACGCTTTATTTGCATCATGTGCATTTGACTTAGCAGCTTTTGACACAAGGGTCGAGTTCTATTTTAGGACAAGTACCTTGTTGAGACCATTATGTCATGTTATGTGCTACTTGCCCAACTTGGTGCGATATGGCTGTGCTACAGGCACATATACTGCACACCCAAAAATTCTTAAACATGATATATTAGGCTTATGAGCCGAAACTAATTGCAACGGAAATATTTATGATAATTTATCGGTCTAAGACGAACTAGCTGTTACAACCCAAATTCGCATATCATAGATCACGCCGTAAGGTAGTCGACGTAAATCCAAGAAGAGATTATCTTTGAGATGATAATAAGTTAATCCTATTGGTCTTAAACGATACAAGGGTGTATAAGAGTGGTTAACAAGTATTTGAAGTTAAGCTAATCAAGGATGTTGTAACCCGTATTTTCGGATAACACTAGAGGTGATTAACTGTCCCAAGAGGTCTTGTTTTAATGTATTTGAATCATATAATATCCGCATCATAAGTCTTGAAGTCAAGCGAGTTATGAAATAAAAGTCGATAAAAGTTGTCGCAACTTAGGTTTATAATTTTACTTAAACTTTAGGTCAAATGTTACTGAATTTTACTCCCAATGTGCTTGGAATTATGGGGTGATCTACCTATCAAATTGAAGATCTACGAGTCTAGTTTCCAACGCATTAAACCGTTCGTCGATACGATCTCGGAATAGAGAGATATTCGCGTTTTCGCGAGAGTGCGCCAAGCTGCTCTCTATGGGGCCCACAAAGGCGGTTTAAGACATTTGGACATATATAAGATAACTCAACCCCGTTTTAAGTCATTATTTTTCAGTATATTCAGACCTTATAAACCTAAAAACATTCTCTCAAGGTTCTCTCATGATCCAAGACCCAAACAAAGGGCAAACAACACAAATCAAATGTCGGGAATCCCGTGGTGCTAGTAAGTTTCTTATTTTTCTTGTTGTTGCTGATTTTTGTGTTGTTCCAGATCGTGTGGGAGGTTGTTTTAAGTGCTTTATGTTCTGTAAATACACCTTCAAGTTTTTAATATCAACCCTAGGTGATTTCAAGTCTTCTAAAGTAATTCTAGTGCCGAAAAACCCGAATTAATTGCTAGTTTCGCTTCCTTGATCTTGTGGCAGAATTGAAGGGATATTTCGAGGAAAATTAAGGTCAAATTGGAGTTGTTCTTTCTGTTTAAAGGTAATGAACCTCTTACTCTATATATATTTAAGATTATCCAAGTTGTGGCTAAGTCGTTGATGCTAGAACTTGTGAAATATATATTGAAAGGCTTGGTAGTAATGTTGTTAGTTGGTGGACTGTTTTGGAGGCTCAATATGATTATTAATGATGTTGTTTGGGCTGTTTGGTGATTGTATTGACTTGTGTGAAGTCATATAAATAGGGGAGGTGCTGTCCGTTTCATCGTAAAATAGGTTGCGGTCGATACATAATAGTTACGACGCTTAAACGATAATGATAGTGTCATTTCTTTTATTGTAGACTAAGGAGTCGTGACATTTGCATAGCTTGAGGTTGGGCAGTATATACAAGGTATGTGAGGCTATCCCCTTCATTCTTTTGCACGACTCCAATTGTACATAATGTAATGAACGAGCTCCCAAAGATACTCTACTCTTAGAAGCTAGCAGTACTTACATTGCTGCCTTTCTTATGAAACGATTGATATTGATGTTACTTCTCTTATTCTTATATTATCAATGTTGTTGGTAGTTCCTGATTCTTATAAGATTCTTGATGAAGAGTTAATCCTAATAACGTGTACGAAGGATACCGACCTTACGTCACTCCGAAAGGTTCAAAATATGATTCCAACGAGTCCAGCATGCATCATATATATGTATCTATTTTACTCTACCGAGCCGCGCTATAGTCGGCCGGGTATGGCACCTATTGTGCAACCACTGATCAGTTGGGTTTTACCGAGCTCCACGTGGCCGGGTACGATTCTACCGAGCCCTATGATGGCCGGGTACGTTTTACCGAGCCTATTATGGCCGGGTACGATATGATGATGATGATGCCCACAAAGGCATATGTTTTAAACGTTTATGTATATATATATGTATGTATCATGTATTTCATGTCAGTAGCCCTCAGAGGTACCCAGATGTCACAGATTGTATATTCCCTATTACTGTTTACATTATTGTTCTTACTTATGCTATTCTGCCTTACATACTCAGTACTTTATTCGTACTGACATCCTTTTTATTTGTGGATGCTGCATGTCGTGCTGCAGGTCCTGATAGACGGGTAGACGCAGCTCCCCCATCACAGTAGGCTATCCGGTTCAGCGTTATTGGCAAGATCCTTTCTCCGGACTTGCCGTGGTCTTGGTATGCATTTTTGTTATAGACATTATGGGTATGTCGGGGCCCTGTTCTGGCAATGTTGTAGCACTTATGTTCTTTTAGAGGCTCATAGACAGGTGTCGACTCATGTATGGTTTGGAATGCCTTGTCGGCTGATTTTTGTTGTATAGTCTTTCATGGCACCATGGTAGCTCGTACCTTATATATAGTTTCTTGACAGTCTTGTCGTCCCATGTTACGTATGTTCATGACATTATCTTTCATTATTGGATGTTCATGATCCATGTCTTTCATTTATATTGGTCTTGTCGGCCCTTAAAGATAATAAGGAAGGTTAGATAAAATGTACGTTGGTGCTCGGCAAGTATGGCCCGGGTGCTAGTCATGACCCTCCAGTTGGGTCGTGACAAACTTGGTATCAGAGCAAGTCTGTCCTAGGGGTTGTCTATGAGCCGTGTCTAGTAGAGTTTTGATTATGGATGTGTAGCGCGCCACATTTATAATCAGGAGGCTACATGACATCTAGGGTTGTTACCTTCTTCCTAAATCTAGATCGTGCGTAGAGTTGAGTCGTAAGTGTTCATATCTAATATTCACATTGTTTTCTTTCAGCGATGCCTTCGACTAGGAAGCAAGCGATTAGTAAACGGCTTGATACAGCTGTGGGCGAGGGTAACATTCAGGTCCCTCCAGCCAGAGCAGGCCAAAGTGAGGCTCAGAGTGAGATGCCGTCTCATACCTCTCCATCTCCTCCAGAGGATATTAGGAGGCACCCAGTACATCCAGTTCCACCATCTGGCACTACAGACCACGATATGCGCAGTGCAGTGCAGTTGTTGACTAGCTTGGTAGCTGCTCAGGCTCAGAGGCAGAATACCGGTGTTGCTGATAAACCGGTTAGTGCGAGAGTTCGTGATTTTATTAATCTAGACCCTCCAGTGTTTACCGGATCAGATCCCAAGGAGGACCCACAAACATTTATTGATCAGGTTCATCGTACATTGCGGGTTATGCATGCTAGTGATACGGAGGCAGTAGAGTTGGCTTCTTATCGGTTACGGGATTTAGCGGTTTTCTGGTATGATAGTTGGGAGAGATCTAGGGGTCCGAACGCTCCTCTAGCCGTGTGGAAGGAATTTTCTAAGGCCTTTCTTCGTCACTACTTGCCAGTTGAGATACGACGAGCAAGAGCTGATAAGTTCTTGAACCTTCGACAGGGTAATATGAGTGTACGAGAGTATAGTATACAATTTGATTCTTTAGCAAGGTATGCTCCCCATATGGTGGCCGAAATGAGTGATAGGGTGCATCTGTTCGTGAACGGGTTGGGACCACATCTGATAAATGAGTGCACAACAGCCTCCTTGGTAGAGGGCATGGATATTTCCCGTATTCAGGCTTATGCCCAGACCCTAGAGGATCGTAAGCGCCAGCAAAGGGCAGATAGGGAGCAGGATAGGGGCCAGCATAAGAGGGCAAGATTTGCAGGGTATTCTGATGAGTTCAGAGGCAGTATCAGGCCCCAATCTTCGAGGAGTTCGGCGCCACCTGTAGCTAGTGCTCCTCCACAGTTTCAGAGGCCTCAGTATGATCGATTTACCTATTCTGGTTCAGGTCAGAGTTCGAGGGCATCAGGCTCACAATTTCATAGAGATACTAGTCAGACGAGACCCCCAACACCTCGTTGTGATCAGTGCGGCAAGGCCCACTTTGGACTGTGCCGTCGAGGTTCCGATGCGTGCTATTCTTGCGGACAGCGTGGCCATATGATGCGGGATTGTCCTAACAGAGGAGGTGGTGGTATGGCTCAACCGACTGGATCTGTGTCTGGTTCTTCCTCATCAGTTCGACCTCCAGCACAAGGTTTTCAGCAGTCGACAGGTCGTGGTAGAGGTAGAGGTTCAGTGCCGAGTTCGAGTGGTGCTCAAAATCGAACCTATGCTCTAGTAGGTCGACAAGATCTCGAATCGTCTCCGGATGTTGTTACAGGTATATTGTCTGTGTTTTCTTATGATGTATATGCGCTAATTGATCCAGGATCTACCTTATCATATGTTACACCCTTTGTGGCTAATAAGTTTGGCATTGAACCTGAATTGATAAGTAAACCACTTGCGGTATCCACTCCGTTAGGAGATTCTGTGATTGCTAGAAGGGTATATAAAGGTTGCACTGTGATGATTTGTAGTCGTCAAACCTCGGCAAATTTATTTGAGTTAGAAATGGTTGATTTCGATGTGATAATGGGAATGGACTGGTTGGCCTCATGCTATGCAACTGTTGACTGTCGTACGAAGATGGTTAGGTTTCAGTTTCCGGGTGAACCCACCATTGAATGGAAGGGGAACATTGCTATGCTGAAAGGTAGGTTTATTTCCTATCTTAAGGCAAGGAAGATGATCTCAAAAGGTTACATTTATCATCTTGTTCGTGTTAGGGATGTGGAGGCGAAGCCGCCTACTCTACAATTAATCCCCGTGGTCAATGAATTTCCAGATGTTTTCCCAGATGAACTCCCAGGCCTTCCTCCTGAAAGGGAGATTGAGTTTAGCATTGATGCATTGCCTGACACTCAACCGATCTCTATCCCTCCATACAGGATGGCCCCGGCAGAGTTGCGAGAGTTGAAGGCACAGTTGAAGGACTTGCTGGATAAGGGTTTCATTAGGCCTAGCACTTCACCTTGGGGTGCGCCAGTCTTGTTCGTGCGGAAGAAAGATGGGTCGTTAAGGATGTGTATCGATTATCGACAGTTGAATAAGTTTACAATAAAGAACAAGTATCCACTTCCAAGAATTGATGACCTGTTTGACCAACTCCAGGGTGCCAAGTATTTCTCCAAGATTGACTTGCGTTCAGGGTATCATCAGGTGAGGGTTAAGGAGAAGGATATTCCAAAGACGGCCTTCCGGACAAGATATGGGCATTTTGAGTTCTTGGTGATGTCGTTCGGGCTAACAAATGCCCCAGCAGCTTTTATGGATCTCATGAATAGTGTATTCAGGCCCTATCTTGATGTGTTCGTGATCGTATTCATTGATGACATTCTGGTGTATTCTCGTTCGGAGGCGGAACATGCGGGCCACTTGCGGATAGTATTACAGACCCTTCAGGATCATAAGTTATATGCTAAGCTCTCTAAATGTGAATTCTGGCTGAACTCAGTAGCATTCCTTGGCCATGTGATATCTGATGAGGGTATTAGTGTCGACACTCAGAAGATCGATGCAGTGAAGAATTGGCCGAGACCTACAACACCATCAGAAGTCCGCAGCTTCCTGGGGCTAGCAGGGTATTATAGGCGGTTTGTAGAAGGGTTTTCCTCTATATCAGCACCATTGACTAAGTTAACACAGAAAGCTACCAAGTTCCAGTGGTCTGATTCTTGTGAACATAGTTTTCAGGAGCTAAAGAATCGATTGACATCTGCGCCAGTGCTCACTCTCCCAGAAGGAACAGAAGGTTATGTGGTATATTGTGATGCCTCAGGTATAGGTTTGGGGTGCGTATTGATGCAACGTGGGAAGGTGATTGCTTATGCATCACGACAATTGAAGAAGCATGAAAAGAATTACCCGACTCATGATTTGGAATTGGCTGCAGTAATATATGCTTTGAAGATATGGCGGCACTACTTATACGGCGTCCATGTTGACATCTACACAGATCACAAAAGTTTACAATACATCTTCAAGCAGAAGGAGTTGAATTTGAGGCAGCGTAGGTGGCTTGAATTACTGAAAGACTATGACGTCGAGATATTGTACCATCCTGGTAAAGCCAATGTTGTGGCAGACGCTCTCAGCCGTAAGTCAATGGGAAGCTTAATACATATTGAGGCAGGTAGACAAGGGTTGACCAAAGAGCTTCACCAGCTGGCCAATATGAGAATCAGATTGTTGGACTCTGATGACGGAGGTGTTACTGTACAGAATACAGCAGAATCATCTTTGGTAGCCGAGGTAAAAGCACGGCAATATGAAGATCCTACCTTAGTAAGATTGAGAGAGGGAATTCAGCAGTGTAAGATTACAGCTTTCAAGATCGGAGGAGATGGGACACTGAGATACCAGGGCCGATTATGTGTGCCTAGTGTGGCAGGGTTGCGAGAGAAGATTATGATTGAGATTCATCAGTCCCGATATTCTATCCATCCTGGCTCGACAAAGATGTATCATGACGTTAAGGAGCAGTATTGGTGGGACAACATGAAGAAGTCTATTGCAAAATTTGTAGCCCAGTGTCCTAATTGTCAACAAGTAAAGATCGAGCATCAGAAACCCAGTGGATTGATTCAGAATATAGAGATTCCGACCTGGAAATGGGAGGTGATTAATATGGACTTCATTATTGGATTACCTCGCTCTTATCATAAGTTTGACTCCATTTGGGTGATAGTTGATCGACTTACAAAATCTGCCCATTTTCTACCAGTTAAGACAACTTACACGGCTGAAGATTATGCGAAGTTGTATATCAAGGAGATTGTTAGGCTTCATGGTGTGCCGGTATCTATTATATCAGACCGAGGAGCTCAATTTACGGCTAACTTTTGGAGGTCTTTTCAGAAGGGTTTAGGCACACAAGTAAATCTCAGCACTGCATTCCATCCGCAGACTGACGGACAGGCTGAACGTACCATCCAGACGCTGGAAGATATGCTACGAGCATGTGTTCTAGATTTTAAGGGGAATTGGGATGACCATCTGGCACTTATAGAATTTGCCTACAATAATAGCTACCATTCCAGTATTAAAATGGCCCCGTATGAGGCACTGTACGGGAGGAGATGTAGATCACCAGTTGGATGGTTCGAAGTCGGTGAGACAGAATTATATGGGCCAGATTTGATTTACCAAGCCATTGAGAAGGTGAAACTGATACAAGAGCGGCTGAGGACGGCACAAAGCAGGCAAAAATCTTATTCCGATGTCCGACGTCGTGATCTGGAATTTGAGGTTGGTGATTGGGTTTTCCTGAAGATCTCGCCGATGAAGGGTGTTATGCGTTTTGGGAAGAAGGGTAAGTTGAGTCCGCGGTATATTGGGCCGTACAAAATTCTTCGACGAATTGGACAGGTTGCTTACGAGTTAGAATTGCCATCTGAATTGGAATTTGTCCACCCGGTATTCCATGTATCTATGTTGAGGAAATGTATTGGAGACCCTTCTCGGGTCGTCCCTATCAAAGATGTACAAGTTACAAAGGATCTATCATATGATGAACTGCCAGTGGCTATATTAGATCGACAAGTCCGCAAGCTGAGAACAAAGGATGTAGCTTCCGTGAAAGTATTATGGAGGAACAAGAATATAGAAGAAATGACATGGGAAGCAGAAGAGGAGATGAAGTCTAAATACCCTTACCTATTCCAGAGTGAAAATAACGAGGATACCGGGGGAAAGAAGGACGCATTATAAGGTGAAACGGCTCTATGAGGTAAGCAATAGCTTGTGAATACTCTTTTTTTAATACAAAATGGTGATATGCAGATAATGTACATATCCATAATGCTTTGTATAGTCTTGTATGGCCATAGGTTGGGTTTAACTGCTTGCAAGTTTGGCTAGTGTCCATTTTATAAGGGAAACTCAGCCGGAAATCTCCGTCGGAATCCACGATGAGTTAGACACCCCATAAACCCTTACATTCGAGGACGAATGTTCCTAAGGGGGAGAGGATGTTACAACCCAAATTCGCATATCATAGATCACGCCGTAAGGTAGTCGACGTAAATCCAAGAAGAGATTATCTTTGAGATGATAATAAGTTAATCCTATTGGTCTTAAACGATACAAGGGTGTATAAGAGTGGTTAACAAGTATTTGAAGTTAAGCTAATCAAGGATGTTGTAACCCGTATTTTCGGATAACACTAGAGGTGATTAACTGTCCCAAGAGGTCTTGTTTTAATGTATTTGAATCATATAATATCCGCATCATAAGTCTTGAAGTCAAGCGAGTTATGAAATAAAAGTCGATAAAAGTTGTCGCAACTTAGGTTTATAATTTTACTTAAACTTTAGGTCAAATGTTACTGAATTTTACTCCCAATGTGCTTGGAATTATGGGGTGATCTACCTATCAAATTGAAGATCTACGAGTCTAGTTTCCAACGCATTAAACCGTTCGTCGATACGATCTCGGAATAGAGAGATATTCGCGTTTTCGCGAGAGTGCGCCAAGCTGCTCTCTATGGGGCCCACAAAGGCGGTTTAAGACATTTGGACATATATAAGATAACTCAACCCCGTTTTAAGTCATTATTTTTCAGTATATTCAGACCTTATAACCCTAAAAATATTCTCTCAAGGTTCTCTCATGATCCAAGACCCAAACAAAGGGCAAACAACACAAATCAAATGTCGGGAATCCCGTGGTGCTAGTAAGTTTCTTGTTTTTCTTGTTGTTGCTGATTTTTGTGTTGTTCCAGCTCGTGTGGGAGGTTGTTTTAAGTGCTTTATGTTCTGTAAATACACCTTCAAGTTTTTAATATCAACCCTAGGTGATTTCAAGTCTTCTAAAGTAATTCTAGTGCCGAAAAACCCGAATTAATTGCTAGTTTCGCTTCCTTGATCTTGTGGCAGAATTGAAGGGATATTTCGAGGAAAATTAAGGTCAAATTGGAGTTGTTCTTTCTGTTTAAAGGTAATGAACCTCTTACTCTATATATATTTAAGATTATCCAAGTTGTGGCTAAGTCGTTGATGCTAGAACTTGTGAAATATATATTGAAAGGCTTGGTAGTAATGTTGTTAGTTGGTGGACTGTTTTGGAGGCTCAATATGATTATTAATGATGTTGTTTGGGCTGTTTGGTGATTGTATTGACTTGTGTGAAGTCATATAAATAGGGGAGGTGCTGTCCGTTTCATCGTAAAATAGGTTGCGGTCGATACATAATAGTTACGACGCTTAAACGATAATGATAGTGTCATTTCTTTTATTGTAGACTAAGGAGTCGTGACATTTGCATAGCTTGAGGTTGGGCAGTATATACAAGGTATGTGAGGCTATCCCCTTCATTCTTTTGCACGACTCCAATTGTACATAATGTAATGAACGAGCTCCCAAAGATACTCTACTCTTAGAAGCTAGCAGTACTTACATTGCTGCCCTTCTTATGAAACGATTGATATTGATGTTACTTCTCTTATTCTTATATTATCAATGTTGTTGGTAGTTCCTGATTCTTATAAGATTCTTGATGAAGAGTTAATCCTAATAACGTGTACGAAGGATACCGACCTTACGTCACTCCGAAAGGTTCAAAATATGATTCCAACGAGTCCAGCATGCATCATATATATGTATCTATTTTACTCTACCGAGCCGCGCTATAGTCGGCCGGGTATGGCACCTATTGTGCAACCACTGATCAGTTGGGTTTTACCGAGCTCCACGTGGCCGGGTACGATTCTACCGAGCCCTATGATGGCCGGGTACGTTTTACCGAGCCTATTATGGCCGGGTACGATATGATGATGATGATGCCCACAAAGGCATATGTTTTAAACGTTTATGTATATATATATATGTATGTATCATGTATTTCATGTCAGTAGCCCTCAGAGGTACCCAGATGTCACAGGTTGTATATTCCCTATCACTGTTTACATTATTGTTCTTACTTATGCTATTCTGCCTTACATACTCAGTACTTTATTCGTACTGACGTCCTTTTTATTTGTGGACGCTGCATGTCGTGCTGCAGGTCCTGATAGACGGGTAGACGCAGCTCCCCCATCACAGTAGGCTATCCGGTTCAGCGTTATTGGCAAGATCCTTTCTCCGGACTTGCCGTGGTCTTGGTATGCATTTTTGTTATAGACATTATGGGTATGTCGGGGCCCTGTTCCGGCAATGTTGTAGCACTTATGTTCTTTTAGAGGCTCATAGACAGGTGTCGACTCATGTATGGTTTGGAATGCCTTGTCGGCTGATTTTTGTTGTATAGTCTTTCATGGCACCATGGTAGCTCGTACCTTATATATAGTTTCTTGACAGTCTTGTCGTCCCATGTTACGTATGTTCATGACATTATCTTTCATTATTGGATGTTCATGATCCATGTCTTTCATTTATATTGGTCTTGTCGGCCCTTAAAGATAATAAGGAAGGTTAGATAAAATGTACGTTGGTGCTCGGCAAGTATGGCCCGGGTGCTAGTCATGACCCTCCAGTTGGGTCGTGACACTAGCATTGCTACATGTAAAATGACATGACCCCAAACAGAAGTGGGCAACCTTTTTTTCATGAGTAATTGTCTTGCTATCAATTGAAGACGTTTAATCAAATACTTTACAATGCCATTTTGAGTGTGAACGTGAGCTACAGGATGTTCCACTTTTATCCCAATTAATAAACAATAATCATTAAATGCTTGGAATAAAAACTCAGCAGTATTATCATGTCACACCCCAACCTTGGGAGATACGACCGGCACACGACGCCCGAAGGCCCGTGCGAACTGACGTCTGTACTTACCTTTCTCACCATGATTTTGGGCCAATCAGGCCTCCATGTATAATAATGAAAAATTAATAAGGGTTTATAAGTGACTGTAGAAGAAATCTCAACATTGCAAATGTATGTGTGTGTGTGTGTGTGTGTGTGTATATATATATATATATATATATATATATATATATATATATATATATATATATATATATATATATATATAACCCGGACACTAGCCTACAAGCCTCTAAGAGTACCTTTATATACAATGTGGTCGGGACAGGGCCCCACCATACCCAAAATAATAGGAAATACACAATTTAGTACCTATCGATTCCCATACAACTACGCTAAAGAAGTGGAGTATGATAACCAATCGCTGAAATAAGCACCCCTCTGTGGAGGAATGCCACCAAGTCTACAAGTACATGTGGGCATGAACACAACGCCCAAAGAAAAAGGCGTCAGTACGAAAGATGTACTGAGTATGTAAAGCTGATAATATACTTGTAAACCGGGGGTTACCCCGACCCGGCTACTGCACCCGGTGGGGCAGCTGGCACAAATCTAATGAAGCATAATCATAACCTTGTCCCCATGAGGTGCCTCCGGCTGATTGGTTGTACTAAATATGTTTATTCTTTTCCCATTTTTTTTAGTTTCATAAATGAGTAAAAAGGTGCAGGGTGTAACATCATTCCCCCTTTGGAACATCTGTCCTCGAATGTTGAATTGCAATCAATCTCTCGTAATTCTTTTCTTCTCTTCAATCATCCCTGGTGGTACTGGATCTATAAAAGCATACACATTAATGAAAAATATGAATAGTATACATGTAACCATATCCGGTGGTAATTCTAAGTTCTGTTGTCCTGACAATGCATAGATACTGTTTTGTGGTCCATCCGAATTAGATGCTTCGCTTCTATCTCTACCTCTACCAACCGATAGCTACATGCCTTGATCATGAGGGTGTACGGATGATTAAGAAGCTGCAACAGATCCCGTTGGTTGCATCACATTTCTCCTACCTCTTACTGGGGAAAAACGCATGATATGTCCCATTTGCCCGCATAAATCTGAACCTTGGCGACATGGCCCAAAATGATTCTTACCACATCAGTCACAATATAGCATCGGGGGTATCTCCTTACTACAATCCCCACTATAGTGCGAGCTCTATCCCCGGAAACTCCGGCCTTGATCGGAATAAGCGGTATGATCACGATTCTGGCCCTGGAACTGTGACGGTACATTAATTACCAAATAAGATGGGGAGCTAAGGAATTGGAGGTTTAAATTCACCTCGAGACCCTCATGTATCATTTGTGGACCTAATTCTCTTATTCTAACCCGGATCATGCTCTCGGACGGTCTGTTTCTGCCTCTTTCGATCCTCCAAGGTCTGCGCGTACATTTGTATACGAGTAATGTCCATAATTAGATTCAAAGAAGCAATATTACACTCATTAATCAAATGTGGCCCCAAACCTCCCGCAAATCTATGTACTCGATCATTCATGTCAGCCACAATCGAAGGAGCATACCTAGCGAAAGAGTTATATTGCATGCAATTCCCTCAAACACTCATATTAGCTTGTTCCAACCGTAGAAATCCATCTTGCCTGGCTCGACGAAGCTCAACAGGTAAATACTGCTACATAAATGCCTTAGATAACTCCCTCCATCCTGCTGGGGGTGCAAGAGGTCCCCTAGATTATTCCCAAGTTTCATACCATACTATAGAAACATCCTACAATCTACAAGAAGCAATCTCTACAGACTTAGTATCTGAGAAATGCATAACTCGTAAGGTTTGCTGCATCTGATCTAAAAAAATTTGGGGATCTGCTTTCGAATATGTTCTTGTGAATACCGGGGGGTCCAAATTAATGAAGCCTCTAACCCTTTCATTGACCGTTCTATCTGAAATTCCATGGGCCTGATGCTGAGCATGGGAAGCTACTAATCGAGTCAATAACTGTACCACACTCCTCATATCTAAATCCTGCTCAGGAGAAACCGGGGGAGGGATATGAGGTACACTAGTTTCTCTTTGCTGTTCCGGGGAGAGTGGTGTCGTCCCCGAAATCTGAGTATCAGCCTCCTTATGAGATTCACGTTGATCCATAAAGGCAGGTGACACCCGGCTAGTACCCTTTTCTGCATCCTCACCTAATGCTGAACAACCATCTGATGTCTCATAATAGGAAAATTATAAATATAAATAAGACGGGGATAAGAAGTAAAAACTTATGACTCAGCTTTATCGCACGATTTAGATCGGAAAGAAAGATATTCACCCTAAATATCATGTAGCCTCATGTCTATAAGTATGGTACACAATATACCTATAAACAAGACTCTACTAGATACGGCTTGCAGACTCCCTAGGACAAACCTGCTCTGATACCAAGTTTGTCACACCCCAACCTTGAGAGGTGCGACCGGCACACAACACCCAAAGGCCCGTGCGAGCTGACATTCGTACTTACCTTTCTCACCATGATTTTGGGTCAATCAGGCCTCCATGTATGATAATAAAAAATTAATAAGGGTCTATAAGTGACTGTAGAAGAAATCTCAACATTGAAAGTGTGTGTGTGTGTATATATGTACATCTATCATCGACAAAGTCATAACCATACAACCCAGACACTAACCTGCAAGCCTCTAAGAGTACCTTGATATACAACTTGGTCGGGACAGGGCCTCACCATACCCAAAAAAAATAGGAAATACACACTTTAGTACCTATCGACTCCCATACAACTACTATGAAGAAGTGGAGTACGACAACCAACCATTGAAATTAGCGCCCTACTATGGAGGAACGTCACCAAGTCTACTTGTACTTGTGGGCATGAACACAACGCCCAAAGGAAAAGGCGTCAGTACAAAAGATGTACTGAGTATGTAAAGCTGATAATATACTTGTAAACCGAGAATTTAACAATAACATAAGAGGTACGAGGACACAACTTTAACCGGAGAATCGAAGACAAGCCACCGAGGAAGTACACTATGGTAACCCCAAATCATACATGCATGCAATTTTTATAGAAAATAAAACCTCTCTTTGGGGAATATCATATCATATTATGTCACATCATACTCGACATCATAAAAGACTCGGTAAAATATTATACTTTCATCCTATTGTACCCGGCCTCAAAATGTCTCGGTTATCCTCAGTTTTAAGAGCATTTAGTAATATCACGTTAACATATCATTTTGTACTCGGCCACATCGGGGTTCCGTGATACCACATATCATAGTATTCGTACCTGGCCTCCTCAGGGCTCGATGACGTTGGCCAACTCATCATTTCATACTCGGTCCTATCGCGGACTCGGTTATAATATTTAAGACATCATCCATACCCGGTCTCATCGGGGACCCGATTAACTAAAATAAATACATAATATGAAAGCATAATACTCAGTCGATTATGAGGCACACCAAAATTAGACTTAGAATGAACGACATCTCACAACTTTACGACATTATCTGGAGTCATCTTAAACTGGGCAAGAAATGTCACCGGTGAAGAACATACATGAACATGAATAGTATTTCAAGAATACTTAGACCAACCCAGACTTACACCATAAGGATCAAATAGAAAGATACACTTATATCAAATCATGCCACGAAAGAAGATTGCCTTACATCTTGACGAATTACCTACGCTTCTAAATTCTTCACCTCTATTGTGATTTATCTTTACTTCCAAGAAAATCTTCAAAATCAGTATCACAAGAATATAGATGATAGTACAAAGATGATCACGAGTCCTTTTTCTTAAATTTCGCTAGGTTCACTTTGAATTTTTCCCATAAATTGTTCAGAGAATTTCTTATAAAGCTTGAAAGAGTTTCTAGAGTGAGCTAAAACTGGTGATACCACCTAGAATGTAAGAGAATAAAGCTACACGCCCTTATAATACCAAGTCTAGAAATTCCACCGCCCTAAGTTCCAAATGTGTTGCCCCTACCCGGCCACTGCACCCGATTGGGCAGCTGGCACAAATCTAATAAAGCGTAATCATACCATTGTCCCCATGAGATGCGCCGACTTATTGGTTGTACTAAAAACGTTTATCCATTACCCATATTTTTTTCAATTTCATAAATGGGTAAAAAGCTGCGGGGTGTAACATATCAAGTCGAATAGACTTAATTGGATTATCAGGAACTGTGTCTGTAATCGAATTATCGAATTATTTATGCCATTAATTTTGTAAATGTCAGGTTGCGAGATGATAATAGATACGCATGAGACTATCCAAAAGATGAATCTATTAGTACCATAAAATATCTAAATGACCCACTAGGTGGGTGAATAGGTTCACAAATATTCCCTTATATGTTCCAAAAACACAGGAGATTCAATCACAACCTTTGTTGGTGATGGTCTAGTAATTAACTTGCCTTGATAACAAGAAGTGCAAGAAAATTCATTGTTTAAACAAACCTTTAAATTCTTTAATGGATGCCTATTTGATTTTTCTATAATTCATCTCATCATAATTGATACAGGATATCCCAATCGATCATGCCAAAGTACAAAAGTATTGGAACCAGTACCTTTTGGTTTATGATAGAATGTGCCTCAATTGCACAAATTCTTGTCAAATATAGGCCAAAAGACAAAGATAAGAACTTCTCAATAACCCTTTTTTGGCCAGTGACATTCTTGGTAACGATGAGATACTCAAGATTATTCTCATCTATAATCTCAATATGATATTCATTTCGGCGGATAACTTTAAAACTCAATAAGTTCCTTCCGGACTTGGAGGAGAACATTATATTATCTATGATAAGTATTGTTTCCCTAGGTAGAGTTATAGTAGCTCCTACAAAGCCTTCAATTAAATTACTATTACCAGAATTGTAGCAACATCTGTCTTACACATACTTAAATGAGAGAAATATTTTAGCTTTTTGAATATTATATGTGTCGTACATGAATCGATTAAATAAATATTTTTACAATTGAATTTTGATCCAAGTTTGCTTTGAGAGACATCCATTTTACTTCCCATGGTTTGACATACAAAATAAAATATATGAATAAACATTAATATTTTAAGAGAAAAAGAAAAAAATAAAGTTAAATCAATAATTCAATAATGACTTTTTAATACAATTTCGAGCAAACTCTAATCATAATACAAATAATTATGTAGCTAAAAATAATGCAATTATGATTTACATTGAATGCCACATAGAGAAGATTGGATCCCTTAAAAATATACTCAATCACTTATTCAACTAATGTGCCGATAATTACTCCTTCGAACTTTCCGTAAGACACTTTCTTTAATTGAACAATTTAATTTTTTATTAGAAAACAAACACCAAAATTTCAGTTTGACATGCAAGTGCTTGAAAGTGTTATCATATCAGGATACAACACATCAAAATGGTTTTCACTTGAAAGGATCCGCATACTAAAATAACGCTTCATAATGAGTCCTATCAGACAGGTATTTAAAGATTAATATGGTCAATTTAAAGATATGCATTCGTACCCTTTCTATCCAAAACCAGTAACTAAATGTTCTTTTCACATCACAACGTTACTTTAATAAAAAAAATTGTTAATCCTTGAAAACTAAGCAAACTGAAACACTGTTTAAAGTGAATACTATAACTACATTTAATCAAAACGAACTAATACTATTTCATAAAATAAATAATACTAATTGATACTAATGACTACTACTCATTTAAAGCACTGTGATTACATGATGTTTATTCGCTATCTACTACGAATAGGAAAAAATAAAAATCAAACTACTCAATCATCTTTAACCACGGATTCATCATCGATCAGTGGTCTATTTTTCGATTAGGGTGCTCAAAGAAGTCTGTCACATCCAAGTGCGTGATGTCAAATTCATTGTTAGAGACAAAATTAACGTCAGGGCCTTTATTTTTTTGAGATGCTTGATAAAGCTCAACCAAATATCTTGGTGTACGATAAATATTTGTCCAATGCCCTTTTCCACCGCGACGATAGCATCTAGTTTCTGAACTCTTTGTTTTTGGCTTCTTATCTTTCCCTTTCCACTTTTGGTGGTTATTTTTCTTAGGGTATGATTAATACTAGAAAAATTTCTTCTTTGGCCACGGCTATGAACAAGGCCATGAAATTTTCCACGCTTAGCATAATGGGAATATATCTCATTCACTTCGAGTAATAGTATAGACCTAGTGGGTCGATTCTCGTGATTTCTCATGAGCAACTCATTGTTTTGTTCAGCCACAAGGAGAAGAAAAATCAACTCAAAGTACTTCTCGAAACCTTTCTCTCGATAATGTTGTTGCAGGAGGCATAAAACACTGCGAACGTTTTTTCAAGCGTATCATAGTGAGTGATATTATCCCCACAAAACTTCATTTGAGAAGCAACTCTGAACACCGCATAATTGCATTCAGAAACAGACTTAAAGTCTTGGAGCCTCAGATGAGCCCAATCATATCGTTCTTATGGAAGTGTGACCAGCTTTAGGTTGTCATATCTTTCCTTTAAACCATTCCACAAAATAAGTGAATCTTTGACTGTGAGATATTCTATTTTTAACCATTCATCAAGGTGATGGCGCAAGAAAATCAAGACCTTAGCACATTCTTGGGTAGATGCTTTATTTTTATCTTTAATAGCATCACCAAGACCCATTGCATCTAAATAAATTTTAGCATCCAATACCCATGACATATAGTTCTTGTTTGAAATTTTAAGGACAACGAACTTTCGTTTCATAATATCAGTTATAATTAAAAAGAGGAGATAAATTATACCTTAGTCTTCTGTCAAGACCCAAAATCTAACCATGGTCGTGATGGAGCCTATCGTGTTATAAGGCAAGCCTATTTCCCAAAATATTACTACTAAATCAATTATAAGAATTTAATAAAATAATACCAATATTTGAATTTCTCATAAACTAAATCAACTCTAAATATAATATAAAAAATACGGAAACGAGCCCCAAACATCGGGGTGTCACTAAGTCATGAGCATTTAAAACTATGAACTAAGATATATAAGCTATCTAACTGTCCAAAAGAAGAAATGACAAGAGGAGTAACAAGGTCTTGCGGACGCTAACAACTACCTTGCAGTCTCCAAAGATAGCCGGCATGAACTCAACGATCGCCGCGCTCTAACTCACCTGGATCTGCACATAAAATGCAGGGTATAGTATGAGTACAACCACCTCAGCAAGTAACAGAAATAACTAAGGAACTGAGCAGTAGTGACGAGCTAAGTAAAACAGTTCAATTATTTATTTCCACAATTAAGTACAAACAGGAGTAGACAGGTAATTTCATAAATCAGTAAGACTACAAGGAAAATTAACAGGTAAATGCAGCAACAGCATAAATAAATACAACCTCACAGCAGTGTCACTCCATCACTCATCACTCATCACTCGTACTCAGCACTCAACACTCAACACTCAAAACACTCAACACTCTGCGCTCACTGGGGGTATGTACACACTCCAGAGGGTCTCCCAAAGCCCAAGCGCTAAGCACGGACAACTCACGTGCCATCATATCAATACCTAGATCCGCACGATCAACTCACGTACTACGCGGACAACTCACGCGCTATGGTATCAATACCTGGACCCGCACGGTCAACTTACATGCTACGCAGACAACTCACGCGCTATGGTATCAATATCCTCACAACTAGGCCCTCGGCCTCACTCAATCATGTACCTCACTAGCCTCACCATCATCAACAAAAAAGGGAACACAACTCACATCAAGTATCACAGCATATTAGCAAATAATAGAGACTGAGGTAAATATGTACAATAATTTCTATGACTGAGTACAAATAATGTGAGCATGAATAAAGCCTGAGCATGATCTCTAACATGAAGGCAGACAAGTTCAACAACAAGTAACTATGTAAATACAGATGATGGCCATGAGGCCTCACGGGACGGACCAAGTCTCAATCCCTCGCGGTGCAAACCCACACGCCCGTCACCTAGCGTAGGTATCACTTCTAAACAATCACGTGATATCAAATCTCCGGGTTTATACCCTCAAAGCTAGAGTTAAAACTCTTACTTACCTTAACAACATAAAATCCTACTCCGGGATGCCCTTGTCTCTAGACTCGGTCTCCAAAATCTCCAAATCTAACCATAATCAGATTAATACCATCAACATAGGATAACGAATCGAATTCCACAATAAAAATTATAAAATATGCCAAAAATTTGAAATCGGCCAAAACCCGCCCCCGGGCCCACATCTAGGAACCAGTCAATAATGGCAGAATCAAAACCCGCGTCCCCTCCCGAGTCTAACCATATAAAATTTATCAAAATTGAACTCCGTTTGGTCCCTCAAATCCCTACCTAAAATTCTCCAAAACCCAAGCTCTAACTCCCTCAATTTCACTTTGAAATCATCAATCAAATCCAAAAAATGAAGATGGATTCATGAAATATAACCAAAACCGAGTAGAGAACACTTACCTCAATCCCTATGGTGAAAATCGCCTCCAAAATGGCCCCAATCCGAGCTCCCCAACTCAAAATATGACCGAATGAACAAACCCTTGTTATATATATATATATATATATATATTTTTCTGCCAGTTATTCTGCCTCGTTTCTCATATCAAACGATCCCGAAACTCGCCTTTTATGCCTTCAATGGATTCCTTGTGTAATTATAGTCAAGTTAGGCTTTTGAATCACTCAATTTGACCATATAATGAAGGAGATATGTTGGTTTCAATATTCGCAAATAGTGCAGATTTTCAAATACGCCGTCAGTGGCAATTTCGCAAGTAATCTGAAAAATATGGCAACCCAATATTTAGTAAAATGACCATAAAATCCTCATACGATGTTCAAATTCGACGATTCTTTTTGCTACGAGTCCGTAATTACGATACGGATCTAATGCTTCAATCAAAAAAGAAATCAGAGCACATTGTTTCAATATGATATCATTTATGCTTGAAGAAACAGTTTCGAAACATAAGAAAAACGAGTGCAACACAACCCAAATCTACCAACTCGATGCAACTCAACACAGCTGAACAACACATAAAGAAGCAAAAATGGGGAAACATGGCTATAACTCTCGGAACGACTGGCCGGGTCGTTACATCCTCCCCCTCTTAAACAAACGTTCGTCCTCGAACGTGCCAAGAGTTGTTCTCAAAACCATCAAGAACTCTCTCCGAACCCCAATGGCACAAAACCAATCCGTCAGGACTGAATCCTTCTAACTCAGCCAAGCTTCGCATACCGCCAAAAACCCAAGGACATTGCCACAAAATACTTGTAGAGCTCATTACCTCATACACACCCAAAGAACTAATTATACCCATTACCATACCGATCCAACCTACTACCAAGATGTCCTATCTATCCGAGTTCCTTCTGAATTACCTTCAAATTGATACTTTGCCCCGCCATAACACCACAATCCTCAACCCAGACTCACCACACGAGACTCAAGCATAAAACCACATCGCCCTAAGGCTCATAAGCCGCTGAATACTCTCTTAAATATCCCCAAAAGTACCACAAGCACGCGCTCACACAATCAACAGCTCAGTGCTCAAACTACAGTCAAAACCCGGCCTCATGTCCTCGAGACTGGCCCGACATCAACACACAAAAATCACATCTCGCACCTCATCCAGGGAATCACAAGTCGTCGATGCACAACTGATACCGAGCGCCCATGTGCGCATACGAATGCGTGGAAGAAATTCAAAGAGTTACACGTCAAGCTGAATCAATACCGCACGAAAAGAATTCAAGAATGTGAAGTTTTCCTAAAGGTTCTGCAGCCTCTCGAAGATAAGTACAGACGTCTCCGTACCGATCCGCAAGACTTTACTAAACCCGCTCATGACTCGTGAGACCTATGTAACCTAGGCTCTGATACCAACTTGTCACGACCCAAAATCTAACCATGGTCGTGATGGCGCTACCATGTTACAAGGCAAGCCTATTTTCCAAAATATTACTACTAAATCGATTATAAGAATTTAATAAAATAATACCAATATTTGAATTTCTCATAAACTAAATCAACTCTAAATATAATATAGAAAATACGGAAACGAGCCCAAAACATCGGAGTGGCACTAAGTCATGAGCATCTAAAACTATGAATTAAGATATATAAGCTGTCTAACTGTCCAAAAGAAGAAATGACAAGAGGAGTAACAAGGTCTTGCGGACGCTAACAACTACCTTGCAGTCTCCAAAGATAGCCGGCTTGAACTCAACGATCGCCGCGCTCTAACTCACATGGATCTGCACATAAAGTGCAGGGTGTAGTATGAGTACAACCACCTCAACAAGTAACAGAAATAACTAAGGAACTGAGTAGTAGTGACGAGCTAAGTAAAACAGTCCAATTATTTATTTCCACAATTAAGTACAAACAGGAGTAGACAGGTAATTTCATAAATTAGTAAGACTACAAGGAAAATTAACAAGTAAATGCAGCAATAGCACAAATAAATACAACCTCACAACGGTGTAACTCCATCACTCATCACTCGCACTTAGCACCCAACACTCAAAATACTCAATACTCTACGCTTACTGGGGGTGTGTACAGACTCAGGAGGGGCTCCCAAAGCCCAAGCGCTAAGCACGGACAACTCATGTGCCATCATATCAATACCTGGATCCGCACGGTCAACTCACGTGCTATGCGGACAACTCATGCGCTATGGTATCAATACCTAAACCCGTACGGTCAACTCACATACTACGCAAACAACTCACGTGCTATGGTATTAATATCCTCACAACCAGGCCCTCGGCCTCACTCAATCATGTACCTTACTATCCTCACCATCATCAACAAATAAGGGAACACAACCCACATCAAGTATCACAATATATTAGCAAATAGTAGAGACTGAGGTAAATATGTACGATAATTTCTATGACTGAGTACAAATAATGTGAGCATGAATAAAGCCTAAGTATGATCTCTAACATGAAGGCAGACAAGTTCAACAACAAGTAACTACGTAAATACAGATGATGGCCATGAGGCCTCACGGGACAGACCAAGTCTCAATCCCTCCCGATGCAAACCCACACGCCCGTCACCTAGCGTGGGTATCACCTCCAGATAATCACGTGATATCAAATCTCCGGGTTTATACCCTCAAAGCCAGAGTTAAAACTGTTACTTACCTTAACAACGTAAAATCCTACTCTGGGATGCCCTTGTCTCTGGACTCGGTCTCCAAAATTTCCAAATCTAACCATAATCAGATTAATACCATCAACATAGGCTAACGAATCGAATTTCACAATAAAAACTATAAAATATGCCAAAAAATCCGAAACCGGCCAAAATCCGGCCCCCGGGCCCACATCTCGGAACCAACCAACATTGGCAGAATCAAAATTTTCGTCCTCTCCCGAGTCTAACCATATAAAATTTATCAAAATCGGACTCCGTTTGGCCCCTCAAATCCCTACCTAAAACTCTCCAAAACTCAAGCTCTAACTCCCTCAATTTCATTTTGAAATCATCGATCAAATTCCAAAAACGGAGATGGATTTATGAAATATAACTAAAACCGAGTAGAGAACACTTACCCCAATCCCTATGGTGAAAAGCGCCTCCAAAATCGTCCCAATCCGAGCTCTCCAACTCAAAATATGACCGAATGAACAAATCCTTGTTATATATATTTTTCTTCCAGCTATTCTACCTCGTTTCTCATGCCAAACGATCCCTAAACTCTCTTTTTATGCCTCCAATGGATTTCTTGTGAAATTCTAGTCAAGTTAGGCTTTTGAATCACTCAATTTGACCTTATAATGAAGGAGATATGTTAGTTTCAATATTTGCAAATAGTGCAGATTTTTAAATACGCCATCAGTGGCAATTTCGTAATATTTGAAAAATCTAGCAACCCAATTTTTAGTAAAATGACCATAAAATTCTCATACGATGTCCAAATTCGACGATTATTTTTCCTACGAGTCCGTAATTAGGATACGGATCTAATGCTTCTATCAAAAAAGAAATCAGAGCTCATTGTTTCAATATGATATCATTTATGCTTGAAGAAACGACGTCGAAAGATAAGAAAAACGAGCGCAACACAACCCAAACCTACTAACTCGATGCAACTCAACACAGCTGAACAACACATAAAGAAGCAAAAATAGAGAAACATGGCTATAACTCTCGGAATAACTCTCGGAACGACTTGCCGAGTCGTTACATCTTCTCAAAAGTTTTCTTGAAATAATAAAGTCTTGTGGTGATAACGTAAAATAAAATAATAAAATATTATAGAGAAAAGATAGAATTCTTATTCATTTTGGGATGAATTACACAATAGAACATATCTATTTATATGGGAAAATATAGCCACAAAGTAATAAATTGTGAAATCTATCTAAAATAGACATTCGAATACAATATTGCTTATAATAGTGTGCTATTTTTTCAACGAAATTTATTTTGCTGATAATAACGTAATTGCAATATCACTTTAGCTTGCTTGCCAAATCCTCATTCCCAAATTCCAACTGCCACGCCAAAAGACCGCTAAAGATCACCATTTACCTCCCAAATAAGAGCACAACAATCAACAAAATACAGCGAAAAATTGAACAAAACTAGCTCGGTAAATTGAACAAAAGCTCCGGTAAGACGAAAACTAGCTCGGTGGCTTCAACAGCACCATGTTTGCTAAAATCTTTGAAAAGCTCAATCCTACGCCACCGGTAAATTGCTCGATTTCACGATTTTTTTTGAATTGTGAATTTTGCGTATTACTCTGTTTTCTCATTTTACCACCACCTACTTTACTTTCCCGATCTGTTCTTTTTTTTGGGGTGGGGTGGGGGGGAGGGTGGTGGTAAAGTTGCAATGATACGATTATTCTATTATGAGTTCTGCTGAATTCGTTCCTTATGTCATTTTCAATTAGTGTTTGATCGTTTGATTCTTATAGATTCTATATTACCATTTATGTAGTCTGTCAATCTTACAGAAATCTGGAAAAAAGAAAGAAAGAAAGAGGAAAATCTGTTTTACTTTTAAAAGGCATGGATTAGAATTATGCATAACTTAATTGTTATTGCTGCAAGAGAAAAGAGATACACCTCAACCTAAAGAATGAGATTTTATGGTAGTCTTAGCATGGATATTGACATAAGAGTATTTGGCGCGAGTTTATATCTGTTATGTTTAGTTACATAAAATTGTGAACAAGGGTAAGAACTAGAATGATAGAGAGACCTATTGATTTACTTCCTTAAGTAAAGTAACACTTACTAGTTTTGGTTGTGTCAGACAGAAAAGATCCATTTCGTCCATAAAATATATAAACTTGCAATTATATCACATGATCAAAAACGATTATTAATCATCACCGATTACAATGTATGGTGCAAGACACTATGTGATTGTTAATGACAGTTCCAAGATCAATATATGCTGCCTAAACTGATTTTCAGTGCATGACAGGACCAGAGTTGCATTCATTCAGCTCCCCGAAACCCTATATCCATGCCCTTCTCTTCCTTTTTGCTGTGAAAAGAAAATCTAAGAGAAGTCATCAGCAATGATTTCTGCTCAAACTGCAGGAAAGCAGGGGCGGAAGGGGGTTCACCCGAACCCCCTTCGCCGAAAAATTACACGGTATATATAAGGCAAAATCTGTTTTTTACCTCTATATATTAAGTTTTGAACCCCTTTGACACAGCCCAAAAGTGTAGCTTAGTGGTCAAGGGGGTTCAAAATCTTTGTAAGGTCATAGGTTCAATTCCCACTAGCTACGATATTTTTTTTCTTGAACCCCCTTCGCGGAGATCCTGGCTCTGCCACTGCAGGAAAGATATGAAGCATTACACAGAAGAATTAATATCCTGTGTTTGACAATCTAAAGTAAAAGAGTTATCATTTCTTGTCAGCTCATAAGCAATAGCTAGAGCCAATTGTTTCTATTGGAGCATTTTTGCATTTCTTATAGTCAGGTCTAGGGCTAGGCACATTCCAAAATGTAAATGTGTTGAACTTGTCTTTTTTTTTTTAAACCTCTCCCAAATAATAAAAAAAAAAAAGAAGACAAGTTGAACTTGTCAATATGTCTTTGTCGAACTCTTTCAGTCTTTAAACTGAAGACCTGAAATATGAGGTAACATTATCTGGGCCTTCTTTCATGTCCTGTGAAAAGGGGGGCTATGGATTGGATTTCAGGCTGCGGAAGAAATTAGACAGAAATAAGCAAAAGTATGATTAAAATGAAATCAACAATTTTCTTTTTGAGTCAATACCAAATTCTTAGAAGTTTGGTTTGCGATATTGTGAAGGGTAACTCTATATATTAGGTTCAACTAATTGTTTTTCTTACATCACTCCAATACAAATACAATAGACTGGGACAGGGGCTGTACCAAGTAAAATGCAACACAATGTAAGAGCTCCTCCATAGGATAAGATCCTTAATTCAAGTGCGGGTACTATCTGTAGTCTATCTTTTATCTCTTCCTCGCTCATGAAGGGGGATCAAAGATAGTTAACTTACTTCTCTCCTGAGCAAATGTCTATTTATGTCGTGGTCGGCCTTCCTACTTGATGCAAGATCAAGAAAGCCAAGAATCCAAGAAACTCAAGAAAGTCCAAGAATACATTCAAGATTAGGATTTCTTTTCCTTAAAAACTAGGATTTCTTTTTTCTTTTTTCCTAGTAATTTGATTCTTGTTTAAGTAACTAGGATTGTTAGTTGGTACCCCATTCCTACTAGAATTCTTTTTTCTATTTTAGTTAGGATAGGTATTTCTTAACCTTATTCTTGTTCTAGTTTAATTAGGATTAGTTTTCCTTAACCTCATCATTTTTACTCATTATAATACCTATTTAAAGAGCTCAATATGCTGAAAATAGAGATTAGTGATTAATTTTTCTAAGCTCTTGCTTCGAAAACGTAATTTATTCTTTTATTCATTCTTCTTCCTTTATTCAACACTCGTGCAATCTTGGAGGATTGAGGAACGAGTGGGTAAGGTTCATCTTACATTCTTCTCACGTGAGTTTGAAGAACACTTTCACTAGTTTTGTAAAAAAAACTTTAGCGAGGTGCTTTTGTTTTTCTCTCTTCTTTGTGCTTGAGAGGTGCAAAACCTTGAAAGTACATCACTACTAGAATGCCTTCTTAGTTGAAGAGCATTTTGTGAACTACTTAGGATGGTGGAAGCAAAAAAGAACTTACTTGAATGATGTTTTCTGCTTTGCTTCTCCCCAAAGGCCAAGGAAGAGACTGCATTGTAGATAGAAAACATGGAGAGAAAGAGATGGTAATTCTAAGTTCAGCTTTTGCTGCTTTACCAGTGCAAGAGATGATTTGTATTGCTCATTGCTCCAACACTTTCGTTTTCCTTCTGTCAATGCAACATATGATTACGGACAGTTTGATAGTGCACTTAGAAAGTCTCTTCCAGCTTGCATGAACAATACTTGCATAGTATATAACTCAAACCTAGTTGTCTCTATCTGCTGATCTATTATATTGTGCTTTCAAACTCTCTTACCACATGTTCTCAGCATAGTGCATCCCGAGGAAATGAGAAATTGACAGACCTGGAAGCAACAATTGCTGTTCACTATGGGATTCCATCTACAGCGTCCATTCTGGCATTTGACCCTATACAACAACTCTTGGCGATAGGAACATTGTGAGTAAAAAGCATATTATTTAATATGCATTTGAAGATGCTTATGATGGTGCTTTGTTTAGTGTACAAAACTTTTATTACCGGTTTTTGTATGGGCTGATAAGTAGCAGATAATATAGTGCATTATTTGTCACCTTTACCTACAAGGTACAGAAGCCTCTCCACTTTGGAAGTAGCTCAATATTTTGAGGAGTTCATCTGGGAGTAATAAGTTCCTTGAGAGAACTTTCAAACAGTACCTTGTTATATATATATATATATATATATATATATATATATAGAGAGAGAGAGAGAGAGAGAGAGAGAGTGTTTGAACAGAGAAAAGCAATTATTTTTTGCTAGAAATTTTGTTCGAATCTATTGTTGTCTACTTATTCTTCTTGAGCTTTGTTAATGACTAGAAAGCAAAAAGTATTTGTGGTAAAAATTACTTTCTTTGTAAACGCTTAATATTTTATTAATAAGTTATCTTATATAATAGCAAAGTGTTATAGTACTTCGTGTGAATATATATGGCATAGACCAAAACCAAACCAAGTTAATAATCAAACCAAAGCACCCAAGTTAGGTAGACCAATAGCCTGTTTGGCCAAGTTTTTTTTTGGGCCAAAAGTGCTTTTTTTGGCCAAAAACACTTTTGGCCAAAAATTGAGGTGTTTGGCCAAGCGTTTAGATGGAAAAAAAAGTGCTTTTGAAGAGAAGCAGAAGCAGTTTTTGAAAAGCAGAAAAAAGTAGCTTCTCTCCAAAAGCACTTTTCTGAGAAGTACTTTTGAGAAAAATACACTTAGAAGCAGTTTTCAAAAGCTTGGCCAAACACTAATTACTGCTTAAAAGTGCTTTTCAAATTAATTAGCCAAACACAAACTGCTTCTCACCAAAAGCACTTTTTTGAAAAGTACTTTTGAGAAAAGCACTTCTCAAAATAAGCTGATTTTAGAAGCTTGGCCAAACAGGCTACAAATCTGGTATGTAACCCACACCCACACCCACACCCAAATCGTTCCAAGTGACAACAGGGGTGCGGCAAAATTTTGAAGGATCCGAGCAACACATCATTTAACAATTCTTTCAAGGCTGCAGCATCACCATGTAAACACATATTAGGACCAATTGTCATAATTTTTCAGGTGACGTGAATATAGCATTTTTTTTATCATAAGCTGTACAAAGAAGCTGAACTTATGAAACTTCTTCGACCTCAAACATAGTTCAGAAACATGTCATTTCAGCTTCCGCATTCATGTGTAACAAGCATGGATGTAGTAGCTTGAAGGAATTGCCATCAACTAGAACTGTCTTATCCTCATTTCTCTGTCCTAGTTCTTGTATACAATTCAATAATCATTATAATTACAGGGATGGAAGGATTAAAGTGATTGGTGGATCTAATGTTGAGGGCCTTCTTTTTTCTCCTAAGCCATTACCATTCAAGAATTTGGAGGTTTGTAATCTGAGCTGCGCGAAGTCTCTCTGTGTGTGTCTGCATATATGCACTTTTCTGAACTTAGACTGCGAGCATGTGGGAATTCTTCTTGGTGCTGAGGCTCTCAGTTTTGTAGTCAAAATATATGACTGATTTTACGTAGGTTGCCTTTCTGTTTCTTCTTTCTTTCCAAGGGATGTTTCTCCACATATTTGTTCATCACTTGTTTATTTGGTTTTGATGTTTTGCATTATCAACTGATGAAATTCATTTCTGGTTTCATGATATTTTTGTCAAGCTGATGCTTGACTCTATGCATCCAAATGTTTGATGCTATATATTTTACTACATGGTGATGGTTAGCATCCACTTCAAATATGTTGGTGTTCTTCTGATATACATATATGTTTCTCTTACCTCTTTCCAGTTCCTGCAAAACCAAGGATTTTTAGTGGGCGTCTCAAATGGAAATGAAATTCAGGTAATTTTTCTGCTTTGCAATTTAACCTAGTAAAGACTGGTTCCAGAGCTGGCATTATTGAATCTCTTAGTTCATTGGTGGAGATGTATAACAATGTGCTTACTTTGACAGAAGCTTTTGATGTGACAGTGGTAGGCAAGTTAATTCACACACATATACATATTTATTTGTTTAAGAAGTATTCATTCAGGTACCCAGGAAACTCTTCTTTCGCATTAATGTGTCTTTGCGGGAGATGGGATTACTGTTAGCCAGCCATGAATTTGCACCACTCTCTTCTCTTCCTTCATCACTGCCTTATTTCTTCCCCAATTGTCCATATGCTGCATTCACATCTCTTTAACAGCCAATTTCCTTTAAAATTGACAGGTTTGGGATCTAGAAAACAGGAGAATGTCTTCTAATTTACAATGGGAGTCCAATATTACTGCATTCTCCATGATCTATGACACTCATTACATGTAAATGGGTAGATATTGTTTTTCAAAGGATTTTTGTTTACTGTACAATTAAGTTTGTGTTTGATACAGGCGATATGGCTGTACACAGGTTTGTGGGCGATGAATATGGTTATCTCTCTGTTCTGAAGTACGAGAGCAGAGAAGGGAGCTTGGAACTGCTACCTTATCACATTCCTCCAAATCTTATAGCTGGTAATGGGATTGCTTTCAGAAATCTGGTATATAGTAGGTGTAAGAGTCCCACATAGGGCACCTTAGAGATGTGAGGTCTCTTTAAATGGTCTTGGACAATCCTCACCTCATGAGCTAGTTTTTGGGGTTGGGTTAGGCACAAGGTCCATTTCTTTATCAGTAGGTTTCATATAGTTAGAGGATCGTGGCTTTACCAGAAATTAGTGACTAAATGTTCTCTTAGTTGCAGAGAAACTTGAGACGATGTGAATTGTGAAACCATTGTTTTTCTTCTTATTTCATTTCTTTTAGTCTTCCATTCTAGTTTCTATTATGGAAAATTTTGACTAATTTTGACTGAGGGAAAACCTAATGCTAAATCTTTTTTCTTTTCCTAATGCATTTTCACTGTCATCTTATCTCTTGTTCCAAATGTTCTTTTCTACCCCGTTCTTGTTCTTGAATTTATCTCTAGTTTTGATTTTCACAGTAACACGGATTGGCATTAGTGAGACCCTGGTTATTGCTCTTGTTATGCTTATAGTTTTTAGGGTAAGCTTATAGTTGATCAATTTGCAGTCGAGAGATTTGATATGAAAATGATTATCTAAACTAATTGACAATCTTATTTAAGCTCGATTGCATTTGCAGTCGCAAAACTGCTTAACACTAAAACATTTGAACTAGAGGCCAAGCAGTGAAGTTTTGTTTGACATGCAGTTCCACCACTAAGAATATCTGCTATAATTGATTTATGTAGCATCTAGTAAGCCTTAAATTTGGCACATAGGTTGATGGTTTTATAAGAACATTGACATCAACTCTTAAGGCAAAGTAAGCTAAACAATACACCTGCCTGTTTCTTGGAAATTTCTTTTAGTTTCCACATGCTTCTGAATAACTCAATTGCTTAGCTTTCAATGATGGTTAATATTTTTAGGATTTCTCAGTGCATGCAGCATCAATAAACTTATGATTTACAGGAGAAACATGAATCTTTGGAATGTTAGAGGTGAAAGAGGAGGAGGATAACTGATATTCCCTCCGTCCTAATTATGTGACAGTGTTTGACTGCGCACGGAGTTTAAGAAACAAAGGAAGACTTTTGAAACTTGTAGTCTAAAACAAACCATATATATTTGTGTCGCTAAGGGTAAAGTGAGAAGTTTAAAGTTAAATTGTTCCGAAATAAGGTAGTAAGACATTATTTTTTGGATTGATTAAAAAGGAAAGAGCGCCACATAAATTGGGAAAGAGGGAGTAATTAGGAACGTTTAACGTCAATAAGAGTAAGAAATGCATTTCCATGAATGTCTTCCCTTTTTGGCTTGTAGGACTAAGTCATAGTCTGCTCTTTTGGAAATTCCACTTCTTTTAATATGCAGTGTGATTTTTATCCCCCAAAAGCAAAGGTACAGATGTAGACTAATGTATGTAAATGCTCTTCATGTTGCCATAACCATCTTTTGCAGAAGCTGCTGAGATTTCAATGCCTGATCAACTAGCCATTGTTGGTTTACTTCCCCAACCTAGTTCACTTGGAAATAGGTAAGAGATCATCGAAATTTCTTCCTTATTTTCTGGTTTTTGGTTTTTCATTTTAGAGTTGTCTTCAACATCTACGCTATTCTGCTTCTTATGGCATATTTGTTCTTGGTATCTTCCTTCACTCAATTACTTTTTAGGGTCTCAGCAATGTCTTTCTTTTTTGTGTCATCAGGGTCCTAATTGCTTATGAGAATGGATTAATTATTCTCTGGGACGTTACAGAAGATCGAGCTGTTCTTGTTAAAAAGTATAAACAGCTCCATGTGAAGGATGAAATTGTTGTTCATGCTTCAAAAAATGCAAGTGAAGAGAAGTTTCGTGGTTCATCAGATAATCAAGAGGGGGAAAAGGAAATAAGCTCACTCTGTTGGTTGTCATCTGATGGGTCAATTTTGGCTGTTGGTTATGTTGATGGAGATATCTTGTTGTGGAACTTATCAGTTCCTGGCAAGAAAAGTTCAGAGGCTGAAGCATCATCTAGTTATGTCAAGCTGCAGCTCTCAGCAGGAGATAGAAGACTCCCTGTTATTATTCTGCGTTGGTCTGCTAACAATGCACAGAATGGTTGTGGGGGCCAATTGTTTGTCTATGGTGGTGATGCAATTGGATCAGAGGAGGCCTTGACGGTAAGCGCTGATCCTAATTTAATTTCTCAGCTTAGCCTTTTCTTCTATCTCCATCTTAATTCTGTTAGCATTCAGCAAATATGACATCCATAGAACTTGAGACATGCAGAACCAAAGCTTATTTGCTCTTGATGATTTTGCTATGACAAATACTCCTCCTTTTATCTCATTTGGTCTGCTGAATCTAATTGAACGAGAGCACAGTGATCCTTGTTTATATGTTACATGTTGTTTAAAATCTTGTACTCCATCTATCTGATAGTTCTAGAACTTCATAGTTGATATCTGAGATCTATTCTGTGTTCTGAAGCAGTTAGTTTCATGTAATACAGCTTTGATGTCTGTTCTTTTTCTCTTTTGTTCTCTCTGAAGTTCCTCATGTTGAGATTTCTTTTTTCAAGTCAATTATCCTCCTTATTTGGTGTTCTGGCTTAGTTGAAGTACCCTCCTGTATGGTTAATTGAGAGTTGATTAACTGGAATACAGTCAAAACTAGGCTTCTGGATTGGGTCTCACCACCCAAGTTACTAAAAGCACTAGATGAATTTTATTTCTCTTAAGAGATGGTAACTATTCTTTTCTTCCCTTATAAGTGATACTAACTACTATTATTTATGTATATACTAGCCAAATAATCAGTCTTATTAGTGCTTTAGCATTTTGATTCTTTTAATCTCATTACATATTTGTCTTACACTCGATAGATAATTCCAACATATAGAGGATAATTTTCTCTTTGTTTTCCTTTTATTTAAGACGAATTTCCTAAACTCCAAAGGCATGATATATAAACTTCCTCAAAGTTATAGATTTAGCAGGCATATAGTATTCCATAAGAAGCACAATTACTAGTCAGGAATCATAAAACAAAATGAAAAAAGGGAAAAGGAGAAGAATAATATACAAAACATTAAATACCACTTTTGACAAATAGAAAGAGAACACTTGCAACAAATAAACATCAAACATTCAAAAAAAAACGGAATCAGTATTCTCCAAATGATGATGATGATATTATTATGAAGTTTATTGATATTAAAAATGGAACTTAGTTAAGAATAAAAGTTATCCTACCCTAGAAAATTGACTTTATAATTACCTTTGAAAAATTAGACAAAAGAAAGGATCAGAACTATCAAAGAACATTTAGGATGATTAGCTTTTCAAAAGTTATTTGATAAGCTAAACACAATATAATGGTTTAATTTTCATATTTTATGGATTCTAGTAACAAGTATTTAACTAATAAAATATATTTTATCATTTTGCTTCAATATGCTACATTAAGCTAAATTTATATGTTTGTCCCCTATTATGCTATTACATTTTAGAATATAATTAGCAAAACTAAATCTAAAATAGAAGTCCAAATGTGTTGGTCCATTAGTGTGGCAATGATGATTGAAGGTGTTAAAAGGTGATGGGGTATACCTAAACTCACATGGAAGAAAGTTGTCGTTTAAGGACTTACAATCTCTTAGAATCAATGCAAATTTAGTGAAAAAAGTCCACGTGGAAGTAGAAGATCTATATTGGCAATATCAACAAGTTAGAATTAAGTTTAGTCATATTAATATGCTTGCAGTTCCATAGCTTAGTTGACTGGTAGTTTGGATGTAGTTAGTTGACTGTTACTGCAATGGGGCTGTCCATATGCAGTTATTTTTTCTTCTGTACAGATTGCTATTGGTAATAAAATTCTTTATTTACCCAAAAAAAAATGCTTGCAATAGAGAGAGGGAGGGAGGGAGCATCATGTCATGGTTTAAATTATAATTGAATTTATACTTTCTACAAACTTGTAGGTTGTTCTAATTAATTGTTAATTTTGGAAAGTTAGCATGTTAAATTGGTTAAATAAGAAGTACAACATTACAAGAATGCGGGAAAGCTTAAACATGCCAATAGTTTCCATTGCTAAAATATTGAATCATATGGAATTTTAAGCTGTCCCACATTCTTGTAGAACCATATTTTAGCCTACGTTTTCTACTTTTTGGTATACTGCTTGTATTCAGGGATTTTCTCAACATTAATAAAATTATTTACCTTCTCAAAAAAATACGAGATATATGATTTTTTTGTGGTATCTAGTTTGATGTGTGCCTACATTTATGCCAATATTTTTTTCTGTGTTACGCAGGTCTTGAATCTTGATTGGTCCTCTGGGATAGCAGCACTGAAATGTGTTGAAAGAGTAGACCTTGGACTTGATGGATCTTTTGCAGATGCCATTGTAGTTTCAAATGCTAATGGAACAGGAATTGATGATGCTTCTTCCTTGTTTGTGTTGACAAATCCAGGGCAACTGCACTTTTATGACAAGACAAGCTTATCTGCTTTAAAATCTAACCCAAAGAAGAAGCATGCAGATTTTGCTGTTAGGTGTCCTACAGTTGTACCTACCCTTGAACCACGTATAACTGTGGCAAACCTATATCCAGTGGATAGGAAATGGAATTCCTCAAGGACTCCTTCCGAGGTATTGGATGCTTTCTAATTTAGATTATTCAATGCAAATCCGTTGTCATGTGTTTTAATAATCTTCTTCAACTAATATTAGTTGTTTCTTTAGGAAGTTATGAATGCACAACTCCATCCAGCTCATGGTGTGACTGAACGGGAGATCAAAATGCCTCTAAGTGGTAGTATTGCCGGACAACTTCCTCTTACTGAGGATGGTGGAATAGAGAGAATACTTGTTGCTGGCTATCTGGATGGATCTGTCCGTCTGTGGAATGCAACATTTCCAGTCTTTTCACTTATAGCTATTCTGGAAGCTCAGGTCCTTGCATTTTGCATTTATTCGACTCTTAATTGATAAGCAACTGCCTTGATGTGTTCTCATATTCACCTATATAGTCATAAAAAGTCTCTAGTTTCATTGGCATGTCGATACTTACCGAGAGATAACATGTCAAAGTGTGATGGCCAGGTGGAGGGCATTCAAGACACTGGTCCTAGAACAGCAATATCTGCTTTGGATTTCTCCTCCACTGCTTTAACTCTTGCCATTGGCCACCAATGTGGCCAGGTAATATCTATCATGTTTTCAGATGGCTGCATCTTTGGGAAACTGGTAACACCATCTGTGCATAACTTACTGATACTTTTCGTTGGTGTAGGTTCGTGTTTCTAGCCTCATGGGGCAGTCTAAGACAACTAGCTTGAACTTGGTTCCGGATACTGAACAGGATGGTATGCCTTTATGTTCTTAAACTCTTCTGTAACTTATGTCATTTTGAAGTATTCTTCTAAACCATAGATAGACACTGGCCCGACATGGGTGGGAAGTCTGAAATTCATCATTTATTAGGAGCCTCCAGGAGAACAATCATCACTTTTCTGTTTTAAGTTCTAATTCTGCTCGGTGGTATTGACAATGGATCGGAGAGGAGAGGCATGAGAAGAGAAAGTTGTTTTTTAATGATTAAACTCAATACAAAGAAGCTCTTATATAGGAGTAGTTAGACTCAAATGTGGTACTGACAATTGATCAGAGAGGAGTGGCATGAGTAGAGACTTTTTTTTCCCTGATTAAACTCGATTATAATAGCCCACAAACAATTGGCGGTTGAACTTGAAAGGGGTTCGCCGTGAAGCTTAGCTTAGCAAAATCCCGCATTGGAATGGAGGAATGTTAGGGACCATATAAGTGGGTTCTGGAATTTAACTGTTGAGGTGCCTGTTGAGTTAAAGTCTAAGGGGACAAAACTTTGAGGCCCCAAAGGTTGGGCAGAGTGAGCAATACCTTGGTAGTTAGGCCTGGACCATGACAAATAGTATTTCCTTTTTATTTTACATTCTTAGTGGAAGGGATTCGTGAGTCCATGAGTGATGAAACAAATTTCCTTCTTCATCAAGTTCATGTCATTACACATTTTCACTCTTTTCCACAACCATCTCGTTCTGCATCATTATAGTGATCCGTATCTAGTTCATTTTCAGTTCAGTACTGTCCAGGTGATGCTGGCTTTCAGTTTTCCCTTGTAAAATCTCCAGTAAGCATCCTAAAATTTGTAGCTGTGGGTTCCAGACTTGTCGCAGGATTTGAAAGCGGCCAGGTAAGGTCAATCCAAGCAGTATTCTTTTGATCATTACTAATTGTAGTGGCAGATACTTTGGAAATCTATCAGATGTTCATGTTTGTGTTGTCCTGTCAGGTTGCCATGCTTGATATTAGTTCATCATCAGCCTTGTTCGTTACGGATTGTTTATCTAGTTCAAGTTCCGGAATCACTTCTGTGGCTGTGAAAACATTAGCTGATGCTCGTGAAGACACTGTGGACCACTGTGAAGAGGGAACAACAAATGCACATCCGAAAGAAGTTATTTCAGTATTAACCAGAGATGCAGAAGTGATTTTGCTCGATGGCTCCACTGGCAATAAAATTAGCTCTCAGGCAAAACACACAAAGGAAATGTCAACTGCTATATCTCTGTATATTTTAGGCAAGCATGACTTTTCATTTTTAATCAATTAATCTCTATGAAAACTCTTATGAAGAGGAAATTGTAATTAGGTTCTTATTTAAATTCTTATCAATGAAGAAAAAGATATTAGCTTCTTAAAAGCTTTTTTGTTGTATGTAGATGACATCACCTCTGTCTCTGAAGAGTTGCAAAAGCATTCTTCAACGCTAGACAGTGCTGTGCAGCCTGAAGATTTGAGACAGAAATGTGTGGATTACCAAATTTTGCTTTGTTGTCAGAATGGCTTGCATTTGTTCTCTTTAAGTTCTATAATTCAGGTGCTTTTTTTTTACCATTCACTACTGCAGTGTTTCCTGTTAATCTCCTAACTTCACTAGTTTGTAATAAGATTATGTAATTATAGGGCGGTGTCAACCCTATTCGTGAAGTTAAACTTGCTAAACCGTGTTCTTGGACTTCCATTCTTAAGAATGATGCTGAAAAATATGGACTGGTTTTAGTATATCAGAGTGGAGCAGTTGAAATAAGGTAAAAAGATTTTATTTGCGTCTCTCTTTTTGTACTCTTCTCATGCATGCTTGAGCAGTGAGATGAACATCACTGGCTTACAGACGTTTTCTGACTCTATGCATTTTGGTGATGGATTTTATTTTATCCTGAGATTACTGATTATTTTGGGATTCATTTGTCATTGTTCGAGTATTTTGATGTATATATGTGGAAAACATATGATTAATCTACATCAACTCTTGCCAGGTCCTTGCCGGATCTTAACGTCTTGGGAGAATCCTCATTAATGTCTATACTTCGATGGAATTCCAAGATAAACATGGATAAGACCATAAGTTCTCCTGGTAAAGGGATGATTTCACTGGTTGGTATTGTCTTCACTCTTTTTCTCCCTTCCACGTAAAAAGATAGACTACTTGTTTGTACTCATGATACTGCTTGCTATTTTATATTAGGACCCATTTCATTGTCTATAACATTTCAGAAGTATACTGGGATCCTATGTTAGGTTGAAACCAATAGAACTGCTTATGATTGCTTTCCATGCCCACGTCCACGTTTCAGATTATAGTTAGGACATGACTACTTCTGACTCTCACCATAATGCTTCTACTCAGTTTGTGATGGTTGTAAATACTTTCCAGAAAATTATGACTGGTTAACAGTGTATTAATGTCTTGGAAGAATGAGGCACGATAACTTGTTACAATCTAAGGGGTTATTGATAGGCTGTTAAAGGCTCATTATTGACTTCACTCTTGATTGTGTTTTCTTTTCAAAACACTAATATTTTGCTAATTGTTCTTTCAATTTGTAGGTGAATGGGTCTGAATTTGCTATTTTATCTCTGTTGGCCTTCGGAAATGATTTCAGGTCTGTCACTCATTTACATTCCATCTTGCATGTAATCCCGCAATCCTAAAATACTCAGCCCTGCTACCCAGGGGAAGATCAAAAGAGTCTCCACACACATTCATGAGCTTTCTGTTTATGATATGATGGGATAACAATGACCTATTTATAGGATTCCGGAAGCTTTACCCCCGCTTCATAATAAATCTCTCGCAGCTGCTGCAGATGATGCTGTCAGTACATCCCAACATCAAAAGAAGAAACAGGTTCCTACAGTGTGATATCAGGCTTCTATTCTTCGTCTTTTGCTAGACCTCTTATGGAAGGTAATTTTCTGCTTTTTCTAGAATGCTACCGTCGGTAGTTTTGGTGGCATCATGAAGGGGTTGAAAGGGTTTAAAGGACAGCAGGCTGCTGATTACAGTAACGCTCGAGATTCTCTTGTTACTCATCTGGAAAACATATTCTCTAGATTTCCATTCTCAGACCCTACAAATGTAATGGATGACCTTGGAAGCCTGGAACTGAAGTTAGGTAGTTTCCCTAGCCCTACTATGCGCATTCTTGAAAAAGGTTATGGTCCACTAGTACAGATTGATTCTTAACTGTCTGTGTTCGTTTGTTACAGATGATATTGAAATTGATGAACCTGTTCATGTTACTTCATCATCTCTCAGCAGTGATGATGTCAGAAAAGGTATTTTTTTATTGCTACACAGTAAATAGAATCTTTCTTCCTTTGTATACCCTTAATGAATCTATTGTTTTACTCCACTTATCCAGAAAAGGAGACCGATAGAGACAGGTTATTGGAAGGTGGTATTGGTGATGCCAAGCCACGACAAAGAACTCGTGAAGAAATCATTGCTAAATATAGAAACAAGGGGGTAATATTATCCTACAAATATATCTCACAATGAGTAACTGTGTTTGGGCATTTGCATTTACTGACTTGCTCATTTCTTGTAGGATGCTGCCTCTGCTGCAGCGGAGGCAAAAGATAAGCTTCTTGAGCGTCAGGAGAAACTCGAGGTATGTCTATTTAAAGCATGTTTTCTTAACCTTCATCCTGCTATATTCAAATGCATGTTTTTGTTCTTCTGCTAGTATATTGCACAATGTAAGTAATAAATTTCTTTTGTAATTTATCTTTTCATTTGCTTAATTTTCTATTTTGAAGTAAAGTGGTAGTTGTTTCCATGAAATGACATTGAAAGAAGTCATTTAAGAGATGCTAACTTGTCGCATGTCAAAATCATGAGCCTAGACACCTATAGTAGTTTGTGGCATTGTTTTTTTTTATGAAGTAAGGTACTGCATTATAGGCATCAAGAAGATGCAAAAGGTTACAATAGAAAACTTGGTTAACTCTTAGTACAAAAAACTATTCTAGAGCAGGGAGTTAACCAAGAGCAAAAGGCAATGGTTACTAAACCATTGAGAGAGAGCTAATAAAATCTAAGAGGGGAATAATATCATTTACAGGGGAAAGGTTACTCCAGCTGAAAAGACTCATCAAACATTTAGACTTCAGGTGACAGTTGGAAGTTGAAATGCCATCAAAACATCTACGATTCCTCTCTGTCCATATACACCAGAAAATACATGCTGGGATCATTTGCCAGATCTTCTTGATGGATCTATCAACTTCCCAGAGGCTCCAGCTAACTGCTGCATCCCTAATGTTCTGTGGGACTGTCCAACTGATTCCAAAAAGTGCAAGGAACATGTTCCAAATATCTGCTGCCACTGTACAGTGTAGTAACAGGTGGTTAACCGACTCTGAGTTGAGCTGACACATGTAGCACCTATTTGCCAACTGAAAATTCCTTCTGCACAGGTTATCCTGGGTCAAAATAGCTTCCTTGAGGGCTGTCCAGGAGAAGCACATAACTTTTGTAGGGAGTTTTGTCTTCCATATCAGCTTCCATGGCCAATGTTCAATCGTATCATTAGATGCACTTAGTTTACTATATCCTGCCTTCACTGTGTAGATATCCTTTTCAGAATTGCCCCACCTTAAGCTGTCTGAGACTTGAGGATTCCCTATGGCATCTTCAAGTACTCTGTATAGGTCAAATAACTGATTTAGCTCCCAATCCTGCATGTTTCTTCTGAAGTGGGGATCCCATGTGTTCCCTGCTCTATTTTGAGCTATTGAAGAGTCAGGGTCAGAAGCAATCTGATAGAGGCCAGGATGTGAATCTTTCAGAGGTTGATTGTTGAGCCATTTGTCCTTCCAGAATTTAATGTTGCCATTCCCAATCTTGAAGGATACCTCTTGAAAGAATGCATCTTTCAGATTGTTGATATGCTTCCACGGGCCAACTGCATGTGGGGCTCTGCTTTGCTTGGTGCACCACCTGTCTTGCACCCCATATTTGGCATTTACTACCTCTTTCCAGATGCTTGTTGTTTCTTGAGCATACCTCCACCACCATTTCATGAGCAGACTCTTGTTGTGCTTGGTCAAATCTCTGATACCCAGACCTCCTTGGTTTTTTGGCATGATCACTTTTGGCCACTTCACCAGATGGAATTTATGGCCTTCACTATTTCCTTCCCATAGGAAAATTCTCCTAATTTTGTCCAGTTGTTCCTGCACCTTGCTTGGCATAGGGAAGAGGGACATAATGTAAGTGGGAATACTATCTAAAACACTACTAATTAGTGTCAATCTTCCAACCATGGACAGATATTGCATTTTCCATGTTGCTAATTTTTTCTCCACTTTCTCTATTACTCCATTCCAGATCTCTGTTGCTTTGTACTTTGCTCCTAGAGGGAGGCCTAAGTAAGTTGTTGGAAAAGAGCCTATGTTACAGCCCATTATGTTTGCCGGTTCCTCCAGATTAGGTACTTCATCATTTTCCATGTTGCTAATTTTTTCTCCACTTTCTCTATTACTCCATTCCAGATCTCTGTTGCTTTGTACTTTGCCCCTTGAGGGAGGCCTAAGTAAGTTGTTGGAAAAGAGCCTATGTTACAGCCCATTATGTTTGCCAGTTCCTCCAGATTAGGTACTTCATTCACCGGGTAAATCATGCTCTTCAACATATTGATGTGTAGCCCTAAGATTGCTTCAAATAGTAGTAGTGCCAGGTTTAGAAACTGCACCTGAGAACTCTCTGCCCCGCAGAAGATTAAAGTATCATCTGCATAAAGTAAATGTGTAACTGTAACTGAGGTAGCTACATTGTTTCCCACCCTGAACCCTTCAATCCACTGTATTTTCTTTGCCTTGTCTAGCATTTTACTCAGACCCTCCATGGTTAGGATGAATAAGAAAGGGGACAGTGGGTCACCCTGTCTAATTCCTTTTTGAGGAGAGAAAAAGCCTACCGGAGATCTATTCACAAGAACTGAGTACTTGATAGTTGTGAGGCTGTATTTTATCCATCAGATTCATCTTTCCCCAAACCCCATAGCTTTCAACATTGAAATTAGGTAGGACCAATTAACTTTGCCAAAAGCCTTCTCAACATCTAGCTTGCAAAGAATTCCAGGAACCCCTCTTTTCAGTCTGTCATCCAGCAGTTCATTGGCTACAAATGAGGCATCTGTGATCTGCCTATTCTTCAGAAATGCACTTTGCTCTCCAGAAACTAATTTCCAAATTACTGTCTTCAATCTCTCAGCTAGAACTTTGGCAACAATTTTGTAGATACTTCCAATTTTGTAGGTCTAAAGTCTCGGAGTTCTATTGCTCCCTTCTTTTTGGGAACAAGAGCAATGAATGAGGCATTACAGGATCTAACTATATAGCAGTGTTGATAAAAGTGAGTGAGAGCTCCCATAATATCAGATTTGATAACAGCCCATGCTTTTTGGTAGAAAGCCATGGTAAATCCATCAGGAACTGGACTTTTATCAGGTGCACAAGAGTTTATTGCTGCCAGCACTTCTTCCTCCTCAAAAGGTCTTTCAAGCCATACTTTTTCAACTGATGTTATGCTGGCCAAACCTTCAAAGGTCGCAGTAGGTCTCCATTGCTCATTCTCAGTGTACAGGTTTTGATAAAATCTTAAGATTTCAGCTTTGATTTCATCAGTCTTCATTTAATTCATTCCCAATCATTAGTTTATCGATACAGTTGTTTCTCCTGTGAGAGTTGGCCATTTTTTGAAAAAATTGTGTTCCTGTCTCCTTCTTTGAGCCACAGGCACCTGGATTTTTGCCTCCATGACACCTCTTCCGCCTTTGCCATCTTTTTCAACTCAAGCTTTAAATGCATTGATAGTTCCTTTTCAGCCTGAGACACGAGTCTATTTTCTGTTGCTTGCTCCAGCAAAGCTAAATCTTCCAGAAGTTTGGTTTTTTGTGCTTCCAATTGACCGAAGGTTGTTCTATTCCAGTCCGTGATGTCTTTTTTCAGTTTTCTCTGTTTTTGCACTAATATGAAGTCTGGACTGCGCCTAATTGAGTAACTGTGCCACCATTCCTCAATTTTGTCCACAAAACCTTCTACCTGGAGCCACATGTTTTCAAATTTGAAGTAGGAAGGGTTGGCTTTCCAATCACCACATTCCAGAAGTAGAGGCCTATGATCTGATTCAACTCTTGGTAGAGCCAGTTGCTTGATTGTTTTAAAGTTGTCATTCCATTCTGGTGATATTAAAAACCTATCAATTCTGGAAGCTTGCAAGGAATCCTCCCCCCTGAACCAAGTGTAATGAGCTCCTTGAAGGGGTAGATCGATGATGCCCAAGTCTTGGATGATATCTGTAAAAGATTTCATAGCCCTGGACCTTCTAACACAGTTGTATCTTTCACTTTCATATCTACAAACATTGAAGTCTCCTCCTATGACCCATTGATTCTCCCAAATGCCTCTGATAGCTGCAAGTTCATGCCAGAAGTTCTCCCTCTCTATGTTGTTATGTGGACCATAAACCCCTGTGGAACACCACCTCAAGTCTTCTTGTGAGCTTTCTAGCATACAAGAAATAGTGTAGAGACCTTGATGTACTCCCCTGTTGGACCATTGCCTTTTATCCCAAAGCACAATGACTCCACCACTTCTCCCAATTGAGTTCAGAGTTGCCCATTCAACCCATCTGTTGCCCCAAACTTGTCTGATCAAGAGTGGTGACCAGTCTTCGATCTTTGTTTCTTGTAGACATACTATATCTGCTTTCCATTTGTGAAATAGTGACTTTATTGTACTCCTTTTTTCTGCTTCATTGAGACCCCGCACATTCCAACTAAGAATTTTGATCTTCATCCAGAGAATGCTTTGTAATACCTGCCCCTAACCCCTTCCTTCTTGCCATCAGAATTCATTCCCCATTTCAATCTTTCCAACTCCAATGTTTGCTTCTTCTTACCCTTCGAACTCGCCTTGATTAAAGATTCCTGCTTCTGGATTTGCTCCTGTCTTTTTTGTTCCATGCGCAAGACCATACCAAGAATCTCATGCTCAAACCCCGAAAAATGAATTCCAAATGCCTTGCATGCTTTGACCATCACTGATTTGGTCCATCTTGAAGTTTCGATAACTGCTTGGTTGCATACTAGAGGAGCCCAGATCATACCAAGGGAGGGAGAGAGTGTCACAAGAAGAGGCATCAGCTTCAGAGCTACTCACTGATTCGAATTGCTTTAGTAATGGCTGCCCTGGAATGATTAACTTCATCTGCTCTGCCTCATCATCTGCATCTGATGTTGTGTCACAGGCGAAGTCTCTGGCCAACTGGACTGTTCGTAGCCCTTCTAAGGCTTCTATTTCAGCAGTAATGGGGTCGAATTGATTTGCAAGAGTGATAGGGTTGTTTTTATTAACACATGGGTCTATTAGAGGCCCAATGGCCCGCCATTTCGCAGAAGTTAATTTTGTTTTTAATTTGGTCTTTGGGCCTCTTTTATAATACACTTGGTCTAGTTTTCGGCCCATACTTTTGACAGCCTCTTTGCCTAACTTATTATTTACAAGTTGGGCTGGTCCACGTGGCGGGTTGTCCAAGTTGTTCTTTTTTACCCCGTTTGAATTAAAGTGGCTCGGTCGTCTATGCTGCAGGCTATGTACCGAAGGGTTTTCCCCTGTCTTCTTCGATAGGGTCGAGGAAGCGACGGTCGGCGGTAACTTCAACCCTACTTCCACCATTTTTCCCTTCTCTGAAGCTTGCTACAGCGTCACCATCCGCGATAATGTTTGATATTTGGTCCTCCAGAATTGAGATCTTGAATCTCACACCATCAATCATCCGTTCCAGTTCCTTTGGGGGGACTTCGGCTTTGCTTTGGACACAAATTCTAGCCCAGTAAAAATGAGTTTTGTGCTTAGTGTCTTCATCCACATCAATAAAGCCTCCACAGAGCTCGCCGATATATCGAAAAGAATTCGTTGTCCAGCCATGCAATGGGATGCCAAATGCTTTGACCCATCTTTGCCCTGTTTCATTCTTCATCGGAAAAGACCCATATTCCGGCGACCACCATTCTAGGGATAGGCGTCTTCCATTCCAGAACCAGTCACCTGCTTTGACTCTGGCTGCTTCTTGTTTGGAAGGTAGTTCAAAAAGAAATTTGTTGTGAGCAATAGGGGTGATTCTGAGGCCGGCTGTTACTTTCCACCTTGTGAGAAACCATTTCTGTATGACTTCAGAGTTGGGACTTTGAGTTAAGGGATCATTGAAGCAGCCAACCAAGCATTTTGCTAAAAAATCTTTAGTTCCACCTAGGGTTTTATCATCCACCTGTTGCAGAGGCCATTTCGAGATTTCAGCAGCAGCTATGAATGGTCTTCTTTGCAAACCTTTAAATTCCTTGTATTTGTAATTTGAAGCTTCCCCAAGAAAGTGTAATATTTTTCCTGCTATGTCTCCCCAGCCCTTGTTGTGAACAACTTCTGGAATGATAATTGCTTTTTTCCTGTCCCCTACCCATACTTCAATTCTGAGATATCTGCCATAGTTGTTGTAGTTCTGATAGACCTTATAGACGTAAGCTTGAATCTTCCTCCCCCATCTTCTGTAGAGATTCCCATAACCACGTGAAGCTTGATGCATTTGCTCACATACCCATCTCAAGTTTTCTTCGTCAATCTGAATCTAGCTCGTGAATCTCCGACCACGTTCTATCCATACATATCATCTGTCAGATCCCTCACTATCTTCAATAAGATCAAAGGATTTATCACCTGAAATAAAAAAAGATTTCCTCCCCATAGAGGGAAAACACTTAGAAAGAGAAAATTCCAGGTGGCACGTTTCCCAAGTCAGAGCTCAGTCTTATACAACTGCCGTTTGTGGCATTGTTAGATCACGACAATCTTCCTCTTAAATTTAATTGGACGGTTAGCTAGAACCTTCAGTGTGTTGACTCAGCCTCATGAAAGACTCGCCCCTTGCCACATGTAATTATTGTCATTATTTGATGGAAATGAATTGAATCAAGAACACCATTTATCTCATGCATAATTTGTTTTCATCTTAAGCTCGGAGAAAGGCCATGATTTTTCTTTTTTGGATCATATAGTGGTTTTGAATTTAGCGACTGTACACTACTCTGAAAACAATGGCACCAGTGCCTCTTTGTCTCAGCATAGTTCAATATTTTGTTCACATTACAACTGCTCGGGTGTTCATGAAATCATAGTGTTGGGTTACCTTGAGTTTTAGAAATGTTTCTCCAAGATATTTTACAACAAAATGGGAAAATGGTGTCTTTTAACTTTCCCTCTACAAACATCTCACTCTTTTTCCATGTCACTTGCTTCAATCAACACTTAGACATTGTTATCAACTTTAATACTCAAAATTATTACTATTAGAACACTATTGTCATATCCTAACATACATCTTGTTCAGTTAACCATTTTTCACTTACTTTTATGCGTAGTCAAACTGTAAAAAAGATTCAAGAAATGAATTTCCAAGGTAGTACCCTTTTTTAGATAGGTGCCTTTAACCATCTTCGTTCTTTTTCTAGTAAATTTTTTAGATTCCATTTTTACTCAGTTCTGAGATTGAAGTTCTGATATCCCTCCTACAAACTTTCCTGTTTTCTGTTACTATCTTTACCAGAGGCTCAGTAAAAACACTCAGGAGCTACAAAGTGGGGCCGAAAACTTTGCAGATCTCGCAGGTGAGCTCGTCAAGGCCATGGAGAAACGCAAGTGGTGGAACCTATAATAAAATGGCTACCTTTCTTTTTCTTCTTCTTGTTCGCCGATTGACAGTATGGCTATCACTTTTCACTAATTGCACCCCAGAGGTACTTTAATTCTTTATTTTTCATCAAGCATCAAATTGTTGATACACTATCTTAACACACAAAAAGGGGCATAATTTGTACATATTGTAAACGTGTATGATACATGCATCTCTATGTTATTGCAGTGAACATGGAAAACAAAAGACATATTGTTAAGCGCATAAAGTTTACAGAGAATTGTTGATTGTTCTGTAGTTGCGCAAGAGCATAAGTTATAGTTTGACTAATTTGTTTTGAGGTCACCACTAACCCACGAGTGACAAGCACCTGTGCTTCAGTTTGAAGAGAAACGAGAAAAAAAAAATGGCCCACGAACTTTAATTAAAAACGAGTGATTTGACTTAGACTTGCTATTTCGTTTGGTTCGGTTATTTTGCTATCTTGATATTACTGCACTGCTTTCATCTTTTCTTTCGGAAACTTCTTTTAACTTTCATAAGGTAGGGATAATGTTTGCATATATATTACCTTCCGTAGACCTTACTTGTGAGATTTGTGTTATTATTACTATTTTAATAGAACAAGGGGAATAAAATTAAAGAAGAAATAGAGGTTTCCATTATAGAATATATCACATGGTCTATAAATTGACCGCACGCACGAAGCATGGACGGCACTTGGCATAAATTACACTTCTGACTATCTCCTGAAGAATTTTGTTCTTGACTTGCTAATGTCACCTTTGGACCAACTAATATTATAATAAATTAACAGTTTTCAGGATTGAATCGTTCCAAATTGGAGTTCGAAAGAGTTCCAATTTTTTATTCATCCCGTCAATTCGTTTTTGCTGCATCTGTAATTTCCTCTCTTTTTTTCCAGAAAATGAAAAAGAAAATGCTGTTTCTTGTTGAGCAAACTTCATTTATGGTCATCGCTAGAAACTAATATCAGCCGCTAGCCACAAATTGCAGTATATATTTTATAGCCCAAAATCAATTATAACGGCTAGCCACCGAATTATGCATCTGACCCACAAGCACAAACACATGTTCATTGGAGAAATGATTTTCGGCCCAAAATGGTTTAGCCGGAAAACTTCACCGATCGCAGCAGCGGCCGAAAAATTCACTGTCGTCGGAATTCAAATAGCAAGCAAACCATCTTTCAGATCTAGATTTTTATAATATCAAAAGTCCCAAAAACAATAAATAAAACGAGAAGGAGTCGCCGGATTTAATAGAGGGTCGTCGATGTTTGAGTTTCCGTCCAGATCTAAAGTTAACGAGATCGAGCACAGTGGGTTAGACTAACTGGGTTTTGATTTCAATTTCATGATTTGTGGTGAGGTCGAAGCTGGAGCCTGGGCACCATTAATATTAATTTGCAATATTTATTTTTCTCAAGCGACCCCTTTTCGTTTGCAGTAATTAGAGAATAGGAAAGTAATAGGGAAGATAATAGGAAAAAGGAAATCATTACCAGCAGTAGAGGTTGGGGCTTCATTGCCTCTAGATTCTGCCATGGGGAAGGCTCTGATAAGGTAATAGTGCCGTTTTGCAGGAGACGAGAGAACCGAAGAACTTGGGTTCGGGAAATGTGGATAGTACTAAATTAGAGAAAACTACACTCTATAGCATGTAACTATACAAAATAGACTATCACTATACAATTTATATACAATAAATTGTCACTATACAAAATATATACAAAAATAGACTGTCATTATACAAAAAGTATACTAAATAGACTGTCACTATACAAAATAGACTAAAAATATACTAAATAGACTGTCACTATATAATTTATATATAATAGACTATCTCTATACAAAATACATACAAAATAGACTGTCACTATACAAAATATATACTAAATAGACTATCACTATACAAAAAAATATACAAAATAGACTGTCACGATACAAAATAGACTGTTACTACACAATAAATATACAAAATAAACTATCACTATACAAAAAATATACAAAATAGACATTTCGTGCTATTAGATATAATATGTTTGGGCCGGAGGGCCATTTTGTGTCAATGAACAAAAATATGGGTTATTAAAATTTTGAGGGACTTCGGTAGTTTTCTCTTTCTTGTTTGTACCTTTTGTTTTTTCATCCTTTTACGATTGAACAAGACTATGTTCTATTCATTCACAAATGCCTTTGCTACAATTGTATTACTTAGGAGGACCACCAAAATAGAGGGGAGTTTTCACTTTTAGCTCGTCGCCGAAAAAGTATATAAAGTTTATATAATTTTTGTATATAACATATAAAATATATATCTATGGAGTACAAAATATATTCAAAAAATATACATTTTTTCAATTATTATTTTGATAGCGGCTATACAGTATCATTTTCCCAAATAGAAATATAGGAGGACCCAAGGAGACCCATACCCTCGTTAACCCCACTACCCCTCCCAAACCCAACAATTCAATCATCCTTTTCGTTTCTCTCCTTCGCATTTATGACAAGTTTATTTATGGTGCATTTGGTATTGAGGAAGAAAATGTTTTTCCATCATTTGGTAGGAATAGGATATAAAAATCAAAAGACTGCATAATCATGTCTAAGTATTGATTAAATTTAGTAATTATAGAGCAGAGTTGAGGTATATGTGAAGGAAAACGACGAAGTCAATTTTCTGAGTTTGTGAAAAAATATCTTTCTTAGAAAAAAAAACATTTTAAAAATTCAAGGTAATCAATCACACACTATAGAATCCCTTTCTTTCCCTTTCTCCGGACCCCATTTGTGTGAATAAACTGTGTCGTTGTTCTTATTGTCAAGGTAATCAATCATACACTATAGAAAAATATATTTTTTAAAATAATATTTTTCACCAAACAACACACTCCATATCGAAGCAAAGCAGGAAAATGTGAGAATAGGGTGTGATGGTCTTCAATTAACTGTGATTTGATCAGCTACGTCTGAAATAACGAAAAGAATCGCTTATACTCGTTATTTTCGATAAATTATATTAATGTGCCATGGTTATAGATAAAATTGAGGTGAGAATGTATATCAATTAATTATGGTCAAGTAAAAAGTTTATATATATATATATATATAAAGACGTTATTTAACTGGGATAAACACTGAGTATGGCTTTAAAAAATTGTTAAACAATTATCAGTAAAGTATCCTTAACGTGATACTCATTTCCTTTAATTTCTGCTTTTATTTTTTAGAGAAGTCACTTTATCAACATAGTGCAAAATTCAGCATCATTTTCTCATGTCACAATTAACCAGTTATAGTGTGAGCATAATTGCCGTCCATCAAAATTCAAATAAAAGAAGTGAATGGGTGAGAGTGATTGCATTATTATCCCAAATCCAATTTGCTTATACGATTCCTTCTTAAGCTTCTTTTTTAGGCAAAATAGAACTTAGCCGACATGTCAGTTGGAAAATAATAGAATTAAGAATGAGATAAACGTTATCTACGGAATAGCTAAGCTCACCGTCCAAATGGGAAAATCTCAAACTCTCCAAACTCGATTTTGTTTAGGATGACCCAAAAAGTATTATCAACAAGCAGAGGAAAACCAAAATAATCCCTTTGGAATTCCACCTGTTTATGTCAATATTCTTGGTCTATTCTTTTTTATTAACTCTTCAAAATTCTTCTATTTGTTTAACAACAGAACAAACGGAATAAATTGGACAAACTAAAAGAAAACCAGAAAGGGAGGCTAATAGCTTGTTTGGCAAGATTTCTAAAATTAGCTTATTGCTTTTTCTCAAAAGTACTTTTGGTGAAAATCAGTTTGTGTTTGTCTAATTAATTTGAAAAGCACTTCTGAGCAGCAATTAGTGTTCGGCCAAGCTGTAATAAAGTATTTCTAAGTGTATTTTCTCAAAAGCCCTTTTTAAAAAAGTACTTCCGGAGAGAAACTATTTTTTTCTTACTTCTCCAAAACTGCTTCTACTTCTAATCAAAAGCATTTTTTTTTCTTCTATAAGTTTGTCCAAACACTCCAACCTTTTTTTTTATTTTTAAAAAGGGTATTTTTAGCCTTGGAGAAGTTTGGTCAAACATGCTATAAGACGTAAAAAAAAAGCCTCGCTTCAATTGTTTTTGTTATAAGAAAAATTAAAAATGGTGGATGTCTACTCTTCTCCATTATCTTCATAACCTACCCCATGATCTTCCACTCAAATGCTTAATGACATGTTCAATGACATATTTGTAATAGTGATTCTTCATTTTTTATGCCTATATAAAGGCCTTGTAATAAATAGGAAAAGATACACAATTGAAGAAGAAATAATAATCTCTCCTCTCTTTCTCTCTATATCTCTTTGCTTGTTTTTCCTTGTTCTATATTGTTACTTTGAGCTATATTTCATAACACGTTATCAGCACGAGTTTCTCACCAATTGAGTTTGATCTCTTCCTTCTTCAAGAATTTCCCTATAGAAAATAGAAGAGACGATATCATCATAAATAAAAGATGTGATAGGATGGAAACTCAAGCAGTATATTTGATATCACAATATTTGTTAGTATAACTTAAAGGTAACATTGGCATATCTTACAGCTTATGATAACACACAAACCTTTATGCTATATTTCACTATATTTCCAAGAAGGTATGGTTTGTGCAATTTTGATTTATGCAATTTGTACTTTATGGATTTACGTATCCACAAATATGTTACTGCCATCACATAATATATGACACTAAAAAAAATGCACTTCAAATAGTCTTATGTAGAATACTTCTTAGATCAGAAACTTCTTATGATCAATAATTAATAAAAAAGTTGAGAAGTTTAATTTTAAATACATATTGAGCTATATTTTTAATAAATAGTAGACAGTGTTTGCATAAGAAATGCACTTCATTGTAGCTGCCACACATCTCTTGGTTTATATTTCTTTTCGAAAAAATAAATAGTAACCATTTATATTAGCCACAATGCATTTCTTTTTGGCATGATTGTTGTGGAGGTAAGTAGTGCTTCTTTGCAATTTTATCTAAGTTCATTTGAATCTAGAAGTGATAATAATTTTACTCAGAATGACTCGCCAATGACGGTGTCATTATAACCACCAAAAGTGGTAGGCTCGAGGGGGAGTCCTTATGAACTATGCCTATTATCCTGTCGGTAGAGGGCAAAGCGGTAGATTCAAGTCCACTATACCATGAGAGTTGGGTGTGAGTCCCGGTGTATCATGATGATAAGAGTTAGGTTCGAGTCCCAACTTATTATGGCCTAAGATGCCTTTATATGGGTAAAGAATTTGGTTTGAGTCCTAATGCACCACATTGATAATAATAATAATAATAATAATAATAATAATAATAATAATAATAATAATAATAATAATAATGTATTTTTCATGAAAAAACATGAAGCTTGTCCCACTTGATTTGCTCCATTCTTGAAGTGAATGTGATAGGAGTGCACGATAAGTCTAAAATAAATACAAGTGGTTGACCAATGAATGTGGGCGTGCGAAAGACCAAAATAATAATAGTTATCATTATGGTAATTATAAAAAGGAAGAACAAGGCAATGTTTACCATCAAATTGGTATGAGAAAATTAATAAAGCACATACCTATGATTATACTCCATTCTTTGAAGAGAATGTGACTTGCGATAAACATTGATAATGCAGTCTCATTCCTGAAAGTGAATATGAAAATATATATGTGATAAAGATTATGCATAATAATGTACTTATACATGGTTGGATAAATACTACAATTCATCTCTAAGAGAGGTTTGAGACAAAGAAAGATAATGAATATTATTGTGTAGTTACATGCATATATCATTGGTCGCATACATGTGATACGCCAAAAATATTTTGTCATGCCTTATGAAATTTATTAAAAGCAAAATTAAAGCAAGAAATTATTTTGCTTATGATGATTTTGACCGTGACAATTATTATGACATGATTCTCTTTGTGAAGGAAACATTCATTATATGGATGGTGTAATAAAAGATCTTGTAGTACAAAAGCAGTAAAGAGCTCTGAAAGAACTAATTTGTTACTACCCTGATGAATAAAATTATTCATGACATTAATATTATAGTAAGTCTCAAAAGAAATATTTTGATTTACAAATATAAGAGTCAAAGTGGTTGGCATATATAAGACTATAAATGAAAAGAAAATTGAATATCTGTATATTATTATAATCATATCGGGTAAATATGAAAGGTTATCTGACTTTTCTTCTATTTGTACTACACAAGCATAAGCATGATGATGCAATCACAAGCCACAAGTAAACTAGAAGTTTACTGAAATAAATATTAGTTGGCATGACCAGTTGGTCATCCCGGTTCAATTATGATAAAAAAAATTAATTGAGAATTACATTGGCATATATTAAAGAAATAGAAGATTCTTCAAGAATTCTCTTGTGCTGCTTATTTTCATGATATACCAGTTAAGGTTTTGATTAAATCCCTTGATTTATGGAACAAATAAAAGGTGATAAATATATGGGCTCAGTCACCTGCCATGTGGACCGTTTACTATTATATGATTTTAATAAATGCATATATTCTATGGTCACATGTGCAATTATTATCAACTTGTAGTTTGGATTTTGCAAGGTTGATTGCTCAAATTATTAGAGCACAATTTCAGAATATAAATTATGATAATTTATTTTGATAATGCTGGTTTAAATCCAAGTTGGTTTAGCATAATTTGTATGCCTCCAGTTATAGTTAAACCATTGGTTATGAGAACAAAACTGCCAAAATAAAATTTGGTATGTGATGTATTATTTAATATACAGCAGCACTTATACGCATCTTGCCAAGTTATGATAAGTTCTCCCCGTTACAATCGGCTCACGGTCAGGAACCAAATAATTTCTATCTAGAAATATGGGTGTGCTATATGATTTAATTGTTCCACCATAATGCACAAAGATGGATCCCCAAATAAGACTAGGGTTATGTGTGTAACGACCCGACCGATCGTTTTGAGTATTACAGCCCCGTTCCCCCATTTACTGCTTATCCTGTATTCAATTATAATTATGTGGCTCGTCGGAGAGGGTTCAAAATGAATTGGAACACTTAGTTCCAAGATTTAAAGCTTAAGTAAAAATAGTTGACCGGATGTTGACTATGTATAAACGACCCCGAAATAGAGTTTTGATGATTCCAATAGCTCCGTATGCTGATTTTGGACTTAGGAGCGTGTCCGAAAAAGTATTTGAAACTCCGTAGTTAAATTAGGCTTGAATCGGCTAAAATAGAAATTTAAGTTAGGAAGTTTGACCAGGCAGTTGACTTTTTGATATCGGGGTCGGAATTCGATTCTGGAAATTGGAATAGGCCTTTACGTCATTTATGACTTGTGTGCAAAATTTGAGGTCAATCAGACTTGATTTGATAGGTTTCGGCATCGAATGAGAAGTTGAAAATTCTTAGTTTCATTAAGCTTGAATTGGAGTATTATTCGTGGTTTTAGCGTTGTTTGATATGATTTAGAGGTTTGACTAAGTTCGTATGATATTTTAGGACTTGTTGGTGTATTTGGTTGAGGTCCCGGGGGGCTTCGGGTGAGTTTCGGATGATTAACGAATAAAATTCGGATTTAAGGGAATGCTGGAATTTTTCTGTTGCTGGTATCTTCGCACCTGCGCATGAGGGACCGCATGTGCGGCTGGCAGAAGCGTGAAAATTGGTCGCAAAAGCGACCTGGGGAAGGCTGGCTGGGAGGCTCGCACAAGCGGCCCAACTCGCGCAAAAGCGCGACCGCAGATGCAGTTTGGACGTCGCAGAAGAGACCATTGCTGGCCAAGGCTGACTCGCAGATGCGAGCTTCTTCCGCAGAAGTGGAGGCCGCAGATGCGACTATGCGATCGCAAATGCGGAAGACGCTGGGCAGGAACTTTAAGTTCGGGGTTTCGCTATTTTTAGCCATTTTCGGTTTTGGAGCTCGGTTTGGGCGAATTTGGAGAGGAAGTTTCCACACAATTTGGGTTAAGTATTCTTGACTCACTTGTGATTATATTTCATGGACTAATCTTCATTATTGGCGTATGATTATCGAATTTTCAAGAGAAATCGAAGGAAATTTCTATAATTTTATAAAATAATTTTTCGAGTTTTGAATACCGATTCGGAGTCGGATTTGAGTGAAATTAATATGGTTAGACTCGTGGTTGAATGGTTGTTCATATTTTATAACTTTTGTCGGGTTCCGAGACGTGGGTCCCACAGGTAATTTTTGAGTGTAATTTCGGATTTTGTCAAAAAATTAGTATTTTTATATGGAATTAATTCCTATAATTTGTGTTGGTCGAATCAGATTAATTGTGACTAGATTTGAGCCGTTTGGAAGTTCATACGTGTAGAATAGAATTTCTGGAGCATTGTTTAGCTTGCTCGACATTGGATTCGGCTTGTTCGAGTTAAGTAACTCTTCTAGTCTTGGAGCTGAAGGTATGAACCCTGATTATACGTGTTATGTATTTGGTGTTGAAGTGACGCAGATGCTAGGTGACGGGCGTGTGGGCGTACACCGTGTGAACTGTGACTCCGTTATTTCTATGGTACTGTGTAGTTACCTGAACTTATCTGTAATCAAGAAATCTCTACGTACTAGAGTTATCAAGTTGTGACTCATATTAGAAATAATGCTTAGGCAGATGTTGGTATTATTGGGACCCACTGAGGTCATTTCTGCTATCGAATTATTTGTTTAAATTGTAACTTCATACTCAGTCATGTTCATTCATTTCATATCATCTCTCAGTCTCTGTTACTATTTATTAATTCATCATATCATCATTTTGGACTGATTTTTAATGACATTGTGAGCCCGAGAGACTGGAGAGATTGATGACTGAGTGAGGCTGAGGGCCTGATGGTGAGGATATTTATGGGATCGGGCTGCGCGTCGTAGCATGTTTTATTGATTTATTCCATGATTGGCTTGTTATAGCGCTTGGGCTGAAGGAGCCCCTCCGGAGTCTGTACACACCCCCGGTATACGTAAATACCTACTGAGTGTGAGTGCCGAGTGTTTGTGAGGATTTAGTGACTGTGAGGACTAAGTGATGCGGAGGACTGGGTGAATTGATACTCTGAGAGTATGCATATGGTTTTATCACTGAGATACATTGCATTGGCATGCACACATGACATACATGCATGGAGATGCATTTTCCTCATGTTGTACGGTATCACGTCATTCATGATTTCTCACACATGTTGGCATATGGGCATAGTGATGCATTTTCCACTGGCTATCTGGAAAGAAAATGAAACATCTTATTTATTGTTGAAAGGATTTTTGGGAAAATTACTGTTGTCAAACTTACTCATATTTTTGGCAATTTCGGTAAACGACTTGAGTTTTCACTGATACACTTGAAAGAGTTACTTCTTTTATTACTTGCTTTACGTTGTTATGGACTGTTGTTGGCTATTGGTATTGGACCCAACCTTTCTTTCAGCTCGTCACTACTTTCAACCTAAGGTTATGTTTGTTACTTATTGAGTAACATGGGGTCAGTTGTACTCATACTACACTTCTGCACCTTGTGTGCAAATATTGGATGTTAATGTTGTTGTGATCAACGGGAGCTGGATTTGAAAATACACTTGTGTTCCGGTCGTAGCTGCCTCTTGTTCATGGTAGCCTTAGATTTATAAAAATCTGTTTATGTAAATTTTGAACAGATGGTGTATTTATTTCATACCAGCTTTGTAATTTCTAATCTCAAAAGCTCGTGATTTGTACTACCAGTCCTTGGGGAGTGTATTATAGTCAGTTAATTATTAATCGAATCGGATTTTTGTAATTTGGTTTACCTAGCGGGTGAGGTTAGATTCCATCACGGCTAGTTAGATTTTGATTTATGACAAGTTGGTATGTGAGCTCTAGGTTCATAGGTTCTACAAGTCAAGAGCAAGTGTCTAGTAGTCTTGCGGATCGGTATGATAACGTCCATACTTATTTTCGAGAGGCTACAGGGTACTTAGGATAATTTTCCATCTTTATTTCCTTATCGTGCAAAATTGATTTAGCTTAAAGCATAACTCCTTGAATTCCTTCCACGCATTCGTGTGCGCATGTGAGCGCTCGGTATCAGTTGTGCATCGTCGCCTTGTGATTTCAAGGATGACGTGCGAGATGTGTATTCTGTGTTTTGGTGATAGGCCAGTCTGGAGGACTTGAGGCCAGGTTTAGACTGCAACTTAGACTCGGCAGTTTCGGTTGTGAGAACTTGTACATTTGGACCCACATGTCCGGTAATGTCCCCACGAGTGGAATTTGTGGCTCAATGAGTGATTGAATGACTATAAGATAAGTATGATGTGACTGCAGGGTGTGTTCATATGGGTTGAATGTGACAAATAAAGTTTACTTGTGACTCAAGAGTTTGCTATTGGGTACTTGATTTTTGTCTTAATTTGACGTATAGTCTCGAGTTTTGAGTGTATTGAAGGATCTTTCACGTTGTTAAATTGAGGGACAAATTAAATTCTCATGTCTTGTCAATGAGTTTGGACTCAAGAAGGTTAAGTGATTACATAGTAGTTGTGGCTGTAAAAGGGTATAGAAAGATGCAGTTTGAGGCCAAGCATGCGGGTTATCACCTGCGGGGTAATTTACGGATGTGTGATCCTTAAAATGTTGAGTGGGGAGTTTCTTTTCTACCAGCGTAGTGTATATGTTGAGATTTGAATTTGAATCTAGGTGAGAAAGTTGACCTGAGTGTCAAGAGAATAAATGTGATATAAGCGGATGTGTAATGACCCGATCGGCCGTTTTGAGCATTTGCACTTTGCTCGGTAGTTTATGGGCACGAGTAGCTTCGTATGATACATTATCACTTATATGAATTGTCGGTTTTGATTTACAGGTTATTCGGAATCGAATTGAAAGAACGGATTTCATTGTCGAAGCTTTAAATTGGGAGAGTTGACCAAGTTTTACTTTTTGTGAATTTGAACCCAGAACGGAGTTTTGATGGTTCTGTTAGCTTCGTTGGGTGATTTTGGACTTAGGAGCGCGTCTGAATTGTGATTCGGAGGTCCGTAGTGGAATTTGGCTTGAAATGGCGAAAGTTAAATTTTTGGAAAGTTTGACCGGGGGGTTGACTCTTTGATATCGGGGTCGGATTTCGATTCCGAAAGTGGGAGTAGGTCCGTAATGTCGAATGTGACTTGTGTGCAAAATTTGAGGTCAATCGGACGTGATTTGGTAGGTTTCGGCATCAGTTGTGGAAGTTTGAAGTTTCAAAGTTCATAGATTTTGAATTGAGGTGTGATTCGTCGTTTCGATGTTGTTTTGTGTGTTTTGAGGCCTCGAGTAGGTCCGTATTATGTTATGGGATTTGTTGGTACATTTGGATGGGGTCCCGAGGGGCTCGGGTGAGTTTCGGACGTTGTTCAGATCATTTCGAATGGTTTTTGCATTGCTTGTTTTTCTGTTGTTACGTGTTGTTTCTGACGTTCTTCGCGATCGCGAAGGCTTGGCCGTGATCGCGAAAGGTGTTTGGTCAGTGGAGCTATTTGTTCTTCGCGTTCGTGCTTCTAACGTCGCGTTCGCACTGGATTGAAGATTGTAGTCTTCGCGTCCGCGTCCATGGCTATGCGTTCGCGTAGTGTTGAGCGGGGGTTAGTCAGTCTATATGGATTCTTATCGCGTTCGCAGGGAGTTATCCGTGATCGCGGAAGTCTAGTAGTGTGTTTCATCGCGTTCGCAAGGGTTTTTCCGTGAACGCATAGTACAAAGTGACGCAGTGTGGATTTGTGCTTCGCATAAGTATAAAGTACTCTATTTCGAGGGTTTCAGCCATTTTTACATTTTTGAAGCTATGGAGCTCGGATTGAGGCGATTCTTGAAGCAATTTTCATCATATGAATTGGAGTAAGTGTTCTCTACTCAGTTTTGGTTATATTTCATGAATCTATCTTCGATTTTAGCGTTTGGTTGATGCATTTTAAAGAGGAAATTGGGGGTTTTGGCCTAAAGTTTCATAATATGAATTTTTGAGTTTTGAACATCGAGTTGTAGTCGGATTTGAGTAAAACTAGTATGGTTGGACTCATAATTGAATGGATTGTCGGATTTTATAAATTTTTTCGGGTTCCGAGGTGCGGGCCCGGGTGGGGCTTTTTGGCCGATTTTGGGCTTTTGATTCAAGATTTAATCTTTTTCGATCGGGATTGGTTCCTTTAGCATTGTTTGATGCATTTGAGTTATTTTTGGTTAGTTTCGAGCCGTACGAAGGTCGGAACGCACGGGATGGCATATTTGGAGCATCGCTTTGCTTGCTCGGCATTAGTATTGGTTTGTTCGAGGTAAGTAACTCTTCTAATCTTAGTGCTGAGAGTATGAAATCCCAAATTACGTCTTATGTGATTGGTATTGAGGTGACGCACATGCTAGGTAATGGGCGTGTGGGTGTGCACCATATGAATTGGGACTCTGTTGTTTCCATGGCACAGTATAGTGGTCCTACTTTGTTGATATCCGTGTTTTCACTATGTGATAAAGTAGTTAAGCTATCAATCATGCTAGATATCATGTTTAGGCATTATGTCGATACTGTTTGGACCCATAGTGTTCGTTTTTTACTGTCACCTCACTGATTTCATTGATATTTCATACTCACTCATATCCATGCATTCATGCCATATCTCAGTCTAAGTTATTATTTATTGATACATCATATCATTATTGTCGGGCTAGATTCATGACAATGTGAGCCCGTGAGTAATACTGGAGAGATTGATGACTAAGTGAGGCCGAGGGCCTGAGTGAGAGTGATATTTTTTTGGGATCGGGCTGCACGCTGCAGCATGATACATTGATTACATTTTTGGGATCGGGCTGCACGCTGTAGCATGATACATTGATTACATTTTTGGGATTGGGCTGCACGCCGCATCATGATACATTGATTTCATTTATGAGATCGGGTTGCACGCCACAACGAGTCTTAGGGTTGTATATGTATATGAATCGGGTTGCACACCGCAACGAGCCTTATGAATATTTATATATTATGGGATCGGGCTGCACGCCGCAGCGATATAGTGCTTGGGCTGAAAGGAGCCCCACCAGGAGTCTGCACATCCCTAGTGAGCGCAGTCGACTATAAACAGGGATCGGGCTGCCCGCCACAGCGGGTATTGTACATCGCTGAGTGATTGAGTGTATTGAGCATAGTGAGAGAGAATGCGATATAGTGAGATTGAGTACTCTGAGAGTATGAGTACATGAGATCATCCTTAAGGATGCATTGCATTTGACATACGTACTTGAGATACATGCATAGAGATGCATTTCCTTCTACTACCCGATTTTTGGGACATTTATGATTTTACTTGTATCTTGATATGTAGGCATAGAGAAGTACTTTCCTCATGCTATCTGAAAATGAAACAACTTAGTATTTGTTGAAAGGAGTTTTTGGAAAAAATCATAGTTTTCAAACTTATCGTATTTTGGCTTTTTCGGTAAAAGATTTATATTTTCACTGAGATACTTGAAAATAAATGCCTACTTTTCTGGAAATGTGAGCAAACTGAGCCTTTTATTTTTGAGATACTCTTTTATTACTTGTACTATGCTGTTATGTTGAATTGTGGAATATTGGTGTTGAACCCGACCTTGTGTTAGCTCGTCACTACTTTCAACCTAAGGTTATGTTTGTTACTTATTGAGTACATAGGGTCGGTTGTACTCATACTACACTTTTGCACCGTGCGTGCAGATGTTGGCTGCTGATGCTGCTGTGTTCAACGGGAGCTGGATTGAAGATGTACCTGCGTCCCGGCTATAGCTGCCTCTTGTTCGTGGTCGCTTTAGATCTGTAAAACTCTATTTATATACTATTCAAACAGACTATGTATTTATTTTATTTTCGCTTTGTAAACTCTATTCTTAGAAGCTCATGATTTGTACTACCAGTTCTTGGGGAATGTAATAGATTCAAATATTTCTTATGAATAATTGTCTTATTAATATGATTGGAATTGGTTAGTGGTTAATTGGCTTACCTAGCGGGTTGGGTTAGGTGCCATCACGACTAGTCGGATTTTGGGTCGTGATAGGGTAGTATCAGAGCTCTAGGTTCATAGGTTCTACAAGTTATGAGCAAGTGTCTAGTAGAGTCTTGCGGATCGGTATGATGACGTCCATACCTATCTTCGAGAGGCTACATGACATTTAGGATATACTTCCCGTCTTTCTTTCCTTATCGTGCGGCATTGATTAAGCTTGAAGCGTAACTCTTTGAATTCCCTCCACGCATTCGTATGCGCATGCGAGCGCTCGGTATTAACTGTGCATTCGCCGGCTTGTGATTCTATGAATGGGGTGCGAGATGTGATTTCAGTATGCTGATGATGGGCCAGTCTGGAAGACTTGTGGCCGGATTTTGACTGTGACGTGAGCGCAGAGATGTTGATTGTGTGAGCACGTGATTTTGGATATATATGTCCAGTAGTGTCCTTATTAGTGGAATTTGTGGCTCGATGAGCGGTGGAATGGATTGTGGTGAGTATGATGTGACTGCGAGATGTATTCATATGGTTTGAATGTGACAAGAAGAGTTTACTTGAGATGTAGCAAGAACTATTGAGTGTTTTATTTCTGTATTGATTTGGCGTATGGCCTCGAGTTATGGATATGTTGAAGGACCTCTCATGTTATTTAGTTGTGGAGTGCAGTAGATTTCATGTCGTGTTATGAGTTCCGACTCAGGAAGATTAAGTGATTGTGTAATAGTTATGAGTATGGAAGGGTATAAAGAGATGTCATCTTGAGGCAGAGCAGGTAGGTTATCTCCTGCGAGGTATCCTGAGATTGTGTGGTCCTTATGATATTTTGTAGAGAGTTCTCTTTTACCAGTGAATGATATATGTTGCAATTTGAGTTTGGATTGCTTGAGGAAGTTGGCTTGACTATTACAAGGGTGAATGCGAGATTTGCAGACGATTTGAGGTATTATATGGTTTGTGTTACATGGGCTTGCTAAGGATTTAGTTGAATTTCAGTGTGGGATTCTGGCAGTAATAGAGTATGGGTATCGTGATGTTATCGACTGTTTTGTTCTATGGCTTAGAGCCAAATAGGGGATTCTGCTATCGACAAGTTGATTGCACGATTATGTGTTGTATTGATTTTGCTTCGAGGTATAATGGTGAATCAGATATGACTGCAGGGGTTGAGATTGAGGATGACTCGAGTAAGGGACTTTCTGGATACAGGTTGTATTATACTCTATGGGTATGTGGGAATCATAAAATAATTGAGTTGTTATTCGCAAAGGATGTAGTGTACATGGAGTAGGAATTTTCTCGATTGCTTAGGAGTGTGGGTTACTCTTTACTCCCTTGGGTGTTGGTGTGCTAGTGGGGCACAGATCGTTCGGTCCGTTTGGTCGGTTTAATTGAGATGTTAGTAGAGTGGATGACTCTCGAGAATGGTTCTAATGGATTCAAGATTTATATGTAGCGCTTTGGAATTTTCAAGATTTATATATGGCTAGAAACTGGGAGTTGCATTGGATGATGTCGAGATTTGTGGAATTTTATATCATTGTGGATTATGCATTTCAGTATCAAGAAGTTGAGGGAAACAGGTTTAGGTTCACATAAGGTCTCTTTAGAGTGGGCGTCTAGGTTGTGGCGCCTTGGGGTGCTTAAGAGGGGAGTCAGCGGCTTGTGGGTCTTAGGGCATTGTGGTTTTGTACTAGGGTCTCTTGTGCGGTAAGTTTTGGTTAGGGATCGTGGTGTTCTAGCAAGGAGAAGTATCAATTTGAAGGAAATTTGGAAAGTACTTAGAGAAATAGGACAGCTTGGTAGTAGGTTGGGTTAGCACAGTAATGGGTACGATCAGCTCTTTGGGTACTTATGACGTCACTAGTCTCTACAGGTATTTTGTGGTGATGCTCTTGGGTTTTGGCAACCTACGTGGCTGGGTTGAGTTAGAGAGATTCGGTTCAGATAGCTTGGTTATGTGCAAATGGGTTTCGAAGAGTTCTCAATGGTTTTTACCAAGGTTTGAGGGGTATATTTCCTGCTGGCGTGAGGAGCATGTGGTGTATAGTGAATTTCTCCTGGATGAAATCAAATGGAAGGTCCTTGGCTAATTAAGTATGTAGTTGCTTGTGACTTGGAGTGGACTATGAAGTTCTCGTATTTTTCATATGATGGCATGGTATATGCAGTGTGCTGTGTGGGATTGAGATTTACGTGAGCGGGATCACAGTTCAGTTTTGAAGGGGAAGGTCATAAAATTCTTAAGAAGCATGGACGGTTTCAGATGACTAGGTAAATGATATTACTAATTGGTATGGCGTGATGAGAGTATACATTTCAAAAGGGGCAATGTGTTTTGATTTATGGGCACTTCACTAGTATTGCGGCACTCTTCTGGTTGATCGACTGCGGATATTCAAATTTTTCCTGATGGCACGGAAGAATTTTAGAAGTATTCCTCATGGGATGATCGTGTATGATAGATGTGTCAGACCTTCTGGCGGTGGAATTGGGATCAGAAATGGTGATTCGTGTGTTCTATGGATTTGTAGACTGGGAGTTCTCAAGAGCAGGTTGTTTCATGGTTGTGGACTGTGAAGTCATGGCCGAAGCTAGCTAGACGATAGTATATGTTATGATTCAGTCATTGTAGATTTTCGGAGGCTTATTTATCCATTTGTGGGTGCCCAGAGTTAATTTGGGGGTCCATTGGTAGGCCCAATTAGGGTAAGGTATTCTACACAGAGCCGGATTGGTTGGATCCATACTGCTATTGCTGAGGGATGTGCCATTCGGTTGTTGTTGAGCTTATTCGTGTTCTGAAATGATCTGTGAGTCACTCTTCTATGCTATGAGGAGTTGTGATTCGTTGGTTATATGCACATATGGTGCGATTCTATTGTGGCCTTATAGCGGAATTTGAGCGAGAAGAGTATTGGGTATTGCTTGGTTGATGATGTATTGGTTATGCTCTTTCGGGTTTTATGTGGCATGGTGTCATTTTCTTCTCCGTGGTTATGGTAATGCACTTTGAGTACTTGATGTCAAGTTGCGCATGGTTATTGATTTTTAGCAGGGTGGCTTGAGGTGTTTCATATGGACCAATATTTGGATAGGGTCGCGTATTGCAGCAGAGTTATGTGGAAATATGATCCTTTGTGTTAGATTCGTGTGTTATGGTTCTGCGGTGGGTGATGGGTTCTTAGCATTGTGTCGGGGTGGTACCCGTCGAGCTTGCGGGACGGTTCTCTTGTTTGAGTCATTTTCATGATTGAGTACAGTTGGAATGTTACTATTTGGTGCACAGATTACACGGGTTGTGGCTTTAGATTGTATTGATGTGTCATGTCACTAGAGTGGTCGTGTTGGATGAGATGAGGTCATTGGACCTAGAATGGATGCTATCGGATTTGATTGTGGTATATTTGGAAGGATAATATCGGAAGTCTGCTTAGAAATTGGCTATAGTTCTTGTAGAAGGAGAGGGAGCTCCATGACCGTTGATCTGATGCATGGCTGTGAATTCTGCATGTTTCTTTCATCATCGGCAGTGTATGAAGGTTTTACAACGAGGCTTTGCTTGATATGAGGTCTATTACCGGTATTGGGTTATTTTGAGCAGCTACTGTGATTTGAAATTTTCGCTATGAGTAATTGAGTTATGTGGTACATCATGTGATTACATCTTGGGTTATAGATATGGCTTGATACAGCTTGTTCAGACTTATACAGTATGTATATGCAAAATTCTGATCTTATAAGAAATTTCGGATGTTGGAAATTTGATTCAAAGGTTTTTGGGCTAGGTTGAATTGAGAAATTTCAGTTATGTTGTGTTATCGGAGGGTGACGTGGGATCACCCCCGAGTATGTGCATGGTAAGGTTATACGGCGGTTTGACGGCTTTGAGAACAACTCCGGGCACGTTAGAGGACGAACGTATGTTTAAGTGGGGGAGGATGTAATGACCCGATCGGTCGTTTTGAGCATTTTCACTTCGCTCGGTAGTTTACGGGCATGAGTAGCTCCGTATGATGCATTATGACTTATGTGAATCGTCGGTTTTGATTTTCAGGTTATTCGGAATTGAATGGGAAGAATGGATTTCATTGTCGAAACTTTAAATTGGGAGAGTTGACCAGGTTTGACTTTTTGTGAATTTGAAGCCGGAATGGAGTTTTGATGGTTCCGTTAGCTTCGTTGGGTGATTTTGGACTTAGGAGCGCGTCGGGATTGTGATTCGGAGGTCCGTAGTGGAATTTGGCTTGAAATGTCGAAAGTTGAATTTTTGGGAAGTTTGACTGGGGGTTGACTTTTTGATATCGAGGTCGGATTTTGATTCCGGAAGTGGGAGTAGGTTCGTAATGTCGAATGTGACTTGTGTACAAAATTTGAGGTCAATCGGACGTGATTTGATAGGTTTCGGCATCGGTTGTGGAAGTTTGAAGTTTCAAAGTTCATAGATTTCGAATTGAGGTGTGATTCATTATTTCGATGTTGTTTTGTGTGTTTTGAGGCCTCGAGTAGGTCCGTATTATATTATGGGATTTGTTGGTACATTTGTACGGGGTCCCGAGGGCTCGGGTGATTTTCGAACGTAGTTCGGATAATTTTTGAATGGTTTTTGCATTGCTGGTTTTTCTACTGTTACCTGTTGTTTCTGACATTCTTCGCGATCGTGAAGGCTTGGCCGCGATCGCGAAAGATGTTTGGTCAGTGGAGCTATTTGTTCTTCGCGTTCGCGCTTATGAGGTCGCGTTCGCACTGGATTGAAGATTGTAGTCTTCGCGTCTGTGTCCATGGCTATGCGTTCGCGTAGTGTTGAGCGGGGGTTGGTGAGTCTATATGGATTCTTCATCGCGTTCGCAGGGAGTTGTCCGCGATCGCGAAAGTCTGGTAGTGTGTTTCATCGTGTTCGCGAGGGTTTTTCCACGAACGCGTAGTACAAAGTGAGACAGTGTGGATTTGTGCTTCGCGGGCGCGAAACTTCTACTGCGTTCGCGTAAGAGGATGCCTGTGCAGAAGTATAAAGTACTCTATTTCGAGGGTTTCGGCCATTTTTACATTTTTGGAGCTATGGAGCTCGGATTGAGGCGGTTCTTGAAGCAATTTTCACCATATAATTTGGGGTAAGTGTTCTCTACTCGGTTTTGGTTATATTTCATGAATCTATTTTCGATTTTAGCGTTTGGTTGATGAATTTTAAAAAGGAAATTGGGAGGTTTGGCCTAAAGTTTCATAATATGAATTTTTGAGTTTTGAACATCGAGTTGAAGTCGTATTTGAGTGAAACTAGTATGGTTGGACTCGTAATTGAATGGGTTGTCGGATTTTATAAATTTTGTCGGGTTCTGAGGTGCAGGCCCGAGTGGGGCTTTTTGGTCGATTTTGGGCTTTTGATTCAAGATTTGATCTTTTTCGATCGGGATTGGTTCCTTTAGCATCGCTTGGATTGCTCGGCATTGGTATTGGCTTGTTCGAGGTAAGTAACTCTTCTAATATTAGTGCTGAGGGTATGAAACCCCGAAATACGTATTATGTGATTGGCATTGAGGTGACGCACATGCTAGGTGACAGGCGTGTGGGCGTGCACCATGTGAATTGGGACTCTGTTGTTTCCATGGCACTGTATAGTGGTCCTACTTTGTTGATATCCATGTTTTCACTATGTGATAAAGTAGTTAAGTTGTCAATCACGGTAGATATCATGTTTAGGCATTATGCCGATACTGTTTGGACCCATAGTGTCGTTTCTTACTGTCACCTCACTGATTTCATTAATATTTCATACTCAGTCATATCCATGCATTCATGCCATATCTCAGTCTTAGTTATTATTTATTGATATATCATATCATTGTTGTCGGGCTAGTTTCGTGACATTGTGAGCCCGTGAGTGAGACTGGAGAGATTGATGAGTGAGTGAGGCCGAGGGCCTGAGTGAGAGTGATATTTTTTTGGGATCAGGCTGCACGCCACAGCATGATACATTGATTATATTTTTAGGATCGGGTTTCACGCCGTAGCATGATATATTGATTATATTTATGGGATCGGGTTGCACGTCGCAACGAGTCTTAGGGATGTATATGTATATGGATCGGGTTGCACGCCGCAACGAGCCTTATGGCTATTTATATATTATGGGATCGGACTGCACGCCGCAGCGATATAGCGCTTGGGATGAAAGGAGCCCCTCCAGGAGTCTGCACACCCCCAGTGAGCGCGGTTGACTACAAACAGGGATCGGCCTGCATGTCGTACCGGGTATGTACAACGCTGAGTGATTGAGTGTATTTAGCATAGTGAGAGAGAATTCTAGACAGTGAGATTGAGTACTCTGAGAGTATGAGTACATGAGCTCATCCTTGAGGATGCATTGCATTTGACATACGTACTTGAGATACATGCATAGAGATGCATTTCCTTCTGCTACCCGGATTTTTGGACATTTATGATTTTACTTGTATCTTGACATGTAGGCATAGATAAGTACTTTCCTCATGCTATCTGAAAATGAAACAACTTAGTATTTGTTGAAAGGAGTTTTTGGGAAAAATCACAGTTTTCAAACTTACTCGTATTTTGGCTTTTTCGGTAAAAGATTTGGATTTTTAGTGAGATACTTGAAAAGAAATGCCTACTTTTCTGGAAATGTGAGCAAACTGGGCCTTTTATTTCTGAGATACTCTTTTATTACTTGTACTATGTTGTTATGTTGAATTGTGGAATATTGGTGTTGAACCCGACCTTGTGTTAGCTCGTCACTACTTTCTACCTAAGGTTAGGTTTGTTACTTATGTAGTACATGGGGTTGGTTGTACTTATACTACACTTCTGCACCTTGCGTGCAGATGTTGGCTGTTGATATTGCTGTGTTCAACGGGAGCTGGATTGAAGATGTACCTGCATCCCGGTTGTAGCTGCCTCTTGTTCGTGGTAGCTTTAGATCTGTAAAACTCTGTTTATGTACTATTCAAACAGACTATGTATTTATTTCATTTCCGCTTTGTAAACTCTATTCTTAGAAGTTTATGATTTGTACTAACAGTTCTTGGGGAATGTAATAGATTCAGATATTTCTTATGAATAATTGTCTTATTAATATTATTGGAATTGGTTAGTGGTTAATTGGCTTACCTAGCGGGTTGGGTTAGGTGCCATCACGACTAGTCGGATTTTGGGTCGTGACAGGATGATTGAGGTATTTTATCGTTGGTGTTGCCTGAGCTTGAGAAGAATTTTCGTTGAACTGAATGCAATATTATGACAGTAATAGAGTATGAGTATTGTGAGTTATCGAGTGTTTTAATCCATGGCTTTGAGCCAAGTGGGGGAGCCTGCTATTGATAATTCAATTTCATCGTTATATGTTAAATTTTAATTTTGGTCTGAGACATACTTGTGTGTTAGTCATGACTTGCAGAAGTTGAGATCGAGGATGACTCGAGTAAGGAAAATTTCTGAATACGGGTTACATTGCACTTTATGGAAATATGAAAATCATGGAATGATTAAGTTGTTATTTTGAAGAATGTAGTGCGCATGGAGTATGAAATTGACCGGTTGCTTTAAGGTGGGATTCACTTCTTTGGGTATTGTTGTACTAGTGAGGCATAAGTCGTTTGGTCGCTTAGGCGGTACAATTGAGATTTGAGCAGAGTGGATGGCTCTCGAGAGGGTTCTAATGCATTCAAAATGTATATGTGGCAATTGAAAACTTTTCGGATTTGTATATCACTAAAATTAGTTATTTACATTGGATGGTGCCGGGATTTGCAGTAATTTTGTATGACTATGGATTCTACATTTCAGTATAAGAAAGGTAAAAAGAACAATTTTAAATTCACATAAGGTATTTTAGAGTGGGCGTTTCATTTGTGGTACTTATGGGGGTGCTTAAGAAGAATACAGTAGCTTATGGGCCTTAGAGCGGTGTCATTTTATGTTAGGATGTCTTGTAATAAGCTTTGGGTAAGGATCGTAGTGTTCTGACAAGGAGAAGTGTCAACTTGAGGGTAATTCAGAAGAAACTCGGAGAAAATAGGACAACTGGGTAGTAGGCTAGACCGGTATGGTAATGGTATGCTTTTATGTAATTATGATGTGGTGAGGCTTTATAGATGTTTAGGTGGAAATATTCTTGGATTTGGTGACCTGCGTGGCTGGGCCGAGTTAGAGGGATTCGGTTCTGATAGCTTAGTTATGTGAAAATAGATTTCAAAGTGTTCTTGATGGTTTCTACCATGGTTTGAGCCGGATATTCTCTACCGGTATGGGGAACGTGTTGTGTATTGTGATTTCCTCCTGAAGGGAAGCAAAAGGAAGGTTTTTAACTAACCGGGTATATAAATTATTGGTGACTCAGAGTTGATAATGAGATTCTTGTGCTTGTCACATGATGGCATGATAGATGTGGTGTGTTGTGCGGGATTAAGATTTACATGTACAAGGTGGCAGTTTATTCCTAAAGGGAAGGTCACGAATTCTTGGACAGAATGGTCAGTTTCAGATATTTAGATGAATGTTATAACTGCTCGGTAATCCCTGAGAAGGGTGCGCATTTCAAAAGGCGCATTGTGTTTTGACTTACAGATGTTTATCGGTATTGCGGTACTCACCTGGTTGATAGACTGTTGATATTCAAATTATTTCTATGTGGTACAGAAGAATTATGAAAGTATTCCTCGTAGGATGATCGTGCATGAAAGATATGTTAGTCATTCGGATGCTGGAGTTGGGATCAGTTACAGTGATTCATGTGTTCTATGAATTTGGAGACTGGAGTTCTCAGAAGCATATTGTTTCAGGGTTACGGCCTGTTTGAGGTGAGTGTTTTATTTAAACTCAGTGGAGGCACTAGTTGCGTTAATATTTGTGATAGTTGCGCGCTATGAGTGTGCATATATGTGAGGTTTGAGCCCATGTGCGGGCGTCGGAACAAGTATTCATACTCGGAAGAATGCCTAGGCTATGATATGCCTAGAGTTGACTGTTAAGCATAAAGTTACAGCGTTTCTCGTATTCGTACCTTTGTTGAAAACTACCTGGGCTAATTCCCTGAACAAATTTGGTTGTTGTTATTTCTGCGTTAACTTGCCAAATTGAGTTGTGATAGCACACTTTGCACATGCCTAACCTATGGCATGTTATTTATACCAGTCCACAAGCATAAGAGTCTTATTTCATTTATTATATATATGTGAACTTATTTGACTGCTCCTGTATGATATGCTTGAACTGGAGGCATGTTACCATGTCGTGCGATTGATGTTAATATGAGCTCTAGGAGAGCTGGTTACCGTTATTAGATTCGTGTGTCTTGGTTCTATTAGATATTATGAGCTCATAGCATTGCGGTTGTGGTGGTGCATGTTGAACTTATGAAACAGTTCTCTTCTTTGAGACATTTGCCAATTTTGGGTACACAGATGGTGCAATTTGTGGCTTGAGTTATATTCGTATGGCGTGTATGTGGAATAGTTGTGTTTGATAATATAAGGTCATCGGACCTAGAATGTGTATTATCGGATTTGATTACGGTATATTTGGGAGGATGATATCGAAAGTCGGCTTAGAAAGTGATTATGGTTCTGGTTGGGGGCAAGAGAGCTCCTTGACTTGTTGATCCGATAAGGAGTCGTGAGACTCCATGTGTTTCTTTTATCATCAGCAGTGCACGAAGGTTTTGGAATGAGGTTTGTCTTGATTTGGGGTTTAATACTAGTACTTGGTTGGTTTGGAGTAGTTACTGTGATTGGGAATGGTGCTGCGAGCATACGAGTTATGTAGTATGTTATGTGATTATATCTTGAGTTATGGCTATGGCTTGATACAGTTTGTTTGGACTTATATAGTGTGTAGATGTGAGATTCAGGTCTTGAAAAGAAATTTTGAATGTTGGAAATTGAATCCCAAGGTTTATGGGCTAAGGTAGAATTAATGACTTCCAGTGATGTTGTGTTGTCAGGCCTATACAGAATAGGGTGACGTGGGATCATCCTCGGGTATATGCATGGTAGGGTGGAACAATGATTTAAAGTCTTAGGAACAACTCTTGGCACTTTCGAGGACGAACGTATGTTTAAGTAGAGGAGAATGTAACGACTAGGACGGTCATTTTGAGTATTACAGGCTCGTTCCTCCATTTACTGCTTATCCTGTGTTCAATTATAATTATGTGGCTTGTCGGAGAAGGTTCAAAATGAATTGGAACACTTAGTTCCAAGATTTAAAGCTTAAGTTGAAATAGTTGATCGGATGTTGACTATGTGTAAACGACCCCGGAATAGAGTTTTGATGATTCCAATAGCTCTGTATGCTGATTTTGGACTTAGGAGCGTGTCCGAAAAATTATTTGAAAGTCTATAGTTAAATTAGGCTTGAATTGGCTAAAATGGAAATTTAAGTTTGGAAGTTTGACCGGGGAGTTGACTTTTTGATATCGGGGTCGGAATTCGATTCATGAATGAGAAGTTGAAAATTCTTTGTTTCATTAAGCTTGAATTGGGATATGATTCGTGGTTTTAGCGTTGTTTGATGTAATTTAGAGGTTCGACTAAGTTCGTATGATATTTTAGGACTTGTTGGTGTATTAGGTTGAGGTAAGGGTGGCAAGTGGACCGGTCCAGGCCCGGGACCGCGGGCCAAATGAGCCAAATGGGTTAAACAGGCCAGGACCGTTTGGACCGGTTTAGTGTGCCTAGGCCGGTCTCGTGGGCCGGTCCTATGATTTGGGCCCGCCAGGCCCGGGACCGGACCGGGCCCTTAGCGGGCCAAACGATCCCAACGGCTATATTTTTTAAAAAAATATAGCCGTTGGGCTGTCAAAAATAGCCGATGGGCTGTCAAAAATAGTCGTTGGCTATTTATAAAATAGCCATTTAATCCCCCCAACTTTGTTTTAACCCCAAACTTTATATAATTACACTTTTTCCTATTTTCAACTATAAATACCCCCTCGTTCTTTCATTTTTCTTACAAAATCATCAATCTATCATTGTGATATCTGTCTAATCTTTTTCTATAATTGCTACTATTGCTTACTTTATTGTTACTAAGTGTATAATATATAAGCTATATTCGATATATATATATATATATATATAGCTTATATATTATACATTTAGTATATATACTATACTATACTATATATACATCTTATATAAGCTATATAAGATGTATATATAGCTTATCAAATATAGATTTTTTATATATATATATATATATATATATATATATACACTATACTATACTATATGTACATCTTATACAGCTTATATACTATATACTTAGTATATATATACTTTTTAGTAGTAACATGAAATGACCAAAAGTATGGTACTTTTTAGCTAGTATAAATATAGAATGATAGAAGATCAAGTTTTAGCTCAACTCAGTTTTAGTTGAAATTGTAATCTAAGTTGAGCTAAAACTTGATCTTCTATCATTCCATATTTATACCAGCTAAGAAGTATCATACTTTAGTCCTTTCATGTTACTACTAAAAAGTAAGGCCGGAGTCAGGTTTTTCGAGGGATGCAATCTACTGTTGCAAATGTGGATGATCGAGCACCTTTGTCACTGTCCCCGATACATGAATTACGGGTCTATGGGGAAAAACGACATCGAAGAGCTTGGTACACGAGTGACAGGATTCGAAATGCCGCAAGGGGTCAAAGATTGGATTACCCACCTTCGTTCTATAACCGCAGATTAGATAGAGTGCACATTGGGTTGGATCCCCGTTGATGAGATTGTTTATATGTCCGCCATCGGTCCCTACTTCCTTCTAATGGGTCTCTGAAGCATCCAGTCTTATGCCCCGTACCGGGCTTTGAGACAACTTGGAAGATGCCAGACAGTTCCTAGAGATGAAGATCTTAGTACTCATGTGGTCGAAATCTGCTCCAATGCCCAATTTCCTGAAGAAGTGGTCCGCCAAAATTTGGAGCGAATGCCAGTAGTTGGGGGCAAACACACGAGTACATGATTTGTCCAGGGGCGAGGTCTTACCTAGTTATGTTGCTTGGTATGGAAAGAGAGTCGCGATGCATGATAAATCTGAAAGGTCGACTAAAAGGCCCCATATCCAAAAAATTATCGACGCATCGCAGGAATAGTGGGCTTGGTTAGCCAAAGAGAATGAATACCGAACCACCATAAGCAAACTAGAATATCGAATCAGAAACATCAAATTTGATAGTAGTTTGCAGCCTGTTGAGGATGAAGGAGAAAAGAAGATGTCGGCTCAGGAAAATGAAGCCCTCCGAGCTCAGATCCGAAAAATGAAAATAGCCGCCGAAACCCCGGTGAGAAGCGAAAAAGATGAAAAAATCATAAGCTATCTGAGGCAAAAAGTGCCTGATTATAGGGATGATCTGACAAATGGTGAGGAAGAATTGGTAAAAGCTCGAGCAAAGTTGGCAAAAGGTGTAGAAGAACGGACAAGGTTTGCTCACCAGTTAAAGCAAAAGTATAATAGGGGAGTCACAATCTTAAGGGAAAAGCTGACTACCCTCGAAAATAAAATGGTTCATCAAACAAAGGACTTCAAAATAGAAAGAGAACACTGCCATGCCTTGATTTACCAATTAGAAGAGAGCGTGCAGAAGTTGCAAGACAAAGACAACACAGCCACACAGGTGCTGGAAGTTCGTGCACAACAAATTGGACGCTTGCTTCAAGAATAGGGTGTCATTAGAATGAAAATCAAAGAAATAGCTGATTATGTTGCAATGAAATGCCATGAATGTGAAGAGATGACCAGATCTATATTTTTTGCTTCCGTGATGACCTTTGTTCGCCAGGTGATGGCTGATCTAGACCACTTTCAGGAAGAGATTGCACGTAGGCCCGCGCCGAGACCGCCTGATGTCCCACGAGCCCCCGGAATAGCATTGGAAGCTCTTATGTATTCTTGATTTCTCGGTTTTTGAGTCTGTATTTTTTTTCTTTTTCTCGAGTCTGTTTTGTCCTAACGAGTCTGTTTGTGGTTTTGTTTCGAGTCTATATGTTTTCTTTTGTAGTCGTCAGTACTTCCGAGTCCTTGTAATAGAAAAAACCCAAATAGAAAAAACCCAAAAAGATGTCTTTTACTAATGAAATATTGAAAAAATCAAAAAATTTCTTTTCTTTTATTTCGCTTTATTTCCTAAACTACGTAATGATATGATTCATGCGGCGTCATGATACGTAGGCAATCCCCATAGGATTCGATCATAGCCATAAAATTAAAAAAAAAAGAAGAAAGTGAGTGAAAAAGAAAGAAAAGGGGCAAAATCAAAAGGGAAGAAAAGAGCGAGAAATAAAAGAGCGAAAAATAGTAGAAACAAGAAGGAAAAGAAATCAAAGGTTGAAATTTGAGAAAGAGATAGCAAAGCCTGGATGAAAAACAGAGCTGTTGCAAAGACATTTAAAAATGTTTAACTGTTCAGGTGCATTGCATCCTCAATGTGTGATTCCCTATCTGTTAAATGCCTTAAAACTGACAAGGTTGTTGTGTGTGCTATAAAGACAGGTCTTGTTTAGTTGGTTGGTTTTGACGGTATCTTGGCTTCCCACCCTTACTTTAAAAGATCAAAAGGAAGTGTCTCAATGTCTTCAGAAAGCAGTCTTCGCTTCATCGATACTGAGGATAATGCCACATCGGTTATGACCCAGCCTGAATTAGCAACTGTCGAAGAGAACCAAATGCTGCGTGTCCGCATGTTAGAGATGTGGGATGCCTGGTCCAATGGTAGAGAACCACCAAGTTCAATCCTAGGGTTTCCTGAACTGATCCCCAGGATGGGTGGAACCACCAATATCCCCATCCCCGTGACTAATCTATTTGTCCCGCTTGGGTACCCCACTATGTCAGCCAACTTTACCGGTACGCCTTCTGAGGTCTGCCCCCAGGCACCATTTACAGGAGTACCCGCAACATTGCTCACTGCACCACCAGTCTTTACCATGGCACAGCCAACTGCGCCCAGGCCATGCTTTGAGCCTTCAACATTCACCTTTCGGGGCCCGCAATTTTAGCCAGATACAACTCATGTTACTCCAAATTCATACCCTCAGCATCCGCAATATGAGTCCCTAATGGAACAAGAAAGAACAATGAGAAACCCCGAGCAGGAAGAAATGGATCGAAAGATGAGAAGCCTAGATCAAAGCCTAAAAAACACGGAGGGCCTGAGTGGCCAGAAGAGTGTCTCCTACTCCGATCTGTGCATGTTTCCACATGTTCACCTGCCAATTTGCTTCAAAACTCCAAAGTTTGAAAAATATGATAGGCATGGAGATCCGATCGCTCATCTGAAATGATACTGCAACCAGTTGAGGGGTGCTGGTGGAAAAGAAGAGTTATTAATGGCTTATTTCGGGGAAATCCTGACTGGAATCGCTTCAGAATGGTACATGGACCAGGAAATCTCCCACTGGCACATATGGGATGATTTGGCCAGCGATTTCGTCAGACAGTTTCAGTACAATGTTGATATAGCTCCAGATAGGAACTCCCTGTCTAACTTGAAGAAGAGAACCACTGAGAGCTTCCGTGAATATGCTATTAAATGGCACGAGCAGGCTGCCAAAGTAAAGCCGCCCATGGGCGAGACCGAAATGGTTACACTATTCTTGTAGGCCCAAGAGGCCGATTATTTTCAGAATATGATGTCTGCCATGGGCAAACCGTTCGCAGAGGCAATAAAAATAGGAGAAATGGTAGAAAATGGTTTGAAAAGTGACCAGATATTAAGCCAATCTGCTTTGAGAGCTACCTCCCAAACCATCCAGAACAGCTCGGGAGGTTTGCCTAACCGAAAGAAGAGGGAGGAAGGAGCCATGATGACTTCAGGTTTAAGAGGGCCCCGTCGATCAGATGATCACCCTTAGATGATGCCCAGAACCCCAAAGAACTACTATCCCCACCAAGATGCAGCCTATGCCGTGGCACCGCCTCATTATGCGGTGATGAATGTCCAACCCTACACACGGCCACCGCAGCACTACAACCAAGCTCGAGCTCCACCTCCCAAAAATAACCATCCTTACCAAGCTCCATATAACCCACGTCCACCACAATACAACCATCAACATAATCCATGCCCCGGTGAGCCACCTAGAAGAAGTAATTTCACCCCTATTGGTGAATCCTACTCTAGCTTGCTCTAGAAGTTGATCCAGCTGGGTCTGTTACAACCTGTGCCCCCTAATCGATAAAACCCAGAATCCCCATCATGCCGGGCAGGTGCCAAGTGTGCTTACCATTCGGGGGTAAAGGGTCATGATACGGAGGATTGTTGGACCCTAAAGAAGGCGGTGGAAAATTTGATAGAACAAAAACAAGTTGTGCTGAGGGATGAGGAAGCCCCCAATGTGACTAACAATCCATTACCGACTCATAACAATGGGCCAGTCATTGGAATGATCTATGAGGGTAAGGAATTTAATCCAGCTTTGAAAGCCATCATTGCCATCGCCGATTCAGAAACGAGACCCAAAGCTGCGGTAAAACAAGCCAGAACTTAGAAGAAAATCACTCAAATTCCTCAAGTGGTAGAAAAAGCTTTAGAAACAAAAGTTGGGGCAACACCTGCTAAGAACACAATTCTCTATGTTCCTAAAGCCCCAAGGAAAGAATAGCTCACCTTGAACTTTCCCAAGAAGTTTGAGCCAAGAAAGGCCACGTTGAATGTGTCGAAGCTGTATGTACCAAATGGGACTTATGTGACGCGGGGGCCGATAATTTCACCAAGGCTGAGTGAGCCCGTGGTTATTAGCCGCGCCCCACAGGGCCCCATGAGAGACCCCACCGCAGTTCCCTGAAATTATAACAAAACAGTGGTCACTTACAAGGGCAAAGAAGTCATAGGAGAGGTGAATGAAATGAGTCAACCTGGGAAGTACCACAACCCATAAGAGTTAAAGCTAAACAAGGATAAACGGTTTCCACCTAAGAAGCATGTGAGCGCTGAGAAGGTAGAAGAGTTTTTTCGAAAAATGAAAACTCTGGAATATGCAATAGTTGATCAACTCCGGAAGACTCCTTCCCAGGTCTCGCTTCTATCTCTGTTGTTGAGCTCAAATGAACATCAGAAAGTACTCTTGAAGACATTGAACGAGGCATACGTCCCAATTGAAACTTCTGTTGAGCAACTGGAGAGAATGGCTGAACGATTCTTTGAGGTCAACAGGATTTCTTTCAGCCGCGACGATTTGCCCCCAGAGGGAGCCGCCCACAAGAAAGCCCTTCACCTGACTGTCAAATGCGAGGGCTACTATGTGAAGAGAATGGTGGCTCCGGGGTCGATATCTTCCCTCTTTCAACACTCCAGAGAATAGAAATTGGAACGGAAAGAATCCGACCTAACAACGTCTGTGTACGGGCTTTTGATGGCATCAAGAGAGATACCATAGGGGAAATCGATCTAATTTTGATCATTGGCCCTGTGGATTTCAAAGTAACTTTCCAGATTCTAGACATGGACACCTTATACAATGTTTTTTTGGGAAGACCATGGATTCACGCTGCCAGAGATGTTCCCTACATTCTCTACCAGATGGTCAAATTTGAGTACGAGAATCAAAAAATTGTTGTCCATGGGGAGGACGAGCAGTCCATCTACAGGGATCCTTTAGTCCCGTGCCTTGAAGCCAGGGAAGGCAGTGAGCATATTGTATACCAGGCCTTCGAGATTGTGGTTGCCGATCAATGTGAAGAAGGGGCCCCATGCCCTCAGCCTTGCTTAGCTAATGCCTCAGTCATGGTCGGCACTGAAATGATTAGACATGGGTACAAGCCCGGAAAGGGGCTCGGGGTATCTCTACAAGGCATCACAGAGCCTGTCAATTCGATCACCAATGAGAAGTTTTTCAGCATGGGTTTCCAAGCTACAAAAGCTGACAGAAAATGGGCAGATAAGCTCAAAAAAGAAGGGTGGGTCCTACCCCAGCCCATTCCACATCTCGCCGGTCATTTGTCAAGCCCAAATATGTGGAAGAAGAAGAAAAGGCCTTCACGGCCGAAGAGATTGATGATATTTGTGAAGCCATGAAACAAATAATGTATGAGGCTCACATGGTCCAGCTAGGGGAAGGCACGAGCACTACCGAGGTGCAGTATATGGGGCCAGATGCCAAGCTTCAGAATTGGAAAGCTACCCCATTCCCTGTCAGCCGGGAATCCCGATAGTCCAGTCTTGCCATATCTTCTACATTACGAGTTATTTCAGGGTGTAACTCGAATGTTTTTACTTTATTGTCTTTAAATTTCGATGTAAACCCTCATTTCTTCAATCCAATGAAATGAAATCAACATTTCATCATCTATAGATGTCTCTTTTCTTTTATTCTGATTTTGCTATTTTTTTATCTTTTCCTTTTTAGTTCTAATAATGCGGACTTAAATAACATGACATGCTTGCGGGCTTCATGCCCGGATCCTAAAACATTGTCTAATTGTGAAATAATGAATCAAGAACCAGAATATGATAAATATGAGGCTTTTAGGAAAATAAACAGAGAATTGGAATAATTTGAGAATAAGCCTAAGCCAAACTTAAATGAAACCGAGCCAGTTAATTTGGGCAGTTCAGAAGAGATCAGAGAAATCATGATAAGTATTCACGTTGATGAAAGAACTAGAGATGCACTAATCCAACTTTTGTTTGAATTCAAGGACGTGTTTGCATGGTCCTATGATGATATACCAGGACTGAGCGTCGATTTAGTGGTACATAAATTTCCGACCTATCCCGGCTATGCATCTATCCAACAGAAGCAGAGAAAGTTCAAAACAGACATCAGTGATAAGATCAAAGAAGAAGTCACTAAACAACTGAAAGCTGGTGTGATCCAAGTGGTCTGATACACCACGTGGCTGGATAATGTAGTTCCAGTGCCGAAGAAAGATGGGAAAACCCGAGTGTGTGTTGACTATCGGGATCTAGACAAAGCAAGACCCAAGGACAACTTTTCATTGCCAAACATCCATATTCTTGTTGACAATTGTGCCAAACATGAGATACAGTCTTTTGTGGATTGTTACGCTGGGTATCATCAGGTTCTGATGGATGAAGAAGATGTAGAAAAAATGGCTTTCACCACACCGTGGGGCACTTACTGTTACAGGGTCATGCTATTCGGTATGAAAAATGCCGGGGTAACCTACATGAGAGCTATGACTTCCATCTTCCATGACATGATGCACCAGGAAATTGAGGTGTATGTTGATGATGTGATCATTAAATCCAGAACGCAAGAAGACCATGTGCGAGATCTGAGGAAGTTCTTTGAGCGTCTGCACAGGTATGATTTGAAACTTAACCCAACTAAATGTGCATTCGGAGTTCCATCTGGGAAACTTCTGGGGTTTATAGTCAGTCGGAGGGGTATTGAGTTAGATCCGACAAAGATAAAGTCTATTCGAGATTTACCACCTCTGAAAACCAAGAAAGAGGTCATGAGTTTGCTAGGGAGGTTGAATTACATCAGTAGATTCATCGCTCAGCTTACTACCACGTGTGAGCCCATATTTAAGTTGCTGAAGAAAGATATGGCGATCAAATGGACAGATGAGTGTCGAGAAGCTTTTGATAAAATCAAAGAATATATGTCAAATCCGCTAGTGTTGATTCTGCCTGAGCCCGGAAGACCTTTGTTCTTGTACCTGACAGTCCTAGAAAATTTTTTCGGTTGTGTCCTCGGGCAACATGATGTGACCGGGAAGAGAGAGCAAGTTATATACTACCTGAGCAAGAAATTCACCAGTTATGAAGCCAAATATACCCTGTTGGAAAGAACCTGCTGCGCTTTGACTTGCGTCGCCCAGAAGCTCAGACATTACCTTTTGGCCTACACCACCTATCTCATAACCAGAATGGATTCTTTGAAGTACATATTCCAAAAATTAATGCCCACAGGAAGGTTAACAAAATGGAAAATCCTGCTAACTGAGTTCGATATTGTTTATGTCACCTGCACGACGATGAAAGCTCAAGCCTTGGCGGATCATCTAGATGAGAACCTGGTTGATGATGAATACCAACCCCTAAGCACTTACTTTCCGGAAGAGTAAGTAAACTCAGTTGAAGTAATTCCAGAGGACACTAATGCTTGGAAAATGTTCTTTGATGGAGCTGTAAATGCAAAAGGTGTCGGGATTGGAGCAATTCTGATTTCGCCCACAGGTCATTATTATCCGGCCACAGCCCGCCTTCGTTTCTTCTGTACAAACAACACCGCTAAGTATGAAGCATGCAGTATGTGCATGAATATGGCAGTTGATCTGGATGTAAAGAAATTGTTAATCATGGGGGATTCGAACTTGATTATCCGGCAAGTCCAAGGCGAGTGGGAAACTCAAGATATCAAACTCATCACGTACAAGCAACATGTGTAAGACCTTAGAAAATGGTTCAAGTCCGTCGAATTCAGGTATATTCCTCGATTCCACAATGAGTTAGCTGATGCACTAGCTGCCTTGGCCTCAATGCCGCCGTACCCGAGAAATGTCCATATTGACCCGCTAGAAATCCAAATTCGAGAAAGGCATGGTTATTGTAATGTAATTGAAATAGAACCAGATGTTCAACCATGGTATCATGATATCAAAAGGTTTTTGAAAACAAAGGAATATCTCGAGCAAGCTAGTGGAGATCAAAAGAGAACTATCAGAAGGCTTGCCAACAGTTTATTTTTGAGTTGAGAGGTCTTGTACAAAAGAACTCCAGATCTGAATCTTTTGAGGTGTGTAGACGCCCGAGAAGCTGAAAAGATTATGAACGAAGTGCATTTTGGAGTATGTGGGCCTCACATGAATGGATATGTCCTTGCAAAGAAATTCTCCGGGTAGGTTATTACTGGATGACCATGGAAAATGATTGTTTCAGTTTCGTCCGGAAGTGCCATCAATGCCAGATACACGGTGACCTAATTCATGCACCGCCTTCAGAGTTACATCCTATATCGGTGCCTTGGCCATTCGTTGCTTGGGGCATGGATGTTATGGGGCCAATCGAGCCGAAAGCTTCAAATGTACATGGATTCATCCTGGTTGCCATTGATTATTTCACAAAGTGGGTCAAAGCGGTCACTTTCAAATCCGTCACTAAGAAAGCAGTGGTAGACTTCATGCATTACAACATTATTTGTCGTTTTGGTATTCCTAAAACTATCATTACAGACAATGCTGCAAATTTGAACAGTCACTTGATGAGGGAGGTATGCGAACAGTTTAAAATTACCCATCGCAATTCTATCCCTTATCGGCCCAAAGCTAATTGCTCCGTTAAAGCTACAAACAAGAACATCAAGAAGATTCTCAGGAAGATGATTCAGAGCTCCAGACAATGGCATGAAAAGCTGCCTTTTGCGTTATTGGGATATCGCACAACTGTGCGAACATCAGTTGGCTACTCCTTACTTATTGGTCTATGGCACTGAAGCGGTAATACTTGCAGAAGTTGAGATTCCCTCTCTACGGATCATTATTGAAGCCGAGATCGAGGACGAGGAATGGGTCAAAACTTGGTTGGAACAATTGACTATGATTGATGAAAAGCGGATGGTCGCAGTTTGCCACGGGCAGTTGTACCAACAAAGAATGGCCCATGCCTACAACAAAAAAGTGCAGCCCATGAAATTCGAAGTGGGTCAACTCGTTCTGAGACGTATTTTCCTGCATCAAGAAGAAGCAAATGGAAAATTTTCTCCAAACTGGAAAGGCCCATACATTATGAGAAGAGTGTTGCCAAAGGGAGTGTCGTATTTAGAAGACATTGAAGGAAATGACCCCGAGACAGCTATCAATACAGATGCGGTCAAGAGGTATTACGTTTGACCCCTTTGTCACAGGTTTAATATGCTCTGATTGGGATGACGAAGGCTTTCATTCTCGCTACCCAAACACTACCAATCCTTGCAACCCCTTTTGAGTCGGTTCCCTTTTTCTTTGACTACCCTCTTTGGAACATGGAATTTGTTATTGAAAGAAAAAAAAAATGAAAAACAATGATGAAAAATGAAAAGAAAAGAAAAATGAAAAAAAAATGAAATAAAATCAAAAACAAAGTTCCTTGAACTACGTTCGACTTGATTCCGAAAGGATATGTAGGCAGCCTCTCTCCGGGGTTCTATCACACCAAAATAAAAATCCACATTTTCCAAAAGGTTGAAACTGGGGCAGATGGTTCGGCGATAGTTTCCCCTGAAAGGTTCTAAAGTTGTATTTCAATCCGAATTCTTTTCACCCAAATCCTTTCCATGTCCTTCCGATCAATTGGTAGGAATGTTCAAGAATTGGAGGATATACTCTCTCGAATCTGATACAACCAAATGAGAGAAATGAAATGAGAGGGTCTTATTGGTAAAAACCCTCACGGGCACCGTAAGGCGATAGTAAGCAGAGAAATTGAAAATGAGAGTCTTGTTAGTGAAAACTCGTAAAGAGCACTATAAAATGATGGTGAGAAGAGAAATGAGAAAGGTCAGCTGGTGAAAACCCGCAAAGGGCACCACTGATCGAAAAGAGGATCCTCACGCCATCGGCATCGACACAGTCCTAGGCAAGGTTTCTCGGTTGCGAGGCAAACGTTATGATGAATTTCTGAGAGTCGGGTGGTTTACATGGGTCAGGCATCCAGTCCAAAAGTCATGTCATGTTCATTGAAGTCCTTATGTACTCCAGATAAGTCCTTCTTTCCTTTCCCGAAAGGGACGCCTCTTGCTTAAACTCATTCTCCGTTTTATTGTTCATTTTCTTTTAATCCCTTTCGGTCTAACTTTGTTCCAAAGAATAAGGAAAAGAAGAGATATCAAGATTGATATACAAGGCTCTCATTTGATACAAGCTAATATGCAAAATATGCACCCAGCCTCGGCAGGGGTAGCAAGTCGACCACGACTGACCATGGCGGCCGATGCTTCAAAATCAAAAACTCTTGGAAGAAGGGAATCAAATTGAAATGCCTACAAAGGCAAAATGAAGTTGAAAAGGTTAAGCCCCAAGTGGCTAACCGTCTAGGCAAAGTTTGAAGAGCCAAAGGTTCCCCAATGCTCTGAAGTTAAAAAATTGGAAGAAAGAAGTCAAATGCCCACAAAGTCAAAATAAAGTTGAAAAAGGTTAAGTCCTACGCGACCAACCGTCATGGTAAAATTTTGGAATAGCCAAAGGTTCTCCGGGGCCAGAAATGCAATCGGTATCCAGGAAATAACCAGTCACAGTTGAAATTATTGTCAAAGAAGCCGGCCAAGATCAAATGACTGAAACATTCAAGGCCGCAAAACCAACCACCGTTTCAAATTGACAAATTATTCTTTGTTTGAACCATAGGAAACAGGTGCAATCCAAAGCAACCTTGCAAGAAGCAGGTATAACCAAAAGAAACCGCACGGAGACTAAAATAGCTCTGCAGCAACAATAACCCCAAAAGGGAAGTTTTCTTCAAATTCTTTCCCGCATTTTACTCATTCTCTAAAAAATAATTTTTTTAAAAAAAAATTGAAATGAAAAAAAAAAAAAAGAAAGAAAAGAAAAAAAAAAAAGAAGCTCCAAACCATGGTAGTATAGGGTCTCCAATCCCTACCTGCGTTTTCCAACATAGGGTCTCCACTCCCTAGTTAAAATTATTTTAGACATAGGGTCTCCACTCCCTAGTCTCTTTTCTAACATAGGGTCTCCACTCCCTAGTTGATTTTATTTTAGACATAGGGTCTCCATTCCCTAGTCTCTTTTCCAACATAAGGTCTCCACTTGTTGATTTTATTTTAGACATAAGGTCTCCACTCCCTAGTCGTTTTTTCCAACATAGGGTCTCCACTCCCTAGTTGATTTTATTTTAGACATAGTGTCTCCACTCCCTAGTCGTCTTTTCCAACATAGGGTCTCCACTCTCTAGTCGATTTTTATTTTAGACATAGGGTCTCCACTCCCTAGTCTCTTTCCCAATATAGGGTCTCCACTCCCTAGTTGATGTTTCCAACATAGGGTCTCCACTCCCTAGTTGATTTTATTTTAGATATAGGGTCTCCACTCCTAAGTCTCTTTTCCAACATAGGGTCTCCACTCCCTAGTTGAAGTTATTTTAGACATAGTGTCTGCACTCCCTAGTCTCTTTTCTAACATAGGGTCTCCACTCCATAGTTGATGTTATTTTGGACATATGGTCTCCACTCCCTAGTATATTTTCCAACATAGAGTCTTCACTCCCTAGTTGATGTTATTTTGGATATAGGGACTCTCTTTTCCAACATAGGGTCTCCACTCCCTAGTTGATATTATTTTAGACATAGAGTCTCCACTCTATAGTCTCTTTTCCAATATTGAGTCTCCACTCCCTAGTTGATGTTATTTTAGACATAGGGTCTCCACTCCCTAGTCTCTTTTCCAACATAGAGTCTCCACTCCCTAGTTGATGTTATTTTAGACATAGGGTCTCCACTATCTAGTTGATGTTATTTTAGACATAGGGTCTCCACTCCCTAGTTGATGCTATTTTAGACATAGGGTCTCCACTCCCTAGTCGCCTTGCAACATAGAGTCTCCACTCCCTAGTTAATTTTTATTTTTTAGACATAGGGTCTCCACTCCCTAGTCGCCGTTTCCAACATAGGGTCTCCACTCCCTAGTTGATTTTTATTTTTTTTAGACATTGGGTCTCCACTTCCAAGTCGCTTTTCCAACATAGGGTCTCCACTCCCTAGTTGATTTTATTTTAGACATAGGGTCTCCACTCCCTAGTCGCCCTGTCTAATATAGGGTCTCCACTCCCTAGTTGATTTTATTTTAGACATAGGGTCTCCACTCCCTAGTCTCTTTTCCAACATAGGGTCTCCATTCCCTAGTTGATTTTATTTTAGACATAGGGTATCCACTCCTTAGTCTCTTTTCCAACATAGGGTCTTCACTCCCTAGTTGATTTGATCTTAAATGCACGGTACACCATTCCCTGATATCATTGCTAATATAGGGTATACCATTCCCTGGCCAAATTTTCCCAACATAAGATACACTAATCCTTAGTTGAGACATCCTTTTGATAATAAAGGAACACCATCCAAAAAAAATCAGCATGATCTTTTCGGGGTACACCACCCCCGACCTTTTATTGCTTTCAATAAAGAGGTAGTTTAGAATTTTGTTACAATGACTCACGAAAGTTTCTTAATGCAAACTAGGGCAGAAAAATTTCGTTCGTTTGTTTGTTTTGGTGTCTAAGTAGGTTTTACCTCGAGACACTGGGTTCGAGATGACCAAAAGAAGAAGTCTCAATTCAGAATAAAAGAAGAAAAAAAATAAGTGAATCCAAAATGCAAAAGCAGTTGAAAAGATGTGGAATGCTCAAGACATGACTGAAACCACGAGCATTGGAGTCCCGTTTTGGTTAGAAGAAACTATAGAACAATGAACTAGCACCTACAGCTAGCGAGCATCAAGGTTTAGATCAGAGTCTCCATGAAGAACCAGTCAAGACTCAAGATCAAGTTTCAGAAGACTCATAGATAGGAATCTTGTAACTCATAATTGATAGGCTTGTTTAGTTTCTTTTTTATTTTGATATAATAGCAGGACCGCAGATCAGATCCTTGACGGAACCTCACTCGACTCCTCAACTTATCATTCTACCATTCTCCTTGAACTACACGCGACCTGATTCCCCTATAACCCGGGATATGTAGGTTGTCCAAAACAAGAACTCGGTTGCACCTTATCTTTTATTTCTTTTTCTTTTAAATAACGGTTTGGTAAAAAATTAGTCACATGGCTCACCTAATCTTTGCATGAAAACTCTTCATATTTCCAAGCAAAGGGGAGCAGCTGTGAACACCTAATTTATGACTATATTTGAATTTTATCACCTTCTACTGTGTAAATATTTTAGAAATTTAATATATAATTTTTTAGCTTTGTGACATTTTTTATATATAGGGTAAAAATTAAAAATAATTTAAAAAGTCAATTATTACTATTAATATTATTGTTATTCTTATTTTTATCTTTATTTTAAAATAAAATAAATTAAAACCCCGAAAAAAATTAAATATTTTTTTTAAAATTTTCGGATTTGAATAAGAAAATAAGAAAAGTAGAAGTATGGAATTAAAAAGTAAAAGTAATAGTTGGTGGAAATTATTTAATAAAAAGTAAAAGAAAGTGAAAAATAAAAAAAATAAAAAATAAAAGAATGTGGAAATTTAAAAAATGAAAAGTAAAAGAAAGTTGGAATTAAAAAAATAAAAGTAAAGGTAGCTGAAAATTTTAAAAAAAAAGTAAAAGGGAGTAGAAATTAAAAAAAAAGTAAAATAAGTGGAAAATAAAAAAAAGAAAAGTAAAAACAAAAGTGGGAATTTAAATATAATAAAAGTAAAAAAATGAGAAATTAAAAAAATAAAAATAAAGAAAAGTGAGGAATAATATTTTTAAAAAAATAAGAAAAATGGGAAGTGGGAATTCGTTTTAATTAAAAAATAATAAAATAATAAATTTTAAAAAAAAACTTTAAAAAATCCGAAATTTTTTCTATAAATAGAAGAGAAATGCGAGGAGAAAAAAAGAGGAGAAGAAGGGGGAAAAAAAAGAGAGAGGAGAGAATTGAGAGAAATTTATTTTCTTCTTCTAGGATAAAAGAATTTCTACTCGTGTTATTCTTTTTTCGTCTTTCTTTCGAAAAATCTAGCAAAGTACCCCAAAATCCAGCTTCAAAATACCCAAAATCAGCCCCAGAAAATATCGCCAAAAGCCAACGCCGAAGTGAAGTCGCGTTAGAGTTCTGTCGTTTGAGGTCCTGGTTAAGCGCTGGTTTTGGATTTTTGCTATTTTGGAGCTTCTCTTTCACTGTATCTGCTTGAAATTTTAGCAATAGAGGTTCATCCTCTCTTTAAATTTCTCTTTGAATTTATCATGTTGGATGTTTATTTGTTAGAATAGAGTCTACTAGATTACATTGATATAAATGCTCATGAGTTTGATTATTTGCATAGTATCTCTAATTAGTTCTTTGAGGTTTATTAAGTAGTATTCTGTCTTAATTTAATTTGGTTAGTTTATAATTAATTGCTAAGTGGGTCATGTGATTTGCTTGTAAATTAATTTTAGGCATCATTAGTTAATAATGTTAAATGACCCACGTTTTGGGCCCAAGGCAAGAAGAATAATTAAATTGTTGGCATGTTCCCAATAAACATGTAAGGTAGCTCTCCTTTATAAATTAATATAACTTCAAATGACTTCCATAATACCTACGACATTCACAATAGCTTCCATAATTCAATAGCTTCACAAATAATCTCAAACTAGTTTAGGAAAATAACTTACGAACATTCGTAGTTTGCTTTAGGCACGTTTAAATAAATCATCGTGACTATGGGTACGGTTCCCGTGGCATAGTCATGATACATAACCCCAATTCGAGTGCGCATTTCGCGCGACTCGACCACAACTTGAAATAATAATTAAAATAAACATGTTGTAAATCGCGGGTGCGTTTCACGTAACGCGATTAGCAATATGTACAAAAATAAACGAGTGTGCGACATCGCGACTTGTTCACATAAAGTTCCATTATATTAAAAACGGCTAGAAAGTAAAAATGCACAATAGATTTTGAACATGTAATAAATCAGATAATTAGGCTAATTTTTAATAGCTGAGCGACCGTGCTAAAACCATGAAACTCGGGAGTGCCTCACACCTTCTCCCGGGTTAACAGAATTCCTTACCCGATCTTCTGTGTTCGCGGACCATAAATAAGAGTCAATTTCCTCGATTTGGGATTTTAAAATAAACCGGTGACTTGGGATACCATAACAATTATTTCAAGTGGCGACTCTGAATAAATAAATAATCTCATATCGATTAATATCAATTTAATTGAAAAAGCTTTCCTATCCCTGGAGAAAAAGAGGTGTGACAATGCTCTCATCATGGGAGTTAATACGGCGTAAAACGCAAAAAAAATAAGGAACGGTCATGGCGGTGACTATGGTTCTTTAGGTCGTATTTGATGGTCCGAAAAAATTTAAGGCGATCCGAGTCCGGGGGGCCCGGCCCACTCGGAAGGTATGGATTATAGCACACGAAAATATGGGAAGTACAAGGTTTTGTCCCACTGATTTTTCTTTGCAAGGTTTTTAACGAGGCAACCAAAAGGCGTATTTTCAAACATGTGTACTCTTTTTCCTTTACTAGATTTTTTTTCCCATAGGGTTTTTTCTTAATAAGGTTTTTACGATGCACATTATCTATAGACATTCAAGGAGGAGTGTTATAAGAAAAATTTAAAATGGTGGATGTTTACTCTTTTCCATTATCTCCGTAACCTACTTCATGATCTTTCTCTCAAATGTTTAATGACATGTTCAATGACATATTTATAATAGTGATTCTTCACTTTTCATGTCTATTTAAAGGTATTGTAATAGATAGGAAAAGATACACAATTGAAAAAAAAATAAGAATATCTCATCTTTTTCTCTTTATATCTCTTTACTTATTTTTTCTTGTTCTATATTATTAATTTGAGCTATATTTCGTATCAGCTTTCTACTTTTCATAATTTCCAATGCCATTACTTGATTTTCTGGGTGTGATTTTAGATTTATTTTATTTATACAATAATGAAGTGGAAGAAATAGTTTCGGCGAGGTAAATGATTGTGTCCACGACAATATTCGAAAAGTTACAGAGAAATGTGAATATCGAGAGAATTGTGGAGCACAGAAAATTAGTACTGTACAATCATGGATATTGACCTGACGCACCAAAACAATTGTCAATAACCCACTATCAATTCTATTGCCAAGCATTTTTCATGTGGTTATAAGTAAGTTACACAATTGATTGTAGTTCCTATTGAAGAAATTGAAATTGGGATTATCTAAAAATCATTTCCTAAGTTGTACCGGCCGATTTAGTTGGCAAAGATTATCAAATCATACATTACATATTTGAAGGAGCTTCAAGCAAAATTTAAGAATATTTGAGGATGCTACTATTTGGTGTCAATTTAACATTTAAGATATGTAGAGTAGATGGCCGAAGGTAATTTTAAAGAATAAATTCTACTGTGGGAATCCTGATTATAATTTTTTTGCTGTAGCAGCCAAAAATTACTAACATCACCAATGATTACAAAGGAGTTTGGGTAGCACACTTTTTGGTTTATAAGTTAGTCACACTTATAATTGTTTATGGCTTCTACAAAAACAGGTATGTCATATTATAACTATGAGTAGCTAAACTAGTATATTCCTGATAATCTCTTACATGTAGATTATAATCATACATCATATAATAGTACTGTTATAGAAATCATCTTGAGAAAGTTTGCCATGAAAATATGCTAAGAGTAGGTAAGCCCAGACTATGCATCCTAAGGTTGAAACCGGTAGGCAGAGAAGCCGTTTAGGGGAGTAAACAAAGTTGAAGCGCTGTTAGGGTAACTGATTGAAGCAAAAAATCATGGTAGTGACCAGAAAAGATGATTAAAATAATTTATTATAATATGATGAATAATTATAATAGACATAGAGATTAAAGGGAATATGTTTAGCAAATCATATGATAAAATGAACACTTATTTAATAGATGATGATCTTAATTATAAAATACTTATACTGTATATACTAAGAAATATCAATAATGATGTAAGGAGAATAATCTATGAGAAATTACTTAAAATTGAAATAAGCCATAGATAAAAAATGAACAAAGAAGAATTTGCTGTAGATGAAAAAATATATGAAAATCAAGATGGATTGAAAATAAAAATAATATTTTCAAATCTAGGCAGAAGATATAAAAAGATAGGAGACCAATTATACCTAATGATAGAAAAAAAAACAGCAAGATTAGAAGATAGCCTGACAGCTATGACAAGAATAAGTAAAGAAAATGAAGAAATCGATAAGAAAAAAGATATTGAAACTATTAAAAATCAAGCAAACAAGGAAATACAACAATTAAAAGAAATAAAAAACACAAAAATTATAGCACTAGAAAAAGAATTAAACATGTTAAAAGCATTATATGAAAATAAACAAAGAGAGAAAAGTAAAGAAATAGAATTAACAGATGAAATAAATAAATTTAAACAAATATTACAAACAGAAGAAACTCTCAGAATTGAAGAAATAGATAATAATATAGATGACCAAAAGTCAGAATCAAGCGAAATAAGTGAAACATATACAGAACTTTTAGAAAGTATAGAAAAAACAAAAAACGTAGAAGTAAATACAGGAGATGTAAAAATAGAAGAAAAACCTAGTACATCAGGTGTAAAAAATCCAAAAGGATTATACCCAAATTATTATACAGCTAACTATGAACAACATGATAGATATAATACACTATGGGATAGTAGATTAAATAGAAAATGGACACCAAAATCAATATCAGAACAATATAACTTTTTAGATTTAGATTGCGTAGCAGATATAAATAAAACAATCCAACTATGGATAGGATATTTATCTAAACAATTGATAGACAATAAAATAGGAATGACAGAAACACCAGGATATATAGAAAGAACACTCATAGGAACAGTAAAATTATGGTTACACAACCTAACTAAGGAAAGTATAGATACTTTAAGAAGTAATAAAAAATTTAATGGTGAAATAGCAACAACAAATATAGAAATATTATACAAATATGAAATAGCCATAAGAAACGAATTTAGTAGTATGACTACAGAAATTGAAGAACAAAATAAAGAAAAACAAACAAATAGAAATTTAATAACAAAACTAGCAATATGTAATATGTGCTATATAGACGAATATACTTGTGCATTTAGAGAATATTATTATAAAGGAACATATAATACAGAAGAGAGCAAAGAAATAAGAAAACTATATTTCACAAAATTACCAGAACCTTTTAATTCTAAAATAATAAAAGACTGGAATGAAGCAGGATTAACAGATACTTTAGGAGCTAGAATAAAATTTCTACAACAATGGTTTGTACAAATATGTGAAAAATATAAAGAAGAAGCAAAAATAGAAAAAACATTAATAAAAAACCTAAGATGTTGTAAAAACAAAGCAGCACCACAATTTGGATGTACAGATAATATATATAATAAAAAATGGAAAACAAAGAAATATAAAAAATATAAATCAAAATATAAAAATAAAAGACCAAGAAAAAGATATAATGTAAAAAATTACCAGAATAAGAGATCATTTAGACCAAAAAAGAAACTAACAGAATGTACTTGCTATAACTGTGAAAAATTAGGATACATAGCTAAAGATTGTAAAGCACCAAGAAACCCAAAGAAAAAGCAAATAACCGAAATCATAATTGATGATGAAGAATATATGCAGATGGAATATATAGATTATGAACTAGATAGTGAAGATAGTATATATGAAATATCAGATATAGAAGATGAAATGGAAAATGAAATAACTAAGGAAGATGATGAAGTCTAATGACTGAAAAAGAAATAAAAATAATAACACGAGAAGAATATAAAGATGAAGAATCCTCAGAACAAAAGATTATATTTGATAATAGTATATTTGAACAAATAAAAGGAAAAGAATTAGACCTTAGTGTTGAAAAAATATTTGAAGTACCTACGATAAAAAATTGATTTAAAAGACAAAAAGAAGAATATTATGTGGTTAGCCAAAAAGAACATATAATTGACTGTAAATATACAAAAGGAAAAGCTAAAATACCAATAATAAACAAAAGAATAATAAACAAAGAAATACAAGATATAAAAGCAAAAAACCCAATTAAATATGTACACCTAGGAGGAACTGAAATACTGATAAAAGCATGTTTTAGAGAAGGAATAGATACCTCTATAGAAATATATTTGGCAGATGATAGAATAATACAACCTATAGAAAAAAGCATAATAAGTGCAATAAAAGGAAATCTCATATATCAAAAATTTAAATTCATAATAAGTGCCAATTATTCAATAGCAATAAACGACAAGAACATAGATAAATCATTAGTACTATACTGAAAAATGTCAGGAATAAAATTAACACCTGGAAGTAAAATATTTACAGCTAGATGTAAAAATTTATACGTCCTAACAACAAAACATAAAATGGCAGCAAAAAATAAAATTAATAAAATCAAAATAGAAAACCCGTTTGAAAGAATAGTTACAGTTATTGACAATAATGAATATAGCTATAAAGAAATTGACATGGAAGAAGACTTAGAAATAGTAAAAGAAAGACTAAGTACATCAAGTATACCAAGCCAATTAACTTATGAAACACCAACATCATCAAGGATAAGTACATCGAGAAGAGAATATATAATCCCAAAAAAATTTAATAAGAAACACTACATATCACTATTATATAACTGGAATCATGGGACAAAGAAAATACCAAATATTAATAAATACAGGACAAGAAGAAAACTATATCACAAGAGAATTAGTAACAGAAACTGAAATAATAACTACTGAACAATTATGCCCTGAATTACCTAAAGAATTAATAATAAATGAAGAAATAACAGAAAAAGAAATAATTATTGGAGGAATACCTTTAACGATACAATTTAAAATATGTCAAGAAAATAAAAATGAAAATATTACACTAGGAATAAAATGGTTAGAAAAGGTAAAACCATATAGTCTAGGAGATAAGCAATTAACCATAACATACAAAGATAAGAAAATAATAATAAAAAGAACAGAAGAATGAAAATATATATACTCGCAAAAATCATAGTAGAAGGATATTATAATAGATACTATACACCAATGATAGATACAGGAGCAGAAGCTAATATATGTAAATATAATTGTTTACCAACAGATAAATGGGAAAAATTAAAAACACCTATGGTAGTAACAGGATTTAATAATGAATACAACTACCCAATTAGAAATTATTATATTTATAATAGACAAAGTAAAAATAATCCAGAAGGAATTAGAAAAATTATATGATGATAATCCTCTAAAAGGTTGGGATAAACATAAGACAAAAATAAAAATAGAACTAATAGAAGAAAATAGCATAATAATACAAAAACCCTTAAAATATAACTTTGATGATTTAGCAGAATTTAAAATGCATATAAAAGAATTATTAGATAACAAGTATATACAAGAAAGTAATAGCAAACACACAAGTCCAGCATTTATAGTAAATAAACATAATGAACAAAAAAGAGGAAAAAGTAGGATGGTTATAGATTACCGAAATTTAAATGCAAAAACTAAAACATATAATTATCCAATACCTAACAAGATATTAAAAATAAGATAAATCCAAGGATATAATTACTTTAATAAATTCGACTGTAAATCAGGATTTTACCATCTAAAATTAGAAGATGAATCTAAAAAACTAACAGCATTTACAGTACCACAAGGATTTTATGAATGAAATGTTTTACCATTTGGATATAAGAATGCACCAGGAAGGTACCAACATTTTATGGATAATTATTTTAACCAACTAGAAAATTGCATAGTATATATAGATGATATATTACTATATTCAAGAACACAAGATGAACATATAAAATTATTAGAAAAATTTATACATATTATAGAAAACTCAGGTATAAGCTTAAGTAAAACCAAAGCAGAAATTATGAAAAATCAGATAGAATTTCTAGGAATACAAATAGATAAAAATGGAATAAAAATGCAAACATATATAGTACAAAAAATAATCAATCTTGATGAAAACATAGATACAAAAAAGAAATTACAATCATTTTTAGGATTAGTAAACCAAGTAAGAGAATATATACCAAAATTAGCAGAAAACCTAAAACTTCTACAGAAAAAACTAAAAAAGGATGTAGAATATGGGTTCGATGAAAAAGATAAGGAACAAATAAGGAAAATTAAGATATTGTGTAAAAAACTACCAAAGTTATACTTCCCAGATGAAAATAAGAAATTTACTTATATTGTAGAAACAGATTCGAGTAATCATAGTTATGGAGGAGTTCTTAAATATAAATATGATAAAGAAAAAATAGAACACCATTGCAGATATTATTCAGGATCTTATACAGAACCACAAGAAAAGTGGAAAATAAATAGAAAAGAACTATTTGCATTATATAAATGTTTATTAGCATTTGAACCATATATAGTTTACAACAGATTTATTGTAAGAACAGATAATACCCAAGTAAAATGGTGGATAACCAGAAAAGTACAAGATTCAGTTACAACAAAAGAAATACGCAGACTGGTATTAAATATATTAAACTTTACATTTACAATTGAAATTATCACTACTAACAAGAATGTTGTTGCAGATTACTTATCAAGACAAAGCTACCCAAACTGAACCAGATAATACAATGGAAAATCTACTCTTAGCCATGACTACACTTTGTAAGAAAGTGAAAAGTATGGACGAAGAGATACAGCTAATAAAGAAAACAGCTAGTAGTCAGCAACATGACTCAAAAAATGCGGAGATAAGACGATCGGAAGTCTCTAAAATTCCAGAACTAGAAGGTGACGTTGAGAAACACCTAAAAACTCATAACAGTTTGTTAAATGCAGTTGCAGGGAGCAGCACAGCTAGCAGTTCATCTGCAAAGAACAAGGAAGAAATTAAACCTAGATACACAAATACAAATATGAATAATTTATTTTCAAAACCATTCATACAGAAAAATATCCAAAATACCCAGAACGAAATATTTCTACCACCACAGATAAACACCTACAAAGAAAGTTTGAACCAAACCAAAAAGACATACAACCATATAACCCGTACATACATAGACAACATATATAAAATACAAAACTTTCTAAACAAAAACCCAAGGTCCCAAACTACCCAGAGTCCAAATGAAGATTATATTACCCATTATCTAACAGGATACAATAAACTAATAGCACTACCAAATACAAATGCAAAACTAGTAGCCACTTGCTACAATTACGGATTACTAGATACCGTATATACACAAACAGGACAGGAGATAGCCACCATACCAGAGTTACACAGAGTATTTATGCAGTACAAAAGAATAACTAAAGGAACATTATTCTATATACGATTTTATTCAGCTACAGCAGAGATATTATATGAAGAGATAAAGCCTATCATACAAGTTATCAAGATCGGACTTACAAGGGAAATGCTCGTACCAGAAAAAATAGAAGAACAAGAAGAGATAGAAAAAATAAATATTCCAGACTTTTATGCAAATAAAAGAATTATTGGAATATCTACTATACTAAATGAACTAGCAAACAACTACCTAAATCAGAATGCTATTTGGAGTTATTATTCAAGAGAACAAACAATGATATATTCAAATTGCAGAGAAATACGAAAAGCAGATATGGAAGAACTAAGACAGTGGGTCTTAAGTTTTTTAAAGCCAGAACAACCTACAACCACAAGAGCTATAAGGACGAATTTCATTTCTCCAGAATTATTAACAAGATATTGCAAGCTAATCAGTCATAAATATCCAGACCACATATGCTCAAAATGCAAAGGAGAAGATAATATTGTTCCAGACGTACAACTGGAATAAACAAAGAAGAAGATTGCTGAAGAAGAAGACGACAAACTAGGCGACAAAAAGCTATGGCAGACAAGATAAAGTGAAAGAATTACTAGATTCCTTTCTTTTCTTTTCTTTAATGTAAAAGTCGTAAAGTAAATAGTCTTTTACTTTACAAATAGTAAGAGTCAGTCTCATGAACAGTAAAGGTCGTTCATGAATAGTAAGAGTCAAGAGTCAGTCTCATGAACAGTAAAGGTCGTTCATGAATAGTAAGAGTCAAGAGTCAGTTTCATGAACAGTAAAGGTCGTTCATGAATAGTCACTTTTGTAATATTTAAATAAGCCTTTCAATGATCAATGGAGAACAGGCTGCAACTTAGCAAAAAAATCTCTCTCTTCTCTCCTCTCTCTAATATACTCAAAGATAAAAATACAGGAAAGCTAAGAATCAAGAAGCTATGGATAAACAAGAAAATATGAAAGCTATGGATCAACAGGAAGTTACCGAGAATCTACAAAAACAGGTATGTCATATTATAACTATGAGTAGCTAAACTAGTATATTCCTGATAATCTCTTACATGTAGATTATAATCATACATCATATAATAGTACTGTTATAGAAATCATCTTGAGAAAATTTGCCATGAAAATATGCTAAGAGTAGGTAAGCCCAGACTATGCATCCTAAGGTTGAAACCGGTAGGCAGAGAAGCCGTTTAGGGGAGTAAACAAAGTTGAAGCGCTGTTAGGGTAACTGATTGAAGCAAAAAATCATGGTAGTGACCAGAAAAGATGATTAAAATAACTTATTATAATATGATGAATAATTATAATAGACATAGAGATTAAAGGGAATATGTTTAGCAAATCATATGATAAAATGAACACTTATTTAATAGATGATGATCTTAATTATAAAATACTTATACTGTATATACTAAGAAATATCAATAATGATGTAAGGAGAATAATCTACGAGAAATTACTTAAAATTGAAATAACAGAACTAATGAACCAAAATTGGACAGAATTAATTATACCAGAAACAGATTTATATGAATTAGACCTATATTTTGATAACACATGATGAATCATATATATCTACAATATTGGCAACAAATTACATATAATATAGATTTACTAACAAACCTAGTAAAAGATAATATAGAAGAATATTAAAGAACCCAAGATATAGAATATATAGAATATGTATTAGAATGTATATCAGAAATAATTAGAATAATTCCATTACAAAAAGAATTTTATGAAAAAACCTATAACATTTGACTAAATAATAAATGAAATCAAGTAAAAATGAAGGGACCGTAAAAATGGTATAACACATTTGAATTGCCTAAGAATACACTATTTTGAATAAATTTGCAATAAAAAATCTGCCGATATTTAACTCATTTTTATTATAAACATTTTAAGGCATTTTAATAAAAAAAATATATCTATCAACACATTTTTCCATATACATTAATTACTTATTGGAGTATCACTTTTATCCAAATACATGATAAAAGTGCTCTTCACCCTTCATATTTATGAGCTATTCTCAATCTCCTTAACCCAAAGGACTCTAATAATGTGTTGGTACGCTTGTGTATAAGATATCTAATACTCTCCTTGTTCCAAGTTATATTTGGTAAGTTGGTTCCAAAAAGGATACTTTTTTAATTTGAAAAAAAAAAACTTACAATTTTTATTTTTATTTTAATAAAAAACTTTTATAGCCATATAATTATTTATGACTTAATTTAGACCACAATTCAAAAGTCTTCTTTTATTTATAAAAAACGAGAAGGCAAGAGAGAAATGAGAAAGCTTAAAAAGAGAAAACAAAGGTTGCTAGTGCTAGTTGCTAGTCTACAACCTCACTCAACCTAACCCCTTTTTCTGTAAATAAATTTTTTTATTACCAAGTAGATTTATATAAATCTGAAAAACAAAGTCTCCTACAATAAAACCTGAATTTTTCTAACTAATGATTTTCCTACAATATGAAAGTTAATGGTTTTCCTATTATGTTTAATTGTTCGAATTATCAAGATATAAAGAAGACAATTGCTATTCATATACTCCTGAACCACTACTAAATGAGACATTAAGCGATAATGGGAGGATTCACTTACAAAGTCGACACCAATGGTGCTAATGGAACTCTAAAGATTTGAATCATTCCTGAAACCAGAGAAATACAAATAAAAAAAATACAACATCTTTTCTTCTAAAAAGATTGTTAAACTTTACAATGTAACTACATGCCAATCTAAAAAGCAAATGAACTATGTAAATGAAAAGAAAAAGAAATCACGTTGATGACAAATTCAATCAGCAAATCAAAGCTTAATGAAACAGGAGAAATTACTGTATCCTACATAGTTGAACATCGGCCATCCGCAAAAATAGTCACCAACAAAGGTGAATTTATAGGATCGGAAGAAGAACAGTTAGAGGAGATGAAAAGGTTTGTAACTGAAATGTAATTTATAATGTTTAATCAAGAGATATGTCTTTTCAGTTTTTTAATATAGCACATAAAGTTTTGCAACTGATATAAAATAATAAGGTTTGTAACCGATATGAAAGGATAATGTTTAATGAAGAGTCAGGTATTTCGGGTATTTTGATATATAACATATAAATGGAACAAAAATTCAAAAAATTGAGAAATTAGATAAATATATTTCCTAGTCCATAAGAGGTACCACTTCAGCAACTTTTTGCTCTCTTATATATATATATATATATATATATATATATATATATATATATATAAACTACTTTGCCACATAAGTATATCAAAAGCTATTATTCTAGAAAAGTATATTCTTCCGCTAAAACCTGAAAAAATTCATTTGAACAGGACAAACAAAAGCCTAATTTAGACGTGTTTACCTTTAAAAATGGATAACAATTGAATTTATACGCGGTTTTAAGTATATGTGAACTAATTCAATACAAGTGATTAATAATATTAGATGAACAGGTTAAAGATAGAATAAATGGCCAAACCAGTAGTAGTATTGAGTCTAGGCTCAGTTGTGAGTCTAACAATTAGCCTGCCTTCGGTTCGGAACCAAACACTTATGAAGAACTATGAATAAAATTAAGAACTTTGAATAACCTTTAGAAGCAGAGAAAACAAATGTATATTGCCTTGATATGCGTGTTATATTGCGTCTATTCAATAATCAGCTTCCCCTTTATATAGTATGGGAGTTTAACCCTAAGTAAAATTCTAAGAAAGGTAAAAATCTTCATTTTATCTAATCACTGATATGTTGCCGATACGTGCTGAGATTCACGCCGTGATATCCGGTTGGACACTGATATCACGACCCTTCGTTCACCATGCACGGTCGTTTGGTAATATTTTCTGAGGTCTTGGAACTCGAACGGATCCGGAGGGCGTGGTCTCGATGGCTCCGATGGCAGGTGTTTTGTTCGGACCTTGATACGAAAGGTTCCTGACTTCGATTCTGATTCCTTGTAGTTACATCTTTACTTCGTTTGCCTCACCGGGAAATCAGGGTGCTCATTAGCCTTGATTTTACCCGTATACAAATAGTCCCCTCGTTTCTTAGAGAGTAGGTTTTTCGAAACGATGAGAAACGATAGATGTTCTCCGGTTCCTTTCTCCGTACGTTACGACGAAGAAGTCGAAATGTCCCATCAGTCACGTCGTTCTAACTTTCGAACACGTGTCAATCATGCGAAGCGTCGCCTACTTCCCCGATAAAAGCTTCTACCCCCTGTTTTTTCTCCACTTTCCAATCAAGCTTCTACCTTCGAATTCTCTAGCTATCACCAACTTCCTCCAAACCTTCATATCTGAATCTTTGATCTTCAAATCCTCATAGTTGTTCTTAGGTTTTTACCCAGATTTTCTTTGAATCTTCTTACTCTATTCTTCAGCCTTCAAACTTGTTCCTTCAAAGTTCTATATTTTTCCTTTAAATCTTCAAACTTACTCAGATAGTAATGGCAAAAACTTCCAAGTCAGTCCCTCAGTAAGCTGCCTCTTCTTCACTGGCCGCTGGTACTGAGGCGGTCGCTCCCGAAATAGTTATTCTCGAGACGGCTGCTCCCGAAGTGGCTGCCACCGAACCAACTCCCGAGCCCCCTTAAATATGTTTATTCTCGGGGGCTGTTCAATTGTGGACGACTTCAAGGTCGAGAAACCCTCATCCAAACAGGATCGAGGTGAAGGAGCATTAAGGTATATATGCTCTATCACCGAAGACGTCCTTCCCGCGGTCCGAGAGGACTATAAATGGGAAAGCAAGGACGTAGTAGTGCCCGGGCCCGAGGATGCTATTACTACCCACGTGGAGGGGTATTTAAGTGCTTACACTTACCCCTTCACACTAGGCTCGGTAGACCCAGTTGTTTTAGATTTTTGTAAGAGATATGAGGTGTACCTTGGGCAAATCCACCCGTCTCTATGGAGGATCGTGATCCTCCTCCGTTACTTTGTAAATAACACCGAGTCTCGTCGGTTCACCATCGACCACCTGCTCCGCCTATATAGTCCCCCGAATTTTCCGAAGGGGACTAATCAAGCTTACTCATCGGGCCAGCAAGGCCCTATTTTCGAGTATTGATGAAGACCGAGACCGAGGTTGGCAGGGGCGCTTCGTTCGGGTGAAGACCGAAGATCTGATCCCTCCCGAGTTCATGACATTCCCCGAAAAGTAGAATGCATCTAGTAAGTACATCCCTTCCTTAAATGTTAATTTTTCCTCATTCTCTTTCTCATCATTATTTTCATTAATGTGGTGCTTATGGTTTCCTGAGCCGAGGGTCTATTGAAAATAACCTCTCTATCCTCACAAGGTAGGGGTAAGGTCTGCGTACACACTACCCTCCCCAGACCCCAAGGTGTGGGATAATACTAGGTATGTTGTTGTTGTTGTCTCTTTCTCATCATTCGTGTTTGTAGTTGAGCAGCTGTTGACCGAGTTCCAAATACGGTCCCCCGGCTTAAAGAGTAGATCGAAGGCATCTGCAAACATACGTCATACTGCGAGCCCTCCTGGCGCAAGCTTTCGAAGGGCCGATGGGAGGCCCGTTCTCATGATAAAGTTCTCCTTCAAATAGCTATTACCGTGTCCTTAGCTCACATCATACTATCCTTTCATCTTTTTTTTATAGGTTTGCCAAAACCTACCGAGCTTAGGCCTTTGGAAGGGGACGGGGACGTATCCTTGTCCGTTGATCCCTCCGTTACGGGACAGCCTGGGCTGTCGTAAGGGAAAAGAAGAAAAGGAAAAGAAAATCTTCGGGCTCCGCGGGTACTGAGGTGAAACCAAAGAAGAAGGTGGCTCGCAGGCCCAGGAAGACCACCAGCTCCCGGGTGCCAGACTCCGATTCACTTCTCTGGCTCAGGGATGAGCCGGAAGAAGACAACATTTTTATCGCCCATGCATCGACCCATCCCAGGGAGTAGGAGGCAGCCGAGGGGGAGACTCGTGAGGCCGACCTCCCTTAGACTCGAGAGGTCAATATGGAGACCGGGGGTGGGACCCCCGAGGATGCTAACTCCGCTCCGAAGGAAGCACCCGGTGTAATAGAAATTATGGGGACGCCTTCCTACACCGAGTCCATGCTTTAGGAGGCCCAAGCAGGGAAAGAGAAATCCAATGAAGGATTTCATGGCGTGGACAAACCCCTTCATTCTTTCTTTGATGGCATGGACTCGTCTATTTTTCCGGGCTGGCGACCTGGAAGTCCCGAATAAGGATACATCTTCAGAAGCTGGTGGGCCGATTTCGATCCCAAAACTAATTAATCAGTTTCTCGCTCTGAGTGTGGACCCTGTTCGCAAGAGATCGATTATCCTTATTATCTTGGAGGATGCCCGGGTTCTATCTGCTCCCGTGGGAGTAGCCAGCTACCTCCGATGCCTGGTGACCGAGGAGGACCAGGAAATAATAAACAAGATAGATGTGCCATATCTTTTCAATGAGGCGCAATAGGCACTGAACCGGGTAAGGCATCATTACGTCTTTTTGAATTTTACTTTGGTTTGGATATTTTTCACGACTTTCATTATTTTGCAGGCCTCGGTACTTCATCATGAAAGCTTCCTCTGATATCGTGTCGAGGTCAACCAGCTCGAGCTTGAGCTCAAGGAGCAGGCTCAAAAAATGGATACGTACAAGCTCCCCAGCGAGCAACAAGACGGGGTCATTAAGGACCTTCAGGCCGAGCTGGATAGGGCTTATAAGGAAGCATCGATTCTGAGGTGGGAACATACCGACTTGGTCGAAAAGGTAAAGGTCTTTGAAGTTAGAAACGAGAAACTAGTCGTAGTGGCTAACGACAAAACCTCGCAGGTCCAACAGAAGATAGACCAGGTCGACCAACTCCGAAAGGAGATGAACGAGATCCAAGCCATGGTCGATGGGTGGAAGAGCAAGATGGATACACTGGCTTCGGAGAAGGAAACCGCCCAAGCAAAGTTGTCTTTGGTAGAGGTTCAACTTCGGGTGGCAAAGGAGAAAGCTGACAAGCGGGCTTAGTTGAATGAAGATCTCTGAGCACAGCTGAGCTCGGCTGTCGCAGAATGGGACGCCCTCGGTAAAGAGCTCGAAGCAACGAGGTTGAAGCTGGAGACAACCTTTGTCGATGCCAAGGAGATGGTGTCCCAATACAATGCCGATGTCGAAGCAGCCGAGGCCCGCCTGAAGACCAATGCCGAATATATGAGGCGACTGTCTCGAAGGGAGACCCTCGAAGAAATTCACGCCTGAAGCTTCGACTTGTAGGACAAGATCGGGGAAGCAATAAAGCTTGAGGCCGAGGCGAAAAAATTTTCCGAGCCCAAAGGTGCAGAGGGCTCTGAGGGTTCCGAATGATCCGAAGTCTCCAACGGTTCTGGCGACGAATCGGGTACCAGCGAAGATCAGGCATAAATGCCTTAAAACTTTTTTAGTTTTTGTATTGTGTATATTTTTTGTTTATTTTGAGGTCATTTTTGTTGGGCCTTTGTAAATACATTCCGAAATATTTAAAATTTCCTTTTTTTGTCAATTTCAAGTCTCTACTTTTTTTTAGTATCTTTTCATAATTTCTACTGTTGCAAATATTTCTAATGCCTTAGCATAGAATCAAATGTAGTAATAAGTCATTTATTTTTCGGAGGTCCGAACAGACCTCGACTTCGATGCAACTTTATTTGCTCTAGGCTTTGAAAACTCAGAATGACCGAAACTTTTCCCAAGATGCTTAAGTGATTTTAGACGATGCTTTTGCCGAGGGTAACCTTTTAGCGGGTTTTGAATTTTTATTAAGGCCTAATGTTCTGATTACGAGCTTCGGGCATCTCCGAGTCAATTTTTAGGATGGCCGTAGCCTTTCTATTTAGGCACTACCTAATAAGTTTTATGCTTTCGAGATTTGGTAGCTCGATTTGTCCGAACTTATTTCGTATGACATTTTTCGAGTAGGGGTAGCCCTTAGGCTCGATAGTCCCCGAATAGGGGTATACCTTAGGCTCTATGCTTGAAGAGGCAAAAATGCGTAATAGCAAGGTGAAAACTTTCTTTTATTTCTGTGTGTAAAGTGCATGATCGAAAGCGTGTAAAAACTTGTATTATGGCTAAGGTGGCCTACGCAGGCACTGTTCATTTGACCGTTTGTCCCTTACAATAAGTCATAACCACCGAGCCTAAGCTGTTCAAGTACAAAGTTTCCTTCTTTCCTTGTTAAGGACCTTAACCCAAGGGTGATGGCCCCAAATATTCGAGGTCAATCTTGGGAGGGCTCGAATACTGTTGATGCGCCCATTGACTCCGATTTAAATTCGGTTTTCGAATCTAAGTTAGCACGATTTACTGTTGCCTCGTTAAAAACCTTGCCGAAAAACTCATTTGGGACAAAACTGGTTCAAGAGAAAAAGAGTGCAACGCGTGCTTTCAGAACTAATTGTCACATTCTCCTTTGGCTATTGCCTTCAAGTGTTAACCAAATTCATAATATTATTTAAAAAAAGTAAATGAGATCGTACCTTAGCAGTAGTACCGCTTTAAGTGTGTCACGTTCCAGTGGTTTGGTAGCGGTGCACCATTTCCTACTTCAAGTTTGTACGAGCCCTTGCCGGTAATTCCAACGAATCGATATGGTACTTCCCAATTCGGTCCCAACTTTCCCTCATTCGGGTTTCGGGTATGCTATGTTACCTTTCTTAACACCAAGTCCCCAATCTAAGTGTTGGAGGTTGGCTATTTTATTGTAATATCTTTCTATCCGCTGTTTCTGGGCGACCAACCGGACTAGGGCGGCCTCTCGTCTTTCATCTAATAGTTCCAGGTTCGTACTCATGGCCTCACCATTTGATTCTTCGGTCATATATCGGAACCTAAGGCTCGGCTCTCCCATTTCTATCGGTATTAATGCTTCGTCACCGTAGATCAATGAAAATAGGGTGGCCCCGGTACTAAATTTCGAAGTTGTATGGTACGCCCACAAGACTTCAGGCAGAATTTTCTTCCACTTCCCTTTGGCATCAGTCAACCTCTTTTTCAAGTTTTGGAGTATGGTCTTATTTGTATATTCTGCTTGTCCGTTCCTACTAGGGTGATAGGGTGTGGAGAGTATCTATTTAATCTTGTGGTCTTTGAAAAGCTTGTTTATTTGCTGCCGATGAATTGCTTCCCATTATCACACACGATCTCGGCCGGTATCCCGAACCGCCATATTATGTGGTCCCAAATAAAGTCAATGACTTCTTTTTCCCAAACTTTCTCGAACACTTGAGCTTCGACCCATTTAGAGAAATAATCGATCATAAACAGTATGAATTGAGCCTTACCAGGTGTCCACAGCAGGGGACCGATGATGTCCATTCCCTATTTCATGAACGGCCAAGGGGATAAGACCGAATGGAGTAGCTCTCCGGGTTGATGGATCATCGATGCGAGTCTTTGACAGCCGTCGCATCTTCGTACAAAGTCCTTTGCATCTTTCTCTATGTCAATCCAATTATAGCCAGCCTTGATTATCTTCCGAACCAAAGATTCTGCCTCTGAATGGTTTTTGTAGGTGCCTTCGTGAACTTCTCTCAAGACATATTCGGTATTTCCCATCCCCAAGCATATGGCAAGCGGGCCGTCGAATGTTCTTCTGAACAGAGACCCTTTGGATAGGCTGAACTTGACCGCCTTCGTACGTAGAACTCTCGATTCTTTAGGATCTGAGGGCAACTTCCCTTTCTTCAAATAGTCTATGTATTTGTTTCTCCAATCCCAAGTTAAACTTGTTGAGTTTATTTCGGCATGGCCTTCTTCCACTACCGATTTCATGAGCTATACGATCGTTCCTAAGCTGAATTCATCGTCATCAACCGATGACCCCAAGTTAACCAGAGCATCGGCCTCGCTATTTTAATCTCGGGGTGCGTGATATAGGATCCACTTTTGAATTGATGCAGTGTTACCTGCAATTTATTTAAATACCTTCGCATTTGTTCCTCATTTACTTCGAACGACCCATTGACTTGATTTACCACAAAGAGTGAGTCGCACTTGGCTTCGACCACCTCGGCCCCAAGGCTTTTAGCCAATTAGAGACCTGCAATCATGGCTTCATACTCGGCCTCATTGTTAGTCAATTTCACAGTTCTAATAGACTGCCTAACTACATTACCCGTAGGTGGCTTCAACACGATGCCGAGTCTGGGCCCCTTTGCATTCGGGGCACCATCCGTTAAAAGGGTCCAGATTCCCGAGAAAGTCCCCGAGGTTAACAACAATCCCTTTTCGACTTCGGGTATTAAGCCCGGCGTAAAATCGGCTACGAAGTCTACCAAAATTTGTGATTTGATGGCGGTTCAGGGTCGATATTCGATATCATACCCGCTAATTTCTACGGCTCATTTGGCCAACCGGCCCGAGAGTTCGGGTTTGTGTATTATGTTCCTTAGTGGGTAAGAAGTTACGACACATATGGGGTGGCATTGAAAATACGGCTTTAACTTTCTGGAGGCGCTTAACAAAGCGAGCGCCAATTTTTCCAGGTGAGAATAACTTGTTTTGGCCTCGCCTAGAGTTCTACTAACCTAATAAATAGGAAATTTCGTACCTTCCTCTTTTCGGACTAGGAATGCACTTACAGCTACCTTGGATACCGCCAAGTATAAGTACAGTTGCTCATCCGCCTTCGGAGTATGGAGCAAGGGCAGACTCAAAAGGTACCGTTTGAGTTCTTCCAAAGCTTGTTGACATTTCGGGGTCTAAGAAAAGTTATTCTTCTTCTTCAATAATGAGAAGTATCGATGACTTTTATGGAAAGACCTCGATATGAACCGACCCAAGGTGGCTATGCGCCTGGTTAGCCTCTGAACGACCTTGACATTGTCCACCATGGTGATGTCTTCTTTGATTTTATCGGGATTGATCTCAATCCCTCGGATGGACACCATGAATCCAAGAAATTTCTCGGATCCGACCCTGAATGCGCATTTCTCCGGGTCCAGCTTCATATTGTATCTCTTCAGTATGTTAAAGATTTCCTGCAAATATTTCAAATGGTCCTCTGCTCGCAGGGACTTAACTAACATGTCGCCAATATAAAATTCCATTGATTTTCCTATTTGTTCTTCGAACATCCGGTTTACTAGGCGTTGATAAGTGACATCAGCATTCTTTAGTTTGAACGGCATTATGTTATAACAACAGGTGCCGAATTTAGTGATAAAGTAAGTTTTTTCTTGATCGCACGGGTCCATCCGGATTTGGTTGTACCCGGAATAGGCGTCGAGAAAGCTGAGTATCTCGTGCCCGACCATCGCATTGATCATGCGATCGATGTTAGGAAAAGGAAAAGAGTCCTTAGGGCATGCCTTGTTCAAGACTTTGTAATCTACACACATTCTTAATTTATTTCCCTTTTTATGTACTACCACTATGTTAGCTAACCAATCCGGGTACTTAACTTCCCGAATGGAACCTATTTTAAGGAATTTGGATACCTCATCTTGATGAATGCATGCTTGACTTCAGACTGAGGCCTCCTCTTCTATTTAACCGAGTGGAACTTCAGATCCAAGCTTAGCTTATGAGTGGTTATTTCTGGCGGGATCCCTATCATATCAAGATGGGACCAAGAAAAATAATCTATGTTAGCTATAAGAAATTTAATGAGTTTTTTCCTAAGCTCGGGAGTTAACCCCATTCCCAGGTATACCTTCTAATCGGGCCAGTGTTTTATCAATATGACTTGCTCCAGCTCCTCGACCGTTGATTTTGTGGCATCAGAATCATCAGGGGTAATGGACGACCTAAGGACTCTGTAATCATCATCCTCGCCTGCTTCTTGCTTCTCCGGCTCGGTCAGGGACAGTATCGGTGATTGCTATTTAGTTTCTTCCTTCCTAACCGGCTCCGTGTTCTTTGATGTCGAGAGTGCGGACATCGGGATCACCTCGTCGACCACGAACATTTCTTTTACGGCCGGCTGCTCTCCATAAACTGTCTTAATTCCTCCCGGTGTGGGGAACTTCAGTGTCTGGTGTAGTGTCGAGGGTACTGCCCTTATGTTGTGAATCCATGGTCTTCCGAATAGAGCATTGTATCTCATATCCCTCTCGATCACATAGAATTTTGTTTCCTAAATGGTTCCGACGATGTTCACCAGTAGGATTATCTCCCCTTCAGTAGTTTCACATGCCATGTTGAATCCGTTTAAAACTCGGACTCCTTGTACTGTTTGGTCTTGCAGACCCAACTGCTCTACGACCCTCGATCTGATGATATAATCTCGGGTTCGATTTTCCCTTGTGATGGACACCTTAGTGTGCTTTCGCATTGGTCCCTGGGGGACGTCGACTCCACCAATGATCATGTTGATGATGTGTTGGGGTTCCTCTAGTTTGGTCTGTTTGTTGGAGTCCTTATTCCTGAAGTGATTTTTGGCTCGATCACTCAGAAATTCCCGGAGATGCCCGTTATTGAATAACCAGGCCACTTCTTCTCTTAACTGTCGACAGTCCTCAGTTCTATATCCATGAGTGTTATGATACTTACACATTAAGTTAGGGTCTCTCTGGGTAGGGTCGGACTGCAATGGTCGAGGCCACTTGGTATCTTTGATGCGCCCGATTTTAGATATGATGATGGTAACATCGACATTGAAGTTATATTCCGATAACCTTGGTGCCTCTCTGGCCCCGAGTGGCCTGTCGAAACCATTTTTGCTCATGAATCCTCGGCTATTGTGGCCTCAATCGTTCCTCTTTTTGTTTCTCGCGGGGTTATGCCCAAATTCGTTGCCCTTTTGATCCCCGCTATACGGTTGATACCGGTCTCTGTTCGGTCTTGGTTCATGATCGACGATTCTCTTAGGCCTGTCATTAGTTCCGATGGGATATACTGACCCAGAAAGGGCCCCGAGATGATCGTCCTCAACTCTGATTTTTGACCGGTACCTGTTATGGATATCGACCCAAGTTACAGCCGGGTACTCTATCAAATTTTATTTCAACTGATGTGAAGCTAAGGAGCTTCGGGGGTTGAGTCCTTGAATGAACGCCTGAACGGCCCAATCATCCGCAACCGGGGGCAGATCTATCCATTCCATTTGAAACCTCAATACGAATTCCCTGAGCATTTCGTTATCTCTTTGTTTTACCTTGAAAAGGTCCGATTTTCTGGTCTCGACCTTGATGGCCCCGTCATGCGCTTTCACAAAGGCATCTGCAAGCATAGCAAATGAATCAATAGAATTTGGGGGTAAGTTGTGATACCATATCATTGCTCATTTGGACAGGGTTTCTCCGAATATTTTTAGTAAAACCGACTCGATTTCGTCATCTTCTAGGTCATTTCCCTTAATAGCACACGTGTAGGAGGTCACATGCTCATTTGGGTCTGTAGTTCCATTATACTTCGTAATTTCGGGCATTGCGGAACTTCTTCAGGACTGGCTTTGGTGCCGCACTCGGAGGGAAAGGCTTTTGGACAAATTTCTTGGAATCTAGGCCTTTCAATATCGGGGGCGCTCCTGGGATTTGATTAACTCTGGAGTTATAGGTCTCCATTTTTTTTGTCGTTGGCCTCAATTTTCTTCTCTCCCGATTCCACCCGCTTTGTCAGTTCCTCAAGCATTTTTATTATTTCATTTCAGGGTTGGTCCCGAGCTCAACTTCACCCGACCTTTCTGCGGCGTGCTCACTCCTTCGGGTGCTTTCCCGGGATGGTTCGGGCTCAACTCTGCTAAGGGCGCGACTTTGATTCTGTAGTTGTGCTATCGCCGCATGTTGGGCCTGTAACATTTCGAAGATCACCCGCAGATTGATCTCGTCACCTTCACCTTCGGGCGTACCTAGAGTCGTAGGTCGGGCTCCTCCGCGAACGCTGTTCTCAGGGTCGATCGGCAGGTTAGCGTCGATGGCCACATGCGAGTTGGCGTCAACTCAGTCTGCAATCGGGACTTCGTTGGGATCAGTAGGGGCACCTCGTTGCTAGGCACCATATTGTTGTTTTCGCCGTGATGGCCAGATTCAACGTCAATATTCAAGTGAGCAAACTGAGAGTTTGACATTTTTAGGTTGACCTGAAATTAAAATCTCAAAGAACAAGAGTAAAACAGAGTGTGTTATGGAAATTTATATCAAATTACCACTATTATCCTTAGCCCTACGGTGGGCGCCAAACTGTTTACCCCTAAAAATGGATAACAATTGAATTTATACGCGGTTTTAAGGACATGTGAACTAATTCAATACAAATGATTAATAACGTTAGATGAGCAAGTTAAAGATAGAATAAATGGCCAAACCAGTAGTAGTATCGAGTTTGGGCTCGGTTGTGAGCCTAACAATTAGCCTGCCTTCGGTTCGGAACCAAACACTTATGAAGAACTATGAACAAAATTAAGAACTTTGAATAACCTTTAGAAGCAGAGAAAATAAATGTATATTGCCTTGATATGCGTGTTACAGTGTGTCTATTGAATAATCAGCTTCCCCTTTATATAGTAGGGGAGTTTTACCCTAAGTACAATTCTAAGAATAGTAAGAATCTTCCTTTTCGGTAATCACTGATCTGTTGCCGATATGGGCCGAGACGGTTTTTAAAAGTCATGTGTAAGCTCAAAGGAGAGTTTAATTACTGTAAACCTTGAAATGGTGAAGTGCGAACTTAGGTAAAAACAAAAAATAATAACCGACCACAATAACGCTAGAAGCAGAGATAATTGTGAGACTAAAAATAATTACGAAACAGTTTAAACCGACCACTTTACTCTAGGACTAGATGTTCAGAGGTACGACTTTAAAAACTGTATGGTGTAAGAAAAAATTCTTTTATTAGTACAAAAATATCATATTTTGGGTCAATTCCAAGCGTCATATGATCACTAGTATATAAACAGTCAACCTATATATATTGTTGCATCATCGGACAACATTCATCATACTGTATTATATTCCCACCTGAAAAAATTTACCAATGTTTTTTTAATCAGTATCTGGTGTTAGTAAAAGAATTTTATTTAGACCACCAGTAAGAGAAAACTAAAAGAAAGTACTCAGTATATGAGTAATTTATTAGCAATTGACGAGTCATATGACTTTTTTTTCGCAAATGTCAATTATTCACGCAGAGTAGAAATTTCTTCCTTAAACTGGATTTTTGTATGGAGAAAGAAACTTGCTTTGGATTAACAAGGGGCGGTCGAAAATTCATTTAGTTGGAGGGACTAAGAAAGATAATTTTAATATAAAATTCTGCATAAAATAGTAGTATAATGTTTTATTGAATAAATTAGGAATCACGATTTTTGTATAACTTATGTTGCGTTTGATTAGCCATACAAGAAAACATATTTTTTGTAATTAATGCAACTATTTGTTGGCGTTTGACTATATTAGAGAATACTTATATTAATTTACAGGAGAATCTGAATAGCATTATTTTATGCAAGATAAAATGCAAACTAATTACATGTATCGTCAATACGTAAATAAAAATACTCAGATACAAAATAGTCCATATAGTAATTAAATTTTATATAACGTTTTCTTATTATTATTTAGCCAAATTGTTACACTATTATTTAATATATAATAACTATGTGATCAAAATGACCTGAATTGTCTAAGAATTTGGCCGATTTTAACCATTGCGGCCAGTAAAACCCGCCCTTTTTAATTACTAGTATGTGATAATGTGAATGAAGCTAAAAATCTACTGTTTGTTTTCCAACGGAATACTATGAGAGCCAAGTCTGACCACGTCAACCCTTCTTTTCACCTCCACACGTTTTTTACAGGTGACCGCTCTTTTCTTTTTGGAAATCTGGTGCCCACAATTGGCACAATATCCCATTTAGGGGCTCTATAACTCCGTAATTATGGGACGGTACTAGGGTTGCATGGTGGTGAAGTATGTTAGCATTCAAGCACATTGTACCCTAAACAATCTATTTTAATGCTAGCGTTAATGACTAATTTTGCGGCTTGAATCGGTAACGTATAGGTCACATGAAATTAATTTTACTGTTGCTTCAAGATTTTCCTTCAAAAGGGCAACCCAATGCACGAAGCATTCCGTATTCACGCAAGATTCGGAAAATGTCCACATCCCAAAGGGGGTATATGTAGGCAGTTGTTTTCACAGCTCGAACATGTGAGTTGTAGGTCACACAGAGAGTATAACTATTAATTACAATGACATATTTGTTCATCATAATGTAATTACAACGTAATTTTCAATTTATATTTAGTTCCACAAGCGTATTAATTATTTTATTTTAATTTACAGCTAGTTTTAAGAAAATAAATAAATAAATAAATAATTTTTGTAGATCAACAAATAAATAATTTTTAATGTGTGCAAATATAATAAACATTAGAAATGAAAAAAGAATTTAAAAAGTCATATAATAACTACATTACGTCATTACTATGAATTTTTTTTTATTTCTCCTTGAAATTGAAGAGTGTAATTACTTATTTAATTATACTAAATTTTGTGGTCAAATAAATATTACTTGACCTTACAAATATGTCAAATTGTATAATGAAGTTGGGTCACAAATCTAATTATGAAGTGGCCTTCCGGACCAGCCCTTAGGTTATGAGAATCATATATATGTTTATACTAAAAAGCTAATGCGCCTACCTCTTACCGCCTCCTCGTGGGATATAAAAATCTACTTTACTTATTTTAAAATACTAGTACTAGTACTAATACACAATTGTAACAACTGGTCAACTAGTTTGATTTGTTTGAAGAAAAGGAAGGAAAAAAATTCTCGAGGAGAAACCTTTTTGGCAGTCAATGAAGAACTCAAAATACCAAACAATCCCACACGCTTAATAATTAGTGTGCAAATATAATTAAATAAATGAATAAAATATGGACGACCCTTCAACTATACTTGCATAAAATTCACGTTCTTTTTACAGATTATCTGAATAGGAAAGGCGTAAGAAATATAGGCCTGCTCAACTATATATATATAATAATTAAGAAAGAAGAAGGTCCCAAACACAACCAGTTGGACCATGAAAAGATAAGGAAAAACAAGACAATCAACAAGCAACACAAGTTGAGGTTTTTGTAGCTCTAGTTGAAGCTTAGATTTCCCCTTGAGTTATCTTCACATATCTAATTCTCTCTCCACCCTACCTATAGCCTAAAAACCAACCAATACAAAAAACAAATAATTTATAACAAAGTACAAACACACATTTTTGAGATTTGTCCTAAACACCCTTTTTATATTTTCTCGTATTAGCATTATTTTTCCCAGATTCAGAGTTCAAGAAAATCTCTCTCCTCTTTATCCTTCAATGGCAAGTTGGGTTTTATCAGAATGTGGTCTTAGACCACTCCCAAGAATCTACCCAAAGCCTAGAACAGGGACAACCACTTCTGCCTCTCACATAAAGTTGAGAATTTCACGTACAGATCTGAGTGGTTCTTCAATTTCTTTGTCCAATATTAATAAAGAGAGGAATTGGGCATTGAGGGTAAGTGCACCACTTAGGATCCAAACTGTCGGAGAAGAGGGAAGTGAGAGAACAACAGATAATAATAATGGTGGTGAGTTTTTTGACCCAGGGACGCCCCCACCATTTAAGTTGTCTGATATTAGGGCAGCTATTCCTAAGCATTGTTGGGTCAAGAATCCATGGAAATCTATGAGTTATGTTGTGAGGGATGTTGCTATTGTATTTGGATTGGCAGCTGCGGCTGCTTATTTCAACAATTGGGTTGTTTGGCCTTTGTACTGGTTTGCTCAGAGTACGATGTTTTGGGCTCTCTTTGTTCTTGGTCATGATTGGTAATGCATCTTCTTGATATTTCATCAAAGTTTTGATTTTTATTGTTATTTGGAGCTTAATTTGGTGACCCCATTTTGGTTTTCTTTGTGAATTGTGTATGCAGTGGACATGGAAGTTTTTCAAATAACCACAAGTTGAATAGTGTTGTTGGACATATACTTCATTCTTCAATTCTTGTTCCTTACCATGGATGGTTTGTCTCTTTTCTTGAAAATTATTGAGATTTTTAAGAAGATTATTGTCTAATGTATGGTGTATTTTGTGGTGGATTGTTTTCAGGAGAATAAGCCATAGGACACATCACCAGAACCATGGACATGTTGAGAATGATGAGTCATGGCATCCTGTAAGTTTCAGCATTTTCTAAACACTATTTTATTTGCTTGTTTCATCCTCTGATTCTTTGCTTTCTCAGATACCCGAGAAGATTTACAATAGTTTGGATCTTGCCACAAAGAAATTAAGGTTCACTCTACCCTTTCCCTTGTTGGCATACCCTTTCTATCTGGTGAGTACTTCATAGTATCTTTTATATCCATAATAATTTTGAGTTATTAAGTTTGAATTGGCAAGAAAATTTTGACAGTTTCTTGAATTGGTAATTACAGTGGAGTAGAAGCCCTGGAAAGAAAGGGTCTCACTTTGATCCAAACAGTGATTTGTTTGTTCCAAGTGAGAAGAAAGATGTGATGACTTCAACTTTGTGTTGGACAGCAATGGCTGCATTGCTAGTGGGATTGTCCTTTGTAATGGGTCCTTTCCAAGTGCTTAAGCTCTATGGCATCCCCTATTGGGTTAGTCCATTTTTCAACCTTCCTTTGTTGACACTCATTTTTTCCCCCTTTTTGCCTAACTTTTTGTTTGTTCTTATTGGAGACTTATTATTTGGAATTCAATATTTTGAATGTAGGGCTTTGTCATGTGGCTTGACTTAGTTACCTACTTGCATCACCATGGTCATGATGATAAACTTCCTTGGTACAGAGGAGAGGTATATAAGTTTAATTAGAGTTAAAAATATTATATCTATGTTAATAACATATGTTCTGTCTTTTGAGATTCTTGATGCATAACTTGTCTAATCATGTCTTTTGAGAAATATTAGCTTCTTTATTATTTTATAAAGAAGCCGACTCCTACTTGGTTGGCATTGAGGCGTAGTAATTGTTGTTTTATTAACAAAAAGTTGGGAGTTGACAATTAAGATGTTTCAAACAGGAATGGAGTTATCTTAGAGGAGGGCTTACAACGCTTGATCGCGATTATGGATGGATTAACAACATCCACCATGACATAGGAACACATGTGATACATCATCTCTTCCCTCAAATCCCACACTATCATTTAGTGGAAGCAGTAAGTATCACAATATATATATTAAAATGAGTTTTAACTTATATACATCGACAATATAAAGAAAGTAATGGTATTAACATGTATTGATTACTTTTTGAATTTTCAGACTGAAGCAGCTAAGCCAGTGCTAGGGAAGTATTATAAGGAGCCAAAGAAGTCAGGGCCTCTACCATTTTACTTGTTGGGAGTTCTCATAAAGAGTATGAAGCAGGATCACTATGTGAGTGACACTGGTGATATAGTATATTACCAAACTGATCCCCAACTCTCTGGGTCTCAGAAATAGAATCCTATAGTACAATTTAAAAGAAGGTGATTCTTTTTCACTAACACTATGGCCATTGGAAGACCTATTCAAGTTTGTAAACCACAACTATAGTAGCTCCCATTAAAGAATGGAGAAGGCATATAAAGTCTGTAGAAGAGCACAGTTTCAATTGTTGCCATATTGTAATAATTGAGTGGAGATAGAAATTGTCTTCAGGAACCTTATAAGCCTTTTGTGGGGTTGGCCAAGAAAGTATGTTATTTGTGTTCTTGATTATGAAATGATTATAGAAAGATACTCTGTCCCACCATTCTTTTGCTGTACGTGGATCCATTAACATCACATTTGAAGGTTAACAGATATTTTTGCCCCAAGAAAGTGAAAGAGAAAAACGAAATTGATTTATAGTCTCTTTCGCCAAGTTTGCAAAAGCGTTTTTTTTTTTTTTTTTGGGGTCAAAAGTGTTTTTTTTTCCTAAAATTAAGGTGTTTAGCCATGCTTTTGAAAGAAAAAAAAGTGCTTTTGAGGAGAAACAGGAGCAGAAAAAAGTAGTTTCTTTTGAAAAGTACTTTTGAGAAAAATACACTTAGAAGCAATTTTTTAAAGCTTGGTCAAACACTAACTGCTGCTCAGAAGTGTTTTTCAAATTAATTTGCCAAACACAAATTGTTTCTCGCCAAAAGTATTTTTAAGAAAAACACTTTTGGAGAAAAGCGCTTCTCAAAATAAGCTGATTTTTGCAGCTCCAAACGGGCTATTAGACTAGCCAAAAGAAAATGAAGGGTGATTAAGTTGGGGAAAGAAGAAGGAAACAACAAAGGAATGTCACTTTCAATAAAAATGTTATAATCATTTTACATGTCATATTAAAACCCTTAAGCACCAGTAGCATGTTAATTTAGCTGTAGTTGTTAATTGGTTGTTGTCAAGGTAGTCAATATCCACTCCCTATCATCCAAGTCATGTAAAAATGAGAGAAGTTTCACCCCCATATAGAAGTTGACGTCTTTATAATAAGACCATTGAAAGACTCATTCTGGCTTCGGCTAATCGAAAGTTCCTGTTAAAGAATGGGGGAAGGCATATAAATTGTGGAATAGCAGTTTCAGTTGTTGCCACATGATTGATATATTTTTCTTACACAATGTAATGTAGTAATAATTGATAGGAAGTAACAAAGTAGCTAAAATGCCTCTTCGGTTTGCCCAAGAAAGTTTAAGTATCACATATTTTATCACGCCATCATTGCCACAATAACGGGACTAAATTCATTAAGACAAGCCAATTAGGTGAAAAAAGGAATGAAACCTGCAATAGAATTTTACTTTATGAGTTCATTAGTTGTCGTCAAGGTAGTCAATCCATCTTCTGTCAAACAAGTCACGCTTATAGCCCATCAATTGAACTACACAAGGGAAGTTTCTTCTCCTACAAAGACATTGATGTTTTTCTAGTAACACAAACTTTATGTATCATGAGATATTAGTCTTGGCCTACAATAATTAGTGCAATAAATTACAAGAGGACCAGCACCAACATTGCAGTTGATTTAAGAATCTGCACTGGGGAATTTGCCTCAATGGTAGCTAGTCAATATTAACTACAGCCGTACAGATTTCACTGCATTCATGAACGATAGTATCCGTGACTCATCCTTTTGGATGCCGTCCTGGCCGCATATGCCACTACTCACATCCACTCCATTGGGTTTAAGAGCAGAAAGAGCTTCACAAACATTCTCCGGGTTAATTCCTCCTGCCAAGAGCCACCCATGTTTGCTTCTAATTGGCGGCAGCTTAAACTGAGCCCAGTTGAATCCTTTGCCACTGCAAAAGTGAGCTACTACTTAGTATATGGAGAGCAAGTGAAAATTGGTAACTGGTGATTTTGCAGAAGTAAAATTCAGCTGCCTAGACCTAACTCATATCAATTGCAACATTCATCAGTTGTCATCCATAGAAAGCACATAGATAGGTAGATAACAAACTTTATTTCTTAATTTAGAGTCCACCACTTACTAAGACTTTGCTGAGAATTCAACTTCTCAAAAATTATCATTCTCCTCATTGCTACTATTCATATTCTTCTTCTAACTACAATGTCACTCTTAGTTGGTTGATTCCTTTTGCATCAGAAGACTCAGTTGCTTGGTCGTGCTAAAGTTACAAAACAAGTTTGATTTGGTCTGAAAGAATTCAAGCAAGTTTAGCAATACCAACAGAAATAGAATTATGTCTTGGTTGATTAGCTCGATATCACCTGTCCTTTACATTATCCATGCAAAATAAACATAGTTGGAAAGAGACAGTGAATGATTTCATACGTAGCCATGACAGGTTTATGCAAGGAGAATCAATACCTGCCACCTTTTGCACTATCCACTAGAACCCAATCAACCAGAGAAGACTCCTCATCAGAAATATAGTTCAAAAGGCCTCCCTCTTCATTTGCATGAAGTACGTATATTACACGTTTTTCCCTGACCAAAACTGGAAAAGCATCTCGAGAACCATTTCCATGAAGCTGATTAATTTGCAACATGTGGATTTTGAGGAATTGGAAACAAGAAATTAAAGATGGTGAAAATGACAGTTCCTCACCTGCACAAATTCAAGGTCTGCTGCATCAGAGGCTTTTAGTATTGTGTCAGCATTATCGTCTACAAACACCCCAACTGGCTCAGCTCCATATTCCCGTGCAACCTTGGAAATCTCTTTTGCAGTAGAAAGTGAAATAGAACGTTTTGAGTTAGGCCATGTGATCATACCAATAAAATTGGCTCCAGCTTCTGCTGCAAGAGCAGCATCTCTAGCTGATGTAATTCCACACATTTTGACTAAAGTCCTACTTTTTATTTGCTCTGCTTGAGCCGAAACCCCTGCTGACTGATTTAAGGTGCACATCAATCTGTTCCTAGCAGAAGTCTTCAGTCGTGTCCTATTTGCAGAATATACTTCTACACCCAATAGACCTGTAAAAATGAAGATTTTGCAAAAGAATGATGACATCATTTTATACTTCAACCATAACTCTGAACCAGTTAAAAAGAATCTTAAGGAAATATCATAATAAGTTACTTTTAAAACACCTATCAAGTGCACATTTGCATCTTTCCACGTACCGGTAATAAGCAAAGGTCAGAAAGGAAAACTTTTCTACGTAAGATTAAAAAGTCAAGAAAAATGAATCAGTGGAAAAGCAAGAGATCCAAAACCAACGCTTAACTCCAGAATAATATATGGTGTAAGCTTCCTACCCCAGTACTTGTTGGCATCTCTCTTTTGCTTCTGTGAAAAATCTTAAAGGAGAAATAGAATAAGTAGTAGCTGTGGTGATCAATCATTGGCTTTCACATCACGTGGTTTCTTTAGAGATCACAAGTCCTGACTTATTATCTTCTTAAACTCCGGATTATTTCTTAAAAGAGTTACTCTCTTTCTTCTTGTTTCGGGATACTATAAGTGCAAAGAATGCCCATGTGATCCAGACTTTCACTCACCTTGGCTTCTGCGAATGCCTATTACTCTTGGTTGAAGCTGTGTTCCCACATTGAATACTGAAAAAGACAGAACTATGGCTTAGACTAAGTAAATAGTGAAATTAACCGACACGATGCTATATACTCTTATGACACTCATGCAAATTATTAAATAAAAAGGGCATTAGAATTGAAAGAAGTAGATCTTTGAGGACATTAAACAAATTTTAGCTGCCGAATAAGAGCTCAAGGAAAAAATAAATGGCATGTCTACTGGGCTTACTCTAGTTTCCTTGTTTGTATAGATATAGGAAGAGCTTTTAGGGTGATGATATGCAGATCCAAAGCTCTTTGGCACACTTATTTTCTGGTGCACACTGCACGGAGGAACACCCTACATCTCTTTAATCTAAAACCTATTAGTCTCTGGATGAGATGACACTTATATAGCTTGATAGTTTGGAGTTCTGGCTACTGCGTCTCATACACAGTGACACACCCCGTGTGCTCAGCCCTCTTAAGAAAGGTGTAAGTACTATGTATGAAGAAGGATAAGCAGAGAAGTTATTGAAGAACCTGAGAGCATCTTTTCTTCCTAATTCCGTTCTACCACTGTGCTATGCGCGAGAGAAGGAGAGATGCCGTAAAATAGTCCTGCTACTCATCAAATAAAAAAACAGGTCAAACAGAGGAATTGCAAACACGTTCTAATAACTATACTAGTCATCCGATACTATCTATTAAACAAAAAAAACTCTTCAAAACTGGTAAGCACCTAAATGCAAAACCTGCAAAGAAACATACACCAACAAATCATGGATATATCAAGAACGTTTCACTACATGCTTGAATTCTAGAATAAGTACAAAACAAATACTCCCTCCATTTCAAAAATAATGAACCTGTTTCCTTTCCAGTTAGTTTAAAAAAGAATGACCTCTTTCTAAATTTGGAAAGAATGTAGCTTTAAACTTCTCATTTTCCCTTAATAAGTTGATTTAAAGCCACAGAAATATCTATGGATTGTTTTGGACCACAAGTTTCAAAAGTCTTCTCTTTTTTCTTAAACTACGCGCCCGGTCAAATAGGTTCAAACAAATTGAAATGGAGGGAGTATAAACAAAGGATATCTTATGTCTGTTTGGAATCTAAATTCTTTACAGGAACGGAATAGAAGATTCAAATGTATGAGGCCATCAATAAGCCAAAATGGGTTTCCTATCTTTGAGTAATTCAAAAGGGTAATATCAAATGGACGGGTCTGGTATATTTGGATGTCTGTAGAGTTCAATCGACTAGAAGTAATCTATTCGACCTCATACAATTGTGTCGGCTCACAGTACTTATGAAAATCACACTTTAGGGGTCAAAACAGGTTTAGCCATTTAAACAAGCCATGATCCAACATACCCAAAATTTGTGTGAATCAAAAGGTTGCTTAAGACGAATAATGGGGAAATTTCTTTGCAGAAATACTAAGAAAGTAATAACTTGCTGTCAAAATTTCACTTAAATAGTGTTGGTCAAGGTTAAAGGTTCAAGAAAGGCATAATATTCTGAAACAGTACCAATCCAAACACATTTAGATTATAGAGCAAATGATCAACCAAACGATTACAATAGGAATCAAACAACTGAAAGCTTAAACAAACAGGGAAGAAGGAGGTGAACATAGGAGATGAGAATAAAAGAAATTTCTATAACTTCTTGCCTACTTTTTCCTTCCAGTTTCTAGTTACTTATATCAACTCCCAGCACCTTCCTTGCCCTTCATGTGATTTGCCAGAGTCACAACAAAATCGGTTAGCTTCTTTGGCACAGTCCTCACACGCATGCTCCTTCTTGACGCCTCTTTCTGGACATCTAGGTTGGCATCTTCCTTGTCCAACTCACCCTCCAGCTCAGTAGGCTCTGGGTGCACAACATTATCCGCTAAACAATAGGTGCCTAACCCCTCCAACATAATACTAAAATTCTTATGTATCTATTTTTCTCCAAATTGTAACTGTACGAATTGCTACATACACCCCAAACCTTTCTCCTCCCTCCATTCATTGATAGCCATTCACCATAATAACTACTATTTGAATAACCAGTCAAATTTTAAAATGCTCTAATAATTGACAAAATAACCATTCATTAGCCACAAATGCTGCAATTACAACTTAAAATAGAGTATGCTGCTTTACCAAATACCTACGGCAACTAATTTACATCTTGATTCAAGTAGCCAAGTTGCAATCTAGAAGTTTTAACTATAATACAAACCACACAAAATAATATACCAAAAAAGCACTTTCTCCCAAATTTCAGATCCAACTAAACAAGCAGAAAGAGATACACATTCAATGAAAACTTCCCCAGTAAAAAAGAGGAGACATGGAACGCACAAAATAACAGCTTCAAATGCACCATCCATAAGAAGATAATACATACATATCCTAATTGGATGAATGCAATTTGACAGTTACTTCAGAAATTTTAATTTTGAATTGCGTGAGAAATTCTATGAAATGCTTTTTTTAACTTCTGGAACGTGGCTTTTAGGGAATCAAATCACGCTAACGCAACAAAATAAACCGATTTAAAGTTGATTACCTTGGACTTGGAGTTGATATGTTCTTCAGCTGACAATTGGGGCTTTTATTTCCTCGGGGTTTGCTTCAAACTCGTAGATTAGGGCTTCGATTTGCTTGGTATCTGCTTCAAATCTGGTCGCAGAACCATCAGATTTTGAAGTTGCTTTGAAACTCTAATTTGGAGTTGGAATTAGCGATTAACTCAGTTTTTTTTTTCTTTTTTTCCCTAACTAGTGTAGAACCCGCGCGGATAATTTGACAGAATATTAATCTTATAAAATTATGATCTAATATATCATATTATTTTAATAAATATTAGTTGTATTTTGTTATTTAATATAGTGTGCAGAAATGTAATAAAATCTATACAAATCAAAGAATACACATCATATAGTAATCCAATAAATTATTTGTTCTTTATTTATTTTTATTATTAAATTAGCAAGTACTTAGTACTATACATTTACTAATGTGATTTTTTATTACCTTGTCAATTGGCTTAATATTTTGATACTACTTCTCTTTTAATATAACATAGATATATATTTTCTTACTCTGAAAATAATTTTCTTTTTAAACTTATGTTATACTGTTCAAAACTCTTCAATTGTCTAAATTGATTGATAAATTTTTTGAGTGTTATTTATTTATCTTTTATTTTAATTTATTAAAATATAAATATCATTAAATTATCTTTATCCCTCTCTTTTTGTACATTCTTTCATATTGTAATATTTGTTTAGTTTTCTCATTTTGTAGTTGTCACATCTCCTTTTTACGGGAAAAGGAGTTATTCCACATTAAATGACATTATTGAAATGGGATTAATTTATTTTTGATTTTAAGAGTCGCCACTTGGAATATTTATTTACGGTGTCCCAAGTTACCATTTATTCTAAATCCCAGATCAAGGAAAATTTTGACTCTGATAAAGTCTACGAAACACAGAAGATTGAGTAAGGAATTCTGTTAACCTGGGAGAAGGTGTGAGGCACTCCCGGATTCCATGGTTTTAGCACGGTCTCTTTACAATTAAACTCGACTTAATTATCCGATTATTACGTGTTCTAAACCTATGTGCATTTTACCCTTTTACCGCTTTTATTGTATATTTAAACTATTTTAGTGTTTATGGAATTACTTTAAAACAAGTTACGATGTTGTACACTTGTTGTTTTATACACATTGCAAATCATGCCACGTGAAACGCAACCGCAATTTACGACATGTTTTAATTTTATTGTTACTTTGAAGTTACGAGATCAAGGCACGCGAGCGCACACTCGAATTTGGGATTAAGTGTCAAAGTTATGCCACGGGAACCGTACCCATAACCATGACAAAATGTAATTAAAGCGCGTCCAAAGCATCTAGCGATGTTCATAAGTTATTTTCTTAAACTAATTTAAGATTGTTGTGAGGTCAAGAGTTATGGATATAGAGTTGTGGGGAGTCATTAGCCCTTTAAATTATTAACAAGTTACTTTGAATTATTGAAGAATCATTGGAATTACCAGAATTGTTTCAATAGTTATATGTGGCCACCCTTGATTTTTCATATTCATTTAACTATAACTCACTTAAGTTAATGAAGTAGGCAAATTAAAACAATACTTAGTAGTTACAGTATACTAAAGGAAACAAATAACTTACGAATTACTAAATCCAATCTTATTGCATTGTCAGTTCTTCTTACCATGAAAAGTAATATGGACCAGTTCATTGACTTTATCTTGAGCATGTCAGTCCGAATTAATTTGACTCAAACGTTCTCAAACAACTTCAGTGGCCCAATTATTGCCTCAAAAGTCTATATTCCATATTTACTCTATTCCTACTGTTTCCAAATTCTACGGTCATACTTTTAACACGATATACCAGGACAAACATGATATTCATATAAGCATAAAGACTATCATGACCATCTAAAACAAAATGTCATGTATTAACCAAGAACAAGATAAGCTTATGTAGTGTTTTGCGGGCTAGATTTCGGGGCTCATTTGTTGCGTTTTTTAGCTGGAGTTTCCAGCTAGTTTTCATGGATTTTCAGGTGGGTTTAAGGCTGATTTTCATGGCTTTTGGGGGCTGGTTTTGGGATGTTTTCAGGTGGAAAAGAGGTAGCGTTTTGGACTATTTTGCTCGCATCTAGTGGCTGCGTTTCTGCTGCTTGTTATGGCTAGATTTTGGAGTGGTTTAAGAACTGACTTTCATGGCTGAAAAATGGAGTTTTTGTGGCTGATTTTCAACAGTAACGCATCTGCTTTGGGGCTAATTTTGCAGCAACTATGGGGGTTGTGTTGTTGGTGTTAGAATGGAACTTTTGTTGGATCGTTAACGTGCTGGACTGAAGAACAACTCATGGATCAGTTCAAACTTGACAGAATATTAACAAGACTAAAATGCGAAACTGTTCCTACGGACGAAGCCCAAATTCAAATTCACACCACCAATTCGTTACAGCACAATCATGACCTTTAAATTTATAGTAATAACCTCTTCAATTACATTTTAATAATTGATTACATAACTGAACTAGAATAGAAATGATGTTTGAACTCGTTGAGAGTCTCTTAACCTCAAATCTGCATACAATAGCTTAACAGCAGCATATGAACTACTCTTGGAGCCCATCTTTTGGCTTTGACATTACAAATCTAACCAATCAAAGGCTAGGTCCGCGAATTTAGGCCATATACACAGTAAACTAACTCCGTAACCATACAGGAATAATCTAAATAGGGACACAGCATATACTAGTTCTTATTAAATTGAGTTTCAACTTCAAACCAACATGTTATAGCAAATTCAATTAACTAACAACAGTGTCCTAATTGAGAGCATGAATCGAGTAATTCACATAAACATCTCATTTCGAGTTATTTCACTGTTTCAGTCAAATAGAGGCCAAATACACGTTCAGTACACAAAAGAATCAGCAGATGTCATACTTGAACAAATAAGAAAAAACTAAATAGGAATTCAACAGTCTTCAATCATCTAATGAGAGCATAACACAAGGAAGTTGAGAACTGACCTAATTGAACAACGAAAACACTGAAACGAACCAAATGAAGGCAGGAATCAACTCAAGTGTGGCCCAGCAAACAACTCCAGCAGTAAACAGCAAACTCTAGAGCTCAATCAACCTAATTGAACAACGAAAACACTTTGAAAAACCCAGAAAATGAAAGCAGCTGAAGAGACTTTGCATCAGCTCTGCGATTCCCCTTTGTTTTCAAATTTTGTATCTCAGATCTCAATTTGAATTTTCAAAATTGAATTCACTACTCCCAGCTATTTCGTGCGATCGTGTATGTGTTTCTTTTTGGGGTGAATTAATGTGTGTCTATATCTGAAATCGGGCTTGAGGGGAATTGGGGTTGTTTTTAATGAATGGGGGAAAACGACGCTGTTTATGTATTGGGTTTTTTTTCTTTACTATACACTATTTGAAACTTTAATATGAAAAATATCCTTATTTTAGTATTTATCCGACCTAAACACATTTTAGTTACAAAATATATATAATCCATCTTAAAAGACTCACAAATTCATTATTTGTGCTTTCAATCAAGGAATTTAGTTACACCCTTTTCCTTTTTTTCTCCTTTTCTCTTTCCTTATTTTTCTTCCGCCCTATTTTTCTCCACCCATTGAATAAATATCAATAAGTTACGTAAGTAAGTGATGCAGAGGTTTTACTACTACTTTATCCTTAGAAGGGTGGGAATTAATAAGTGTACCTCCATGAATTGCACTATGAAATCAATAAGCTTCTGCTTCTACATCTCTTCACAATGATAATTTGTAATGAGAAAACTAATGTCGTATCCCTGAAACATAATTCGCCCAGCAGAATTCAGATGACTAAAAGTTGGTCAAGAAACAAGTTATTTACCTTTTTTTTATAAGGAAACAAATCATTCACATACACCTAAAAAAGTTCATTCAACTATTTGTGAAACATGTCAAATATTCTCAACCTAGGTAGCCTTTTAGACAAGGAAAATGCTTTATTTTATTCAGGAAATACTTGACCATACTCCAAAGATGCTTCTTCCAAGATATTGCTACTGTCACGACTAAAATCCAACTAGTCGTAATGGCACCTAACCCAACTCGTTAGGTAAGCCAATTACCAACTATCTGATGTCAATGAAATTAACGAGGTAATTAATTAAAAGAAAATATCTAAAACCGATACTTTTCCCCAAGAACTGGTAGTACAAATCATGAGCTTCTAAAAATTAGAGTTTACAAAGCGGGTATGAAATAAATACATCATCTGTTTGAAAAGTACATAAACAGAGTTTTATGAATCTAAGGCTACCATAAACAAGAGGCAGTTACAACCGGAACGCAGATACATCTTCAAATCCATCTCCCATCGAACACAGCAACATCAACAGTCAACATCTGCACGCAAGGTACGGAAGTGTAGTATCAGTACAACCGACCCCATGTACTGAGTAAGTAACAAACCTAACCTTAGGTTGAAAGCAGTGACGAGCTTTTACCAAGGTCGGGTCCAAAACCAATAGTCCACAACAATATCCAAAAACCAAATCTCATAACAACAAAAATGAGGCAGCACAATGAATAACTCAATAATAAAATGCTCAATTTGTTCACAGTTCCGAAAAAATAAATATTTTTCTTTTCAAATATAATAGTATAACTCAATTTTTTTCACTAAAATCACCAAAATATGAGCAAGTCTGAAAACCGTGATGTTTTCAAAATCCTTTCAATAATAAATAAGATGTTTCATTTTTCATTCCGGATAATCCGTGTAAAACAAATGCATCACAATGCCCATCTGTCAAAAATGTGTGAGAAATGATTAATGATGTGATGTTGTACAGCATGAGGAAAATACATCTCTATGCCTGTATGTCATGTGTACATGCCAATATGATGCAACTCAGTGATAAAATCATAAATAGGCCCTCGGGCAGAACATCACTCATATACAGCCCCTCGGACAAACCTCACAGTCACTCGTGCCACTCGGGCATACCTCACAATTACTCATGCCTCCCAGTCACTCAGCACTCGGCACTCGCACTCAGTAGGTACCTACGCTCACTGGGGGTGTGTACAGACTCCGGAGGGGCTCCTTCAGCCCAAGAATTATAATCTGCACGGACAACTCACGTGTTGCATGGACAACTCACGTACTATAATATCATATCAGAATCCGCACGGACAACTCACATGCCATAATAATAAAGTATGTTGCAGGCGGGCAGCCCTAATCTATACTCATTCTCACAATAAGGCCCTCGCCTCACTCAGTCATCAATCTCTCCAGTCTCTCGGGCTCACAATGTCATGAAAAATAGCCCAACAACAATGATATGATGCATCAACAATAAAGAAGAGAGACTGGGGTCTGATATGAAATGAATAAACATAAATGAATGAACAATTACAATTTGAACATATTATTCAACCACAAAAATGACCCCAATGGGTACCATCAATAACAACATATTCCTAAGCATGATTTTTAATACGAGTCTCAGCTCAATTTTCTCTAACACATAGAAAATGTACCGATATCAACAGATTATTCAACTATACAGTCCCATAAAATTTTAGCAATTCACAATTTCTACGGCGTATGCCCACACGCCCGTCACCTAGCATGTGCGTTACCTCCAAATAATTCACATAATACGTATATTCAGGGTTCATACCCTCAGCTCCAAGATTAGAAGAGTTACTTACCTCGAACAAGCCGAATCCAATGTCGAGCAAGCTAAACAATGCTTCCATAAATTCCATTCTGCGCGTAACAACTTCCGAACGGCTCGAATCTAGTCATAATTAATTTGATTCAGTCAACCCAAATTATAGGAATTTATTCCATATCAAAATACTATTTTTTCCACAAAATCCGAAATTACACTCAAAAATTATTTGTGGGACCCATGTCTCAGAACCCGACAAAAGTTATAAAATATGAACGCCCATCCAACCACGAGTCCAACCATACAAATTTTACCAAATTCCGACATCAACTCGACCCTCAAATCGTCAATTAAAATCTATGAAGATTTCTACCATTTTTAACTCAATCCTTACCCATTTGAACTTAACAATCTTTTCACAACCTTATTGGTATGTATACATAATACTCTTACACCCAAGACTCATACTATTAATCACCTATTTTTACTCCAAACCCGAAATTGAAGAATTGAGGAATGAAATTCTTACCTCTTTGAAGCCCTAGCAAGATCCTTGTGAAATCTTCGAACCTTGAACAAGAATTGATGGATAAATGACTAAGTCTTCACTTTCTCTCTCTAAAATTCTCTCACCTCTCTCTAAAATATCAGATGAAACCCTTCAGAATGACCCCCAATAGTGTTTTATAAGAATGGGGTCGGGTTTATAAAACTAAAAAAATGAACCTCCGGAACAGGTTCTGCGGTCGCATATGCGACCGCATACGGAACGCATATCAGTCGCAGAATCGGTGTCCAATACTGGCAAACATCTGTCTGTGTATACAGTCACCATGCGGCCCGCATACCTGTTCTGCGGTTATGCGGTCACATAGTTGACCGCAGATTTCATCCAAACTGGCCCTCTTCTGCCTCACTTCTGCGGCCATTATGCGGCCCGCAGAGTGATTATGCAGCCGCATAATAGACCACAGAAACGTGTTTTTCCGCCAAAAATTTCCTTAGCAAAAATTCTCCAGGTCACTACACATAAGTCAACATCTGGTCAACCTTTTCAACTTAAGTTTTAAACCTTGGAACTAAGTGTTCCAATTCATTCTAAAATCTCACCGAACCCGAACCAATTACCCCGGCAAGTCACACAACAATTGTAAAGACCAAATTGAGTAGTAAAGGGGGAAACGGGGCTGTGATACTCAAAATGATCGGTCGGGTCGTTACAGCTACTCTCCATCTATGTCACGACCCAAAATTCAACTAGCCGTGATGGCACCTAACCTCACCCGCTAGGTAAGCCCAATAACAATAATTCGATTCAATTAATATTTAACCGACTCTAATTCACTCTCCAAGGACTGGTAGTACAAATCATGAGCTTCTAAAATTAGAAATTATAAAGCTGGTATGAAATAAACACATCATCCGTTCGAAATGTACATAAACAGATTTTTATAAATCTAAGGCTACCATAAACAAGAGGCAGCTACAATCGGAACACAGATACACCTTCACATCTAGCTCCCGACGAAAGCAGCAACATCAATAGCCAACATCTGTACGTGAGGTGCAGAAGTGTTGTATGAGTACAACCGACCGCGTGTACTCAATAAGTAACAAACCTAACCTTAGGTTGAAAGTAGTGACGAGCTTGTACCAAGGTCAGAGTCCAGCTCCAATAACTAACAACAGTTCATAACCACATAAAGCAAGTAATGAAAGAAGTAACCCAAGGAATAAATGCTCAGCTAAATCATGATTTTCAAAAAATAGTTCTGCCTTTCAAGTGTATAAGTGAAAGTCCCAAGTCGTTTATCGAAGTTGCCAAAAATACGAATAAGTTTGAAAATAGTAATTTTTCACAAAAATCCTTTCAACAATGATAAGATATTTTATTTTCTTTCCATATATCCAGTGAAAAAATGCATCACTATGCCCGTAGGCCAATATGTGTGAGAAGTCATGAATGACGTGATACCGTACAATGTGAGAAAAATACATCTCTATATCTGTATGTCATGGGTGCATGTCAATGCAATGCATCTCATGATAAAACCATATGCATACTTCTCAGAGTATCAATTCACTCAGTCCTTCTCACCACTCAGTCCTCACAGTCACTCAATCCTCCCAATCTCTCGGCACTCGCACTCGGCACTCGTACACAGTAGGTACATGCGCTCATTGGGGTGTGTATAGACTCCGGAGGGGCTCCTTCAGCCCAAGCACTATAATCTGCATGGACAACTCAAGTATCAATATCTATATCCACACGGACAACTCATGTGCTATAATAAAGCCTATAAGGCTTACTGCAGGCGGGCAGCCCCGATCCACATAATAATAAAGTATATAAAGCCAATATGGCCTGTTGCGGCGTGCAGCCCGATCCCATAATTATCCTCACACTCAAGCCCTCGGCCTCACTCGGTCGTCCATCTCTCCAGTCTCTCGGGCTCACAATGTCATAAAACTAGCCCAAAATGATGATATGATGAATCAATAAATAGCAACAGAGACTGAGAAATGATATGAAATGAATGAACATGACTGGGTATGAAATTTCATTTTAAACAAATAATTCAACAGCAATATGACCTCTGTGGGTCTCAATAATACCGGCACATAGCCTCAGCATGATTTTTAATATGATTCTCAGCTCCTTTAACACATAAAACTACATAGAAAATGCCAAGATTATTTGACTACAAAATTTTACGGAACCAATTGCATCACAATTTCTATAGTGCACGCCCATCACTTAGCATGTGCGTCAACTCCAAACAATTCACATAATACGTATATTCAGGATTCATACCCTCATCTCCAAGACTAGAAGAGTTACTTACCTCGAACAAGACGAATCCAATGTCGAGCAAGCTAAACAATGCTCCAGAAATCCTATTTTGCACGTATCAACTTCTGAACGGCTCGAATGTAGCCACAACTAATTCGATTCAGTCAATACCAATTATTGTAATCAATTCTATAAGGAAATACCAATATTCTAATAAAAATCTAAAACTAACTCAAAAATCGCTCATGGGGCCCATGTCTCAGAACGCGACAAAAGTTATAAAATATGAAATGGCCATTCAACCACGAGTCCAACCATACCAATTTTATCAAATTACGACATCAACTCGACCATCAAATCTTCAAATTAAAGTCTATGAAATTTTCTACTATTTTCAACCCAAAACACTAATATGTTGATAGAAACAACAATAGATTCGTATAATTTAACCAAAACTGAGTTAGAATCACTTACCCCAATCCATATGGTGAAAATCGCCTCAAAAATCGCTTCAAATGTGTTAAAATGGACGAAACCTCACAATATAGCTTCTATCTAGGCATTTACTCTATGCGATCGCAGAAAATGCTTCGCGATCGCGAAGCACAAAAATTTCCAGCCCAAAATTTGCCCTTCGCGATCGCGGAAAATCACTCGCGATCGCGAAGAACAAACTCCCCAACTCTTTCAGATAGCCTCTAGTATAATGGTCATAACTTTTTATACAAAACTCCAAATGAAAAATGGTTTGACTTTATGAAAATTAGACATCAAGAGTTACAACTTTCATTTGTGGATCATCTCCAAATTCCTTATAGATTGCGAGATATAAGTTTCCAAAACCGGATCAGTGCAGCAGAGATTTTGTTCTACGCGATTGCAAAAGAGCTTCCGCGATCGCGATTCACAAGGACTCAAATTGATGTTTGCTCTTTGAGAACGCAACCAAATGTTCGCGATCGCAATGCACACCTCTGTAGACAGAAACCAGCAATAAAAATGGCCTAGAAATGGTTTAAAACAACCCGAAACTCATCCGAGCCCCTCGGGACCTCAACCAAGTATACCAATAAGTCCTAAAACATCATACGAACTTAGTCAAAGCCTCAAATCACATCAAATAATGCTAAAACCATGAATCATGCCCCAATTCAAGCTTATTGAAACTAAGAAATTCCAACTTCTACATTCGATGCCGAAATCTATCGAATCAAGTCTGATTGACCTCAAATTTTGCACATAAGTCATAAATGACATAACAGACCTATTTCAATTTCCAGAATCGGATTCCGACCCCGATATCAAAAAGTCAACTCCCTCGATCAAACTTCCAAACTTAAATTTCTATTTTAGCCATTTCAAGTCTAATTTAGCTACGAGCTTCCAAATAATTTTCCGGACACGCTCCTAAGTTCAAAATCACCATACCGAGCTATTGGAATCATCAAAACTCTATTCCGGGTTCGTTTACACATAAGCCGACATCCGATTACTATTTTAACCTAAGCTTTAAAGCCTTGGATTTTATTCTTCCAAACTAACTCTGAAATACCTGAAAACCAAAACCGACAATTCACACAAGTCATAATACATCGTATGAAGGTATTCAAGACTTCAAATAGTAGAAAGGAGGATAAATGCCCAAAACAACCGGTCGGGTCGTTACATTCTCCTCCACTTAAACATACGTTCGTCCTCGAATGTGCCAAGAGTTATTTCCAAGCCATCGAATCACTATTCCACCTTACCACGCACATGCCCGAGGGGTGATCCCACGCCACCCTATTCCATATAGGTCTGACAATACAACATAATTGAAGATCATTACTTTAACCTTAGTCCGTAAAAGCCTTGGAATTTATTTCCCAACATTATGAATTTCTTACAAGACCCGAATCTCACATTTACACACTATATAAGTCTAAACAAGCTGCATCGAGCCATAACCATAACCATAGATACAATCACATAACATATTACACCACTTTCATGCTCGTAGCACCATTCCCGATCACAGTAACTACTCCAAAACCAACCCGGTACTGATATTAAACCTCATATCAAACAAAACCTCATTCCAAAACCTTCGTACACTGTTGATAATGAAAGAAACATGCAGAAATCTCATGACCCCTTATCATATCAACAAGTCATGGAGCTCTCTCGCCCCAACTATAACCATAATCACTTCCTAAGCCAACTTTCAATATTATACTCCCGAATATACCGTAATCAAACCCGATAGTACCCATTCTAGGTCCAATGACCTTATATTATTATACACAACTATCCTATAGACACACCACATCAATATAACTCCAGTCACCACTGCGCAATCCGTGTACCCAAATATAGGAGATGTCTCAAGGAAGAGAACCATATTGCAAGTTCAACAAGCACCACCACAACCACAATGTTACAACCAACTCCTCAAATTTCGTGAAGAAGATAACTGTAGGCACATGTGCACAATTGTAGAGGAAGGAAATTAATGAATCAGATAAATTATCATAGGAATAAAATTCCCACACACGGCACGGACAACTCACGTGCCAATAATATGAATTGCCCAGCATGGTCACAGGCCTCTAGTCCCAGCATATCATACATGAGCAATTAAGCAAGTACACTTGTATATGATAATGAAATAAGATTCTCATGCTCATGGACTGGTATGTATAACACGCCATAGTGTAAGCATGTGCAAAGTCTGCTATCATACTTCAAATCGGCAATTTAACGCAGAAATAGTAACTACCCCGTTTATTAAGGGAATTAGCCTCTTTGTAACCTCAAGTGTAGCCCAAATAGTTCTCAACAAAGGTAAGAACACGAGAAACATTATAACTTTATGCTTAACAGTCAACTCTAGGCATATCATAGCCTACGCATTCTTTCGAGTATAAATACCTGCCCTAATGCCTGCACATTGGCTCAAACCTCACATATATGCACACTTATAGTGCGTAGCTATCACAAATAATTAACGCAACTAGTGTCTCCACTGAGTTAAAATAAAATACTCACCTTAAATAGGCCGCAACCCGAAACAATATACTTCTAAGAACTCCCAGTCTCCAAATTCATCGAACACATGAATCATCGTAACTGATCCCAACTCCAGCACTAGAATGACTAACACATCTTCGATAATCCCATGAGGAATACTTTAATAATTCTTCCTTGCCACATAGCAATAATTTGAATCTTAGTAGTGTAATGACCCGACCGATCGTTTTGAGTATTACAACCCCGTTTTCCCATTTACTGCTCAAATTGGGCTTTACAGTTGTTGTGCAACTTGCAGGGACAATTGGTTCGGGTCTGGTGAGGTTTTGGAATGAATTGGAACACTTAGTTCCAAGGTTTAAAGCTTAAGTTAAAATAGTGACCGGATGTCGACTTATGTGTAAACGACCTCAGAATTTAATTCTAATGATTCCAATAGCTCCATATGGTAATTTTGGACTTAATAGCATGTCCGGAAAATTTTTTGGAGGTCCATAGTGGAATTGGGCTTGAAAAGCCGAAAGTTGAATTTTTGGGAAGTTTGACCGGAGGGTTGACTTTTTGATATCGAGCTCGAAATCCAATTCTGAAAATTGGAATAGCTTAGTTATGTCATTTATGACTTATGTGCAAAATTTGAGGTCAATCGGACATGAATTGATGGGTTCCGAAGTCGTTTGTAGAAACTAGAAATTTCAAAGTTCATTAGGCTTGAATTGGTGTGTAATTCATGGTTTTAGCATTGTTTGAGGTAATTTGAGGGTTCGACTAAGTCCGTATGATATTTTAGGACTTGTTGGTATATTTGGTTGAGGTCCTAAGGGGCTCGGGTGAGTTTTGGATGGTTAACGGATCATTTTTGGCCTTGGTGAGAATGCTGATATCTGTTGCTGCATTTTTCGGATTTTCTCTTTCACGTTCGCGAGTGGGCCCTCGCGTTCGTGAAGAGGAATTTGTGGCAGGCAGGATTTACTCTTCATATTCGCGAGGGGGTCTCGTGTTCGTGAAGAGAAGCTGGGTTGTGCATCGCATTCGCGTATGGGGTATCGCGTTCGCGAAGGGAAATATAGTGGGCATGGGTTTTGCCTTCGCGTTCGCGAAGGGGAGCTCGCGTTCGCAAAGAAGGGCTCCGTAAAGCATTGCATTCGCGAACTGTGTCTCGCCTTCGCAAAGAGCAAATGTTGGGAAGCACATTTTGTGCTTCGCGAACGCGAGGGACCTATCGCGTTCGCGAAGAAGAGAGGTCTGGACAGAAAGTTTAAGTTCAGAAAATGAGACTTCATCCCATTTTCCTTTTTTAACAATTTGGAGCTCGGATTGAGGCGATTTTTGGGAAAGTTTCAGAGGAAATAATACGGTAAGTGTTCTTAACTCAATATTGGTTAAATTACCCGAATCCATGGTTGTTTTTATCATTTAATTGGTGAAATAAGTTGGAAAATTATGAAAAACCCTCTTGGTTTCATTTGGAGATTTGAGGGTCGAGTTGATGTCGGATTTGAGTAAAATTTATATGGTTGGACTCGTGGTTGAATGAGTATTAATATTTTGTAACTGTCATTGAATTCCTATATGTGGGGCCCATGGGTGATTTTTGGGGCGTAAATTTCGGATTTTGTGGAAATATTAGAATTTTTGATATGGAATTAATTCCTATAAATTTTGTGGGCTGAATCAAATTAATTGTGACTAGATTCGAGCCGTTTGGAAGTTGTTACACGCAGAATGGAATTGCTGGAGCATTGCTTAGCTTGGTCAATATTGGATTTGGCTTGTTCGAGGTAAGTAACTCTTCTAATCTTGGAGTTGAGGGTATGAACCCTGAATATATGTATTTTGTGAATTGTTGGGAGGTGACGTACATGCTAGGTGACGGGCGTGTGGGCGTGCACTATTGAAATTGTGACATAATTATTTTTGTGGAATTTTATAGTTAAATAACCTTGGCATTTTTCCATGCGATTTTATGTGTTAAAGAAATTGAGTTGAAAAGCATATTAAAAATCTCGTTGAGGCTATGTACCAGTATTATTGGGACTCACAAAGGTCATATTGCTGTGAATTATTTATTTTAAATTGAAAATTCATACTGAGTCATATTCATTTCATTGCATATCATAACTCAGTTTTATGACTCTATTTTGATGCATATAAGCCGAATGCACGAGTGGCTTGAGAGGTTTATGACTGAGTGAGGCCGTGGGCCTGATTTGTGAGGATATTTATGGGATCGGGCTGAACGCCGCAGCATGTTGATATCGGCCGAGGGCCTGATTGTGAGAATGAGTGTGGATCGGGGCTTCCCGCCTGCAGCATACATTATTGTTATAGCACGTGAGTTGTCCGTGCAGCATGTGAGTTATCCGTGCAGATTATAACGCTTAGGCTGAAGGAGCCCCTCCGGAGTCTGTACACACCCCAAGTGAGCGCAGGTACCTACTGAGTGCGAGTGCCGAGTGCTGAGTGACTGGGAGGCATGGGTGATTGTGAGGTATGCTCGAGTGACGAGTGATTGTGAGGTATGCCCGAGTGGCAAGAGTGATTGTGAGGTATGCTCGAGTGGCACGAGTGACTGTGAGGTTTGCCCGAGGGGCTGTATATGAGTGATGTTCTTCCTGAGGGGCTGTTTATAATTTTATCACTGAATTGCATCGTATTGGCATGCACACATGACATACAGACATAAAGATGTATTTTTCCTCATGCTGTACAACATCACATCATTCATGATTTCTCACACATTTTTGACAGATGGGCATAATGATGCATTTGTTTTACACGGGTTATCTGGAAGAAAAATGAAACATATTATTTATTATTGAGAAGATTTTTGGAGAAATTTATTGTTTTCAAACTATTCATATTATTGGCAACTTCGACAAATGATTTGGGTTTTCACTGATGTATTTGAAAGAAAGAACTACTATATTTTTTTGAAATCATTATTTGGATGAGTATTTTCTCCCTGAGTTACTTCTGGTATTATTTACTTTATGTTGTTATGGATTGTTGTGGACTATTGGTTTTGGACCCGACCTTGGTGGAAGCTCGTCACTACTTTCAACCTACGGCTAGTTTTGTTACTTACTCAGTACATGGGGTCGGTTGTACTGATACTACACTTCTGCACATTGCGTGCAGATGTTGGCTGCTGTTGTTGCTGTGCTCGATGGTTGCGGGACTTGAAGATGTACCTGCATTCCTGTTGTAGCTGCCTCTTGTTCAGGGTAGCCTTAGATTTATAAAAACTCTGTTTATGTATTATTCAAACAGACTATGTATTTATTTTATTTTTGCTTTATATACTTTATTCTTAGAAGCTCATGATTTGTACTACCAGTTCTTGGGGATTGTACACGATTATGACCTTTATTCACTTAAATTGCTTTAATAATTATTGTTGAAATTGGATAGCTGGTAATTGGCTTACCTAACGGGTTGGGTTAGGTGCCATCACGACTAGTTGAATTTTGGGTCGTGACAAGGTAGTATCAGAGCTCTAGGTTCATAGGTTCTACAAGTCATGAGCAAGTGTCTAGTAGAGTCTTGTGGATCGGTATGATGACGTCCATACTTATCTTCGAGAGGCTACAAGGCATTTAGGTTAATTTCCCATCTTTCTTTCTTTATCGTGCGGAATTGATTCAGCTTGAAATATAACTCTTTGAATTCCTTTCACGTATTCGTACACGCACATGAGCACTCGGTATCAACTGTGCATGGCCGGCTTGTGATTCCATGGATGAGGTTCGAGGTGAGTATTCTGTGTTTTGGTGATGAACCAGTCTGGAGGACTTGAGGCCATGGTTAGACCGCAGCTTAAGCTCGGTAGTTTCAGTTGTAACTTGTACAACAACAACAATAACAACCCAGTAAAATTCCATTAATGGGGTCTGGGGAAGGTAGTGTGTACGCAGACCTTACCCCTACCCCGAAGGAGTAGAGAGGCTGTTTCCGAAAGACCCTCGACTCAAAAAAAAAAAAACAAAGACAAAAGGACAAAAAGGGAGACAATATTAGTATCACAACAACACTCATAGGATAAATAAGAACACCATAAAATCCAGAAGAAAGATGCAAAACAAAGGGAGACAATATTAGTAAATATTAGACTCATATGAGTGTACAATTGGACTCATATGTCTGGTGCTGACCCTTCAGTGAAATTTGTGGCTCGATGAGCGGTGAAATGGCAGCATGATGGGTATGCTATGACCGCGGGATGTGTTAAGACGATTTGAACATAATGAGAAGTGTTTCCTTCATATGTAAAGGAAAGGTCATTGGGTGCTTGATTTTTCGTTTCTATGTGGCGTACAGTCCCGAGTGTGAATGTTTTGAAGGATCTTTCATGATTGTTAAATTTTGGGAAAAATTAAATTCTCATGTCTGGTTAGTAAGTTTGGACTCGGATAGACTAAGTGATTATAGTTATGGTTATGGCTTGATACAACTGGTTCAAACTCATACAAGGTGTAAATGTAAGATTCGTGTCTCGAAAGAAATTTTTAAGGTTGGAAATTAAACTCCAAGGTTTATAGGCTAAGGTTAAATTAATGATTTTCAGTTGCATTGTGTAGTCAAGCCTATGTGGGATAGGGTGACGTGGGTTCACCCCCGGTTACGTGTGTGGTAAGATAGAATAGTGATTTGATGGCTTGGAAACAACTCTTGGCACGTTCGAGGATGAACGTATGTTTAAGTGGGGGAGAATGTAACGACCCGACCGGTCGTTTTGAGTATTACAACCCCGTTTCCCCATTTACTGCTCAAATTGGGCTTTACAATTGTTGTGTGACTTGCCGGGGCAATTGGTTTGGGTCCGGTGAGGTTTTGGAATGAATTGGAATACTTAGTTCCAAGGTTTAAAGCTTAAGTTAAAATAGTGACCGGATGTTGACTTATGTGTAAACGACCTAGGAATTTAATTCTGATGATTCCAATAGCTCCGTATGGTGATTTTGGACTTAGGAGCATGTCCGAAAATTTTTTTGGAGGTCCGTAGTGGAATTGGGCTTGAAATGCCGAAAGTTGAATTTTTGGAAAGTTTGATCGGGGGGTTGACTTTTTGATATCGAGGTCGAAATCCGATTATGGAAATTGGAATAGCTTCATTATGTCGTTTATGACTTGTGTGTAAAATTTGAGGTCAATCGGACATGAATGGATAGGTTCCGGAGTCGTTTGTAGAAACTAAAAATTTCAAAGTTCATTAGGTTTGAATTGGGATGTAATTCATGGTTTTAGCGTTGTTTGAGGTAATTTGAGGGTCCGACTAGGTCCGTATGATGTTTTAGAACTTGTTGGTTTATTTGGTTGAGGTCCCGAGGGGCTCGGGTGAGTTTTGGATGGTTAACGGATCATTTTTGGCCTTGGTGAGAATGCTGATATTTGTTGCTGCATTTTTCGGATTTTCTCTTTCGCGTTCGCAAGTGGGCCCTCGCGTTCGCGAAGAGGAATTTGTGGCAGGCAGGATTTACTCTTCACGTTCGCGAGGGGGTCTCGCGTTCACGAAGAGAAGCTGGGTTGTGCATCGCGCTCGCGTATGGGGTATCGCGTTCGCGAAGGGAAACATAGTGGGCATGGGTTTTGCCTTCGCGTTCGCGAAGGGGAGCTCGCGTTCGCAAAGAAGGGCTCCGTAAAGCATTGCGTTCACGAACTGTGTCTCGCCTTCGCAAAGAGCAAATGTTGGGAAGCATATTTTGTGCTTCGCGAAAGCGAGGGACCTGTCGCGTTCGCGAAGAAGAGAGGTCTGGACAGAAAGTTTAAGTTCAGAAAATGGGATTTTCCTTTTTTAACAATTTGGAGCTCGGATTGAGGCGAGTTTGGGAGATTTTCAGAGAAAAATAATGGGGTAAGTGTTCTTAACTCAATATTTGTTAAATTACCCGAATCCATGGTTGTTTTTGTTTATTTAATTGGTGAATTAAATTGGAAAAAATGTGAAAAACCCTCTTGGTTTAATTTGGAGATTTGAGGGTCGAGTTGATGTCGGATTTGAGTAAACTTTATATGGTTGGACTCGTGGTTGAATGAGCATTAATATTTTATAACTTTCATCGGATTCCGAGATGTGGGCTCACGGGTAATTTTTGGGGCGTAAATTTCGGATTTTGTGGAAATATTAGTATTTTTGATATGGAATTAATTCCTATAAATTTTGTGGGCTGAATCAAATTAATTGTGACTAGATTCGAGCCGTTTGGAAGTTGTTACACGCAGAATGGAATTGCTGGAGCATTGCTTAGCTTGGTCAATATTGGATTTGGCTTGTTCGAGGTAAGTAACTCTTCTAATCTTGGAGTTGAGGGTATGAACCCTGAATATATGTATTTTGTGAATTGTTGGGAGGTGACGTACATGCTAGGTGACGGGCGTGTGGGCGTGCACTATTGAAATTGTGACATAATTATTTTTGTGGAATTTTATAGTTAAATAACCTTGGCATTTTTCCATGCGATTTTATGTGTTAAAGAAATTGAGTTGAAAAGCATATTAAAAATCTCGTTGAGGCTATGTGCCAGTATTATTGGGACCCACAGAGGTCATATTGTTGTGAATTACTTATTTTAAATTGAAAATTCATACTGAGTCATATTCATTTCATTGCATATCATAACTTAGTTTTATGACTCTATTTTGATACATATAAATATTTTGGGCTGAATGCCCTGTTTTACTGAAATGCCCGAGTGGCTTGAGAGGTTTATGACTGAGTGAGGCCGTGGGCCTAATTTGTGAGGATATTTATGGGATCGGGCTGCACGCCGCAGCATGTTGATATCGGCCGAGGGCCTGATTGTGAGGATGAGTGTGGATCGGGGCTGCCCGCCTATAGCATACATTATTATTATAGTACATGAGTTGTCCGTGCAGATTATAGCGTTTGGGCTGAAGGAGCCCCTCCGGAGTCTGTACACACCCCCAGTGAGCGCAGGTACCTACTGAGTGCGAGTGCCGAGTGACTGGGAGGCATGAGTGATTGTGAGGTATGCCTGAGTGGCAAGGGTGATTGTGAGGTATGCCCGAGTGGCAAGAGTGATTGTGAGGTATGCCCGAGTGGCACGAGTGACTGTGAGGTTTGCCCGAGGGGCTGTATATGAGTGATGTTCTGCCCGAGGGGCTGTTTACAATTTTATCACTGAATTGCATCGCATTGGCATGCACACATAATATACAGGCATAGAGATATGTTTTTCCTCATGCTGTACAACATCACATCATTCATGATTTCTCATACATTTTTGACAGATGGGCATAGTGATGCATTTGTTTTGCACGGGTTATCCGGAAGGAAAATGAAACATATTATTTATTATTGAGAAGATTTTTGGAAAAATTTATTGTTTTTAAACTATTCATATTATTGGCAACTTCGGCAAACGATTTGGGTTTTCACTGATGTATTTGAAAGAAAGAACTACTATATTTTTTTGAAATTATTATTTGGCTGAGTATTTTATCCCCGAGTTACTTCTGGTATTATTTGCTTTATGTTGTTATGGATTGTTGTGGACTATTGGTTTTGGATCCGACCTTGGTGGAAGTTCGTCACTACTTTCAACCTACGGCTAGGTTTGTTACTTACTCAGTACATGGGGTCGGTTGTAGTGATACTACACTTCTACACATTGCGTGCAGATGTTGGCTGATGTTGTTGCTGTGCTCGATGGTTGCGGGACTTGAAGATGTACCTGCGTTCCTGTTGTAGCTGCCTCTTGTTCAGGGTAGCCTTAGATTTATAAAAACTCTGTTTATGTATTATTCAAACAGACTATGTATTTATTTCATTTCCGCTTTGTATACTCTATTCTTAAAAGCTCATGATTTGTACTACGAGTTCCTGGGGATTGTACACGATTAAGACCTTTATTCACTTAAATTACTTTAATAATTATTGTTGAAATTGGATAGTTGGTAATTGGCTTACCTAACGGGTTGGGTTAGGTGCCATCACGACTAGTTGGATTTTGGGTCGTGACAAGCAGTCTATCAACCAGATGAGTACTGCAATACCGATGAACATCCGTAAGTCAAAACACAACGCGCCTTCTGAAATACGCACCCTTCTCAGGAATTACCGAGCAGTTATAACATTCATCAAAATATCTGAAACTGACCATGCTGTCCAACATTCGTTACCTTCTCTTCAAGACTGAATTGTCACTTTGTACATGTAAATCCTAATCCCGCACAACACACCACATCTATTATGCCATCATTTGACAAGCACAAGAATTTCATTATCAACTCTGAGTCACCAACAAATTACATACCCGGTTAGTTAGAAACCTTCTTCTTGTTTCCTTCCAGGAGGAAATCACAATACACAACACGTTTCCCACACCAGTAGAAAATATCCGGTTTAAACCATGGTAGAAACCATCAAGAACACTTTAAAATCCATCTGCACATAACCAAGCTATTAGAATTAAATTCCTCTAACTCGACCAAACCACGTAGGTCACCAAAACCCAAGAATATTGCCACCAAAATATCTGTAGAGTCTCATCACATCATAATTATCCCTATAAATACCACAACCAAAACACCCACTCTGAAAATACCTTATTTGAGTCTAAGGCCATTTCATTCACCTTCCTGATACCGAAATATAAAATCCATAATGATATACAAAAATGCCACAAGTCTCGACACCATCCAACTTAAATCTTAGATTTTAGCCATAAACAAATCCGCAAAAAATTCTCAATTGTTACATATTAATTTTGAATCCATTATAACTTTCTCGAGAGTCATCCACTCTGCTCAAATATCAATTGCACCGTCCAAATGGGCCGAAAGACACATGCCCCTTTAGCACAACAACACCCAAAGAAGTCCCCCTGCCTTAACACCACCAATCAAATTCATACGTCGTGCACACTACATCTTTCACAAATAACAACTCACTCATTCCATGATTTTTATATATTCATACATGTAATATAACCCGTATCCAGGAATTTTCTTATTCGAGTCATCCTCGATCTCAACCTCTGCAAGTCATAACTAACCCACAAGTATGCCTCAACCCAAAACTAAACCTTTACATATAACCATGAAATTAAATTGTCAATAGCAGCCCCCCCCTCCCCCACTTGGCTCAAAGCCATAGATTAAAACACTCGATAACTCACAATACCCATACTCTATTACTGCCTTAATACCGCAGTCAGTTCAACGAAAATTCTTCTCAGGACCATGCAACACCAACCATAAAATACCTCAATCATCCGCTAATTTCGCATTCATTCTCTTGACAGTCAAGTCAACTTTCTCAACTAGATTCAAATTCAAATCTCAAAATATATAATCCGCTGGTAGAAAAGAAACTCTCCAATCAACATTATAAGAAGCACACCTACTTAGCCTCAAATTGGCATCTTGTTATACCCTTTCGCATCCACAATTATTACGCAATCACTTAATCATCCTGAGTCCAAACTCATTAACAAGACATAAAAATTTAATTATCTCCATAATTAAACTACATGACAGATCCTTCAACACACTCACAATTCGAGACTGTACGTCACATCAAACGAAAATCAAGCACTCAATGGCCCTCTTTACATTCTAAGGAAACACTTCCCGTCACATTCAATCGATCTTAACACATCCCGCACATCATCCCTGAAATCACTAGCCGACGATACACAGCTAATACCGAGCGCTCATATGCGCACACGAATGCGTGGAAGGAATTCAAAGAGTTATATTTTAAGTTGAATCAATTCCGCACGATAAGGAAAGAAAGATGGAAAATTATCCTAAATGCTCTGTAGCCTCCCGAAAATAAGTATGGACGTCATCATACCTATCCGCAAGACTCTACTAGACACTTGCTCATGACTCATAGAACCTATGAACCTAGAGCTCTGATACCACATTGTCACGATCCAAAATTCGACTAGCCGTGATAGCACCTAACCTCACCCGCTAGGTAAGCCCAATAACAATAATTCGATTCAATTAATATTTAACTGACTCTAATTCACTCCCCAAGGACTGGTAGTACAAATCATGAGTTTCTAAAATTAGAAATTACAAAGCTGGTATGAAATAAACACATCATCTGTTCGAAATGTACATAAACAGATTTTTATAAATCTAAGGCTACCATAAACAAGAGGCAGCTACAATCGGAACACAGATACACCTTCACATCTAGCTCCTGACGAACGCAGCAACATCAATAGCCAACATGTGCACGCGAGGTGCAGAAGTGTTGTATGAGTACAACTGACCGCGTGTACTCAATAAGTAACAAACCTAACCTTAGGTTGAAAGTAGTGACGAGCTTGTACCAAGATCAGAGTCCAACTCCAATAACTAACAACAGTTCATAACCACATAAAGCAAGTAATGAAAGAAGTAACCCAAGGAACAAATGCTCAGCTAAATCATGATTTTCAAAAAATAGTTCTGCCTTTCAAGTGCATCAGTGAAAGTCCCAAGTCGTTTACCGAAGTTGCCAAAAATACGAATAAGTTTGAAAACAGTAATGTTTCACAAAAATCCTTTCAACAATGATAAGATGTTTTATTTTCTTTCCACATAGCCAGTGAAAAAATGCATCACTATGCCCGTAGGCAAATATGTGTGAGAAGTTATGAATGACGTGATACCGTATAGCGTGAGAAAAATACATCTCTATGTCTGTATATCATGGGTGCATGTCAATGCAATGCATCTCAGTGATAAAACCATATGCATACTTCTCAGAGTATCAATTCACTTAGTCCTCCCCATCACTCAGTCCTTACAGTCACTGAGTCCTCACAATCACTCTGCCCTCACAGTCACTCAATCCTCCTAATCGCTCGGCACTCGAAACTCGCACACAGTAGGTACTTGCGCTCACTGGGGGTGTGTACAGACTCCAGAGGGGCTCCTTCAGCCCAAGCGCTACAATTTGCATGGACAACTCATGTGCTATAGTATCAATATCTATATCTGCACTGACAACTCACGTGCTATAATAAATCCTATAAGGATTGCTGCAGGCGGGCATACCCGATCCACATAATAATAAAGTATATAAAGCCAATATGGCCTGCTGCGGCGTGCAGCTCGATCCCATAATTATTCTCACAATCAGGCCCTCGGCCTCACTCAGTCATCAATCTCTCCAGTCTCTCGGGCTCACAATATCATGAAACTAGCCCAAAATGATGATATGATGAATCAATAAATAGAAACAGAGACTGAGAGATGATATGAAATGAATGAACATGACTGAGTATGAAATTTCATTTTAAACAAATAATTCAACAGCAATATGACCTCTGTGGGTCTCAATAATACTGACACATACTCGAAAGCTTGAAGCCTACGCGAATTTAAATAAAAGCATTATTTATTTGAGAAAATTGGAGCAAGAAGTGCCTTCACGACCTTACCATTTTATTTATATCTTTATTCCGAAGTGAGTCTTCTCGAAATTGGTTAAGACAAATTATCTTTGCTAATTACATTAATTCTTAAGTTAGATTATTAAAAAAATGTTTTTCCATCTTTATTGTGAAAGAATATACTCCTTTGTAAACCAGTGGTAGTAAAACAACATATGGATATTCTATTGACATTGGACCTTATTATAACCTTATTCTTATTATTATTGTCATTAATTAAGACTATGAAATTAATATAAACAAAGTACCTTAAGACAATTACGTACCTACAATTTGCCCAGCTCTTTTGATTAATAAAAGGATTTAAGTTATTAAGTCATTACTAAAAAAATTCTGACTTTTAATTAGTTATGAAAAAAAAATACTTCTAAATATACATATATTTTTTAACTATGAAACGTTACTTACTAAACAATATATGAAGTTAAAATCATTTAGCATAGAAAATTAAACTAGATCTAAATAAATTGGCAGCACGAACATAGAGAGTACTTTGAAAACAGTAGCAAAGAAATTACTTCTACTCATCATGCCTTCAATCACCTGGAATAAACAAACTAAAACAAAAAATAATGGAAGAAAGAATAATAAGGGAAAGGATGGACAATTGGTGAATATTTTCCACCATGTACAAAGTAAGCAAAAGCTTCAAAATTCCTTACATGACTTTGAATTAAGAACGAAACATTCTTTAGCTTATTTGTCTTACTACAAATTACGAACAACTTGAATTAGTAAAATCACTACGCAGATTTCTCTTTTCTTTTCTTTTTCGCAACAGAAAACTATGTTAAATCAAATGCCAGATCTAGCTACTAAAATTATAACTCATCTAAATGCAAATGACTTTGAACTAATCATTAACAACCAGAAAGAAGCAAATTTCAGAACTTACAACATATTAATTACAAATAGAACAAAAAGACTTATAGCTAAGGCATACTCATGGTTCAAGCAGTCATGCAAAAAATTATATCAAGCTATTAAAATGAACTTCAAGCATCATGCTTTTCATTTGAACTCAAAGAGACTACATTACAAGTTGAGTGGAATACCTAGATAGCAGAAAAATAAAAACAACAGCACAGTAGAACTTCTGAACTTAACAAACTTGAGTAACAGCAGCAACACCAGCCGCAAAACAGCAGTAAAAACCCCAGCAAAGAAAACAGAAACTAATGCTTCAAACTAGAGGCTAAGCCATTCAAATTTGACAGAAAACTTCTCCTCCTTTTTACTCTTTTCTGGAAAATATTTAAAGATAGAAAGATTGCTGATTTTTTTTTTTTATCTTCAGCCCTCAAACTTTCTGTTTCTTCTTTAAGTGTGAAGAGATCTCTAGAGTGTGTTAAGAGTGTGTCCGTAAAGTGAAGAAAGAGCTGCCCTTAAGTAGGAAGTGAAAAGCACTTTTTTTGGACAACTTTTTGTTCACTAAAAATCGGTCCAAAAGGACTGATATTTGTTTATCAAAACCTGCCCAAAGGACTGTCCAAACAGAAGAAAGGACAATCCTTTTTCACCAAATTTAGACACAAAGTAAAGTAGTTGCATTTCTTGCATGCTTCAAATAGTAAAAGCAAACCACCCTATACTCTAATCTCATCATTCTACTTCCTACTCCTCAACTTTACCAATAATCCCCTACTGATTTTGAACGAACCACCAAATAGATAATTGCATTTGAACCACAAACTGAAAAACAGAACTAGAACTACTAGATTTCAGCAACTTAACAAACAACTAACTAGAGCAATAGCTTAAACAAACGAGCAACTAATTGACAAGTGATTCTGCCAAGATACTAAACTTTAGTTAATTAGTGCGACGAATTAAACACGACAATTAGAAACTAAAAAGTTACAAACTTGAACTTAAAACTAATTTCAAATCGAAGCACAATACATGTTAACAGTGGGGCAAAACTAATAGAATCGATTAAGTTAAACGACGACGAAATCAAAAATTAGATTGAACATTAAACTAAAACGATCACTAAACAGAATTTAAACTACAACAACTACAAATCAAACACAAAAGAAAGCACAAAATCAGAGACATGGGTAAAAGGGATTCGAGGTTTTACCACACGAGGAGATTCACTGCTAATTCGAGCAAAAAAGAGGTGTCGGGGAACTCGAGCAACAACTGTCCGACCTTGAAACACTCATTCCATTCCGGCAAATGCTAAAACAAAGGGATTCCAGCATTATACCGGAAAGAAAAGAGGGTTCTTAGGTCGAAAGAAGCAAAGACGGAGAAGCAGTGTGTTTGGTGGTGGTGGTTGCCGCGACCGGTGAATTGCCGGAAAATTTATCGCCGGAGTTTCGGAGTGAGATTGACATCAATAGGTAGGCCTTGAGAAGCTCTATCCATTGATGTAAGTATCGTAGGGTGGGGTGGTGTCATTTGCGGAGAATTTCAAAAAGAACGGCGGGCTAGGGTTTTGGATTTTCTTAGATTTATGGATATTGGTGAGGACTTCGGGGATTTAGGGTTTGGATACCGGTAGAGGATGAAGAGACGAGGAAATTGATATAGGATTGAGCGTTTTTGGTGGTGGCAAAGCGGCGGCGGCGCCGTGGCAGTGGTGGCATAGGCGGCAGGCTAGGGAGAGAGGGAGGAGGAAGGCTAGGTATAGGATTTGGGAAATGAGGCAAAATTTCTGGTTTTCTAGATTTATATATTAAACGGAAGATTAAATCAAGGCCATTGGATTGAAGAAGATGTGATGGCTAGGATTCACCTCATGACTTAACCAAGTCTTGAACACTATCCTGACAGCCATTTAATTGGCATTGCAATTGCACTCTTAGTCACCTAAACATTTAATTTTTATCCCATTTTCCGTTAAACCTATCTTATTAAACTACAATCTAATTAAGCTAAATACCAACTAATAAAACAAAACCTAATAAACCTCATTAGCTAACAATTGAATTAATAATATGAGAAATAAATTTTATTAAACTTATCAAATAATTAGTCAATTAAAAGAGCACACACAAAAAGACAATATTTTTTGGTATTTTTATGATAAGCAAAAATGCAATAAAAATAAGTAAAAATCGAGAAAGAAAAAGCAATAAAACACTTATAAATTTAAGAGATGTTAAAATAGTGCAAAAATGAGGTATTCACATCGGTCAACCCTCGGCAGTGTACACAATTATGGGATCGGGCGGAACGCCTCAGTAGTATTATTATGGGATCGAGTCGTGCGCCACGGCAGGAAATTCTACCATTACTCTTATGGGATCGGACCATTCACCTCGGCAGAATCGTGCGAAAAATTCGATAAGGAGTTAGCATACTTATGAGTCTCCTGACTTGAGATGTGACCGTTTATTTGGTGTTGCCCATTACGTATTCCATTTGAGGAGGTATCCGTTATTTGAGGGCTTCATGTTTGCACTTCAGTTGAGGATCGTATTATGCATCTATATCTATTTTCACTGTTTTACTTACCATGCTTCATACCCATATACTTTTATTGTACTTGATTTATTGGACCACTAGTAAGTGTCGATATTGATCCATCGTCACTACTTCTTCGAGGTTAGGTTAGATATTTACTGGGTGCGCGTTGATTTACGTACTAATACTATACTTTTGAACTTATTATGCAGGTACTGAGACAGGTACTTTTGGTTGCCATTTTGGTGCGTAGGCGTAGTAGCTGGAGACTTTGTGGTAAGCTACTCTCTGCTACGATTCGCAGCATACAGAGTTCCTGATCTATCCATTTTTTGAATTCGATCTATTTCCCGTTCCAGACAATTGTTGTAATTGTATTGTATATTCTGGTAGATACTCAAGCACTTGTGATATCGGGTTTAGGAGATTTATATCTTGCTCTTGGTTGTATTCCGCCATGATTTTCCTTATTTATATTTTGGTCTCATTCGAAGATTTAAAATAATAATATTTATATTTTCTATAAAAATGAACTGACTTCCACTCTTTATTTTCTTAAATGGTTTCGAAATGCATTGTGGATTAACTAGTGATGTGTTGATTTAATTGTTGACTTGCCCACCGACAACATTGGGTGCCATCACATCCAAGATCCAAAATCCACTATAGGCCATGATGGCGCCCAACATCGCCGTTAGGTAAGCCAACACTTAATTATTCATTTTATTATTTTTAAAATTATGAATCTTATTTAGATAGAGATGTCAGTGCATTAAAATAGATCGTAGTTACGTACAATTTAATTAAAATAATAAGTAAACGTGTATCAATGTATATAATCCCTAAACAAATTCTGGAACACCTCCAAAACCTGGTGTCACAAGTGCATGAGCATCTACTAGAAGGTACAATAATATTACAATATCTGTCTGGAATACAAGTTAGGCAGGAAAATATAAATAACTCTGATGGAGACTCTGTATAATGCGGATCGTAACATAGGATGCAGCTCACCGTAAAGTCCCCGCAATAGTTGCGCCTCCCAAAAGAACACCAGAAATATATACATGCACAATAAGTGCAGAAGTGTAGCATGAGTACATAAATCAATGCGTACCCAGTAAGTATCTAGCCTAACCAAGGAGAAATAGTGACGAGGGGTCGACATCGACACTTACTAGTGGTCTAATAGATCAAATACAGAAGAAAGTAAACAAGTATGAGGCACGGTAAATAAATAATGTAAGCAAATATAGCTACGCGATACGATGATCTACTGAACGGTGAGCACTAGCTCTCAATTATCAAATACCTCCTCAACCAGAATATATATATATATACACACACACACACACACAACTCAAATCAGGAAAACTCATAGATACGTTGGCTTCTTGTCAAATATTACGCACAATTCTGCCGAGGCGAATGGCCCGATCCCATAAGAGTATTTCATAATGTTGTCGAGGTGAACGGACCGATCCCATAAGAATGTGATACATTATCCTACCGAAGCGAACGACCCAATCCCATAAGAATATGATCATGCCGAGGCAAACGGCCTGGTCGTATAAGAATATGATATTGCCGAGGCGAACGGCCCGATCCCATAAGAATATGATACTGCCAAGGCGAACGTCTCGATCCCATAAGAATATGATACTGCCGAGGCAAACGACCCGATCCCATAAGAATATGATACTACCGAGGCAAACGACCCGATCCCATAAGAATATGATACTGCCGAGGCAAACAGCCAGATCCCATAAGAATATGATACTGCCGAGGCAAACGGCCCGATCCCATAAGAATATGATACTGCCGAGGCAAACGGCCCGATCCCATAAGAATATGATACTGCCGAGGCAAATGGCCCGATCCCATAAGAATATGATATTGTCGAGGTGAATGGCCCTATCCCATAAGAATATGATACTTTAATGGGTCTTTGACCCCACCCACAAATATACGTTTGAGTTATGAAATTTAAATAAGCTTTTTTATGAAAAACGCACAACACGAGAGAAATTTGTAAAGGAAGCACAATTATTCCGTGGCTAATCAAGTAGCTTGTCAAATCGCTTACAATAGAGAGTCACTCTACGCAAGCCTAGTCTCAGGTCGTAACGCGAAATCAAGTAACTAAGCAGGCAAGAATAACTCAACTAGTACAAATAAAGCATGGCGTGAATCCTAGTCTACCCAGACATAATCAGAAATTCTAGCATGCGCACGAACACTCGTCGCCTCATACGTGTGCGGCTCCCACATACGTATGCATCTCCCACAATTATTCCGCGGCTAATCAAGTAGCTTGTCACATCTCTTAGTCTCAGGTCGTAATGCAAACTCAAGTAACTAAGCAAGCAAGAATAACTCAGCTAGTACAAATAAAGCATGGCGTGAATCCTAGTCTACCTAGACATAATCGGAAATTCTAGCATGCGCACGGACACTCGTCACCTCATATATGTGCAACTCCCACAACATATAGCATATAACAAGAATAACACCTACGAGGTTATTTCCCCCTCACAAAGTTAGACAGGAGACTTACCTCGCTCTGAAGTTCTATAATTGGCTTCAATGCCTATCTAACTCCTCGACTCAAAGCCAAACGATCTGAAACTAGTCAAACAATGTTCAAATCAATAAAAATATACTCCAATGCTTACAATTTAACAATTTATAATGATTCTGAATTTCGCTCGAAAAGTCAACAATGTCAACACTCGGGCCTACATGCCCGGATTCCAAAACTGTTTAAATATGAACATTACCCATAACACCACGAACTCAAATATATAATTTATTCCTAATTCCATTTTCAAAATCGTGGTAAAATCCAATGTTACCAATTTCTAAGTTTCTTCAAAAATCCCACAATTACTATAATTTTTCATGTTTAAATCCACATGTAAATCATGTATTTAACTCACAATGGTAGGAATCACTTAACTCATGAAGGATGATAAGAATGGCACTCCTAAATCGCCCCCAAGACCGGCTCCAATGAGAGAAATGAGGTAAAATGAGCCAAACCCACGTGCTTAACAAAGCATTCTGCCTAGCGATGTTCCGCATCTACTGAACTATTTACGCTTCTGCGGCTCCACTTCTGCGGAAGAACCCTCGCAGGTGCGGCTTCCCCCAAGGTGCCAGCTTTCCACTTTTGCGCACATCCAATCACATATGAGAATTCGCTTCTGCGGAAATCACCCGTATCTGCGGACTCCCCAACTCGAGCAGCACTTCGCACCTGCGCGCCCATGACCGCATCTGCGGCTCCGCAGGTGTGCTACAACACCCGCACCTGTGATCTTCCAGCCAAAGACCAATTCAACTTCTATGCCCCTCCACCCACATCTGCGAGCCCGTAGGTGCGGTAAATCCCTCGCACCAGCGAATCCAACCAGCCTCACTCCCATTCACTTTTGCGACCCCTGGGCTGCTTCTGCGGTCTCGCATATACGGCCCTAACCTCGCAGGTGCGATCACACCAGAAGCCTCAAGCTTCAGCAATTCCTTAAGTCCAAAATTCGATCTGATTCCATTCTGATTCGCACCCGAGGCCCCCGGGACCCCCATCCAGCCATACCAATGCATCCGAAAATATGATACGAACTTAGTCAAAGCCTCAAATCACGTCAAACAATATGAAAACTATGAATCAATTATTGAAACCTTTCTTTAAACTTTTGAACTTCGACGAACGCGTCTGAATCATATCAAAATATTCTGGAATGATGCCAAACTTTACGCATAAGTGATAAATCACAATACGAACCTATTCCAAGGCTCGGAACCCTGAAGGACATCGATAACACCAAAATTCACTTCAAATCCAACTTAATAAATTATTAAACTTTCAAAAATCCAACCCTACATAATAGGCACTGAAATGCTCCCGGACCACCTGATACTCAAACCGAATATACGCCCAAGTCCGAAATCATCATATGAACCTATTGGAACCTTCAAATCTCAATTTCGAGGTCATTTTCTCAAAAGTTAAATTTTGGTTAACTCTTCCAACTTAATGCTTTCGAATTGGGAATTTTCCATCTAAATGAACTCCAAACTTCCCGGAATTTGATTCTGACTATGTGTACAAGTCATAAAATATGAAGTGAAGCTACTCAAAGCCTCAAAATATCAAACGACGTGCTAGATATCAAAACGACTAGTCGGGTCGTTATAATCTCGGCCTATAGTGGGATTTGGGTTGTGACAATTTGGTATCAGAGTACTAGATTCACTTTGGTCTCACGAGTCATGAGCAAGTTTAATAGAGTCTTGTCGATCATCATGGAGATGTGTGTACTTATCTTCGAGAGGCTACCGGACTATTAGGAGAATTTCCCTTTCTTGATTCCTCGTAGTGCGATTTGATTTTGTTGAGTATTATGCCTTCAGTCCTTTCTACTCATTTATATGCAGTGTCAAGCATTCGATATCAGTTGGGCATCAACGAGTTGTGGACATGCTACAGATATGGTGCAGGATGTTCTTCTCTGTGTATACGGGAAGACTATTATCATCGCCTTGTGGAGGGGTGCTCTATCATTTCTGCTTAGTGTTAGTGGTTATATGGTTTTGAGCCTATGCACAGTGTATTATGATGATCATTTTTTATCATCGCGCAGTGCTGGTGTAAATGATAGGGTACTCTTATGTGTCGTGGCAGTGATTGATTCGGGAGGAGGATTATTCGGTTCATGATTGGGAGATTCTGCACTTAATTCCAGCGAAGAAGAGGCAATTGGACTATGGATGTTCAGACATTGGTTGGAGATGTTATGAGATTGGATATTTATGAACTTTGTGGAATTATTGTTTGTGTTGTGGTGTTGTCATCCTTGTTGCACACAGTAAGGCTCGTCGGTATGATGGTCTTCATTTGTTTTCCCTTGAGGGCACAGTGTTGTGAAGTGGTACCTAAGAAGTGGTTTTCTGAGATAATGGTGTATTGAGACTTCAAGGTCAGATCAGTGTTTCTAGTGTTGATGGCTCGAGGGAGATGATCCTTAAGGAGGCATAGAGTTGACGACAATCTATTTTTTCGGGTGCTACAGAGATAGATCATGATTTAAAGCAGCATTTTTGGCAGCGAAGGATGAGAAAGAACATGGTGGGATGTGACTCGTGGTGGTTGAATTGTTAGCAGGTCGAGTATGAGCAGCAGAGATCGAATAGTTTGTTTCGAAAGAAGGCTAAACCGGAATGTGAGAGGTAGCATATCGTACGGATTTTTGTGGTAGGATAGCCACATGCTTTGAGAAAGCTTAGAGCGATTTGGGTCATGGTGGACAAATGGCTAAGTCTGTGTATTTCATTTGAGGTGGTGGTTTTAGTACTTAGGAAGCTTGAATGTGATTAAAAGAGTTGCTTGGGATGCAGATGAATGTGAATGCTTGATTATCATTTGAGGATGCAATATAGGTTTGAGTTTTAAAAGGACTGTTGGACATTCAGTTGATGTTAATAGAATGAACGGATTCATACGGCTGGCGGATAAATATAGATATAGGAGGATTGAATAATTTCATAGTGGATGTAACTCTGGCGATGTCGGTGGGGATGTCGATATGAGGTTACATAGGTGGGCTATCTTCCGTGAGAAGGTTAGGGATTATATGATTTTTGATAAAGTTCCTATGAAGAGTTCTACTTTCTAACCAACATGAGTCATGCATTGCGATGTGGGTTTGGATCGCCTGGGGAAGATGGCACGACTGTTATGAAGTTGAGTGTGCATTTAGGACTGATAATTCGGGATGTGTGATGATTAGTGCAACAAGAGCTTGTGAGAAATTTGGCTGAGCAATGGTAGTTAGAATATTGAGAATGTGATATAAAAGGGAAATGATTCATTTGGTTGCTTCTTTGGAGTATTCGTGTGCTAATAGAGCACTAGTTGTCTGGTTTTATATTAGTGACTGGCTTAGAGTGGGTGACTTTCAACAATAGGTCTAGTGTGTTCAAGAATTTAAGTGTGGTGCCTAAGGATTTTCAAGTTCGTCGTGTGGCTAAGGATCTAGTTTTGCAGCGAAGTGTGAAAGGGACTTGGAGTATTTCTATATTGTAATTGGGTTTGCAGTACAGTGTCAGGGCGATAGAAGAAACAACTTTGGATTCACAGTTGATCTTTCAGAGCCGGTGTATCACTTTGAGATACTATTGAGTGCATAAGGAAAGTATAAAATAGCTTATGTGTATTGAGACGACGTGGTCTCATGATTTAGGGTTACACAGGATGAGTGTTGATTGAGGTCCATTATGTGTTGGGAAAAGTCTTATCACTTCGAAAGCAAGTTAAGAGTAAATCTGAAGAAGTGGGGTTAGTTTAACAGTGGCTTGGATCAATGTGCTATGGAAAATGATCGGTTCCTTCGGTGTTATAAGGCTATACATGTGTTTCATGGCTATACTTGCAGGCTTGGCAGTCTCCCTAGTTTGATTAATTTAGAGGTATTTAATTCTGATAGTTTTGTTATGTGATAATGGGTCTCGAAAGATTTATGGTGGATTAGACCATGACTTGAGATTTGCGTTTTCTGCGGTTATGGAAAGTTAGTTATGTGCTGCAATTTTCCTCCTGAAATGAGTTAAGTGAAAGGTTTTTAGCCGATGAAATATTTATTCTACATGTGATTTAGGAGTTATGATGAGATTCTTGTACTCTCGCGTAACCGTATGATAATTGCAGTGAGCAATATGGAATTGGAATTGAAGGATCAAGGTTGCAATTCAGTTTTGACAGGAATGCCACGAGCTCGGAGGAGCGAGGGAGATTTTAGATGTTCAGAGTATGTTGGTACTATATTTGGGTAGCTTGAGGATGATCTGTTTTGTGGAAGAAGTATTGTGTATTAATTTGCGGATGCTTAACTAGCACTACAAAAATAGCATGGTCGGTGGCCAATGATGTACAAATTTTGGTTATTTAATGCGAAAGGGTGTGGGAGTATCCTCATGCTGTGATTATATAGGTGTGACATGTCAGTCATTTAAGTAGTGGGAACTGAGGCTAGGTATGAAGATTCTGGTACTGTCACTGATTGGAGAGTTTATGTTAGAGAGATGCTCTATTCCTTTGGTTGAGGGTTGAGGATTGTGGAAATTTGTTCTTGATTTGACAATTGATCGTATATGTCATGGATAGGGTCATTGTAGATATTTGGAAGGTTATTAATGTATTTTGGGATGATCGGAATCGGTTTTGAGGTCCGTTGGTAGACCTAAGGTGAATGTATATTCTACACCAGATCAAATATGATTATTCATCATAGCATTGCTTATGGATGAGTCTTCAGGCGTTGGATGTTATTTCTATCATCATCTATTATGCCATGTGGGTGGTGAGACAACTTGATTATTCACACGTGTGTTGTGATCCTGTGTAGCTTGTGGCATTATATGAGCGGGATGGCACTCGAGATGCTGGTGATTTATTGCACCTTAGTCTCTCTTGGACTTTTGTAGCGCATGACACTATCTGTCTCCCCAAGGTTATGTATATGCACTTGGAATGCTTGTGGTTTATATACGTGTATTTAGCGGGTGAGAGCTTTTTTGGCACAATGTGTATTACCTTACTGATTGTTATGTATGGATTGGGTGGAACGTCACCACGGGTATGATGTTTGAATCGGGTTGCACACCACAACAGTGAGACGATTGGATGGTTTCTTACACTGATTTTGTGTGTTTTGTTTCTCATCTTTGAGATAGGTTCAGAGCATTTATTGGGTTGTTTTATTCATTACGGGGGCTGGGTAGTTCTATATTCGGGTTCGCCTTTCCTTGTTGGTCATATTCGAGTTATGTCTTGCTAGCGCATTGATGACGTCGTATGAGATTTTAGATGGTTTTGATGTTGTTGTCGACTGAGCAACTTGTACTGGTATTAAATATTATTGGGGTGGAAAATGCCACTAACTAGTTCAAAATCGGGTATTGATGATCAATTTTGACCCTCCCCTCTTAAATTAAATTATTTACATTTATTAATCAGCAACAAATGTAGTAGAGTAGATATACTAATAATTACCAATGTTTAATTAATATTAATTTAGTATTAAATATTTTAAATTATATTACTCATACTGCTTTAGTTAATTAAAATAACTTCCACATCTTAATAAACAAGTTTTACAATTAATTTCATAACTTAGTCTCAAAATTATAATTATATTACTTTTATTACTTCGATTAGCCGAAATTAACTTTTATAATTTTATAATCAGAATATTTATTAACAACCAATTAATTACAATGATTAACTAATAATATATCTTATAAGTATATTTTATTACATTTAATTAGGATTAATTAAGTCTAATTAATTTAATTATAAAAGGAGTTAAAAATTTAAAAGGGCTGCAATTGCAATTGTCTAATTAAAACTCAATGTGGCTACAATTTAAATTCCTACCCAGCTGATTTAGCCCAAAATACAAGCCCAATACATCTTGACCTGGTCCGGAACCACCTTCTCTATCCAAATCGGCAATTCGTGCCCTCCTCTCTAAGTCAATTAAAAAGTGACACGTCACTCCTCTTCTACACTCACATAAGAAACACAAGAGATCTGGACCGTTGATCCGGTCCACGATTAATACCTAATTTTATTTTACTTTCATAATTATTCTGGATTTAATCTCAACCATTGAATCACAGAGATCCAACGACCATCATTTACCATAATAAATCCTTTTATTTTTTTCTATTCTCCGAAAAACCAGAGTTGTTTATCAAAAGATCCAACGTCTCATATCCTATCTCTCACTTCTAACCATAGAGATGCTCCTAACCCTAATCATTTTTTCACCCACCGGCCGCCTTTGTTTCCTCTTTCTCTCCCTTTTCTCTCAAAGCAATCAGACCCATCAATCTATAAACCTTGCACAAATTTGTGCAACGTCACTTGAATCAAACCATGAAACATCCATCTTGTCCTTGCAAGCCGTGAATCCCGCCTGAAACCTTCATTTTTCATCACTTTGATTCAAACTCCAAATCCTCAGAAACCCTAAACATATCGATACATGGGTATATCATCGTCCTTCCTCTGTTCCATCAAATCAGGCATGCATGGCCATCGATCTTCAACCTCATCATCATTATTTATTATCTAGAGGTCAAACGCACTGACCTATGGACATTAGGGTTTGACTGATGGTCTGATGGCTTCAACGGTCGACCTCCTCGTGCCCAGGTAAAATCTTCGTTGTTTTTCGCAATGTTCTCTTCTGATTTTCCCCTTCTTGCTATCATCATCCATCTATCGTCATTCTTCACTATCAATTTGAACTCAACGGAACCCTAAGTCTTGAAGGCCACTATAAATAGGGCCTTAAATGTCTTCACCTAATACACACCTAATACCACAAAAAATACTCTGAAAGCAAAGAAATGCATCAAAAGTAAAACTTTCTGCTAAGTTTAAGTTCGAGAAGTGCTTATCTAATTTCTCCTTTTCTTCTTTGCATCTCTGTTCTAGTTCAATCACTATGAGTAGTTATTTGTGAGTTTGGGGTTCCTAAATGGCTATTAATCGACTCCTATTTGGTTTTGTTTCTCTATAGAATGTCAGTGTACATGACCCTCTCTCTATCATTTAATTAATTATGCAATTTTGTGTTTATGATATTTTCCCTGTTAATCACTTTTTGTTTATAATATACATCAGTGGTATAGGACTACACTTGTTATGTTGCACGCTATTTTTACCGTTAAGTTGATAATTTCCTAATAAGTTACATTGTTTTGATACTGCTATCCAATCTATGTTATTAATGAATTCCATCTCTCATAATTTATCTAGATAAAATGTTTTTGTGTTGTTGATACTCTTATGGACAAATCTTGTTGAACCGTTTTATGATTAGTTGAGCTAAAACTTATGTTGATACTATATGTGTTCCATCCATGTTAGTTAAACGATAACATACTACCATGTTATCTAAATCGATTGAGTTATGTTCTTAAGCTTCTCCTGATGTCCTGTTAAGACTTCACATCTGCTACATTTTGCTATAGTGATCTTTATGTTTGTGATGTTATTCCATATTGTGTTAGTTCAATAAAAATGATTCTCATTACAACTCATATCTTGCATTTGATTTGTCTGCTTTGATGACCTTAGTTGACAGTTTTGTTGTTGAAACCATGTATGTTCTCTACACTTAATGATTCATGCAAGTCTATCGTTGTAGTTTGAAATCATGTGATGAACCTGTTAGAATAGCTATCACATAACCTACCCACTTGTTGTGTCTTGATCAGCCACGTCCCTTTGTTATTTTATGAATATGAACTATGTAGTAGTGGCTACCTAAAACCTTTATTTTTGTGTTGGTTGAATGCCTCTTATTGACCTCCATGCTTGTGCCCACACTCATCATGTTGCTTCTGCTAATCCAGTGTTATGAACCTTCACATGACCTTTAGTTGAGAAACTTTCATGTTTAAACTACTATATTCCCTTTTGAAAACTTCTCTTGTTAGAATGAGTACTATCTACCTTAATAACTTAACAACTTGAGTGAATGATGCTGAACATAGGATCTAAAATGGGAAGTCTATAGGTGTAACCTAATTAGTAAGGTCACTTATATGTTTAAGTAAACTTCTTGTGATATGTCTTCCATATTCTCACCTATTTAGAATGAACATCTCTACTTATTGTCTCATGTATGGTTGACATCATTGTCAATAAAGAACTTAATCATGAACCTGGAGTTGTCTGGATTTAATAATCTGAAAACTTGATAGACTACAACTAAATATCATGCTATTAGGTCTAAACAAGACTAGAACTAACTCTTCTATCTACATTGATATCTCTGTTGGTTGATGTTATCTTTGGAGAGCCCGAACATGGCTGTTAGTACAAGTATTTAGTGAAGTGGGGTTTCAGTTATATATATATATATATGCTCTGGACTATTTTGAAGATTATTGAAATGTTTGTTGACATGTTCGAAGTGTTATGACCCTACTTAAGGATCCTGCAATGTTGAACCCTCAGTAGAATTAATGAAACTAATGCATATGTCCTCCTTTATCACTTATTATGTCACGACCCAAAATCCACTGTAGGTTGTGATGGCGGCCAACGTTACCATTAGGCAAGCCAACACTTAATTATTCATTTTATTATTTTTAAAATCATGAATCTTATTTAGATAGAGAGGTCAGTGCATTAAAATAAATTATAGTTACGTATAGTTTAATTAAAATAATAAGTAAAAGTGTATCAATGTAAAACAATCCATAAACAAACTCTAGAACACCCCCAAATCCCGGTGTCACAAGTACATGAGAAACTACTAGAAGGTACAATAACAATATAACACCTGTCTGAAATACAAGTTAGATAGGAAAATATAATTAATTCTGATGGAGATTCTGTATGTTGTGGATCGTAACATGCGATGCAGCTCACCGTAAAATTTCCGCAATAGCCGCGCCTTTGCGCCCAAAAGACCACCAAAAATATATACCTGCACAATAAGTGCAAAAGTATAGTATGAGTATGTAAATCAACATGTATTCAGTAAGTATCTAGCCTAACCCCGGAGAAGTAGTGACGGGATCGACATCGACACTTACTAGTGGTCCAATAAATCAAACACAGTATAAAGTAAGCAAGTATTAGGCATGGTAAGTAAATAGTGTAAAACAATATAGGTGCGTGGTACGATCCTCCTCTGAACGGTAAACACAAACTCTCAATTTTCGGCTACCTCCTAAATCGGAGTATATGTAAATTGGTCCTCACCAGATAGGTCGTCACAACTTAATCAGGGAAACTCACGGATACATTGGCTTCTTGGCAAATATTACACACGATTCTACCGAGGCGAATGGGCCGATCCTATAAGAGTGTTTCTTGAAGTTGCCGAGGCGAACGACCCGATCCCATAAGAGTATGATATATGATACTGCCGAGGCTAATGACCCGATCCCATAAAAATATGATACTGCTGAGGTGAAAGGCCCTATCCCATAAGAATATGATACTGTTGAGGCGAGCGGCCTGATCCTATAAGAATATGATACTGCCGAGGCGAACATCCCAATCCCATAAGAATATGATACTGCCTGCGAACGGCCTGATCCCATAATAATGTGGTACATAATCCTGCCAAAGCGAACAGCCCGATCCCATTAGAATAAGAAGCTTTAACGGGTCTTTGACCCCATTCACGAATATACGTGTGAGTTATGAAATTTAAGGAAGCTTTTCGATGAAAACGTACAACGCAGGAGAAATTCATAAGGGAAGCGCAATCATTTCGCGGCTAATCAAGTAGCTCATCAAATCTCTACATTAGCGAGTCTATCACTCTACGCAAACCTAGTCTCAGGTCGTAACGCGAAATAAAGGAATTAAACAGGCAAGGATAACTCAAATAGTACAATTAAAATATGGCATGAACCTAAGTCTACCCGGACATAATCAGGAATCCTAACATATGCACGGACACTCGTCAACTCATACGTGCGCAACCCCCACAACATGTAGCACATAATATATATATAGCACCTACGGGGTAGATTCTCCCTCACAAGGTTAGACATGATACTTACCTCGCTCTGAAGTTCCACAACTGGCTCCAACGCCTCTCTAACACCTCAAACCAAATGCCCATCGATCCGAAACTAGTCAAACAATCATGAAGACTAATAAAAATATGCTCCAACATCATAATTAATTAAATTATAAAAATTTCCAACTCCGCTAAAAAAGTCAACAAAGTTAACTCTCGGGTCCACGTGCCCGGATTCCAAAAATTTTCGAAGATAAGCATTACCCACAATACCACCAACTCAAATATATAATTTATTCCTAATTCCATTTCCAAAATCAAGTCAAAATCCAAAATTATCAATTTTAGTTTTTTCTCTTAAAATCCCACAAATTTCCATAATATTTCATGTATAAATCCGTATATAATTCATATATTTAACTTGTAATAAGTGTAAATCACTTACCTCGCGTTGCTTGATGGATAACTCCTCAAATTAGCTCCCCAAATTCGTCTATCCAAGTGAAAAATGAGAGAAATGAGAGATAAGTCTCGATTTAAAAAAACCGCTCTGCCCAGCGATATTTCGCACCAGCGGCCACACAGCCGCACCGCACTTGCGGAAAAATCCATCGCAGGTGCGGTTCAATCTAAGACTAGGCAAATCCGTTTATGCGGACCAATTCCGCTCCTACGGGACTGCTTCTGTGGTCAAAACCTTGCTCCTGCGCACTCGCACATGCAGAGCCCTTCCGCTTCTACGACTCCAGTCCGTCTAGTTCATTTTTGCTTATGCGGAATTTTCTTCGCATCTGTGTGCTCGCAGATGCGAAAATTTACTTGAATCTGTGGCCTTTCCCAGCTCCAGTCAACATGCACTTCTGCAACCACCGGACCGCACCTGCGGCCAAAACCTCGCAGGTGCGATTGGTTCAGAAATTCTTTAGGTCCAAAATTTGATTCGATTCCAATCTGAATCGTACCCAGGGCCCCTGGGACCCTAACCAACCATACCAACGCATCTTAAAACATGATACAAATTTAGTCGAAGCCTCAAATCATGCCAAACAATATCAAAACTATGAATCGACAATCGAAACCTTTTTTTAAATATTTAAACTTCGTCGAACGCGTCATAATTACACTTTAACATCCCGTAATGACACCAAATTTTGTGTGCAAGACAAAAATTATGATATGAACCTATTCCAAGGCTCGGAACCCCAAACGGACATCGATAACATTAAAATTCACTTCAAATCAAACTTAAAAAATCCTTAAACTTTCAAAATGCCAACCTTCCATAATAAGCACCGAAATATCCCTGGGCGACCCGATACTCAATGCGAACATACGCCCAAGTCCGAATTCATCATACGAACCTATTGGAACCTTGAAATCCTAATTTAGAGGCCGTTTACTCAAAAGTTAAACCCTTTGTCAACTCTTCCAACTTAAAAATTTCAAATTAAGAATTTTCCTTCCGAAACAACTCCGAACTTCCTGAAATTCAATTCCGGCCACACACACAAGTCATAATAAATGAAGTGAAGCTACTTAAGGACTCAAACCACCGAACGACGTACTAGAGCTCAAAACGACCGGTCGGATCATTACATATTAATGCTTAGATCACTTAACCGCGCATATCTGAACTTGAATTGGTTAGAGATAGCACCTATCTACTGATAATATGCAACTAGATCTCTTTGATTTATGACTACATCTTAGTAATGATCATCCTAAGTGTTTTGATACATGCTAGGTTCAGCCTCATGATCTTTGATGTTATTGGTACCTTATAAATCTACCTACAGTGATTCATATTTGTATTTAGTGTTCTAATAAGGGGTCCTAAGGTAAATTATTATGTTGGTTCTTCGTTGATTATGCGCTAAAAATGATTGCAATGTCCAATGTGGCTATGTGTTCTCAAGTTGTTGGACTTCTGTGTGTTTATACCTCTAAAAGGTTTATCATGAACCTTTTGCACTTGCTTCTTTCATATTGACTGCTATGTTGACACTCATTTATGCCTAATCCTTTGAGGAGGAGTATAGAATAAATGACTAGGGGTATTTGGGTGTGAGCCTGGTTTTTGTAATTGTGATACTCCTCCCTGGCACAAGCACTGCTCGGGGTCCCTAAGACCTTCGTGAACTCTGGAGTCTCAGGGGTCCATAGGGGGACCTCATAAATGAGACATCCTCAGCCTCTGGTCATCAATCTTAACTAATCTTCATAGGATTAACATTAAATAAAAACTAAAAATTTCACTGCACATTTCCAGATCTTTACTTGAATGTCATAATTCTTTTTGTATCTTATATTGATATGTACTGATCGTTTCCCCTTTCTTTTTCTTACCATGCATGTTCGAATTGGTCCTGTTGAGTCCATTTGGAGCTCAAGCCCAACTTTCAGACTTGGGCCGCTTCCTCTGTACTTGTTCAGTCCGCCACTTGAATTGAAACCTACTAGGCCTCGCCTGCTTGCCACCCTATTCCAAGAGTCCAGCCCTCTTTCCTTTACATTTAATGTTAGCCGTTACTATCTCTTGTTTTTTTATATATACATTTTTGGAATATTAACACTAGTTATTGATATTTGTGATTATTTGATTAGGAAAACCAATACTTATAGGAAAATAGGGTAAATTAGATTGGATAGTTCATTTGGTTTAATCACTTTAATGATTTGAGCATCAATAATTTAAGACTAACCTTTTAACAAATAAACAGTTTCATTTTATGATTTACTACTAATAACTTCAGTGATTTCAAGCTTTGGCAGATTCAAAAACGAAAACGAAACCTCTTTGGAAAATCATCAAATAAATCGCGAATAATGCAGGAGTTGTTTCAAGAAATAAAAACAACTATACAACCAGGCTTGTAAGGAGTAAACATCGATAAGTTTAAAAAAGCCCAAGGCTTTCCTGCCGAAACAGTTTTTCAAATAACATCATCATTTTTCAAGAGAAAAACACAACCTTTTTCCAAAAAGTAGGTTTTCAAACAAGACCTAAAACATTTTTCATAAATTTCACTTAGCAACTTTTCAACCGGAATATAGAAATTTATTTCCCCAAATCTAGCCTTAGTTTAAGGATCTACCTCAGGTAGATTTTAAGGGATGCCTAACATATTTTCCTTAGAATAACTAGAATCCTTACTAAAATCTCACTAGTTAGCAGACCATTAGGTTAATAATTATACAGACTTATAGGTGCCCTAATAAACCTCAAAATATTAGGTGAAAATTTTCTTTTCAACTTCAGAAGAATCATTAGTTGTATTTTGTTTTGACTAGAATAAAATAGGGTGCAACAACGACAATGATTCTTGTCGAGCAGAAAGACTCCATATTTTATTGAATTGATGGGCGGTTATGAGATTGTGTATGTCTCTCCCTTCGTTGCAGTATTGCGAGGGTTGAAACACGGTCTTCATGTGTTAGAAGGTATATTACTGGTACCGAATTCGGAAATTAGTTGATATTGCTGTTGGAAGATATTACTATGAGCATATGAATTATGCGGTGAATGGTGTGGTTATGAATTGGATGTATAAATATGTTATGGTACAACTTGTGGAGGTTGATACGGTGTATGTATGCATGAATGGGACCTTATAGGAAATTTTGAATGTTGGAATTTGATTCTAAGGCTTGTGGGCCAAGGTAGTAGGAAGGATCTTTAGTCGGGATTGAACTAATGTGCTCACATGGATTGTGGTGGCACGGGTAGGTGCACGAGGATTTATATGGTGATTTTGTGCAACTTTGGAATGACTCTTGCCACGTTGAGGACGAACGTATATTTAAGTGGGGGAGAATATAATGACCTGACTGGTCGTTTTGAGATTTAGCATGTCATTCGGTAGTTTGAGACCTTGAGTAGCTTTACTTTATGTATTATGTCTTGCACGTGTAGTCGGATTTCACTTTCAGGAAGTTCAGAGTTGAGTTGGAAGAAAAATTCTCAATTCAGAAGCTTTAAGTTGGAAGAGCTTACCAAGGTTTGACTATTGAGTAAACGACCTCAAAATCGGGATTTGAAGGTTCTTATAGGTTCGTAAGGTAATTTTGGACTTGGGTCATATGTTCGAGTTGAGTATCGGATGGCCCAAAAGCGTTTCGGCACTTAATATTAGAAGTTTACATTTTAGAGGTTTTGAAATCCACTAAGTTTGACTTGGATTGTGCTTTAGTGTTATCAGACCCCGGGCGGTGTCCTGGGATCTTGGATATCATTATTTTATTGATTAGAACTTGTGTGTGAAGTTTGGTCGTGATCCAGAATGTCTAAGTGTGATTCGGACGCGTTCGGCAAAGTTTGAATATTTGAACGTTAAAGCAAAGATTTTGATCGATGATTCGTGATTTTGATATTATTCGTGGTGTTTAGAGCCTTTGGAGAAGTTTGGATAAGATATTGGGACTGGTTGGTATGATTGGATGGGGTCCCAGGATCCTCGGGTGCGTTTTGGGATAGTTTCAAACCATTTCTATATGTTTGTAGTTGCCGATTTCTAGTATTTTTGGCATGCATTACGATCGCAGTAGGGGAGACGCGACTGCGAATAGTGTTATGAGTTGGGCTCTTTTTTCTTCATTTTTGCGGGTAGGGCTCCACTATTACGTAGTGTCCTGGCTGGAATGTCGCGTTCGTGTGTGGAGTCTCGCGTTTGCGTAACGATTGGAGCTGGACTAGGTGAGTTGGTCTTCACGAAAGCAAAGAGGTCCCGCATTAACGTTGAAGAGGCTAGTTGGGTTCTGCGATAGCGGGAGGTCGGTCGCGATCACGTAGTTTACTTTGGTCAGCAACAGGGTGTTTTGCTTCGTAATCGCGAGGCTTTAGACCGCGATCGCGAAGGACAGCGTCTGGGAAGATTATATGGTTACAAATGGGGCTCTTTCTCATTTTTATCTCATTTTCTCATTTGGAGCGATTTTGAAGGGGCATTTTCATCATCTATCACAAGGTAAGTGATTCCTACCCATTGTGAGTTAAATACATGGATTATATATGGATTTTAACATGAAAATTGGTAGAAATTATGAAATTTTGGAAACAACCTAGAAATGGTGTATTTGGATTTTGACCACGAAATTGGATATGGGATTGGGAATAAATTATATATTTAAGTTCGTGGTGCTATAAGTAACATTTATTTTTGAAAATATTTGAAATCCGGGCGCGTGGGCTCGGGGTTTGACTTTGTTGACTTTTCATATAGAGTTGGTAATTATTTCTTGTTAAATTACGAGTCTTGGAGTATATTTTGATTGGTTTGCACGTTATTTGACTAGTTTCGGATCGGTTGGCATTGATTTGAGGTGCTAGAGAGACATTGGAGCCGGTTATCGAATTTCGGAGCAAGGTAAGTCTCCTGTCTAACCTTGGGAGAGGGAATTTACCTCATAGGTGTAATATTTGTTATGTGCTACATATTGTGGGAGCTACACACATCTGAGGTGACGAGTGCCCGTGCATATGCTAGAATTCCTGATTAGATCCGGGTAGACTTAGACTCACGTCATGCTTTAATTATAATATTTGAGTTACTCTTGCATGTTTAATTGCTTTAATTTACGTTTTTACCTGAGACTAGACTTACATAAATTATAGGACTTGCGATTTTAGATATTTGGCAAGCTACTTGATTCGCAGTAGAGATTATACTTCCTTTTACGGATTGCTCCCATGTTGTACGAATTTGTCCGAACATTTCTTGAATTTCATAACTCACACATATATTCGTGAGTGGGACAGTGACCCGTAAAGTTTCACTATTCCTATGGGATTGGGCTGAGCACCTCAATAGTATCATTATGGGATCGGGTCGTTCGCCTCGGCAATATTATGAGATGCATCTACGGTTTGTGCCGGTCGACCTTTGGCAGTGTACGTGATATGGGATCAGGTTGAATGCCTCAACAGTACTATTATGGGAATTGGCCGTACACCACGGCAGGAAATTGCGCCATTACTCTTAGGGGATCGAGACATTTGCCTCGGAAAAATCGTGCGAAATATTCGATAGGGAGTTAGCGTATTTATGAGTCTTCCTGACTTGAGATGTGACCGTTTATTTGGTGTTGACCATTACCTATTCCATTGATGAAGTATTCAGTATTTAAGGACTTCGTGTTTACTCTTCAGTTGAGGATCGTATTATGTACCTATATCTCTTTTCACTATTTTACTTACCATGCTTGATACCTATCTACTTTTATTGCACTTAATTTATTGGACCACTAGTAAATGTCGATGTCGATCCATCATCACTACTTCTTTGGAGTTAGATTAGATACTTACTAGGTACACGTTAATTTACGTATTCATCGTACACTTCTGCACCGATTGTGCAGATATGGAGACAGGTACTTTTGGTGGTCATTTGGGCGTAGGCGCAGTTGCTGAGAGACTTTGTGGTGAGATGCTCTCTATGCTAGGATCTGCAGCACACGGAGTCCCTAATCTATCCATTTATTCTATTATGTCTATTTCCCATTCCAGACAGTTGTTGTAGTAGTATTGTATATTCTGGTAGATACTCATTGTCGCGCCCCATCTTCTCCTTTGCAAAAGCGGGCTTCGACATTGTGACAACTCTTTTGAGTGGGAGGTAAACTGAAGAGTCTCCACCTAACGATTTTTTAAGGTGCATTAGGGCACCTATTTTGCAGATAACTCTGTTTGACTAGTCAGCGTCACCAAAGATCGTGTAAGGGCTCAAATTACCTCAAAGAGAAGGTGTTAGGCACTCTTCGAGGTCCACAACTATGGGTCCCGATCGAACTTAAGACTATGTGGATTATAATTAGGCAAGATGATTAAATAAACAAAGAGAATAAAAGGTCAAAGAGTTTCAATATAACACAATGTGAATTGGTACAAATCTTAAGGACTATAAGGATACAACTATAACGGTCTATATTAGATGACTAAGTGTATAAAGAGAAAAGGGGGGTCCTAAGTTTTTTATCCTAAAGGATCACCCCGTGCAACATAAATAATATTTCACAACTCCTTTTAGATAGGAGTTGCTCATATTATTCAGCGGGCACAGACTATCATCTCCTGCTACCCGATTACTATGTTAAAGTGGTTACCTAAAAGCGTTCTAATTCAATTCTAAGTCGTACCCTATGCGTGCACTACCCGTCCCATACCTATGGTCCAGGAGGTATTGGACCTCTATTTGGGTGGTTCTAGACCTCACTTAGGCTGCTCAGAAATGTCAAAACTAGGCGACATACAAAAACACATTGGACTTCATGTATAGGCAGTTAAGGTTCAAGTTTGCCTCCACACTTAAGCAACAAATACACGCAAGACAAACTTCATGTTAAGCAATTTAGAATTAAGAAACTTAAATCCCTATATATATGATTTCTACGTGACAAGGCATCAGGGCTTGCAAACAATTGTAAAGGCCAAGCGTTGCTCATAGACAGGATTATACGATTTGCATGCTGATTAATGAAATTGCAGATTTTCGGTTATTAAGCCTGCTGTGTCTAGGTGACTCGTGTAGTAAGGAATAATGAAAGGACCATTGGGAAGATCCCAGAAGTGCATAATAAACCATATTGAGGGGTGCAACATTGACTCTTATTAAGACAAAACAGTGTTGTCCTATAGACAGGATCTCTAATAATTAGCACTTGGAGCTGATTTTATCATTACACTCAACCCTATAGACATGTTTTCTAGGTGAACAGTGCGATGCAGTAACGAATGAGATGATTAAAATCCTATAGGCATGGTTTCTAGTGAACAGTACGAGATAATAGCAAATGAGGTGATCAAAATCCTATAGGCATGATTTCTAATGAATATGCTGAAATGAATTGAAAGAAAGTTCATTGACATTTGTTCCTATAGGCAGGTTTTCTAGTAACACGTAGTAGTAAGAATAATTGCAGCATTTGAATTCATGTTTCCCAAGAGACAATGTGTGTGTGTGTGTGTGTTTATCCTAATGACATGGTTTCTATAGTGCATATATAAATTGAACGGCACATATAGCAAGTGAATCAATGAGTCCTATAGGCATGTTGTCTACCCCTTTTACACAAACATTAAGAATCTACCTCTTCCCCATTTATACTAACACCCCAATCGTTTATACAAAAGTTATTACAGGCCCAATAATGGATAAGATACAAAATGTTATACAAATAATGACAATAGCCCCACAACAGGCCCGAATGAAATACCCTGCACTGTCTGGACCTTCAGCAACATACCCATACTTTCAACAAAGAGCCATGTTCATCAACACAACCCAGAATCCATAGAAGAGCTCGAAGCCAAATCACAATATCATATTGCCAAGCATTGAATCACTTAAACCAGCCATCTTATATGTTCATGGGACAATAAGAAGAAAGAACTGGGATAATTCAGGTTCCAGTATTAGGAGAAATGATTATGGACCCAAATCTTAGTGTGTGTGAGTTCACAAGGGCCTCAAAAGGACCCGAGCAGTGCTCACACTAAAGAGGTCAGCAGTAAAAGCCTTGGTAGCCTTAGCTTTCAGCCGGCTAAGAATAAGAAGTTAAGAGAGCACATGTGACAAGTGAAGGAGAGTGAACCAAGGTTGAGAGACAAGAATTGAGGGACGCAAACATAGTCAAGTTGAGCATATAGAGCAGATAATCGAACATGTCACAGGATTTAAGAACAAACTTAGTAAAGATTTAGAAACAAGTTCAACACTTAGCACAAGGGCAGTCACACATTAGCAGATTTAAGGAAAGAACAAGTTTGCAAGATTGGAAAAAATTATCATACATAGATTCATAATACTAAATAAGTGAAAACCTAAAAGGTCCAAATTATGCTAAGTATAGGTCCTAGCGTTACAAAATAATCGTGTTAATTTAAACATAATAGGAAAGCAGGTTATGTCAATTACTGGTGAATCAAGGGAGCCAAAAATATGTCAAAGGGAATATTAACAGAGAACTAGTCATGGTTGATAAAAAAAGATCTTGATATAGGATTAAAACATGCTACATAGGCAAGATACCATTACAGAAATTCAGAATAGAAATAGGAAGAGAAACTCGTGCCATATAGCAAATGCAAACACTCACGTTTTGAACACAATCGACTAGTTAAACTAAAGAGAGTACAAATTATGCTGATGGAGCATGTTCGAATAACAGAATTGGCATTTTAGAAGAACTAAACACTAAAAAGATGCTAACTAGGGTAAAGGTCACACACAATAGTGGTTCAAAACATATTGACTTAGAAGAATCTAAATTACTTGATTCAATCTTAGGCACATTTCGACTAGCAATATGAAGAAGTTAGAGGGTTGAAGAGACCTAAAATTGAAGTAATGCAAACAAGAATAACCCAGACAACACATTAAGCTATGAACCTCAGAAATGAAAATATATGCGAATTTCAGATATATAAGAATTGAAATTGCAAAAGACAGTAACTCACCAGTTAAACGAATAACAGTAAAGAATCAAAATTTCACAAGAATCCAGAATCTCAATGCGTCAATGTTCCCAAGAGTTTCGAAAGAACTCCGGACAATGCTCGCACCAAGAGGAGGTTGAGTAACAAGGTCTTAGTGGCCTTGGCTTTCAGCCGGCCAAGACAGAATCTAGAGAATAGCGAAAGCCCCCAATTTTAGTGAAGAATATGTCGATTCATAAATCTGTCTCAAAGGGGAATGGGAAGGGGTTTATATTGCAGTAAAAATTGAACGACCACACAAGGAAACTGAGTAAATCGAACAACAAATAAGGAAAGAAAGCATGCAAAATTAGTTTAAAATCAAATTAGGAGAGAAATCGGGTCAACCCTAGTTTTTAGGGAAAGTGTAAATCAACATAGATCTAAATGAAATCGCACTCACATAATATGGTATTGAACATATATAGACGAAATAATGCTCAAAATCAAGATTCCAACCACTTTGGTTTAATTTCAGAAAGTATTGCTTGCCATGTTTAGGCAAGCACCTAGGTAACACCACAAACGGACAACTAGTACCAAAATATTTCAAATATGGCAAGAGAATAGTAGTGGAATTCCATTATCAGTGGGATTAGGAGAGAGATTAAGGGGAGGCGGCTAGGGTTTAGTGAAGAGGAGATGAGTGACAGAGGGAATACAGGAAGCTATCTTTAGGAAATGGGGTTAGGGTTAGGTTTTGGGGGTATAAGGAAAGGGAGTGGGGTGTTGTGGGCCGTTGATCGCTTTTGATCAACGGTTGAGATTAAAAATGAGCTGGTTCGGATTTTGGACTGGGGCAGGGTTGCTTGGGGTTGGGCTTGAGGATTGGGCCAGGGATTTGGGTCTGTTTGGTCCGAAAAATAACTCAAAAATTCGGCCAGCTTTTAAATAAGAGATTAAAAAGGAAATAATTTAATAAAATAATTAAATAAACATATAAACAATGCTATTTATACAAATTAATACTTTAAATAATGTTAGGAGATTATAAAAAATGTAAAAATATCATTTTGACCCTGAATAAAATGACAAATGCAATAAAAATGTAAAATATAGGCTATCATTACAAGATTGTGCAAATAACCTAAGAATACCAATATAATTATATAAAATAAAGTAAAAATATTTGAAACGTGTATTATGGATGCAAATGATAATTGTATATGGGTAGATCATCACAAGAATAATTTAAAGGAATAATTACTAAATATTTATATTATTTAAATGCAAGAAAATTAATTTAAAAGCTCTAAAATTTATGGAAAATTATAGAAAATGCTTGTATAGACTTGTAAACTAAATAATGATGCAAAAAATGCTATTTTGAAAGTATATATATATTTTGAAAAAATATGAGGGCAAAACTGGGTATCAACAGCTACCCTTCTTTACTCGGGAATGATGAAAGAGTTGTCGGGTAAAGAAAATGATGACCAATTTTGGCCGAATGACGTGATTTTGAAAAACAATGGAGGCCGAACCCCTGTTCTTGAGTTGCCTACATATCCCTGGTGTTACGGGAATCAGACCGCGTGTAGTTCTGGATCCAACGGTGAACTGAAACCGATGGAGTTGTTATAAGAATGGTCGCATGTTTCAAAAAGGTTCTTTCGGGTAGGACAATGTTGTAAGTAACGTGCAATTTTAATGGGGTCATGAATGCAAATTTTGGATGTTACGAGTGTATGAGGCAAATGTTCGAATAGTCGTAGAGTAAAATGTAGTCAATTACTGGTAGTCGCTTACGTTTGAAGCAATCGAAGGATGTGAGCGCTGTGAATGGAAACCAGAGCGAAGATTGCTCCCGTTTGCAGAACAGTTACTCCCGAGTTGCCTGCAAAACATGAAACACGGTGCATGCAAATATATATGGGTTATTGCAAAAATTTAAACATGATGCAAATTTCCTTTGGACCATGAAGGTTGTCTTTGGACGAGGAGGATGATGTACTTGGACCATGACGTCCTGGGCCATGAAGCGTATGACAAGGGATTCACAGGCCATGAAATGGTGTCCTCGGACCATGAGGATGGTGCCTCTGGACTATGACGCCTTTGAATAATGATGTGTAGTTTCGAGAGATCCTCAGGCCATGGAATGGTGTCTTCAAGCTATGAGGATGGTGCCTTTGGACTATGACGCCTATGGACAAAATGGCGATATTTCAGCCTATGAGTTGCAGAGATATGGCGATATCTATTGTTTGATAAACAAAAATAGGTGATTCATGGTTGTATGCGGGGACAGGACAAGACAAAGCTTAGTCTTGTGCAAGATGAGGGCAACGCTTAGCCCTAGGTGAACAAAGAGATAGCACTAGGTCTTAGGTAGCGTAGTGGAGATAGTATTTAATCTTATGCAAGGAAAAGGCAGTGCTTAGCCTTATGGAATTAGGGAGGCAATTCTTAGCCTCATGCAGGAAGAAGAGACAATGCTTAGTCTCATGCAAATAAGAGAGGTGGTGCTTAGCCTCATGCAGGAAGATGAGACAATGCTTAGTCTCATGCGGGGAAAGGCAACGCTTAGCCTTATGCAATTATGGAGGTAGTGCTTAGCCTTATGCAAAGAGGAGACAATGCTTAGTCTCATGCAGGGAAAGGCAGTGCTTAGCCTTATGCAATTAGGGAGGCAATTCTTAGCCTCATGCAATCAGGGAGACAATGCTTAGTCTGATGCAGGGTAAGGTAGTGCGTAGCCTTATGCAATTAGGGAGGCAATGCTTAGCCTCATGCAATCAGGGAGACAATGCTTAGTCTCATGCAGGGCAAGGCAGTGCTTAGCCTTATGCAATTAGGGAGGCAATGCTTAGCCTCATGATGAGTGATAGTGAGAAAGCAAAGTATTTCTTAATTGGAGATGTTTGCGCTAGATAGTTTGTTGTTTTGAAGGCAGTGACTTGATGTATCTGCGGATATCGTTGTCTTATTATTCCTGCATCTAAAGAAAAATTGTGAGTTCTGTGGGGAAAGGTTAGTTTGCGCTTTTGTCTTCTGTTTTGCCTTTGCTCCTGTCTTGAGGTCCTGTTTGAGTTACCCTGGGTAGCATCTGGTTGCCGTAGAAATAAAGTTTTAGAAAAATATGCATGGATTTGATAAATATAGTTATTTGAAATGTAGTAGTATGCGATTTCAAATAATTTAGATGAACCAGTGACTGTGACATATTTTAGAGACATTGCGACCTCCTTGCTTTAGAATTTTGAGGGTTCTCCTAAAACTTCTGCCCCAGTTTAAATGCAATACTTTGGCTGTTCTGTGTATGATGATATCGGCTGAACATGCTTTAGAATTTTGAGGGTCCTCCTCAAAATTCTGCCCCGGTTTTCTGATCATGGAAAAATGAAAATTTTATTACGATGTGACCGAACCCACAGGGCTTCGTACATATCCCTTCATAAATGGGAATCAGGTCAAGCGTAGTTCAGTTACATCAAATGAAGAAATGTAAACAATCCTAAACATAGTATCTCTTGACTGCGTCTGAGTTGATAGGTTTTGGCCAAATTTCTCCGTCCATTTCTGCAAGTATAAGTGCCCCTCCTGTTAATACTCGATGAACCATGTAGGGACCTTGCCAATTGGGTGAAAACTTACCTTTAGCTTCATCTTGATGCGGGAAAATTCACTTTAGCACTAATTTCCCCGGTGTGAATTACCTTGGTCTGGCCCTTTTGTTGAAAGCTCTTGCTATTCTGTTTTCGTTGAGTTGACCGTGACATACTGTACTCATTCTTTTTCCATCAATGAGGGTCAGTTGCTCATATCGGCTCTGTACCCATTCTGCATCGTTGAGCTCTGCTTCTTGTATGATTCTCAGAGAAGGGATTTCTACTTTAGCAGGGATAATCGCTTCAGTACCATAAACCAATAAAGGAGTTGCCCTAGTTGATGTGTGAACCGTGGTACGATATCTAAGAAAAGCAAACAATAGCTTCTCGTGCCATTGTTTGTAATTATCTACCATCTTCCTCAATATCTTCTTGATGTTCTTGTTGGCGGCTTCTACAGCTCCATTCATTTGCAGCCTATATGCTGTGGAATTCTTATGCTTGATATTGAAAGTTTCACACATAGCCATCATTAAATCACTGTTAAGATTGGCGGCGGTGTCGGTGATGATTGACTCTGGAACCCCGAACCGGCAAATAATGCGATCCCGAACAAAGTCTGCGATGACCTTCTTAGTTACAACTTTGTAAGATGCAACTTTAACCCATTTTGTAAAATAGTCTATAGCCACTAGAATAAATCTATGCTCATTTGAAGCAGCGGGTTCGATTGGACCGATGACATCCATACCCCAAGCAGAGAAAGGCCATGGTGCACTTGTTGCATTGAGTTCATTAGGTAGAACTCGTATCATGTCAGCATGTATCTGGCATTGGTGACACTTCTGGACATACCTGATGCAGTCTGTCTCTATGGTCATCCAGAAATACCCTGCTCTTAGTATTTTCTTGGCTAAGACAAAACCATTCATGTGCGGCCCGCAAGTTCCGGCATGTATATCCTCGAGCAATCTGGATGCATCCTTGGCATCGACACATCGTAATAACCCCAGGCCAGGAGTCCTTCTGTGCAGAATCCCTCCGCTTTGAAAGAAGTGGTTGGCTAACCTTCAGAGTGTGCGTTTCTGAGCATGAGTTGCGTGCTTCGGATATTCCCCTTTTGCCAAGTATTCTTTGATGTCATGGAACCATGGATTTCCATCACTTTCTTCTTCAACATGAGCACAATAAGCTGGTTGCTTATGAATTCCTATTGGGATAGGGTCGATGAAATTCTTGTCTGGGTGTTGTATCATGGAAGATAGAGTGGCCAATGCATATGCGAACTCATTCTAAATCCTCGGAACATGTTTGAATTTTATCTTCGTGAACCTCTTGATCAGCTCTTGCACACAGTACAAATATGGTAATATCTTAGTGTTCTTCGTGGCCCACTTTCCTGAAACCTGATGTACCAAGAGATCGGAATCTCCAATTACCAGCAACTCCTAAACATTCATGTTAATGGCCAACTTGAGTCCCAAGATGCAAGCCTCATATTCTGCCATATTGTTGGTACATGGAAACCTGAGTTTTGCGGATACCGGATAGTGTTGGCCAGTTTCTGATAATAAGACAACTCTAATACCTACTCCTTTGAAGTTCGTGGCTCCGTCGAAGAACATCCTCCAACCATCATATGCTTCAGTGATATCTTCTCCCACAAATGATACTTCCTCGTCGGGAAAATATCTTTTCAATGGTTCGTATTCTCCGTCTACAGGATTTTCTGCCAAATGATATGCCAATGTTTGCCCTTTGATTGCCTTTTGAGTTACATAAATGATGTCGAACTCACTCAGCAATATTTGCCATTTCGCCAACTTTCCAGCAGGCATGGGTTTCTGGAAGATGTATTTCAATGGGTCCATTCTTGATATGAGATATGTGGTATAAGCACAGAAGTAGTGCCTCAACGTTTGAGCTATCCATGTCAAAGCACAGCAGGTGCACTCCAGCAAAGAGTACCGTGCTTCATAGGGTGTGAATATTTTACTTAGATAATATATGGCATGCTCCTTTCTTCCCATCTCATCGTGTTGTCCCAGAACACAACCAAAAGCCCCATCTAGTACGGACAAATAAAGCAGCAAAGGTCTCCCTGGTTCCGGTGGGAGCAAAACAAGTGGCTTAGATAAAAACTCCTTGATTTTGTCGAAGGCTTTATAGCATTCTTCAGTCCAGCTCGTTGCGGCATCTTTCTTCAATGTTTTGAAAATCGGTTCACAGATCACAATTGATTGTGCTATAAAATGGCGATATAGTTGAGAGGCCCTAAGAAACTCATCACATATTTCTTATTCTTTGGAGGTGGCAAGTTCTGGATGGCTTTGACCTTTGACGGGTCCAATTCAATCCCTTGGTGGCTGACAATGAATCCTAGCAATTTTCCGGCATGGACTCCGAAGGCACACTTTGCAGGATTCAGTTTCAGACTGTACCTTCGAAGCCGATTAAAGATTTTTCTCAAGTCTGCTATATGATCTGTGCTTCTCCTAGATTTGATGATGATGTCATCCACGTACACCTCTATTTCCCTGTGTATCATATCATGGAAAATGGTTGTCATGGCTCTCATATAAGTGGCTCCAGTATTCTTTAGGCCAAACGACATCATTTTATAGCAGTACATCCCCCATGGTGTAATAAAGGCTGTCTTTTCGGCATCCTCTTCATTCATCCAGATCTGATGATACCCCCACGAAGCAATCCACAAAAGACTGGAGTTCATGCTTGGCACAATTATCGATTAGTATGTGTATATTGGGGAACGGGAAATCAACTTTGGGACTTGCTTTGTTTAGATCCCAATAATTGATACATACTCTGACCTTCCCATCCTTCTTCGGAACCGGCACAATGTTGGCTAACCAAGTCGGATATTCAACCACTGTGAGAACTTTGGCTTTGATTTACTTAGTGACTTCCTCTTTTATCTTCAAACTCATATCTGGCTTAAATTTTATGAGCTTTTGTTTCACTGATGGACACATGGGATCGGTGGGTAACTTGTGAGCCATTATGGATGTGCTTAGACCAGTCATATCATCATAAGACCATGCAAAGATGTCTTCATACTCCTTTAGGAAATGGAAGTATTCTTCCTTCTCTGACGGTGATAGGTGAATGCTTATACGGGTTTCCTTGACTGTTTTGGAATCCCCTAAGTTAACCGTCTCGGTCTCGTCCAAATTAGACTTAGTCTTGTTTTCAAAATTTTCCACTTCTCTGACAATTTCCTCAGGTATTATATCCTCTTCCAAATCCTCTGGATCAGTATCCTTACGTTGCGTTGTCTCATTACATGTCATAGTCGTAGGCTCATCGGGATAAGCAATAATAATGCTAGGAACTCGACGGGCACGACATGGTGCAGCAGTCCAGTTCTTGAGCACAGCTCCTTTATCCATGGTCTGAATAGTAAGGTCTTCCTCCTCCTCCTCCTCAACTATCACACTGCAGTCCATGTCTTCATCTTCCAGAAATAGCTTCTTTATGCCAGCTAGAGCTTCATCTTCTTCAGACCCCCACATCATGTCGGCTTGATGAAATGTCTAGTGTAAATGTGGTACCGGTTGTTCCAGCAGATAATAAGGACCACGCCATGGCGGCGACCAATCCTGATACTCTTGCCAAGTGTATTCATATCCAAGCCCAAAGGTTGTACCATGATGCTTCAACTGTACCGGTTTGGTGATCCCTTGGAGATTCTTGCTGAGACCCTTGCCAGGCTCGTACCCTATCCATAGCAATATACTTTTTATCTTGTTGCTCCACCATTTTTACTTTTCAATTGCATTGACGCGCTCAATGTGATGGTATGTTTCTCCACCCAGCTTCCTCCTGTTCTTGATGACTGGAACAGTCTGATTGGTATAGATGGGATTACCCTCGTCTCCATGGATGATCACTTCCTGATGATTCCATTCAAACTTCACAACCTAATGCAGAGTAGAAGCTAAAGCACCAACGACATGTATCCAGGGTCACCCCAACAGTAGATTGTAGGTAGCAAATATATCCAGCACTTGAAACTCAACATCAAACCAGATTGGGCCCATCTGTAGGCTGAGGTTGATTTCTCCAATTGTGGCCCTCTAAGATCCATCAAACGCCTTCACCTTCATACTTCCTGCTCGTATCTCATGCAGACCTTTACCCAGCCTCTTCAGAGTAGTCAGTGGACATATTTTGAGACTTGAAACCCCATCTATCAGGACCCTGACAATGAATTTGTCCTCAAATTGCACTGTAATATGTAGTGCCCTGTTGTGACTAAGTCCTTCCGGTGGCCGCACGTCTTCATGAAAAGTAATTTTGTGACTTTCCAACACCTGCCCGACCATGTTGGCCATTTCCCCACTAGTGATGTTGGTGGGTACATTGGCTTCACTTAGCACCTTCATCAAGGTGTTCGTGTGTGTCTCTGAATTTCGCAGCAATGATAAAATAGATATCTGAGCAGGAGTTTTGTTTAAATGGTCAAGCACAGAATATTCTCTTGCTTGCACCTTCCTCCAAAGGTCGTCAGGGCCAGTCTCATCGACAAGTGGCTTAGACGCAGCTTCTTTGCTTGTTCCTCCCAAATGCTCAGGTGTATAAACCCTACCAGTTCTAGTCATGCCTTGTGCTGCACCTGTTTCTTCCATTTTCGCTTTTCCTTTCCTTCTTGCCTTCGCAACATAATCCCATGGTATAACTTTACACTGGTAAGATGGAGTAGGTGCTACCATCACAGTGAAGGGTGTGGTTACCTCAACTTCAAATGGCATTGGTGCGACTACTTCAACTTCAATTGGTGCCTGGGTTTGCACCACAATGGGTGTGAGGGTGACTGGAGTGTTTTAGGATCATCGCCCTCCCGAATGAGTCCAATTGACCCTTCCGGATCCCATTCTTCATCGGTCTCAATCACATTTACTCCCTCACCTCTGTGATCTAGGAGAGGATTGTTACAAACATTAGGTGCAGTTTCCTTTGCCTGTATGACTTTAGTGTCAATTAATGTATGGATCTTGTCCTTCAAAGTGAGACATTCCTCAATGGTGTGACCTTTCATGCCTGAGTGATATGCACATGTCTTGTTTGGGTTAATCCACTGAGAAGAATTTTCCATAACAATAGTGGGAATGAGAGTGACATAACCGGCAACCTTCAGTCTCTCGTAGAGTTGGTCTATGGGTTTAGCAATCAGAGTGTATTGTCTGGGTGGTTTGTGATCGAAATTTGGCCTTGGTTTTTGATAATTCTGGCGGGCTAGTGGTGGTGAGTGGTAATATGCGGGTTGGGTGTTATAAGTATGGTAGGTGGCAGCAGGTTGTTGATATCTGGGGGTGAAGGCTGGTATGCGGGTGGAGGTATTTGGTATGTGAGAGAAGACTTTGGACCTTGAGCTACCATTACTGCACCCTCTTCTTTCTTCTTAGAGATACCTCCCGACTGCAAAGCTTTATTTGTGGCCTGGAGTGCTTTGAAATTCGTCACCATTATGGTTTTGATCCCTTCTTCTATTCTCTCTCCCAACTTGATGATGTCAGATAACTTATGGTTTTCAATAACCATCAACCTTTCATAGTATTGCGGGTCTTGAGCTCTGAAGAAGAACTTATTCATCTATTCTTCTTCAAGTACCGGTCTTACCTTCGCAGCTTCAGACCTTTATCGAGTAGCATACTCGTGGAAGGTTTCCATTGGTTTCTTCCTGAGATTTTGAATGTAGAAATCGTCTGGTGCATTTTCTGTGTTGAACTTGAATCGATCCATGAAATCTGACGCCATGCTCACCCAATTAACCCACTTCTTTGGGTTCTGACTGATGTACCAAGACAAAGCATCTCCAGTGAGGCTCCTCATGAACAACTTCATACAGATTCGTTCATCTTTGCCAACTCCTACCAACTTGTCACAATATGTTCTTAGATGCACTTTCGGTTCACCAGTTCCATCGAACATTTCGAACTTGGGAGGTTTGTACCCTCCGGTAGTTCTACATCCGGTTGTATGCATAGGTCCTCATAATTCAAACCCTTAATGCCCTTGCCACCTTCGACACTCTAAACTCTTCCAGTGAGCTTCTTGAGTTCTTCCGCCATGTTCTTGATGAGCAGATCCTTCTCGGTAGATTTCGGTATATATAGGGCTTATTGTGGGGTGTGGGGTAAAGTTTCTACATATACGGGATTGCTTTGGTGGACTCTGGGAATCTGGGCATAATGGTGGTCATTGGTTGAGTTTTGTGGATCAGGGGTACGCTGTGGTGCATTCTGAGGGTGTGGTATGTGGTTGTTTGTGGGTATTGAGTTGGATGGTGATGGTGTTGTTGAGGAGTAGGTACCGGTGGAGGGTTGTGGTTATGAGGAGGTGTGGCGTATTGATGTGGTGTGGGAGGATTTGATGGTGGGTTATGATTCTGTGTATTTTGGGGAGGTGTCGGGTTTTGGGCATTTGTGTTTTATTGGTTGATGTCAGGGACGTTTAGGGTGAGGGAAAGGTTTGCCAAGTTCTGGACCTTCTCAAGTTCCCCTTGTAGGTCCAATATTTTCTGTTCCAGACGTAGGACCAATTCATTCTGTGCTGGAGTACTCCGACCGTCCGAAGTTTCAACCGTTCTCTGCATTGTCCTTTCTGATACCGCTTAAATCGTCCATTTTTCCTTTCCCTTTACTTTTGCCTTTAGGATCACTTGGTGGAGGAAGAGGTGGAGGATCTCTGGATCTAGTATGATATGCGGATGATGCTAGTATGCACGAACCAACCTTGGGGAATGGGAATAATCAAAAGAAAGAAAAAGAAAAGGTAACTAAGTCAGTAAGGGATATTGAAAGAATGCTTGCAATATTGAACATGCTTTGCGAAAGCATATTCGCGTCCTAATTTGGGGGACTTCGTTTTGCCTGAGGCAGGCCTAAGTGACACATAGACTTGGAGAAAATTGATGCCAATAATCGTATCATTTCATTAATGCGAAAATGAATCAAATCCTTACTAAAACGACAATAATAAGAAAGTTACTAATGGCATTTGCCTTATTACAATCGAAATCTAAAACTGAGCTAAAAAGCAATAAAGAACATCATTTCCTAATTTACTTGGTCCCAGAAGGACCTTCCCCATGCTTGGCTCTCTTGACTTTATCAATCAGATTCCTCAGGTCGCGCATATCCAACAACAGGTAAGCCTTTGCTAGATGCCCCCCCTTCATTGCCATCCGTGTTCTGACAATCTGAAAGCCTCTTTCTCATATTTCTCTCAAGCTCCATCAACCCTTGCTCTAAATATTCTAATCTTTCTGTTGATTTAGTAGCGGTTTCCCTCCATTCGTTGATTGCTTCCATATCCACTTTGTGTTGTTCTTGATGCCTAGCTTCAGACTCGAAGACCCTTTTGCGTAACCTCCTATACTTGACTTGTGCTTTAACAGTGTCATCTATGATCCTGTTTTTCAGATTAATTCCCGGCTTGACGTATCTTGCTATATCGTCCACTAACCATGATGGGTAGAAGTACACATTGCCAGCATGATACCTATCTGGCTCAATAGTATCCTTTTCCACAATGACCTTCTAATTCCACATATGTTGTTACTCGAACTTGAATGGAATAACGTCCCCTTTAAAATCTACTTTGTACTGTTCCATGTTGGAAACCCGAGGTATAACCCATTTTCTTCCCGCTTGTCTCATTACCCTTATAGGAGCATAAGGATAGATGCCCCTCAACCCGATCAGTACTAAGTGAGTAGTCTATCTTGACCTGATGATGAACTCACTGCTAGGAAACCATTCAAACATCCAATGTACCTGCTCGTCCGTCAGACTGCTGAAGAAACGCACCCAGCTCATAACATTTCCAGGTTGTGCAAACCTGTCTGGGATAAATGTCATTCTCTTTGGGTGATGGTAAGCTATGTAGTCATTCAATGGTCGATGCAGAAGCTCTTGGCGATATTCTCCTCTTTGAAAATGCTCTAATAACCAAACTTGCAGTAACAGATTACAACCCTCGAAGTGCCCAAACCCCTGCTTGCACTGATCTAGAGCACAGTACATCTCGGCTAGGATCATAGGGATGATGGTATAAGTCTGTACCTCGATGCCTTCCTTCAAAGTCCTGGCAACCATGGCTAAACAGGTATGAATCCTTCTCCCTTTCATTGGAAATATCAACAACCCCAAGAAGTAGACAATGAACACATAAACCTGACGGTGCGTCCAACCCAAGGAAGTAATGACAAGTTCATCATGATAAAGGCGATATGACTTGTTGTGCCCATAATGCTCATAAAGGAATTCAAATGGGATGTATGACTTCTTCAAACAAAGCAACTCATCATTTACTTGAAACCCAGCATTTTCAGAAAACCGCGAGGGGTGCGATTCTCTGGCACTAATAATCCTAGACTATCCCACGACATCTTAGCGAAACCTTCTACTTTTTCTAAGAGAGGAGTCATTTCTATGTCACCGAAGCGAAACAGGACCCTTTTCTCATCCCAAAACATAGTAGCAGCCTCAATCAATGCTCTATTCATTCAGATATCTAACAAGGACGGCAAATTACCATGGACACTTCTCACATGATTCTTGTCACTAGGAGTGAGATTTTTCCACCAATCAAGTAGCAGAGGTGGGATGTTTTGGACCACGCCGAACGTGGGGACTTTGTGCTTCATTTTCTGCAAACAAATAGAGTTAGCCCTTCCCCCCTCCAGATTCGACTATTTACACACTAATGATGAACATATTGGCCTACTTTCTCCAAGTAATGCACATAACGTGACGATGTCCATTGGGATTGTGAAAATCCTGCCGGACTTTGGACAAGGCTTATCTTAGCGGGCTATCATGTTATCAATGTTCTAACCCATACTAGGTTTAACATGATGCATTTACATTTAATGTTGGAGTGAGGTTTCTAGAATGGCCTAGACTGGTACTCCCAAGTGGACAACTTGAGAGGGAAAGGCACAGGATCGTCAACTGCACCGCCGATCGACTAGTCTACCGCAAATAAGCCTTTTTGATTTAAAAGGGTAATTTTGGCAGAGCGCGGACACTCATCAAGAACCGCTATGTTGATAATTGACACGAGTGGAGTATGATGTGGAGCATGCTTTATGCAGAGATAATAATACATTGCTAAGTATTTGAATGATAAATATGTAAAAAGCGGTAAATACAGTATTAAGGTAAAACATGAAAAACATAAAAGAAAGACAAAGGAAAAAATTAGTCCGTGGAATATATGTGAGAATGTAATAAAGAAAATAAGGGAGTAGGGATGGGAGAGGCATGATATAGCTAATGAAGAGCAGTTAGCGCAACTAAGGGCGAATAGGGAAAAAGATATGCATGTTATAACAAATTTAAGCAAATGAGTTGGGTCAGATTTTGGACTGAGCAGGGTTGCTTGGGGTTGGGCTTGAGGGTTGGGCTAGGGATTTGGGTCTGTCTGGTCCGAACAATAACTCAAAAATTGGGCAAGCTTTTAAATAAGAGATTAAAAAGGAAATAATTTAATAAAATAATTAAATAAACATATAAAGAATGCTATTTATGCAAATTAATACTTTAAACAATGGTAGGAGATTATAAAAAATGTAAAAATATCATTATGACCCTGAATAAAATGACAAATGCAATAAAAATGCGAAATATAGGCTATCATTGCAAGATTGTGCAAATAACCTAAGAATACCAATATAATTATATAAAATAAAGTACAAATATTTGAAACATATATTATGGATGCAAATAATAATTTTAGATGGTTAGATCATCACAAGAATAATTTAAAGGAATAATTACTAAATATTTATATAATTTAAATGCAAGAAAATTAATTTAAAAGCTCTAAAATTTATGAAAAATTATAGAAAATGCTTGTATAAATTTATAAACTAAATAATGATGCAAAAATTCTATTTAGAAAGTATATATAAAGTTTAAAAAAATATGAGGGCAGAATTGTGTATCAACACTCATGCACTTATGACATTGAGTTTTGGAGATTTAGATCTTGCTCTTGGTTGTATTCTGCCATGATTGTTCTGATTTTTATTTTGGTCTCATTCGAACACTTAAAATAATAATATCTATATTTTCTATAAAAATGAAAAACTTCCGCTCTTTATTCCTTTAAATGGTTTCAAAATGCATTTTGGATTAACTTGTGATGTGTTGATTTAATTATTGGCTTGCCTAACGACGGCGTTGGGCACCATCACAGCCTATAGTGGGATTTGGATCGTGACATTCACCCAAATATCCACATTCTTAATATGTATATTATGATATTATAATATTATGATTAATTATTATTGATTTTTTCGAAGGAAATAACAACTCATATCTTTTCCTGAAGGATGTAATGACCATGTGGTTGTCGCTGTGATACAAAATATTCAGATGTTAATGGCGTTTCTCCCTAAAGGAAATATTTATCACAAAGTTAGTGGTTTAAATATTGAAGTTCGTAATTTTTGTCATTTATGAATTTAGAATTGTCTTTATATTATTCATTTGATTATGATTTTCTCTCGTGACACTAGAAGTGTATGAGCAATATTTGGTAGTATAAAATTTATCAAAAGCTCCTGAAGAGCTAACTGTTTGTCTGGAAGTCACATGACACAAGTAGTGTCCGACTAATATTTGATTGTGGACAATAAATTGAAGGTTCCAGAAGAGCTTATATAGAAATATGATGTTCATATTATATGATTATGGTCGAAACATATGTTGTAGTAAATCCGAAGTATACTAATACAAATAACTTTCATATTGAGACTACAAATGATTGAAAATTGAATATCTTCATGTTATCACAATCATACGGGGTAAAACAATATGCACGTGAGAAGTTACCCGCCTTATTCTTCAATTTACACTACATAAATATAAGCATGATGAAATCATATTCCACAATAAATCAGAAGTTTATTGATACAAAAGTTTATGCCATAGTAAACTAGATGTTTACTAAATCAAATAGCACATGTCATGGTAACTTGAAGTTTACAAACACTGGTAAATTTATCAGTTGGCATAATAGGTTTTCTATCCCCGTTCACATGTGATGCGCTAATTGAGAATTCAAATAAGCGTATATTAAAGAACTAGACGATTCTTTAAGAATATCTTGTGCTAGTTATTCTCATGATAAATTAGTTATACCAACTAAAGTCGTGACTGAATTTCCTGAATTCTAGAAAAATATAAAAGGCGAATTTGGACCCGTTCACCTGCCACATGAACCACTTATTTACTATATGGTTGCAAATAGATGCATCCATAAGAATGGTCACATGTATATTTCTTATCAATCTGTAGTTTGACATTTACAAAATTGCTTTGCTCAGTTAAGAACACTATTTCAAGATTATGCAATCAAGACAGTTCATCTTGATGATATTGGTTTATATCCAAGTTGATTTAGTAGTGAGTGCCTCCGATTAATGGCTAAACCATTACTTATGACAATAAAGCTTCTTCTATTGGTATGGGCCTTTCTATATTGCATACAACAACACTTGTATGTATAAGGAGAACAAGTTATGGTAAATCTTTCCCTCATAATTGGTTTAGGGTCAGGAACCAAGTATTTTTATCTAATAACTTGATGTGTGGTATATGATTAATTGTTCACAAAGATGAGTTGCCCAAAAAAGATCTCGTATATATATATATATATATATATATATATATATATATATATATATATATATATATTCTAACATTATGAAAAAAGAATATACAACTAAGAAATATATTATATGAAACAAATTATCATTAATATTATTCTTATTAAGAAGATAATTCAAGTCAAATGCCAGATGCATTTATTGACTCAAACTAATATCATATTTTATCTTCAAATGCTCCTATTAAAATTAAAACCCCTAAAGAATAGTGCTTACGACATGCATGAAGCATGGTAGACCAATCGGTTCCAAAGGTATCAATCCTTGAAAAAAAAGAGGAGCAAATAATCAAAATGATCATAATGAAGAGTTGATGATCTTTAGAAGAGCCCATGGCATAACATTTTATGAAACCCCATAAGAGGTTCAGGTAACTGATAATAATGAAAGTGAAGAGATCTTAAAAAGATATGTCTCTTTGCGAACCAATACAAAATGATCGACGATGATGTCATTGATATAATATAGCGTGCAATATTATAAAAGATTGAGGACCTGAAAGCTATGTCTATTAAAGTATGCTGATGTAGAAATGGTTGTAAAATAATGCAATATTAATAAGCGTAAAGCTTATCGGACCAGTATTCCACACACCATAAGATGTCACACTATTTAGATGATAATAAATATCATCACAGCCTATTTGTCACGATCCAAAATCTCAATCAAAGGTATAACAATCCGACCGATCGTTTTGCTTTTTAGAACCTCGTTCCCCTAAATAAGACTTCTCATACATACTTTTACTGTTTTATGACTTGCGAAAATGGTTAGTTCAGGATTTGGAAGGGTTTAGGTTGAAATCGGAACACTTGGTTTCTTAAGGTTGGCTTAAAAGGCCAAGTTTAATTTCGGTCAATATTTTAAGTAAATGACATCGGAATTGGGATTTGATGGTTCCAATAGGTTCGTATGATAATTTCGGACTTAGGTGTATGTTTGTAATGGGGTTTGGATGACCCGGGAGCATTTCAGAGCTTAATAGTGAAATTTGGTTCTTGAAGGTTTTAAAAGTTCTTTAAATATGGTTTGGAGCGGGTTTTGGTGATATCGAGGTCCAAATGGAATTCTGAGACCGAGAATACTTTCGTAATGTCATTTAAGACTTGCACGTAAAATTTGATGTCATTCCGAGTAGTTTAAGTACGTTTCGGCGCATTGAAAGTAAAATGAAGAACTTGGAGTTCTTAAGTTTGATTCAATTAGTTTTGGTGTGTGATTCTTAGTTTTTATGTTGTTTCGGGCGTTCTGAGAGTTTGAGTGAGTCCGTTTTTATGATTCCAAACTTGTTGGTATGTTAGGGTGGGGCCCTGGAGGCCCCGAGTGTCAATCAGACAAGGCTCGGACCAAAATGTGAATTTGGAGCAGCAGCTGATGCACCAGATCTGTTAAAACCGCACCTGCGCTTGGTCAACCGCAGGTGCGAGCTCGCAGGTGCGGGCCAAGCCTCGCAGAAGCGGCCAAAGGAGGGCAGCCCAGGTTCCGCAGATGCGGCCCATCCTCCGCAGAAGCGGGTACCCATCCGTAGAAGCGGTCCTAGCCGGCCCAGTGAATTCCGCAGAAGAGGACCCTTGTCCGCAGAAGCGAGGGCGTAGGTGCGGCCCTATGACCGCAGGTGCGAAAACTGCTAGAGACAGTGAGCCTCATTTATTACGGGTTAGGACTATTTTTATCACATTTTCTTCCACACTTGGGCGATTTGAGAGCTTCTAAGGAGGGGATTTCGACCTAGCTTTGTGAGGTAAGTAATTTCTTATAAATATAAGTTTAGTACATATATTATGAGTAGAGTTCCACATGAAAATTGGTAGAAATCATGGGTTGAGATGAAAAACCTAGGGTTTAATAAAAATGAGATTTTACCATAAAATTGATTATGAAACTTAGTGAAAATCATATATTATGTTCCTAAGGTTATGGGTAACAACTTTCTTCAAATATTTCCGGAATTCGGGCGTGTCAGCCCGGGGATGAATTTTAGGAATCTTGCAATTTTGGTTGGGTAATCACTTTAATGGTGGAGATATGAACTTTTGAGCAATAGATTGATCGATTTATATAATGTTTGGCTAGTTCCGAGTCGTTTGGCATCAAATTTGGAGGTTTGAGCGCATTCTTGAATTGAGAAGTAATCTTTGAGACGAGGTAAGTCTCTTTTCTAACCTTGAAAGGGGGAACTTACCCCATAGGTGAACTTAATTAATATGTGTTCTTATTAACTGTATCAAATGGAACCGAGTTGAGGATATTTAAGGATTTAAAAGCTTCAAGTCAGTTTGTCTTTATTTTGAAAAGAATAAAGGAAGGGTTATAATTTATTGTTAAATTTATATTTGACCGCGTCGCATGTATGATTCACGAGCGGGGTAATAGATGCATATATGGTTCAAGCCATTCGACCCTCGGCAGTGCACAATTTATATTGGATCGGGCCGAACGTCCTCGGTGGTATTCATGTGTGATAATAGAACTGGAAGTTCCTTTCATAATCGGTATAAATTCATTGTTTGTGTGATCATATGTTTTAAAGGAAGGAAGTGATTCAAGCTCTTAAATATTTCTGAAGACTGGTTCAGTTATTTCTTGTTCTGAGTCTTATTGTTGTATATCATGCTTAATTAGAATTTCATATTATCATGTTATTGGCCCTAGTAAGTGTCGGAGTCGATCCCTCGTCACTACTTCTTCGAGGTTAGACTAGATACTTACTGGGTACATATTATTTATGTACTCACGCAACACTTCTGTACTTAATTGTACATGATCTGAGGCAGGTGCATCCGGTTACCAGTCTGGTGCACAGATTTGATTCCCATCTCGATACTTCACGGTGACCTGCCTTCCGAGCCGTTCTGCAGTAGCTGGAGTCTCCCTTATGTTTTTTTTTTCTGTCTATATCATTTCAGACAGTAGGCTAGTGTCCTTTTGTATATTCTACTAGATTGCCCACATACTTGTGACACCAGGTTTTGGCACACACACTAGTAGACTTATGATTTTGGATTTGTTTACATAATTACGATTTGTACTCTTTTGCTTCCGTTTAATTATGTCACATTCGCAAATTTCTAAATCTCTTTAACAAATGAGGAAATGTTATCCACTTAGTATTTTATTTAAACAGGAAACCTTTAGTTTGATCAGTGTTGGCTTGCCTAATAATGTTGGTGGGCGCCATCACGGCCTAAGATGGAATTGGGTCGTGACAACATGGTATCAGAGCGCTAGGTTCACGTAGGTCTCACAGGTTATGGGCATACCTAGTAGAGTCTTACGGATCGGTACGGAGACGTCCGTACTTATCTTCGAGAGGCTATAGGGTGTTAGGAAACTACTCTTTATTCATCTTCTATCGTGCAGTTGGTATTATACTAAAATCCTTTCTCTCATTCTCTCACAGATAGTGAGGACGTGTACGGCGGACATTCTAGACCCGGGAGGAGCTGCTCCCCCCCATTGCTAGAGGCTGAGGCTGAGGCCGGGGGAGGGCACTGGCCCGAGGTAGGGGACGAGGGCATCCCAGAGCTGCTCCAGTAGCAGCACCAGTAGATCCAGTGGAGGATCCCATCATTGAGGAGCAGGGCGAGGTGCCCGCCACAGAGCCAGCCTCGGTAGATTTCATGTCAGCACTGGGTTTTCAGGAGGTCATGGGCCGTATGTCGCAGTTCATGGACACTATGACTCAGGCTGGTTTATTTCTAGCAGACCCAGCCACATCTCAGGCGGGAGGGGGAGCACAGACCCCTACTGCCCAGGCTCCGGGGCATGCAAATGCAGTATATCAGACTCCGGGTACACTGCCCGTGGGCGGAGCCCAACCAGTTACAGCAATTGCACCTGACCTTAGATCAGCGAAGGACAGTGATCCGCAGAAGTATTAGATAGATGGACTAGGCTACACCCTCCTATCTTCGGCGGTGAGCGGCATGCGGATCCACAGGACTTCATTGACTGGTGCAGGGACAGACTACACAACATAAGGGTATTGGAGTCCCATGGGGTAGATTTCACTACTTTCCAGCTTGAGGGCAGGGCCCGTAGATGGTGGCAGTCTTATCTATTTAGCAGACCAGCGGGTTCTCCTCCCATGACTTGGGACCAATTTACACAGCTTTTCTTCGATAGGTATATTCCATCCTCTTAGAGGGAAGAGTTGTGAGGTCAGTTCGAGAAGCTCGAGCAGGGTTAGATGTCAGTAACCGATTATGAGGCAAGGTTCTCTGAGTTGTCTCGCCACGCACTTATGATACTTCCTACCGACGCAGAGAGAGTGCAGAGATTTATTACGGGGTTGCACCATGGTATTCAGTCTTGTATGGCCTGGGAGGTTGAGATGGGTACTGATTATCAGCTGGTAGTGGAGATTTCTTAGAGGATTGAGGGCTACCGCCAGAGGGGTAGAGAGCAGATTCAGCAGGACAAGAGGACCCGTGTCTCTGGAGAGTTTATGTCACGACCCAAACCGATGGGCCGTGATGGGCACCTGGTACCTTACTCAGCCGAGTACCAACGTAACGTATCTTTTGCATCATACTATCATAGGTAATTGAGCCGGAGAGGTTGTCGTAAGATAAATAGAATAAAACATGAGGAAATACTCAATATAGGGTGACCCAACTTGATATACAGACTTATACATATGACGTACTGGCCTATAAGGCCATACCAGTATCCGTATACATGAAATCTATCTACAAGCCTCTAAGAGTACATAAATATTATAAAGGTCGGGACAGAGCTCCGACATACCAAACAATACATATTCAAATCATACTGACCAAATAGGCAACTCCGGAGCAAGTGGAGTGCACAAACACCTTCTGCTGAGCTAATAGCCTACTAGGAGAATTCTCAACCTATCTATCGGGACCTGCGGGCATGAAATGCAGCGTCCCCAGGCAAAAGGGACGTCAGTACAAATAAAGTACCGAGTATGTAAGGCATGACAATAGTATATAAAAGACATGAAAGAAACATGGAGTAAAGAACTCAACCTAAAATTCTGAATAGCTCGGTGAATCATGAAAATTTATAATTTCATGGATGTGCGTATAAATGTCATACCATGCATAGGTATATGTGTACATAACATCATCAAGCCTTTGAGGGCATCCCATCATATCATCTCGGCCACTGTGGGCAAAATCATCAACGTATACCAGCTGATCAGGTGGTGGTGCGTATATAACGCCTTAACCTTTTCTCATATCCTATATACATATAATATATGCGTATATAACGCCTTCTGGTCATGGGTCAATGTACATGTATAAATGCATGAAATGCATAAGAAATACGTTAATAAGATTTCTCGAATATCATAAAATCAATATGTCTTTCGGACAAACTTTATCAAATACGTATTTTTCTGAGACCCATGAATGGAGGATATAATAATAATTCGTATAGGGAATCAAGAATATAGACACCCCTAGTATTTCTATGAATAGAGTCATTTATGAAAGTTTCGTATTTTGCTCGTTTCGTTTGTATCATTTGGATCATGCCAAAAAGAAAGAAGGGATAGCCTTAACATACCTTAACTCCGTGGAAACCTTAATACCTTCCAAGAAATTTTTCAAACAACTCAATTCAATCTACCACATCATAAAGAGATTCAAAATTAGTGTTGAGTAAAGGCTAAATCCACAACTTAAACTAGTTGCTCATTTACGTAAATTTGGGCAGCATCTCCTCTGTAACTAGGCCCTCCTCCAATACCATATATCAACAACAACAACAACACAACAATAACAACACGTAAGCACCATTTTCCAACCTTATCTCCATCACAATATACCACAAAACAGCTCAAACACCTCTAATCACTTCATACATAAAACGACAACCAAAGTAGTGTCAAACAACCTAAAACATGTAACAACGAACGACCAGACTACTACCCTACCACATGTGGCATTTCTCCACCCCATTTTATCCTTAAAAACTCCATAAATCAGAAGCACAATAGACAGACCAAAAGCAACACGAAACATCCCACAATACAGTCCATTACAAGTCAAATAACTCGAACCCACGGCTTCCGATCACCGTCCCGTGAGGTCTAACTATTAGAAAACGAATTTATCAACTTTTCTTGATATTTTAAAGCTTAAATACAGAAATTAAAAATTTTTATTAACTATTAAATACATTCCAAAACTCAAACTACAAAGAAAAAGAGAGACGATATAGCGATACTTACGTCGTAGGGATCATTCTGATAGTATCGCTTCTCGATTTCGTACCCGGTATGTTAGTATTATTTGAAGCACTATTAGAGAACTCAAGGACCATTTTTTACGGAGTTCTCTGGTCATATTATTTGTAAAAATGAAGAGAGAGAGAGAGATAGATAGAGAGAGACGAGTTAAAGCAATATAACAACTTTTAAAAAGTCAAAAGGTGCTAGCTTGGCACCATCTGATTCGTCCATCTTCCGATGCTTATATCTTTTTATCCAGGTGTCGTATGAATGAACGGTTAAGTACGTTGGAAACTAAATTCCAAGACCTTCAATGTTGTATATAATATGTCCCAAAAATACCTCATATATCACATGAAATATATTTCGCAAAAAGCTCTGTTACATGGCAAATCCTTAGTTGGTGTTTCCGCAACTTTAATCCGAATTTTCCCAAACTTCATATTTTCTATCCAAACATCATATATAGCCATATTATGACTTTAAAATCATTTAAATCATGATTAACATGTCTCATATTCATTACGTCACCTTGGGACGCATAGGGTGTAACAATCTTCCCCCCTTAGAAACATTCGTCCTCGAATGTTAAACTCCCAGAAATCTATAAAAATTTTGGCAGAGTCTCCTCTGTAACGTTACTACTACCAACTTGTCACACATAAAACCCAATAATACAAAGCCACACAGGGCCACAATCATCAATAACACCAATGGCCTCACACGACCAATAACAATAACTAACATAAGAATCAAGTACCATATACGTACCTAAAGACTGTGATGTCTTAGTCTGATCCTCCTCCGGAAGTGGAAACAAGTGAGGATACCTAGTCTTCATTTCTTCTTCAGCTTCTCAAAGTCATATCCTCTACATTATTGTTAATCCAAAGTACTTTAACCGAAGCTACATCCTTAGTTCTTAATCTCTGAACTTGTCTATCTAGTATAACAATGGGAGCTTCCTCATATGATAGCTACTTTGTAACCTGAACATCGTCAACTGGAATGACTTTAGAGGGATCTCCAATACACCTACGGAGCATAGACATATGAAATACTAGATGTACAGACTCCAATTTTGAAGGCAAGTCTAATTCATATGCTACTTGGCCTACTCTGCGTATAATCTTATAAGGTCCAATGTACCGAGGGCTAAGCTTTCCTTTCTTACCGAATCTCATAATGCCTTTCATCGGTAATACCTTTAGGAATACCCAGTCATCTACCTAAAACTCCAAGTCTCATCGTCGATTATCTGCATAGGACTTTTGACAACTCTGAGCTGCTAATAGCCTTTCCCGTATAAGCTTAATCTTTCTCAACTGCCTGTTGTACCAACTCTGGTCCTACTAACTTAGTTTCCCCAACCTAGAACCATCCTATAGGTGACCTACACTTTCATCTGTAAAGAGCTACTATAGAGCTATCTGAATGTTGGAATGATAATTATTATTATATGCGAACTCAGTAAGTGGAAGATGATAATACTAGTTAACCCTGAAGTCCATCACACAAACCCGTAGCATATCCTCCAGTATCTGAATAGTACATTCAGCCTGACTGTCTGTCTGGGGATAAAATGTTATACTAAGACTCACCTGAGTCCCCAATCCTTTTCGGAAGGACCTCCAGAAATTAGCTATAAACTGAGCACCTCTATCTGAGATAATAGATATAGGGACACCATGAAGTCGTACTATCTCCCTAATGTAAAGCCTTGCATAATCCTCTGCTGAATAAGTAGTCATGACAGGCAGAAAATGGGCTAATTTTGTAAGTCTATCGATAATAACCCATATAGAATCGAACTTACGTTGGGTACGAGGTAAGCCTATGATGAAATTCATATTAATCACTCCCCATTTCCAAATCTTAATCACTATAGTCTATAATAATCCACCGGGTTTCTGATGCTCAATCTTAACCTACTGACAATTTGGGCACTGGGCAACAAACTCTGTTATATCCTTCTTCATTTCATCCCACCAGTATATTCCCCTGACATCATGATACATCTTCGTAGCTCCTGGATAAATAGAATAACGAGAATAGTGAGCTTCTCCTATAACCTGCTGGCGCAACCCTGCCACATTAGAATGCATAATCGACCTTGATATATGAGGACTCCATCTCCTGTAATCTCAAATGGTGTATTCTCTTTTTGAGGGGATGTATCTCTGTAATGAGCTAGCATAGGATCCTCATACCGGCGTTCCTTCACTTCAGTTACTAAAGGGGATGTTGTCGTGTCCTGAATAGTAACTTCGGTATCACCTGAGTCCAGTAATCGAACTCCAAGACTAGCTAGCTGATGAATCTCATGGGCTATCCCATACTTCTCTGGCTGTAAATATGACAGGCTACCCATAGATCTACGACTGAGGGCATCGACTACTGCATTCGCTTTTCCTGGATGGTGTAAAATATCAACATCATATTCTTTTAGTAGCTCCAACCATCGCCTTTAGCATAAATTCAATTCCTTTTGATTGAAGATATATTGAAGACTCTTATGATCCGTATATATATATATATATATATATATATATATATATATATATATATATATAACATAAATTCCATACAAATAGTGCCTCCACATCTTTAGTGCATGAATCACCGCGGCTAACTCTAAATCGTGGGTTGGATCATTCTTCTCGTGCTTTCTTAGTTGTCTTTAAACATAAGCGATTACTTTTCATGGTCGTTCTGCCACTTGTTGCATTAATATATGGCTTATCTCATTGCCCACAAATACTGGAATTTCTTGTAACTCATATGATCTCAAATATCATATTTTGATTTTTTTTCTTCTCGTTCATTAGTCACGATCTGTGCCACTTTCTTATGAAGGGAATATAATGTTGTTGTTAGACTGTTGTTACAAGACCATTTCTTCCTTATGTAATTATGCTTAAGTTGAAGTCTTCTTCCTTATTCCCTCAGCTAGTCTTTCTTTGTAGTACTTAAGAGAGACCCTTTGACTCCTATAAAGCTGCGAGCTTATTACATCGTATGCCCAAAAGAATTTTTGACGTTCTTACTCGCCTATAATTATCCTTAGTTACTTACCTCCGTGCCCTTGTGCTCGTAAGATTGATTCTGAACTGAAATTTTTGACTGTCTTCTCGGTGGCACCGTTTTTTTCATAACACTTATACATTACCTTTAACAACCCCAACTCTTATCTGAATATTTCTCAAGGATTACGATGCCATCATATTTGCGAGATTGAATTTCCTATGTTGGGTTTCGCTATGTTTATCTTGCACAACCTACTGATTTGTCGGTACCCTTTTTGTTTAGCCATGGCTAGGCTCTTCCTGAATCAACTACTAACTACACGTTAGTCCATTATCATATCTATATTCTGTGTAATCTCCTGTGGGTTATATCCTTTGTCTTAACTTACCCCGCACATTGGCTCCTTATGTATCCAGTGTTCATTTGCACTTATTTATCAATAACATCTAGTAATGGAACCCTTTCTGCCTCTCCCCGTCGTCATGCTTACATAATGTTCTGGAGTCGTATCATATCCTTAGGATCTGAATAAATGCAATTTCATTCCTTTTGCCTTTCTACCATGTTCTTCCTTTACTATTCCATAGTAACCTTTACCACATAACTCCAACTTAATACCATATCACACCATCTTCCCTCCTTTAGGGGAGTACTAACATTTATTGCTATGAAGATTTACCTATAAATGTTTCACCTCTTCATATTTGGCGTCTTTTCATATCTTCACGGACTCTTACTTGCCTTGCGGTAACCCTTCTGTACCAGGGATAATTTAATTCTTTACACACACAGGTGACACCTAGCGTAACTCGCACACTTAGTCCCTTAAGCTTAACTCTGCTCACAGTGCTTGTTTTAGGGAAACGTCTTCCTGAATGACCTTTAAAAGTTATTTTTCTGTTGTCCATTCAATTATCGCCCGGAACACGATCTCTGAAATTCTCACAATGTCAACTATTATCAAATCCTTCGATCCCGAATTCATGTTTAGTTTATCTTATTCACTAGCCCATACTAATTTCTATTACTCCGGGGGTCTAACCTTTCTTTCTGGTAATCACGTTTGAGTCACCAACTCATTTCTCGAAATGGGGACATGACTTTATGGATTATAATCTTTTATTGTCTCAAGGCCTGTAATTTCTTTTCTTTTCTTTCACTTGACAATAGAATCTGTAGTCCTGTCATATTTTGATTTACCGTTATCATCCATTTATCACATCTTACTCATAATGCTTCATTTTCCCTCTTTTTATTTTCCGGATAATATTTCTGTCTATCACCTTATTATGAAAACTTCTTCAAAACATTCTTTCACTTTTAGCCCCCCTTTGATTCAACTCACTGGCTCTTCGGGTCGCCTAACACTCTCTCTTTACTAGGGACGAGAGCCATATAAAGGTAAATATTTATCCCTTCTAGGATTCCAATGCCAATCTTCTGAAATTTCTGAACATTCTAGTATTTATATCTGATTGTACTATTCTAGTGTGCACCATCTGGGTGTCTCACAAGGAGAAACATTACCACGTTTGCAATATCCCTCGGAAATGTGAGCTAATGATAACAATCCATCAATAATTTTGGGTTACTCTAACCCCAGCTGGATGTTGATATCCCATCCTTCTCTTAAATTATATATGTTAGCTCCTACAGGGCATAACTGAAATGGGTGTTGTCAAGTGAATATATCTTTGTTATTGTTGAAAGTAACTTAGAAGGCTTATATTTCTCTGCCTAAATTATAAATACAGATAATCTTCACTAACTGGGTACCTCGTATCCTTCTTCACCTAGCTTCTTTTACTTGTTGAAACTTGTATCTACTTTCTGATTATCTCGTTGCTTTAATTTTTTTACCATAGGGGTAGATAGATATTCATGCCTTAGGGCTCCTTATCAAGAGGCTCACACGTCGTAGTACACACATATCTACCGAAGGCCATACATTTACTCATCATAAGCATGACGCAAAATCGAGTTTCTCTAACTCAACTCTTCCACAGCCACATTTAATCTCTTACCAACTGCCTTTCTGGATGTATATGTCGCAGTATAACAAATAAAATAGAATTTAGGAATTTGAATTTCTTACAACTGAGCTCTACCACACGCTCTAGAGTAAGAAGAAAGAGTGACAATCCTAAATGCCCTGTAGCCTCCGACTTATAAGTGTGGTGCACAACACACCCATAAACAAGAATCTACTAGACACGGCTTGTAGACTCCCTAGGACAGAACTAATCTGATACCACTTTTGTCACGACCCAAACCGATGGGCCGTGACGGGCACCCGGTACCTTACTCAGCCAAGTACCAACGTAATGTATCTTTCGTATCATACTATCATAGGTAATTGAGCCGGAGAGATTGTTGTGAGATAAGTAGAATAAAACATGAAGAAATACTCAATATAGGGTGACCTAACTTGATATACTGACTTATACATATGACGTACTGGCCTATAAAGCCATACCAGTATCCGTATACATGACATCTGTCTATAAGCCTCTAAGAGTACATAAATATCATAAAGGTCGGGACAGAGCCCCGCCATACCAAACAATACATATTCAAATCATACAGGCCAAATAGGCAACTCCAGAGCAAGTGGAGTGCACAAACACCTTCTGCTGAGCTAATAGCCTATTAGGAGAACTCTCAACCTGTCTATCGGGACCTGCGGGCATGAAACGGAGCATCCCCAGGCAAAAGGGACGTCAGTACAAATAAAGTACCGAGTATGTAAGGCATGACAATAGTATATAAAAGACATGAAAGAAACATGAAGTAAAGAACTCAACCTGAAATTCTGAATAGCTCTTGAATCATGAAAATTTATAATTTCATGCATGTGCGTATAAATGTCATACCATGCATAGGTATATGTGTACATAACATCATTAAGCCTATGAGGGCATCCCATCATATCATCTCGACCACTGTGGGCAAAATCATCAACGTATGCCAGCTGATCAGGTGATGGTGCGTATATAACGCCTTAACCTTTTCCCATATCCCATATACATATAATATACGTGTATATTACACCTTATGGTCTTGGGTCAATGTACATGTATAAATGCATGAAATGCATAAGAAATACGTTAATAAGATTTCTCGAATATCATAAAATCAATATGTCTTTCGGACAAACTTTATCAAATACGTATTTTTCTGAGACCCATGAATGGAGGATATAATAATAATTCGTATAGGGAATCAAGAATATAGACACCACTAGTATTTCTATGAATAGAATCATTTATGAAAGTTGCATATTTTGCTCGTTTCATTTGTATCATTTGGATCATGCCAAAAAGAAAGAAGGGATAGACTTATCATACCTTAACTTCGTTGAGTCCTTAATACCTTCCAAGAAATTCTTCAAACAACTCAATTCAATCTACCACATCATAAGGGGATTCAAAATCAGTGTTGAGTAAAGGCTAAGTCCACAACATAAACTAATTGCTCATTTACGTAAATTTGGGCAGCATCTCCCCTGTAACTAGGCCCTCCTCCAATACTATATATCAACAACAACAACAACAACACAATAATAACAACATGTAAGCACCATTTTCCAACCTTATCTCCATCACAATATACCACAAAACATCCTACACACCCTAATCACTTCATACATATAACGACAACCAAAGTAGTGTCAAACAACCTAAAACATGTAACAATGAATAACCAACCTACTACCCTACCACATGTGGCATTTCTCCACCCCATTTTATCCTTCAAAATTCCATAAATCAGCAGCACAATATAAAGCCCAAAAGAAACACAAAACAGCCCACAAAATAGTCCACTACAAGTCAAATAACTCAAACTCACGGCTTCCGATCACCATCCCGTGAGGTCTAACTATTAGGAAATGAATTTATCAACTTTTCTTGATATTTTAAAGCTTAAATACAGAAATTGGGAATTCTTATTAACTATTAAATACATTCCAAAACTCAAACTACAAAGAAAAAGAGAGACGATATAGCGATACTTACGTCGTAGGGATCATTCTGATGTTATTGCTTCTCGATTTTGTACCTGGGATGTTAGTATTATTTGAAGCACTATTAAAGAACTCAAGGACCATTTTTATGGAGTTCTATGGTCAGATTATGTGTAAAAATGAAGAGAGAGAGAGAGAGAGAGAGAGAGATTTAGAGAGACGTGTTAAAGTAATATAACAACTTTTGAAAAGTCAAAAGGTGCTAGCTTGGCACTATCTGATTCGCCTATCTTCCGGCGCTTATATCTTTTTATCCGGGTGTCGTATGAATGAACAGTTAAGTGAGTTGGAAACTGCATTCCAAGACCTTCAATGTGGTATATAATATGTCCCAAAAAGACCTCATATATCACACAAAATATATTTCTCAAAAAGCTTTGTTACATGGCAAATCCTTAGTCGGTGTTTCCGCAACTTTAATCTGATTTTTCCCAAACTTCATATTTTCTATCCAAACATCATATATAGCCATATTATGACTTTAAAATTATTTAAATCATGATTAAAATGTCTCATATTCATTACATCACCTTGGGACGCACAAGGTGTAACAGTTTAGAGGCGCCCCGGCTAGGGACAAAGGTCAGTTTGGGAGGGGTCAGCCTAGCAGGCCCACATATCCAGCACCACCACCTCCTCGGGGTGCTCCAGCACGAGCCTATTTTAGTGCTATGCCAGAGAGTTCTTATCTCCCACCAGCTCATCAGGGTTCTTCCAGTGCCTATTTCAGTGCCATGCCGGAGAGTTCATACAGCCCACCAGCCATCCAGGGTTCTTCTAGTGGGTATTTAGGCCACCAGGGTCAGACTTCAGGGAAGCAGTCTATGGTACCGAGAGGTTGTTATGAGTGTAGGGATCCGGGGAGAACCTGTCCCACACTTCGGGGCAAGGCAGTACGGCAGGGTCATCAGATTTGACTATAGTACCAGTTCTAGTGTTGCCTTCCGGTTCGGGGATGTATACGGTGTATTGTGACGCTTCACGCATTGGCTTGGGTTGTGTGTTGACGCAGGAGGGGAGAGCTAATGCATATGCTTCACGTCAGCTGAAGCCCCATGAGAAGAACTATCCTGTGCATGATTTGGAGTTGGCCGCGATTGTTCATGCTCTTAAGATCTTGAGGCATTATCTATATGGGGTTCCTTGTGAGGTTTACATTGATCACCATAGTTTGCAACACTTGTTCAAGCAAGAGGATCTCAATTTGAGGCAGCGTAGATGGCTTGAGCTACTGAAGGACTATGACATCACTATTCTTTATCATTCGGGCAACGCGAATGTAGTCGCGGATGCCTTGAGCATGAAGGCAGAGAGCATGGGTAGGTTGGCATTCATTTCAGCAGAGGAGAGGCCACTAGCTTTGGGAATTCAGTCCTTGGCCAACAGACTTGTGAGGTTAGATATTTCAAAGCCCAACTGAGTTATTGCATATGTTGTTGCCCAGTCTTCACTATTGGAGAAGATCAAGGCTCAACAGTTTGATGATCCACACTTGGCAGTTCTCAGGGAGACGGTACTACAGGGTGTTGCCAAGGAGGTTTCTATTGGCGAGGATGGTGTCCTACGACTCCAGGGTCGGCTATGTGTTGGTAATGTCGATGGCTTGAGGGAGAGGATCCTATAGGAGGCACACAGTTCTCGATATTCCATTCATCCAAGTGCTACGAAGATGTATCGGGACTTGAGACAGAATTATTGTTGGCGGCGGATGAAGAAAAACATAGTTGAGTATGTAGCTAGGTGCCTAAATTGTTTGCAGTTTAAGTATGAGCACCAGAGGCCAGGTGCCTTACTCAAGCAGATGACTATAACTAAGTGGAAATGGGAATGCATTACTATGGACTTTGTAGTTAGGTTGCCGCGGATCTTGCGGAAGTTCGATGTAGTTAGGGTCATTGTTGACAGGTTGACCAAGTCAGCACACTTTATTCCAGTTGCAACTACTTATACTTCAGAGAGGTTGGCACCGATTTATATTCGGGAGATTGTTCGGTCACGGTGTGCCTATTTCCATCATATCAAACAGAGGCCCTCAGTTCACTTCGCATTTCTAGAGAGCCGTATAGAGTGAGTTGGGGACCCGTGTAGAGCTCATCACTGCGTTTCATCTACAGACCGACGGGCAGTCAGAGCGGACAGTCCAGATCTTGGAGGAAATTCTCAGAGCTGGTGTGATTGACTTTGGGGGACAATGGGATCAGTTATTGCCTTTGGCCGAGTTTGCTTACAACAACAGTTATCAGTCCAACATCGAGATGGCTCAATTTGAGGCTTTATATGGTCGGCGTTGTCGTTCTCCTATCGGGTGGTTTGAGTCCGGTGAGGCTAAGTTATATGGTACTGATTTGGTGAAGGATGCCTTGGAAAAGGTAAAGTTGATTCAGGAGTAACTTTGCATAGCACAGTCCAGACAGAAGAGTTACGCAGATCAGAAGGCGTGTGATGCATCGTTTATGGTAGGCGAGAAGGTTCTCTTGAAAGTCTCACCGATGAAGGGCATTATGAGATTCAGGAAGAAGGGAAAGTTGAGCCCAAGGTTTATAGGCCCATTTGAGGTGTTGAGGCAGGTTGGGTTGGTTGCTTATGAGCTTGCTTTACCTCCCAGCCTATTAGGGGCTTATCCGATTTTTCACGTGTCTATGCTCCGGAGGTATCACACCGACTTGTCACATGTGTTAGACTGCAGCACTATTCAGCTAGATGAGAGCTTGGGTTATGAGGAGGAGCCAGTTGCCATTGTTTCTAGACAGGATCGCCAGTTGAGATCCAAGAGGATTTCCATGGTAAAGGTCCAGTGGAGGGGCCAACCAGTCGAGAAGGAGATCTGGGAGTCCGAGCAGGACATGCGGAACATATATCCACACTTATTCAGCACTTCAGGTATGATTCTAAACCCATTCGAGGACGAACGTTTGTTTAAGAGGTGGAGAATGTAACGACCCAACAAGTCATTTTGCTTTCTAGAACCCTGTTCCCCTAAATAAGACTTCCCGTATATGCTTTTACTGTTTTATGACTTACGGGAATGGTTAGTTTGGGATTTGAAAAGGTTCGGGTTGAAATCGGAACACTTGGTTCCTTAAGGTTGGCTTAAAAGGCCAAGTTTTTACTTCGGTCAACATTTTGAGTAAACGACCTCGGAATCGGGATTTGACGGTTCCAATAGGTTCATATGATTATTTCGGACTTGGGCATATGTTCGGATCGGGTTTTGGATGACTCAGGAGCATTTCGGCGTCTAATAGTGAAAGTTGGTTCTTGAAGGTTTTAAAAGTTCTTTAAATTTGGGTTGAAGCGGGTTTTGGTGATATCGAGGTCCAAACAAAATTCCGAGACCAGCAATAGTTCCGTAATGTCATTTAAGAATTGCACATAAAAATTGGTGTCATTCCAAGTAGTTTAAGTACGTTTCGACGCATTGGAAGAAAATTGAAGAACTTGGAGTTCTTAAGTTTGATTCAATTAGTTATGGGGTGCGATTGTTAGTTTTAATGTTGTTTCGAGCGTTCTGAGAGTTCGAGAAAGTCCGTTTTTATAATTCCAAACTTGTTGGTATGTTTGGGCGGGGCCCCGGGGGGGAGGGGGGCGAATGTCAATCGGACGAGGCTCGGACCAAGATGAGAATTTGGAGCAGCAGCTGATGCACCAGATCAGCCAAAACTGCACCTGCGCTTGGCCAGCCGTAGGTGTGAGCTCGCAAGTGTGGGCCAAGCCTCACAGAAGCGGCCAAAGGAGGGCATCCCAGGATCCGTAGATGCAGCCCATCCTCCGCAAAAGCGGGACCACAGAAGCGGGTACCCATCCGCATAAACGGTCCCAGCCGGCCCAGTGAATTCCGCAGAAGCGGACCCTTGTCTGCAGAAGCGAGGGCGCAGGTGCTGCCCTATGACCATAGGTGCGGAAACCGCTGGAGGCAGTGAGCCTCAGTTATTATGGGTTAGGACCATTTTTATCATATTTGCTTCCACTCTTGGGCGATTTGAGAGCTTCTAAGGAGGGGATTTCAACCTATCTTTGTGAGGTAAGTAATTTATTCTAAATATGAGTTTAATACATATATTATGGGTAGCTTTCCACATGAAAATCGGTAGAAATCATGGGTTGAGATGAAAAATCTAGGATTTTACCACAAAAATGAGATTTTACCACAAAAATGATTATGAAACATAGTGAAAATTATATATTATGTTTCTAAGGTTATGGGTAACAACTTTCTTCAAACCTTTCTGAAATCCGGGCGGGTGGGCTCGGGGTGAATTTTAGGAATCTTGCAATTTTTGTTGGGTAATCACTTTAATAGTGGAGATATGAACTTTTGAGCTATAGATTGATCGATTTATATAATGTTTGGCTAGTTCCGAGTCGTTTGGCATCAAATTTGGAGATTTGAGCGCATTCTTGAGTTGGGAAGTAATCTTTGAGACGAGGTAAGTCTCTTTTCTAACCTTGTCAGAGGGAACTTACCCCATAGGTGACCTTAATTAATATGTGTTGTTATTTGTGGGGGCTACATACGAACGAAGTGACGAGAGTCCGTACGTAGCTACTATTCTTGTTTATGTCCGGGTAGTTTTAGGTTTACACCATGCTTGTGGACACCATTATTTGATTATATTTGTTAACTGTATCAAATGGAACTGAGTTGTGGATTTTTAAGGATTTAAAAGCTTCAAGTCGAATTGTCTTTATTTTGAAAAGAATCAAGGAAGGGTTATGATTTATTGATAAATTTATATTTGACCGCGTCACATGTATGATTTGCGAGCGGGGTAATAGATGCATCTATGGTTCGCGCCGTTCGACCCTCGGCAGTGTACATTTTACATTTATGTTGGATTGGGCCGAACGTCCTCGGTGGTATTCGTGTATGATAATGGAATTGGAAGTTCCTTTCATAATCGGTATAAATTTATTGTTTGTGTGATCATATATTTTAAAGGAAGGAAGTGATTTATGCTCTTAAATATTTCTGAAGACCGGTTCAGTTATTTATTATTCTGAGTCTTATTGTTGTATATCATGCTTAATTAGAATTTCATATTATCATGTTATTGGCCCTAGTAAGTGTCGGAGTCAACCCCTCGTCACTACTTCTTCGAGGTTAGACTAGATACTTATTGGGTACATATATATTTTTGTACGCACGCTACACTTCTGTACTTAATTGTACAGGATCTGAGGCAGGTGCATCTGGTTACCAGTCTGGTGCGCAGATTTGATCCCCATCTCGAGACTTCACGGTGAGCTGCCTTCCGAGTTGTTATGCAGTAGCTGGAGTCTCCTTTATGTTTTTTTCTGTCTATATCATTTCAGACAGTAGGCTAGTGTCCTTTTGTATATTCTACTAGATTGCCCACATACTTGTGACACCAGGTCTTGGAACACACACTAGTAGACTTATGATTATGGATTTGTTTACATGATTACGATTTGTACTCGTTTGCTTCTGTTTAATTATGTCACATTCGCAAATTTCTAAATCTCTTTAACAAGTGAGGAAATGTTATCCACTTAGTATTTTATTTTAACGGGAAACCATTAGTTTGATCAGTGTTGGCTTGCCTAAATATGGTGTTAGGCGCCATCACGATCTAAGATGGAATTGGGTCATGACAAAAGGGGTTGTAATTATGCCTAACATCACTTGCTAGTCAAGCCAACAAATAACAAAAAGTAAAGGCAACACAGAACGTAAAATAATATGATATCATAAATAAAATATAAAAACTCAGAAAGTATATCATGTCAAAAACCAACGACCATCTAAGACCTTCCAGAAACTAGAGTCACTTAGCACATAAGCATCTACGTAATAAATAAATACAAAGTTTGGAATAACAATACATTATTCAAAGCAAATAAACAGTAACATGACTATAAGATAGGTGACTCCAAGGCCTAAGAATGAGAGTGCAACACTACCTCGGGTCTCTTCAACCGATAAGCTAATCAGTCCTCTGGATGCCACTGGGACCAACACCAGAATCTCAATGTATGAGTAAAACCGACTCAATATATTCCATAAGTGTCGACCCTAACTCTAACGAGGTAATGACGAGGCTAAGACAAGATATCTACATATAAACTTGTGCAGTTGAGTAACTATTAAAAAAATGAGATATAGCAATAAGATGACAAGTAAAATAGCAAGTAGGATGACAAGATAGATAACAAGAGAGAGATAATAAGTATAAAATCAAGAAGATATAGAACGAGAAAATAATGAAATAAACGACTAAGGTAAACAATAGTTTATGCTTCCACAAGCAACTCCAAACAAGCCTTTAAAAAATAACTGGGTGCCAAGTGCTCTTTGCGTTCGTGAAACACTTGTTGCGTTCGCAAAGTTCGCTGGCCAACTGGCCATCGCGTTTGTGAAGGCCTTTCCGTGTTCTAAAAGGCTTTCTCCCCCCTCCCCCTTCAAGCCTCCACTTTTGTGACACTGCTATTGCGTTCACGATGAAGAACTGCCATGCCAGCCCCCAAAGCCCATGCCTACGCATTCGCGTAAGGGCTGCCGGGTTCAAGAAAGCCAAATCCCCCAGGCCTTCGCGTTCGCGAGCTTTCCATCGTATTCGCATATTGTAAAACATCCCTTCCCGAATTTTCTCTTCATGATCGCGAGTCTAGCTCCACGTTCGTGATACATAATGCACCAGTACCACATCATCTGCTGTAAATTGTGCAACACTGGCCAAAAACCATCTCAAAATTCACTGAATCCCCCCAGTCCCACTCTAAACGTCCAAACAAGTATAATAACATCATATGAACTCGCTCGCAAGCTCAAATCATCAAAATAACATCTAAAATTAAGAATCAAGCATCAAAATTCAAAGATTTCAAAGTTCTCAAGTTAAAATTTTTGACTATTCAAAATAAACGCTGGAACATCCTCGGGTCACCCGGGACCCCAACCAAATATGTGTTGTAATGACTTGATCGATTTTTTTGACCTCTAGTTTGCATCGTTCAGTGGTTTGAGGCCTTGAGTAGTTTCACTTCAAGAATTATGACTTGTACGTGTGATCAGAATTAAATTTTGGGAAGTTCGGAGTGGCTTCGAGAGGAATATTCTAAATTCGAAAGCTTTAGGTTGGAAGAACTTACTAAGGTTTGACTAAGGTTCCAATAGGTTTATATAATGATTTTGGACTTGGGCGTATGTTCGGGTTGAGTATCGGGTAGTCCGGAAGTATTTCAGTGTCTATTATGGAAGGTTGGCATTTTGGAAGTTTAAGAATTTCTTGAGTTTGATTTGAAATGAATTTTGGTGTTATCAATGTCCATTTTAAGTTCCGAGCCTTGGAATAGGTTTGCAACGTGATTTGTGACTTGCACGCAAAAATTTAGCATCATTCCGGGATGTTTAAGTATGATTCGGATGCGTTCATCGAAATTTAAAATTTTAAAGAAATGTTTCGATTGTCAATTCGTAGTTTTGATGTTGTTCGGCGTAATTTGAGGCTTCGACTAAGTTCGTCTCGCCAGAATTGTATCATGCACTTGGCGTGCTTGTGGTCGATATTTGGATATTTCGTAAGTATAAGCATTTCGGCTTGATGGGTGTTTCCTTAATGATTGTTATGTGTGGATCGGGCGGCACACCACCACAGGTACATTGTTTGGATCGAGTGGTACGCCGCCACGAGTACGTTGTGCGGATCAGGTTGCGCACCGCAATGATGTCATATTCGGATCGGGTTGGACGCCGCAAAAGTGTCATGTTTGGATCGGGTTGCATGCCGCAATAGCATCATAAATGTATCGGATTGCACGCCCCAACAATGAGGTGCTAAGTACGGTTCCTTATAGTTATTATGTGTACCTTATTTCCCATCTCTGAGATAGAGCCATAATATCAGTTTGGCCATTTTATTGGTTACGCGGGCTGAATGGTACGCTGCCACGAGTATGTTGCCTAGATTGGGTTGAGCGCCGTAACGATATCATATTTGAATCAGGTTGCACGTCGCAACAGTGTCATATTTGGATCGGGTTGTACGCCGCAACAACGTCACAAATAGATCGGGTTGCATGCCACAACAGTGAGGTACTAAGTACGGTTCCTTATACTTATTTTGTGTACTTTGTTTCCTATCTTCGAAATAGAGCCATAACATCGGTTAAGTGTTTTTATTCATTACGCTGGCTGAATGGTTCATTGCTAGAGTTCATTATTCCTTATGGGTCATATTCGAGTTGTAGCTTATTGGCGCTTTGATGGCACCGTATGAGATTTTAGACGGTGTTGAGGTGGCTTATTGCCCGAGCAGCTTGTACTGGGTGAGATGATATTATTGGACCTGCGATCAGTGCGATCAGAGTTATGTTGGGTATGTTAAAGAGAAAATATCATTATTCAGTTCAGAATGAGGTAATGGTTCTTATCCGAAGAAGAGACTCCGTGATTTGTTGATTCGGCAGGTGGTCATGAGTTTTTACAAATAACTTTCCTTGTGGCAATGTTGCGAGAGTTGGAACATAGCATATATGCGTTATGAGGTGTATTGCGGGCATCAGATTCGTTAAATTTTAGCTATTGTGGTCGAAGGAGGTTATTATAGGTAAATGACTTATGTGGTGCATGATCATGTTTTGGTATAGTGTGTAGTGATTGATATGGTGTTCGTATGTTAGAATCTGGTCTTGTAGAGAAATTCGGAGGTTGGAATTTGGTTCTAAGGCTTATTAACTAAATAAAAAGGGAGGATCTTCAGTCTGAATCGAGCTAATGTGCTCAATTGGGTTGTGGTGGCAAGGGTAGGTGCACAATGTGTTGAACATTGATTTTGGGACAGCTCCGGAGCAGTTCTTAGCAAGTTCGAGGACACACGTATGTTTAAGTGGGGGAGAATGTAACGACCCGACCGGTCGTTTTGAGACCTAGAGCGTCGTTCAACGGTTTGAGGCCTTGAGTTGCTTCACTTCAGGTATTACGACTTGTACGTGTGGTCGGAATTAAATTTCAGGAAGTTCGGAGTGGTTTCGGAAGAAAAATTCTAAATTCGGAAGCTTTAAGTTGGAAGAGTTTACTAAGGTTTTAATTTTGAGTAAACGACCTCGAAATCGAGATTTGAAGGCTCCAGTAGGTTCGTATGATTATTTTGGACTTGAGCTTATGTTCCGATTGAGTATCGGGTGGTCCGAGAGCATTTCGACGTCTATTATGGAAGGTTGGCATTTTGTAAGTTTAAGAATTTATTGAGTTTGATTCGAAATGCATTTTGGTGTTATTAATGTCAGTTTGAAGTTCCAAGCCCTTAAATAGGTTCGCATCATGATTTTTGACTTGCACACAAAACTTTGGCATTATTCCGGGATGTTTAAGTATAATTCGGACGTGTTCGTCGAAGTTTAAAAGTTTGAAAGTTTAAAGAAATGTTTCGATCATCAATTGCTAGTTTTGATGTTGTTTGGCGTAATTTGAGGCTTCGACTAAGTTCGTCTCCCCATAATTGTATCATGCACTTGGCATGCTTGTGGTCGATATTCGGGCATTTCGTAAGTATAAGCATTTCGACTTGATGGGTGTTTCCTTATTGATTATTATGTGTGGATCGGGTGGCACGCCACCACAGGTACATTGTTTGGATCGGGTGGTACGTCGCCACGGGTATGTTGTCTGGATTGCGTTAAGCACCGCAACGATGTCGTATTCGGATTGGGTTTCACGCCGCAATAATGTCATGTTTGGATCGCCTTGCACGCCGCAACAGCATCATAGTTAGATCGGGTTGCACGCCGCAACAGTGAGGTGCTAAGTATGGTTCCTTATACTTATTTTGTGTACCTTGTTTCCTATCTCTGAAATAGAGCCATAAGATCGGTTTAGCCGTTTTATTCATTATGCGGGCTGAATGGTTTGTTGCTAGAGTTTGTTATTCCTTATGGGTCATATTCGAGTTGTAGCTTGTTGGTACTTTGATGGCGTTGTATGAGATTTTAGATGGTGTTGAGGTGTCTAATTGCCCGAGCAGCTTTTACTGGGTGAGACGATATTATTGGACCTCAGATCAGTGCAATCAGAGTTATGTAGGGTATGTTAAAGAGCAAATATCGTTATTCAGTTCAGAATAAGCTAATGATTCTTGTCGGAGAAGAGACTCCATGATTTGTTGATTCGGCGGGTGGTCATGAGTTTCTACACATCTGTTCGTCGCGGCAGTGTTGCTAGAGGTAGAATAAAGCTAATAAATGTTATGAGGTGTATTGCGGGCATCAGATTCGTGAAATTTCATCTATTGTGGTCGGAGGAGGGTATTATGGGCAAATGACTTATGTGGTGCATGGTGTGATTTTAGCATTGGTTCATGATCATGTTTTGGTACAGTGTGTAGTGATTTATACGGTGTTCATATATTAGAATTAGGTCTTGTAGAGAAATTCAGAGGTTGGAATTTGGTTCTAAGGCTTATTGACTAGATAAAAATGGAGGATCTTCAGTCTGGCTCGAGCTAATGTGATCAGCGGGGTTGTGGTGGAACGGGTAGGTGCACAAGGTGTTAAACATTGATTTTAGGGCAGCTCCGGAGCAGTTCTTAGCACGTTCGAGGATGAACGTATGTTTAAGTAGGGGAGAATGTAATGACCCGACCAGTCATTTTGAGCTCAAGCACGTAGTTCAGTGGTTTGGGGCTGTGAGTAGCTTCACTTCAGGTATTCTGACTTGTACGTGTGGTCGGAATTAAATTTCAAAAGGTTCAGAGTGGTTTCAGAAGGCAAAGTCTAAATTCGGAAGCTTTAAGTTGGAAGAATTGACTAAGGTTTAACTTTTGATTAAATGACCTCGAAATCGGAATTTCAAGGTTCCAATAGGTCCGTATGATAATTTCGGACTTGGGCATATGTTCAGGTTGAGTATCGGGTGGTCCGGGAGCATTTCGGCGTCTATTATGGAAGGTTGGAATTTTGGAAGTTTAAGAATTTCTTGAGTTTGATTTGAAATGAATTTTGGTGTTATCAATGTCCATTTGAAGTTCCGAGCCATGGAATAGGTTCGCATCATGATTTGTGACTTGCACGCAAATATTTGGCGTCATTCCGGAATGTTTAAGTATGATTCAGACGCGTTCGTCAAAGTTTAAAAGTTAGAAAGTTTAAAGAATGGTTTCGATCGTCAATTCGTAGTTTTGATGTTGTTTGGCGTAATTTGAGGCTTCGACTAAGTTCATCTCCCCAGAATTGTATCATGCACTTGGCGTGTTTGTGGTCAATATTCGTGCATTTTGTAAGTATAAGCATTTCGGCTTGATGGGTGTTTCCTTATTGATTGTTATGTGTGGATCGGGTGGCACGTTGCCACGGGTACATTGTTTGGATCGGGTGGTATACTGCCACGGGTATGTTGTGTGGATCGGGTTGCGCACCGCAACGATGTCATATTCGCATCACGTTGCATGCCGCTACAACGTCATGTTTGGATCGGGTTGCATGCTGCATCAACGTCATAGTTGGATCGGGTTACACGCCACAGTAGTGAGGTGCTAAATACGATTCCTTATACTTATTTTTTGTACCTTGTTTCCCATCTCTGACATAGAGCCATAACATCAGTTTGGCCATTTTATTCGTTACACATGCGGAATGGTTCGTTGCCAGAGTTCGTTCTTCCTTATGGGTCATATTCGAGTTGTAGCATGTTGGCACTGTATGAGATTTTAGACGGTGTTGAGGTGGACTGTTGCTCGAGCAGCTTGTACTGGTTGAGACGGGATTATTGGACCTGAGATCAGTGCAATCGAAGTTATGTAGGGTATGTTAAAGAGCAAATATCGTTACTCCGTTCAGAATGAGGTAATGGTTCTTGTACGGAGAAGAGACTCCATGATTTGTTGATTCGGCATGTGGTCATGAGTTTCAACACATCTCCTTCGTCGCGGCAGTGTTGTAAGAATTAAAACAGAGCTTATATGCATTATGTTTAAGTATGATTCGGACGTGTACATCGAAGTTTAAAAGTTTGAAAGTTTATAGAAATGTTTCGATCGTTAATTTGTAGTTTTGATGTTATTTGGCATAATTTGAGGCTTTAACTAAGTTCGTCTCTCAGAATTATATCATGCACTTTGTAATGACCCAACCGGTCATTTTAATTTTTAGAACCCCGTTCCCTAAAATAAAATTTCCTGTAGGTGCTTGTAATGATTTATGACTTGCGGGGATGGTTGGTTCGGGATTTGGAAGTGTTTGGGGTGAAACCAGAACACTTGGTTCCTTAAGTTGGCCTTAAAGTGCTAAGTTTGACTTCGGTCAACATTTTGTGAAAACGACCCCGGAATAGAATTTTGATGATTCCAACAGCTCCGTATGGTGATTTTGGACTTAGGAGCGTGTTCGAAATTTTATTTGGAAGTCCGCAGTTAAATTAGGCATGAAATGGCTAAAAACAAGAATTTAAGTTTGAAAGTTTGACCGATGAGTTGACTTTTTGATACCGGAGTCGGAATCCAGTTCTGAAAAATTTTCATAGCTCCGTTATGTAATTTATGACTTGTGTGTAAAAGTTGAGGTCAATCGGAGTTGATTTGATAGGTTCCGACATTGAATGTAAAAGTTGAAAACTCTTAGTTTCATTAAGCTTGAATTGGGGTATGATTCATGGTTTTAGCGCTGTTTGATGTGATTTAGAGGTTCGACTAAGTTCGTATGATATTTTAGGACTTGTTGGTATATTTGATTGAGGTCCCGAGGGCCTCGGGTGAGTTTCGGATGGTTAACGGATCAAAAATTTGAGTTAAAAAGTTGCTGTAATTTTTCCTCTTCTGTTGGACATTCTGGGCTGTGATCGAGCCCAGATATCGAGCCAGATATCGAGCCCAGGGTTGACGAGGTACAGGCTTGAGCTAGTGTATCGAAGCCATGATCGAAGGTCCAACTCGAGGGCCATGATCGAAGGTCCAGCTCGAGGGCCATGATCGAAGGCAAGGCTCGAGGGCCAGGATCGAGACCCAAGATAGAGGGTCACAATCGAAGGCTCAAGCTCGATGCCATGATTGAGGCTATGATCGAAGGCCCAACCTCGATGCCCTGATTGAGGCCATGACTGAGGTCCAGGCTTGAGCCTGTGATCGAAGCCGCGATCGAGGTCCAGTTCGAGGACCAGTTCCGAAGGCTGCTGGGCAGTTTTATAAAAAGAGGGCATTCATCCCATTCGCAATTTTTAACAAATTGGAGCTCGAGCAGAGGCGATTTTTGATAGATTTTCAAGAAAAAGACATTGGGGTAAGTGATTCTAACTTGGATTTGGTCTATGAACATAAATATATCATTATTTTCACAATTTAATTAGTGTTTTGAGATTTGAAATTTGGAAAAGTTTAGAATCTCATAGAAACGAAATTTTTAGATTTCGGTATTGATTCGGAGTAGGATTTGAGTGAAACTGGTATGGTTGGACTCGTAATTTAATAGGTTGTCGGATTTCATAACTTTCATCGGGTTCCGAGATGTGGTCCCCGCGGGCGAATGTTTAATTAATTTCGGGATCTTTTCTTAAAAATGTAGTATTTTCTTATAGAATTGATTTCTATAATATTTAGTGATTTTATCGAATTATTTTGGCTAGATTCGAGCCAGACGGAGTTGGATAATCGTGGAAAAGGCCTTATAGTGGATTAAATTGGAGCAAGATGAGGTAAGTCTCTTGTCTAATCTTGTGAGGGGAAAATTACCCCATAGGGATTAAATTGAATAATTGTTGCTAATTGCGGGGGCTACGTACGCACGAGGTGATGAGAGTCTGTGCGTAGCTACTATTAATGCTAAAGTCTGGGTAGTTTAAGACTCAAAGCATGAATTACTTGTATGAATTGTATTCTTTATTAATTAAAATAATTGATGTATATATTGTGAATTGTTATGAAAAGTAGAAAAATATGAAATTTTCATATGCTTAATTTTTGTTTAAATCAATTAATTATTTAAAGAAATTGTTCTCCTCCTAAATTCATCTTATAATAAATATACTCTCCTTCCGGAGGCACATAAGAAAATGTCCTCCTTTCTTGTGGAGCGGGCCGAACGCCTCGGCAGGATAGATGCATCTATGGATCGCGTCACACGTCCCTCGACAGTGTACACGACACTCTGGATCGGGTCGTACGTCCTCGGAAGAAATCGTGCTTAATAATAATAATTACACGATACTTTAATAATTTATTTCAGCTTGTGAAGCTAATTAATAAATTGGAAATCCTTGAAATTTAATGAATTATTATTCTTGCTTGTTTAGGAATTAATTGTTACTCCTGTAAATGAGATTTAATTGATAAATTGGAATTTATTTGAATTGAAGTAATTTAATTAATATATTGAGAATTGTTACATTTGAAGGAATTTGATTATTTCCGCTGATTAAATAAATTATTGTAAATTCTGTAAATCATGCTGATTTAAATATCCTAATTTTATTTCAATTATTATTGACCCATAGTTGAGTGTCAAAGTCGGCCATCTCGTCTCTACCACTTCGAGATTAGGCTTGATACTTACTGGGTACACGTTGTTTACGTACTCATATTACACTTGCTGCACTTTTTGTGCAGGATCTAAGACAGGTACTAGTGGAGGACCTATCATCACATACCCACGTCATCCCGAGGCATAGTGGTGAGCTGCCTTTCTGAGTCGTTCTGCAGCTACCAGTGTCTCTTCTTATATTTATATTCTGTCTATTTCATTTCAGACAGTATTTGGAGTTTTGTATAATCTACTAGATGCTCATGTACTTGTGATACCGGGTCTTGGCACACACATTGGTAGAAGTTGGTATTTTATTATTTTCTTGAAATAAAAATTTAACCAATGTACGATTGACTTAGTTGGCTTGCCTAGCTGTAGTGTTGGGCGCCATTACGACCTATAGATGAAATTGGGTCGTGACACACTTGGTGTGCTTGTGGTCGATATTCGGGTATTTCGTAAGTATAAGCATTTCGACTTGATGGGTGTTTCCTTATTGATTGTTATGTGTGGATCGGGTGGCACGCCGCTACAGGTACATTGTTTGGATCGGATGGTAAGACGCCATAGGTATGTTGTCTGGATTGTGTTGAGCGCCGCAACGATGACATATTCGGATCGGGTTGCACGCCGCAATAGTGTCATGTTTGGATCGGGTTGCACGCCGCAACGGTGAGGTGCTAAGTACGGTTCCTTATACTTATTTTGTGTACCTTGTTTCCTATCTCTGAAATAGAGCCATAACATCGGTTAAGCCGTTTTATTCATTACGCGTGCTGAATGGTTCATTGCTAGAGTTCGTTATTCCTTATGGGTCATATTCGAGTTGTAGCTTGTTGGCGCTTTGATGGCGCCGTATGAGATTTTAGACGGTGTAGAGGAGGCTTATGTCTCGAGCAGCTTGTACTGGGTGAGACAATATTATTGGACCTGAGATCAGTGCGATTAGAGTAATGTAGGGTATGTTAAAGAGCAAATATCGTTATTCAGTTCAGAATGAGGTAATGGTTCTTGTGCGGAAAAGAGACTCTATGATTTGTTGATTAGGCAGGTGGTTATGATTTTTACACATATCTTTGCTCGTGGCAGTGTTGCGAGAGTTGGAACAGAGCTTATATGCATTATGAGGTGTATTGCGGGCATCAGATTCGTGAAATTTCAGCTATTGTGGTTAGAGGATGTTATTATGGGCAAATGACTTATGTAGTGCATGGTGTGATTTCAGCATATGTGCATGATCATGTTTTGGTACAGTGTGTAGTGATTGATACGGTGTTCCTATGTTAGAATCAGGTCTTGTTGAGAAATTCGAAGGTTGGAATTTGGTTCTAAGGCTTATTTACTAGATAAAAAGGGAGGATCTTCAGTCTGGATTGACTAATGCGCTCAATTGGGTTGTGGTGGCACGGGTAGGTGCACAATGTGTTGAACAGTGATTTTAGGGCAGCTCCGGAGTAGTTCTTAGCAAGTTCGAGGACGAGCGTATGTTTAAGTAGGAGAGAATGTAACGACCCGACCGGTCGTTTTGAGCGCTACTGCATCATTCAATGGTTTGAGGCCTTGAGTAGCTTCACTTCTGGTATTACGACTTGTACTTGTGGTCGGAATTAAATTTTAGGAAGTTCAGAGTGGTTTCGGAAGGAAAATTCTAAATTCGAAAGCTGTAAGTTGGAAGAGTTGACTAAGGTTTGAATTTTGAGTAAATGACCTCAAAATCGGGATTTGAAGATTCCAATAGATTCGTATGATTATTTCAAACTTGAGCGTATGTTCGGATTGAGTATCGGGTGGTCCGAGAGCATTTCGACGTCTATCATGGAAGTTTGCTATTTTGGAAGTTTAAGAATTTCTTGAGTTTGATTTGAAATGAATTTTGGTGTTATCAATGTCAGTTTGAAGTTCCAGGCCTTGGAATAGGTTCGCATCGTGATTTGTGACTTGCACGTAAACATTTGGCGTCATTTCAGGATGTTTAAGTATGTTCGGACGCGTTCGTCGAAGTGTAAAAGTTTGAGAGTTTAAAGAAAGTTTTCGATCGTGAATTTGTAGTTTTGATATTGTTTGGCATAATTTGAGGCTTCGACTAAGTTCATCTCCCAGAATTGGATCATGCACTTGGCGTGCTTGTGGTCGATATTCGGGCATTTCGTAAGTATAAGCATTTTGACTTGATGGTTGTTTCCTTATTGATTGTTATGTGTGGATCGGGTGGCGCGCCGCCATGGGTATATTGTTTAGATCTAGTGGTACGCTGCCACAGGTATGTTGTCTGAATTGTGTTGAGTGCCGTAACGATGTCATATTCGGATCGGGTTGCACGACGCAACAATGTCATGTTTGGATCGGGTTGCACGCTGCAACATCGTCACAAATAGATTAGGTTGCATGCCGCAACAGTGAGGTGTTAAGTACGGTTCCTTATACTTATTTTGTGTACTTTGTTTCCTATCTCTGAAATAGAGCCATAACATCAGTTAAGTCATTTTATTCATTATGCCGACTGAATGGTTCGTTGCTAGAGTTCGTTATTCCTTATGGGTCATATTTGAGTTGTAGCTTGTTGGAACTTTGATGGCGCCGTATGAGATTTTAGACGGTGTTGAGGTGGCTTATGTCCCGAGAAGCTTGTACTGGGTGTGATGATATTATTGGACCTGAGATCAGTGTGATCGGAGTTACGTAGGGTATGTTAAAGAGCAAATATCATTATTCAGTTCAGAATGAGGTAATGGTTTTTGTCCGGAGAAGTGACTCTATGATTTGTTGATTCGGCAGGTGCTCAAGAGTTTTTACACATCTCTTTCCTCGTGGCAATATTGCGAGAGTTAGAACAGAGCTTATATGCGTTATGAGTTATATTGTGGGCATCAGATTCGTGAAATTTCAGCTATTGTGGTTGGAGGAGGTTATTATGGGCAAATGACTTATGTGGTGCATGGTGTGGTTTCAGCATAGGTGCATGATCATGTTTTGGTACAGTGTGTAGTAATTAATACAGTGTTCGTATGTTAGAATCAGGTCTTGTAGAGAAATTCAGAGGTTAGAATTTGGTTCTAAGGCTTATTGACTAGATAAAAGGGGAGGATCTTCAGTCTGGATTGAGCTAATGTGCTCAACTGGGTTGTGGTGGCACGGGTAGGTGCACAATGTGTTGAATAGTGATTTTGGGGTAGCTCCAGAGCAGTTTTTAGCACGTTCGAGGATGAACGTATGTTTAAGTGGGGGAGAATTTAATGACCCGACCAGTCGTTTTGAGATCCAGTGCGTCGTTTAACAGCTTGAGACCTTGAGTAGCTTCATTTCAGGTATTACGTCTTGTACGTGTAGTCAAAATTTTATTTCGGGAAGTTCGAAGTGGCTTCGAAAGGAAAATTCTAAATTCGGAAGCTTTAAGGTAATCCGGAAGTGACGAGATTATTGGACCAGAGATCAGTGCGATCAGAGTTATGTAGGGTATGTTAAAGAGCAAATATTGTTATTCAGTTCAGAATGAGGTAATGGTTCTTGTCTGGAGAAGAGACTCCATGATTTGTTGATTCGGCATATGGTCATGAGTTTCTACACATCTCCTTCATCTCGGCAGTGTTGCGAGAGTTGGAACATAGCTTATATGCGTTATGAGGTGTATTGCGGGCATCAGATTTGTGAAATTTCAGCTATTGTAGTCGGAGGATGTTATTATGGGCCAAGGACTTATGTGGTGCATGGTGTGATTTCAGCATAGGTGCATGATCATGTTTTGGTAGAGTGTGTAGTAATTGTTACGGTGTTCGTATTTAAGATTAAGGTCTTGTTGAGAAATTCGGAGGTTGGAATTTGGTTCTAAGGCTTATTGACTAGATAAAAAGGGAGGATCTTCAGTATGGCTCGAGCTAATGTGCTCGACTGGGTTGTGGTGGCACGGGTAGGTGCACAAGGTATTGAACAGTGATTTTGGGGCAGCTCCAGAGCAGTTCTTAGCACATTCGAGAATAAACGTATGTTTAAGTGGGGGAGAATGTAATGACCCGACCGATTGTTTTGAGCTCTAGCGCGTCGTTCAACGGTTTGAGGCCTTGTGTAGCTTCACTTCAGGTATTATGACTTGTACTTGTAGTCAAAATTTTATTTCGGGAAGTTCGAAGTGGCTTCGAAAGGAAAATTCTAAATTCGGAAGCTTTAAGTTAGAAGAGTTGACTAAGGTTTGACTTTTGAGTAAACGACCTCAAAATCGGGATTTGAAGGTTCCAATAGGTTCGAATGATGATTTCGAACTTGGGCGTATGTTCGGGTTCAATATAGGGTAGTCCGGGAGCATTTTGGCGTCTATTATGGAAGGTTGGCATTTTGGAAGTTTAAGAATTTCTTGAGTTTGATTTGAAATGAATTTTGGTGTTATCAATGTCCGTTTGAAGTTTCGTGCCTTGGAATAGGTTCGCATCATGATTTGTGACTTGCACACAAAAAATTTGGCGTCATTCCGATTTGTTTTAGTATGATTCGGACGCGTTCGTCGAAGTTTAAAAGTTTAAATAAAGTTTTTGATCGTCGATTCGTAGTTTTGATGTTGTTTGGCGTAATTTGAGGCTTCGACTAAATTCGTGTCATATTTTGGGATACGTTGGTATGGCTGGATGGGGTTTCGGAGACCCCGGAGTGCGAATCGGATTGAAAACGGATCGAGTTTGGACTTCGAAGAAGTGCTGAGGCAGCTTAGATCTGGTGCAATCGCACCTGCATGGGAAGTGGTCGCGGGTGCGGTCACGCAGGTGCCTTGGGGGCCATCGCAGGTGCGATTTTGGTGGAAGGGACGTGGGGGCGCAGGTGTGAGGAACATTCCGCACCTGTGAAGTCGCACATGCGGAGCAGTGATCGCAGAAGCGAAAGGAGCTGGGCAAGACTGAAGTCGCAGAAGCGGAAGGGTTCCGCATATGCGAGTACGCAGGAGCGAAGGTTAAAATGCAGAAACGGTCGTAGAGGAGCAGAATTTGGTCCGCATGAGCGGATTTGCCTGGGATTTAGGAGAACCGCACCTGCGATGGATTTGTCCGCAGGTGCGGCTAATGGTCCGCTGGTGCGAAAGTCGCTGGGCAGTGGGGTGCTTTTAATCCGAGACTTAGCCCATTTCTCTCACATTTTCATTTGGTTGGGCCATTTTTGGAGCTCTTGGAGGGAAGATTTTCATCGTCCATGTCAGGGTAAGTAATTCCCTCATATTATGAGTTAAATACATGGTTTATATATGGATTTAAACATGGAAATTAATAGAAATTTGGAATTTTGGTAGAAAACCTAGAAATTGGTATTTTTTGATTTTCACCACGAAATTGGACATGGAAGTTAGGATAAATTATATATATGAGTTCGTGGCGTTATGAGTAAAGTTTATCTTCGAAAATTTTCAGAATTCGGGCAAATGGGCACAAGGGTTGTCTTTATTGACTTTTCGAGCGGAGTTGGGGATTGTTGTAAATTGAGTAATTATAAGCATTGGAGTATATTTTGATTGATTTGCACATTATTTGACTAGTTTCGGATCGTTTGTCTTTGAATTGAAGAGTTAGAGTGGCATTGGAGCCGGTTATGGAACTTCGGAGCGAGGTAAGTCTCTTGTCTAACCCAATAAGGGAGAATTTACCCCGTAGGTATTATATTCTTATGTGCTAGATGTTGTGATAGCTATGCACGTATGAGGTGACGGGTGTCCGTGCGTATGCTAGAATTCCTGATTATGTCCGGGTAGACTTAGGTTCACGCCATGCTATAATTGTACTATTTGAGTTATCTTTCCTCGTCTAATTCCTTTATTTCGCATTATGACTTGAGACTAGTCTTGCATAGGGTGATGGACTCGCTATTGTAAGAGATTTGACGAGCTACTTGATTAGTCGCAGAACAATTGTGTCTCCCTTGCGAATTTCTCTCGCGTTGTGCGTTTTCATTGAAAAGCTTCTTAAAATTTCATAACTCATAGGTATCTTCTTGAGTGGGGTCAAGGACCTGTTAAAGTATCATATTCTCATGGGAGCGGGTCGTTCGCCTCGGTAGTAAAATAGATGCATCTATGGTTTGTGTCGTTCGACCCTCAGCAGTGCACACATTATTATGGGATCGGGTCGTACGCCTCGGCATTTCTATAAATACTCTTATGGGATCGGGCCGTTCGCCTTGACAACATCGTGTGTAATATTTGGCAAGAAGCCATCGTATCCGTGAGTTTTCCTGATTTTAGTTGTAAAGATCTATCTGGCGGGGACCATTTTCCATATATACTCCGGTTGAGGAGGTGGTCGATAATTTAGGGCTTGCATTTACCGTTCAGAGGAGGATCGTACCACGTGCTTAAATTTGTTTACACTATTTTTACCATGCCTCACACTTGTTTGTTTTCTATTATACTTGATTTATTGGACCACTAGTAAGTGTCGATGTCGACCCCTCGTCACTACTTCTCCGAGGTTAGGCTAGATACTTACTGGGTATGCGTTGATTTATATATATATATTGTTGGTGGTCTTTTGGGCGTACAGGCGCATCTATTGCGGGGACTTTATAGTGAGCTGTATTCCATGTTACGATCCGCATCATACAGAGTCTCCATCAGAGTTCTTTACATTCTCCTGTCTAACTTGTATTCCAGACATATGTTGTATTTTATTATATTTCTCGGTCGATGCTCATGCACTTGTGACACTAGGTTTTGGGGGTTCCTACTAGGTGTTCATTATTGTAGTTCACGTAGTTAATATCATTTTACCTTGTAATTTATACTTTACACATAAATTTATAAAGAGAATTCACGGGCTCCTATGAGTACCCGATGTTTATTTTATTTATTTAATGGGATTTATGACTTCAGAAATATTAAAATGAGTAATTAAGTCGATAATTCACCGTTGGCTTGTCTGACGGCGACGTTGGGCGCCATCACGACCTTTAGGGGATTTTGGGTCGTGACACCTTAGTATCATAGCTCTAGGTTCACTTGTGTCTCACGAGTCATGAGCAAGTCTAGTAGAGTCTTGCGGATCGGTACAGAGACATGTACTTATCTTCGAAGGTTACAGGGCTGTTAGGAGAACTTCCCTTCTTGATTCCTCGTCGTGCGATTTGATTCCATCGAGGCTTTTGCCTTCATTTCCTTCCTACTCACTCTTAAACGATGTTGAGCTCAATGGGGCATCGAAAAGTTGCAGTGGTACTACAGATGTAGCGTATGATGTATCTTCCTGCGTATTCGAGCGAGCTATTGTAGTCATCCTATGAAAAGGTATTCTGTCGTTTCAGCCCTATATTGGTATTGCCTATGGTTTTGAGGCTATGCACGGATTGTTATGATGTTCATGAGTGGTTATCGCGCAGCGTTGATGTAAATAGTAGGGTGCTTATTTATGGATTGCGGAAGTGAATGACTCAAAAGGAGGATTTCTCGATTCATGGTTTAGAGGTTCGGCATTTAATTCCAGCGGAGGAAAGGCAATCGGACTATGGACGTTCAGGCTTTGGTTGATGGATTAACGAGGCCTGATATTTTCGAGCATGGTGGAATTTTCATTTGTGATGTATTGTCGTCATCCTTGTTTGAATGCATTAAGGTTCGCCAGTGTTATGGTCTTCTTTGATTTTTCTTCGGGGCAGGGTATGGTGAAATAGTGTCTAAGAAGCGGTTGTCAGAAATGGCAGTGTGTAGCGGTTTCAAGATCGAATCGGTGTTTCGAATACTGATGGCTCGAGAAAGATGATCTTCGGGGAGGCATAGAGTTGGTAGAAATTTATTGAGAAATGCAAACCCTAAGACAAGTGAAAATGGGATTGTAATGGAAGAGACCATCATTCACCAACCGAATCAGATCAATACGGAGGCGAGATGGAAGAAGAAGTGTGCAAACTTATTTGCTGGGAACATGCTAGAAGCAAAGGGAATGCCCTTGAGCTTCATCACACCAACAATTAGAAGTAGGGAGGGAATAGTTAAATTCTGCAAAGAGGAGATCGAACAAGAGACACAGAAATGGAGGCAAGCTGTAATTTTATACGTGGTGGGGGAATCGCCTACTACTACAGCTATGGAAAGGTTCATCACTTCACAATGGAATTTTGCAGCAAAGCCTAAGGTATACTTCCATAATGATTGGCACTTTATTGCCAAATTCAATAGTATAGATGATCGGGATGAGGTACTGCAATGACCTGACCGATTATTTTGAGTATTTGCATTCAGTTCGGTGGTTTGAGTTCATGAATAGACTCAAATGGTATACTATGACTTGCTTGTATCGCCGGTTTTGGTTCTCGAGTGGTTCAGAATTTATTTGGAAGAATGATTCTTAACTAGGAAGCTTTAAGTTGGAAGAGTTGATCAAGTTTGACTTTTTTTATTTGACCTCGGATCGGAATTTTTATGGTTCCGCTAGGTCCGGATGGAGATTTTGAACTTGGTCGTATTCCCAGATTTCCATATGGATGTTTCTAGAAGGTTTTGGCTCTAATCGGCGAAGATTAGAAATTGGAAGGTTTGAAAAGTTCATAAGTTTGACCGGGAGTTGACTTTGATGATATCGGGTTCGGATTACTATTACAAAAGTTGGAATATGTTCTTTATGTAATTTGGAACTTATGTGCAAAATTTGAGGTGATTCCGAGTTGTTTAGCCGTGTTTGGTGTAAGTTTGGAATTTGGAAACTCGAAATAGTTCATTAAGCTTGAATTGAGGTGCGATTCGTGGTTTTGATGTTATTTTGCGAGATTTGAGGCCTTGAGTAGGTCCTTGTTATATTTTGGGAGTTGTTGGTATGTTCAGAGGGGGTTCGGGTGTGTTTCGCATTGGTTTCGTGTAATAACCGAAAATTTTATATATACTGATTAACTCAAGAGTTTTAAAATTATTAAATTGTTAGTGAACCTAATTAACTATTACACATATTAAGTGGGATAATAAAATAACTCAGTCAATAAATAAGGAATCTTACAAAAATATCCCCAAAAAAGTCTCAACTTACCAATATCTAGCTATTAATCATACACTTACCAAAACTAGTCAACCACATATAAAAATTAAAAAACCAAAGAAATAAGGTTCTTTCTCTCACAGAATCACACACAAAGATCTTCTTCCATATTTTTAAGTGTAATTAGCAACATTAGATGCAAGACGGAAAGGAAATTTCATGGACGAGGTAGCAAATAAGGTGATGAAATACAATATATATATATATATATATATATATATATATATATATATATATATATATATATATATATATATATATAAGATTCCAAAAATCTAAACAAAAAGGACTTTTTTCAATGTGTATGGTTGAGATTCATTAAAAACATATAGATGAGTTAATATACAAAATTTGAGGAAGATTAGAGGTGATTTGGACTGAATTGGCATCAAAATTCGTAGTTAAAATCGAATTCAAAAAGTTCTTATGCGACACATGTATCACGCATGTATCTCACACGCAGGTATACATGGATATACATGTGATACACATTTGATACAAATATGATACATATATGATAAGTGATACACAATGTGATACACATCATTTTTTCATGCTCATCTTCTACTTTGAATTTTCAATTCAAACTACCTCAAAACTCCATCAAATCATCCCAAAACTGAGACTCAAACTCTTTAAGATGTATCCAATATATTCTAATAACAGCCACTCAAAAGAAAGTAAAATTTTGACTTTTTTGGCTACAAATAGCTAATTGGTTAATTATATAAGTAATATTTTATGAATTTGCCAATTTTTATAATAAGTTACTTATAAATGGACATAGCTGGTATTTTTCCCAATAAATAATGGTAAAGAAATGGGCTAAACCCATATATTTTTCTTATTGGCCCATGTACAAAGACATAAGTTGTAGGAAAAGCATTAATTTAGGTCTTAATAAATAATTAGAGAGATAAAAAAATAGAAGAACATTAGAACAAAGGGAAACGGAGTTCTGGTAAGCGGCGATCAAGTTGGAGAAGAAAAGTTGGGAGGCAATCAAACTCAGGTATTTATCCCTCACAGTAGTACGCGAAATTAGTTTTGCACATAATTTAGTTTGTAATAATTATATGAACCAATGATTAGGGGGAGACAAATTAAATTAATTATAGGTTTATGTGTACAATGTTATGAAGAGAAGACCTTCTGTACTGGTTTTGGTTTCTACTATTACATAGTTTGAATTTTTGTTGTCTTCAATTGAGAATAATGATTACCTAATGATTATATGATGACTGATAATTGGTAAAGATGAGATATGGAATTGGAAAGTTGAACGAAGTCTCCATCACTGTCTTTTGAAAATCTGTTTGTAAAATAATCTGAAACTACTACATGGAATTCGTACTACCATATTTAAGAAAGGAAACTTAGGAGGTATAATGTCCAATAGTAATAACGTGATAATGAATAGATTAAATGTTAGATGATATCTTTGGTATAATGCACAGTGGCACTGTTTCGGCTATTTGGTTAACATATAACTGCGTACTCGTTGTTATTAATTGGACCAAGGGTTGACTCTGATTTTAATTTGCCCTAAGATTATGGAAATCATGCACCTAGACTAATTAGGACATGTTATTCAATATTTTGAATAGATTGAGCCCATTGGAGGCCGTTTGGTTGGTGTTCTAGACGTTGCAAGGTTGGGGAACTTCCCGTTAGCGAGATAAGTAAGACTTTAAGCTTTGATGTTTGCTTTTCTAAAATCCGTTTTGAAAATGTGTTTTCTCTGTCTGGTCCATGTATTGGGAATAACATGCGCTTGGCAGAATCGGTAGTCTTAGACTAGCCGCAAATATATTATTTTATGAAAAATATAGGGAAAAAAATTATTTTATAAGTTGTTTGATGGCGTAATATGGCTGTGAGCCATGATGTTGAGTTTGATATGGCTGTGAGCCATGGTGTTGCGTTTGAAACGGCTGTGAGCCATGATGTTGAGTTTGATAGTTTGATACAGCTGTGAGCCATGGAGTTGAGTTTGATACGGCTGTGAGCCATGATGTTGGGGCATTGTGTATGCCTTTGTACATCACCCGAGCATTGTGTATGCTTCTTGATATATTTGGGGCATAATGTATGCTTCAGTAAGCATTGTGTATGCTCCATTACATATTTTAGGCATTGTGGTGTCGTTATGGACTCGTAGATGTGTTGGTTAATTTCTTTCACTGCAATTACCATAAGTCCTTAGTGTGTACTCTTGTTGGTTAATTCTTATTAACTCTGTTGATACATATATATATTATGTTATTGTATAATTATCGTATTTATTATATCATTCTTATTGTGGTGTGTTTGTATGTATTTCAAGTGACGGGTCGAGAATCTTACTGGGTTATATTTACGTATAACTCACTCCTTACCTACATCTTTATGCAGATACCATTGCGGGAGATAGAGCAAGTGGCTGGCAAGTCTATTCGAGTGGATCCTATGCTGAGGTGAGCCATCACATTGTTCGTGGAGGCTTTCGTTTCTGCTTTATCTAATTCGTGTTAGTTATTTCCTTTTTCTTTTGGATTTGCATAGCCGTCAGTAAAACTCATATTACTCTGTTATATGCTCCATGGTCTTAGTTTGGGATTTGGGCTAGAGTTTTATTATTTGAGTAATTGTTGGTTTTTCTATCAATTGACTAAGGTATTGGGTGATAATCATTTCCTCTTTAATTATTAATAATACCTTTAGGCCTGCACTTTTTCTCTCAGTGTTTGTGTAAATGGTTACACGTTAGAGAAAGGGGTTTGCCTGGCAGGTGGTGTTAGCTGGGTGACAGTCACGTCTAAGGGGTAGTTTGGAACGTGACATTTCGGACCATGATGGATGATGAGTGCATTGTTGGTTTTCTGCTGATCCCTAATGCCTCTGGTGTTCTTCGCAATCGCGAAGGTAAAGCCGCAATCGCGAAGTGTATATTGGGCCACTTGTGGTTTATTCATCGTGTATGAAACGGGTAGACCGCATTCGCAGAGGTTCGAAATGGTTGTTCTGCGAATTTGCGCCAATGATACCACGTCCGCATTGTGGAGCTGGCAGTTAGTAGAGTTACCTTCGCGATCGAGAGGTCGATGCCGTGTTCGTGAAGGGTTGGCATCGTTGTGCATTGCGTTCACAAGGTATGTGCCGCAAACACAAGTGTATTTCTGTGGGTAGTGTAGTTTGTGCTTCGCGATTACAAAGCTGATCCCGCGATCGCGAAGTGTTTACCTGAGTATTGCTTATGAGATATCATATTCGGGGATTTTACTCATTTTATCACATTTTGAGTTTGGAAGGTCGAATTTGGGAAATTTGGAGGGTATGTTTACGATATGGATTGGGATAAGTGTTTTTTACTCGGATTTGATTATTTTACATGATTCCATCTTTGATTTTGGCATTTGATTAATGAATCTAAAAGAGAAATTTGGGGGTTTTGTCAAAACTTTTCTAAAGTAAACATTTGAAATTTGAACGTCGACTCGGAGTCAGAATTGGATAAAATTAATATGGTTAGAATCATATTCGAATGGGTTGTCAGAATTTGTGAGTTTTATCGGGTTCCGAAGTGCGGGCCTGGGTTGACTTTTGGTTGACTTTGAGTATTTGATTAAAGATTCGACCTTTATCATTTGATTTTGTTTCCTATGGCGATTCTGATGTTTCTAAGTTGTTTTTTGGCTAGTTTCGAGCCATTTGAAGGTCGATTTGTGCGGGATGGCTTTTCTAGAGTATTGTTTTGGCTTGTTCTAGGTAAGTAACATATCTAAACTTGGATTTGAGGGTAATTATCCCTCAGAACTATGATATTTGACATGTGTTAGGGGACACATGTGCTAGGTGACGGGCGTGTATGACTGCACCGGGTATTCATGATCCGAGTAATTCTTAGGCTATTATTTGTCTTGTTTTGCTATCATGCTTGTATGATATCATGTTTCCTCCATTTGTATGACTACGTGAGATATTATTCATGCTAGAAATCATGTCTAGGTTATTGCTTAATTGTTTGATAGGGTTATTTTTGCCATGTTGAGCTATTTGTCTTAGCCGTAGTTCTTTTTTCCAGTCATGATAGTTGTATCCACATGTTATATATCTGCCTTTGTGCACCTTTGGTATATTGTCTCATATGTTATTGTTGTCCTTGTACATGAAACGAGTTTGAGCTAAATTTGTGGCACATTCTGATAGCATATGTTGTATAATTGGATTATGCTTTTATGAGATATTGGCAAATGGAGACTTGAGCGGATTGATGACTGATATGGGCCATTGAGCCGTGGTGAGTGATAGTGAGGCGACGCTTACGTCGGGGCCCCGTATTGGGCTCAATGTTATTGACATTGAGGTGATGCGTACATCAGGCCTCGCATTGGGTTAAGTGGTATTGTTTTCGAGTGACGCGTGCACCAGGCCCCATGCTGGGCTACGTGATATTGATTATTGATTAGCGCTTGGGCCAGGATCTGCTCCTCCGAAGTTTGATATTACAGTGAGCGCAGACACTATGATATATATGTGCTTTAGTGAGGGGCATTTATGCTAGGCATCCGTATAGTGCTAAGTGGTTGTGTGTTTGATGGTGATGGACATTTGTACAAGACACCTTGAGTGTGCTGAGTGTGAGTGTATTTGATAGCTTCACTATGATGTTATTGACTTGACATGTAGGCATATAGATGTATCTTTCCTCATGCTAGATGGTAATGAATTGTCTACCCGTTGTTGGAAGTTTGGAAAATCACAGTTTCCTTGTTAAACTCTTGTTTTAGTGATTTTGGAGAAAGATTTGGGCTTTAATTGCTGTACTTGTAAAGCATGTCTAATTTTCCGTATTTTGTGAAAAAGCTGATCATGATATCTTCTGAGTTATTTACTGTTACTGCATTATTATATCCTGTGTTGTTATTGATTATTGATGTTGGACACTGACCTTCTTCCAAGATCATTACTACTTTCAGCCTGAGGTTTTGTTACTTATTGAGTACATTTGGTCGGTTATTTTCATACAACACTTTTGCACCTTACATGCAGATCTTGGAGTTGATGCTGCTATGTATGTGGGAGCTAGCATTGAAAATGTACATTCTTTCCGGATATTCATACCACTTGTCATTGGTAGTTTAAATTCGCCTTCGGTTTATGCATATTCCAAACATATGTTATATTTATTTTCATACCAGCTTTATAAATCTAAATTTTAGCGGCTCATGACTTGTACTACCACTCCTTGGGTTATTGCATGAAAATTTAATTATTTCTCTAATTAATTTCTTATTATTTTTATTAGAATTGTATTGACTATTATTTGGCTTACATATCGGGTTGGGTTAGGTGCCATCATGACTAGGTAGATTTTGGGTCGTGACAAGTTGGTATCAAAGCCATAGGTTCATAGGTTCTATAAGTCATGAGCAAGTGTCTAGTAGAGTCTTGCGGATCAGTATGATGATGTCCATACCTATCTTCGAGAGGCTATGGGGCATGTAGGAATTCTTATCTTTCTTTCCTTATCGTGCGACATTGATTCAGCTTGAAGCGTATCTCTTTAAATTTCTTCCATTTGTTCGTATGTTATTTTGAGAACTCAGTATCAGCGGTGCATCGATGGCTTGTAATGTCATAGATGAGGTGCGAGATATATTCTTGGTGTTGTGGAGATAGGCCAGTCTGGAGGACTTGAGGCCAGGTTCTGACCACAGCTTGGGTTCGGTGGTTTCGATCGTGTGAGTATGTTGTGATTTTGGAATTATATGTCTGTTAATGTCCCTAAGAGTGGGATTGATGTCTCAGTGAGTGGTTAGATAGATATATGATGAGTATTATGCAACTGCAAAATGTGCTTAGATGGTTTGGATGTGACGAGAAGAATTTTGCTTGTGATGTAAAAGGACTATATGTACTTGATTTTTGTCTTGGTGTGTTGTGCAGTCTTGGGTTATGAGTATGTTAGGGATCTTTTAGTTACTCATTTGTGGAATAAAGTAAACTCTTATGTCTTGTTGATGAATTTAGACTCAGAAGGATTAACTGATCGCATTGTGGTTGTGACCATGATAGGGTCATCGAGTGATGCCGGTTTGAGGCTAAGCATGTGGGTTATCTCCTGCATAATGTTCCGAGGTTGTATGATTCTTACGAGGTTCTGTGAAGAGTTTTCTTTCTACCAGTGGGATGTGTAAGTGCTACAATTTGAGTTGGATCGCTTGAGGGAGTTCACACGACTATCACGAGAATGTATGTGTGCTTAGCAGATGATTTGAGGTATTTTATGGTTAGTGATACATGAGCTTATGGAGGTTTTAGTTGAATTACAGTGTGGGATTATGGCAGTTACGGAGTAAATGAGTTGTGGGTTATCGGATGTTATGTTTTATGGCTTTGAGCCAAGTGGAGGAGTCTGCTATCAACGCTAATATTGCATGGTCAGGTGTTATGTCAATTTTGGGTCTAAGGCACACTTGTGGAACAGTTATGACTTGAAGAGGTGGATTTCGAGGATGACTCGAGTAAGGAAATTTCTAGATGCATGATGTAATACACTTTATGGATATATGGAAATCTTGAAGTGATTGAGGTTTGTTATTTGAGGTGGATGTGGTGTGGAAGGATTAGGGATTCGCTCGGTTGCTTAAAGGTGGGGTTACTTCTTTATGTGTTAATAAAGTACAAGTCGTTCGACTCGTATTGGTAGTGCATTGGAAATTAGAGTAGAGTGGATGACTCTCGAGAAGATTATAATGCGTTCAAGCTTCATATGTGGTATTTTAGGATTTCCAAATTTGTATATGGCTAAAATCTGAGATTTGCATTGAAAGGTGTCGAGAATTACGACATTTCTGTATCATTAGTGGTTCTACATTTTAGTATCAGAGAGGTTAAAGAAACAACTTCAAATTCACAGAAGGTCTCTTCAAAGTAGGTATCTCGGTTATGGTATTTTGGGTGCTTAAGAGGGAATACAGTGGCTTATGGGCTTTATGATGACGTGGTTTCATGCTAGGATCTCTTATGATGAGCTTCAGTTAAGGATCGTAGTGTACTGACAAGAAAAAGTGTTAACTTGCAGGCAAGTCAAAGAGAATTCAAAGAAATAGGTTAGCTTGGTAGTGGTTTGGGTCAGCATAGTAAGAAAAGTGATTGGTTCCTTGGTGTGGTAAGACTCTACAGGTGTTTTATGGAAATACTCTTGGGTTTGGCAACCTGCGTGACTTGGTTGAGTTAGAGGTATTCAGTTCTGATGGCTTATTTATGTGCTAATGGGTTTTGACGAGTTTTCGATGATTTTGATCACGGCTTGGGCGGATGTTTTCAACATGCATGAGGGGTATGTTGCGTATTGTACATTTTTCTCCTGAATGGGGTATAGTGGAGGGCTTTCGGCTGACAAGGTGACTATCCTTTTTGTTATTCTGAATTGATAATGGGGTTCTCTTATTTTAATATGACAACATGATGGATGCAGATGAGGATGTGTATTCTACATCGGGGCGAATTTTGTTTACTCAGCACAGCTATTGTTGAGGGGTATGTCATTCGGTTAGAATAGATCTTGTTCATGTCTAATATGTTCCATGTGTTACTTTTTATGCTACGATAGGTTGGGAGACTGTTTTCTATTCACACACATGATGTGGTTCTGTTTAGGCCTTGCGGCAAAAATTGAGTGAGATGGCTTGGGGTGTTGAATGGTTGATTACGCCTTGGTTATCGTCTTCCTGTTTGTGGTACATTTTTCTATCCGTTCCTCCATGGTTTTGGTCATGCACTTTACATGTTTATTGTTGATATGCATATGGTTATTGATTGTGAGCATCATGGATCGAGGTATTTCATATGGACCAGTGTTTGGATTGGGTCACGCATTGCAACGGAGTTCTGTTGGGATATGTTCCTTTTGTCTTATTTCGTGTGTTTTGTTTCTTCTCTGTGAGATGGGTCCTTCGCATTGCGTTTTATGGTGATAACTGTTGAGCTTGCGGGACGGTTCTCTCACTTAATTCTATTTCCATCATTGGGTACATTCGAGTTGTTGCTGATTTGGTGCACGGATTGCAAGGTATGTGGATCGAGGTAGTATAGGTCTGGCATGTCGGTCGAGCAGCTTGTAACAGATGAGATGAGATTTTTGAATCTGGAATGGGTGATATCAGATTTGATTAAGGTATGTTTGGAAGAATAATGTCACTAGTTAGCTTAGAATTTGGCTATAATTCTTGTCGAGCAGAGAGCTCCACGACTTGTTGATCTGATAAGTGGTTATGAGTTTTTGCATGTTTCTTTCATCATTGGCAGTGTACGAAGGTTCAGAACGAGGTTTTTATGTGATTCGAGGTATGTCGCGGTACCGATTTGTTGTTGAGCAACTATTATGGTTGAAAGTTATTACGATGAGTATCTGAGTTATGCGGTATATCATGTGGGTATATCTTGGGTTATGGTTATGGATTGATACAACTTGTTCAGACTTATACGGTGTATAGATTCGATATTCGGGTCTTATGATAAATTCCGGATGTTATGGATTGGGTTCTAAGGTTTATGGACAAAGGTTCAAGTGAGGATCTTCAGTTAGGTTGTATTGTCAGGCTTATATAGATTAAGGTGACATGGGATCATCCATGAGTATGTGTATGATGAGTATACACAGTGATTTGATGGCTTTGGAATAACTCTTGGTATGTTCGAGGATGAACATATGTTTAAGTGGGGGAGAATGTAATGACCCGACCGATCGTTTTAAGCATTTGCATTTAGTTATGTGGTTTGAGGTCTAATCGGTGAAAATTGGAAATTTAAAGGCTTGAAAAGTCCGTATGTTTTACCCGGAGTTGAATTTGATGATATCGGGTTCAGATTGTTATTCCAGAAGTTGTAATATATTCGTTATGTCATTTGGAAATTGTGTGCAATATTTGAGGTAATTCCGAGTTGTTTAGACATGTTCGACGTAAGTTTAGAATTTGGAAATTCGAAATAGTTCATTAAGCTTGAATTGAGGTGCAATTCATGATTTTATATTATTTTGCGATATTAGAGGCCTCGAGTAGGTCTGTGTCATGTTTTGGGACTTATTGTTATGTTCGGACAGGGTCCCGAGGGCTCGGGTGTGTTTCGGGGTGGTTTCGAACCATGATGGATAATGAGTGCACTGCTAGTTTTCTGTTGATTTCTGATGCCTCTAGTGTTCTTCACGGCCGCGAAGGTAAAGCAACAATCGCGAAATGTATTTTGGGCCACTCGTGGTTTATTCATCGTGGACGCGATAGGTGGAGCGCGTTCGTAGAGGTTTGAAACAGTTTTTTCGCGTTTGTGCCAATGGTACCGCGTTCGCATTGTGGAGCTGGGAGCTAGTGGAGTTTCCTTTGCGATCGCGAGGTCGATGCAACGTTCGTGAATGGTTGGCAAAGTTGTGTATTATGTTCGTGAGGTATGTGTCACAATCATGAAGTGTATTTCTGTGGGCAGTGAAGTTTGTGCTTCGCGATCGCGAAGTTGGTCTCGCGATCGCGAAGTGTTTACCTGGGCAGTGCTTATAAAATATCATATTCGGGGTTTTTACTCATTTTATCATATTTCAAGTTTTGGAGCTCCGATTTGGGCGATTTTGGAGGTGATTTTTACGATTTGGATCAGGGTAAGTATTTTTGACTCATATTTGATTATTTTACATGATTCCATCTTTGAATTTGGCATTTGATTGATGAATCCAAAAGAGAAATTGAGGGTTTTTGTTAAAACTTTTCTAAAGTGAATATATGAGATTTGAACATCAATTTGGAGTCAGAATAGGATGAAATTAGTATGGTTGAACTAGTATTCGAATAGGTTATCAGAATTTGTAAGTATTGTCGGGTTCCAGGTTGTGGCCCGGGTTGAAGTTTTGGTTGACTTTGAGTATGTGATTAAAGATTCGACCATTATCATTTGGGTTTGTTTCCTATGACATTATCTAAAGTTTTTGAGTTACTTTTGTCTAATTTTGAGTCGCTTAGAGGTTGATTCGCACGGGATGGTGTTTCTAGATTATTGTTTTGGCTTGTTCGAGGTAAGTAATATATCTAAAGTTGGATTTGCGGGTAATTATCCCTAAGAACTATGATATTTGACATATGTTAGGGGTGACACGTGTGCTAGGTGACGGGCATGTGTGTGCGCATAGGGGTATTCATGATCTCGGTAGTTCTTAGGCTATTGTATGTCTTGCTTTGCAATTATGCTTTTTTGATATCACGTTTCCTCCATTTGTTTGACTATGTGAGATTTTATTCATGCTAGAAATTATGTATAGGTTATCTGCTTAATTGTTTGAGACATGATAGGGCTATTTTTGCCAGATTGAGCTATTTGCCTTAGCCGTAGTCATTATGTTCGATCATGATAGTTGTATCCATATGTTATATCTCTACATCTGTGTACTTTTGGTATGCTCTCTCACATGTATTGGTGTCCTTGTACGTGGCACGAGTTTTAGCTGAATTTGTGGCACATTGTGATATTCCATGTTGTATAATTTGATTATGCTTCTGTGAGATGTTGGCAAATGGAGACTTGAGTGGATTGATAACTGATGTGGGCCATAAAGCGGAGTTGAGTGATAGTGAGGCGACACTTGTGTCGAGGACCCGTATTGGGCAAAGTGTTATTGATATTGAGGTGACGCGTACGCCAGGCCCCACATTGATATACGTGGTACTGTTTTAGGGAAGCCTGGGCTATGTGATATTGATTATTGATTAGTGGTTGGGACAGGATCTCCCCCTCCCCCCCCCCGGAGTCTGATATTACAGTGAGCGCAAGCACAGTGATATATATGTGCTTGTTGAGGGGCATTTGTGTCAGGTATCCGTACAGTGCTAAATGGTTTGGTGTGTGATGGTGAGGGGAATTTGTGCCAGGCACCTTGAGTGTGCTGAGTGTGAGTGTACTTTATAGCTTCATTGTGATGTTATTGAATTGACAAGTATATATTACATGTAGGCATAGAGATGTATCTTTTCTCATGCTAGATGGTAATGCATTGTCTGCCCGTTGTTGGAAGTTTGGAAAATCACAGTTTCCTTGTTAAACTCATGTTTTAGTAATTTCAGAGAAATATTTGGGCCTTAACTGTTATACTTGTAAAGCATGTCTAATTTCCCGTATTTTGTGAACGAGCTGATCATGATATCTTCTGAGTTATTTACTATTACTAGCATTATTATATCCCGTGTTGTTATTGATTATTGATGTTGGACACTGACCTTCTTCCAATCACGTTACTACTTTTAGTCTGAGGTTAGGTTTGTTACTTATTGAGTACATGGGGTCGATTGTATTCATACTACACTTCTGCACCTTGCGTGCAGATCTTGGAGCTGATGCTACTATGTACGTGGGCGTTGGTATTGAAGATGTATATGCTTTCCGGATGTATCTACCTCTTGTCCTTGGTAGTATAGATTCGTCTTTTGTTTATATATATATTCCAAACAGATGTTGTATTTATTTTCATACCATCTTTATAAATCTAAGTCTTAGCGGCTCGTGACTTGTACTACCAATCCTTGGGTTATTGTATGGAAATTCAATTATTTCACTTATTAATTTCTTATTATTTTCATTAGAATTATGTTGACTATTGTCTGGCTTACCTATCAGGTTGGGTTATATATTATAAAGACGAGATGGATTTTGGGTCGTGACAAGTAATATAGTTTGGACCTCACATGATGAACAACAAGCCTGTTATTGTGAATGTATGGAATGCTGACTTCGATTTCAACAAGGAGGTGCTCCAAACTGTTCCAGTGTGGGTGAAGTTCCCAAACTTACCTTTTAATTGTTGGGAAGCATAATCGCTAAGTAGGATCAGTAGTAGATTGGGTGTGCCGATGTATGCAGATGCATGTACATCAAAAGTTGATAGAATCTCATATGCAAGGGTTCTAGTTGAGGTAGATGGTACAAGAAAATTTCTAAAAACCATTAAAGTAGTTGATCCAAATGGAAGAGAATTTACTCAGACAATTATTTATGACTGGGTACCAGTTTTCTGCTTTAAATGCATGCAAATAGGGAATAAATGCATCCCTAATGAACAATAAGCACCAAAGCCAAGAACTAAAAATCAGAAGCAGGAGCAAGAATGGAAACAAAAGCTAATAGTTATCGGGAAGGAAGCACAACCAACTAGAACCAGGAGAAAGCCACAACTACTATGCGGAGAAATCAGGGGAACTAACAGACCACCAAAAAAGGGAGATGAAAGGCAAAAAGTAAAAGAGAAATCAGTTTCTAAAGGACCCCAGAAAAGCATACAAGATGTACACATGCTCAGTACTGCCAATAGATTTACCATATTGAATGAATCAGAACCAGGTATGGCAACTCAAGGTGAAGCAGCTGGAAGGGGACAATGTAGTTATGTAGTGGAACTAGGCCTACCCAAACAATTTTCATACCAGTATGAAATTAGTTACTTGGAACATTCGGGGCCTAAAGAAAGTGTATAAGCAGAAGGAGATTAGTTGTTTATTAAGAAGAGTAAAGTTAGCTTGATGGATATTTTAGAACATAAAGTAAAAGAATGCAATATAGTACAGATTATGAATAAAATAGCTCCTGGATGGTGTTCGGAAGCTAATTACTTACATAGCAATAGAGGAAGAATTTTACTATTATGGGATGGTAAAGATGTAGACTACAACTTGTTGGGAATATCCAGTCAATGCATACATACCTCAACTCCTATCAGATCTCTAAATATAGGATTTATTTTCACAGTTGTGTATGGTCTATACACAGTGGAAAAGAGGAGATCACTTTGGAATGAGTTGAGAAGCTGGCATAGTGGACATCAAGGTCCATGAATATCAATAGGAGTTTATAATACAATAAGCTTTAATAATGATGGAGAAGTTTGAAGCCTTGTTCAAGAATGGGAAGTCAAAAACTTTAATAGCTTCATGGAAGATACTGGATGCCTGAAACAAAGTCAATAAGAAGAAATCACATATGGACTAATGGGCACACTTATAGTAAGCTGGATAGATCTCAAGTCATCACTAAATAGATGCCAAGTATGCCTCACTTAAAAGTGTTAGTGATGAAGCCTACTTGTTCTGATCACTTTCCCCTTAGTATTAAGCTTGATGCTGAGGAGGACCCAAGACCTAAACCTTTTAAGTTTATGAACCAATTGGTTGAACATAATGATTTCTTAGAAGTACTCGTTGTGGCTTGGAATGGAAATTCAGGAGATCATATTATGGAAACAGTCTAGATGAAACTTAAAAAGGTAAAACAAGCAATGAAGGCCTTGAATAAAGCCGAGTATGATGGTGAGAGAAATAGGATAAAATAATGCAGGCAACAACTCTTAGAGCAACAAGAACAAATGGAAGAACCAGGCCAATCTGTAAACAAGATTGAAGCTGAAAAAAAGATGAAATTACAATTGGAAAAATGGGTGAACATAGAAGAGAGCATATTGAAAAAGAAATCTCGAGTTCAATAGTTGAAGTTGGGGATACTAATTCTGCCTATTTCTCTGCAAGCTTGAAACAAAGAAATGCCTAAAATAAGATTAAGAGTCTCATCAATAGTAATGGGGGAGTATTATAAACGAAGGAGGCCAATGAAGAAGAGGTGATGGGTTTCTATAAGCAACTATTAGGATCAATGGAATGATTTTGAATATCGGTTTATTAGTAAAACTCCTTCTCCAGCAAAACAATTACCTGCAATTAACCCAAATGTCATGAGGGATGACCCAGTTTTGAATAGAAAACAACAGCTTCTGCTGATTGCCCTTATAATAAGTGAGGAAATATATCAAGGCTTGAAAGATATCAGTGATCACAAAGAACCTAGGTGTGATGTCTTTGATGCCATGTTCTTTAAGAAAGCTTGTCCTGTTATTGGAAATGAAGTTACTGCTGCAGTGCAAGAAGTTTTTTCCAAAGTAAATTTGTACCGAGCTATCAATTGCACTACTGTCACTCTTATCCTGAAAGTTGCTAATCCTTCAAAGATCACAGAGTACATACCTATATCTTAATGTACATTGTTATACAAGATAATCTCAAAGGTTCTTACTAAGAGGTTGCAGAAAGCTATAGACAGGTTAGTGGATAAAAATCAATCTACTCTTATCCCTGGTAGATTGATCAGCGACAATATTATCTTTATCCATGAATTAGTCAAAGGATATGGTAGAAAGGGATTATCGCCAAGATGCATGTTCAGAGTACACAAGAATAGAGCATATGATTCATTAGAATGGGGTTACTAGGAGCAGATTTTAGTATGTCTACAATTTCCAGCTAAATTTGTTGGATGGATCATGAGATGTATCAAGACAGTATCATACTCCATAATACTCAATGGTCATCCAACAGTCCCTTTCCCAGCCAAGAAAATATTAAGATAAGGAGATCCCCTCTCATCTTTCTTATTTGTTTTGGAAATGGAATACCTCACAAGGCTTCGAAAGCAACTAAGGAAGAACCTCAACTTCAACTATCACCCAAAATACACTAAGATGAATATTGTGCAATTAAGCTTTGTTGATGATCTCCTTTTGTTATGCAGAGGAGATACTATCTCCAGTTGATGTATGCTCACTTTCAGGAATTTTCTCAAGCTTCTGGTTTGGTAGCAAATGCAGACAAAAGTTCCATATATTTTGGAGGAGTAAGTAGTGACATTCAACAAAAAATGTTGCACCTGCTAAGCTTCTCGCAAGCTCACTCTCTATCAAATACTTAGGGGTAACCCTTAGCACTAAAAGAGTATCAGTAGCACAATGCAAACCTCTTATTGATAAGGTGTTAGGGAGAATTCAATCATGGACTACAAGGTTCCTATCATATACTGGTAGAATTCAAATGATCAGAAGTGCTCTATAAGAGGTGTTGAGTTGTCAAAAAACATTGATTGCATAGGACAAACTATGTTATCCTAGATCAGCGGGAGGGATTAACATCCTTGATGTGATCACATAGAACAAGGAAGCCATATGTAAACTCTTGTGGAATTTGTGTAAGAAGAAAGATAAGATGTTGGTGCAGTGGGTTCATATTTATTATGGGAAGCAAGGTACAGTGTGGGGAGCACAACCAAAGCAAGCCTCATGGATAGTACAAAAGATTATGAAGCCAGAAAAATACTATAAGGAATTTGGCTGGACAGAGGATGAGATACAAAGAACTGAGAAGTTCTCCATCAAGGAAATTTATCTGAAGTTAAGAGGAGAAGGTTAATTGGAGGAGGTTAGTATGTACAATGTTGCTTCTCCAAAATATATTTTCAGTCTGTATTTGGCCACATGTGGCAGGTTGCTTGCCAAGGAGAGGCTAGAAAAGTGGGGATGTCTAGATAATGTGAGTTATTCCTTATATGAAGCACATTAAAGAACATTGATCATTTATTTTCAATTGTACCTTCTCTGCACAAGTTTGGAGAGCAATATTGTAGTGGCAAGGCATACGACGACAACCTATGAACTGGCAACATGAGATAGAATGAGCAACCACACATTATAGGGCAAAAATGCAACAGCTGAAGTCTACAGAATGAGCCTAGCAGGATCCATCCATTATATATGGCAGGAGAAAAACCTTAGGATCTTTCAAGCTAAGAGTAGAAATGCAACGTAGTTTATTAGAGCTATTGTACAAGAGATACATTGTAGAGGATGAATGAAGCAAAAATTAGCAAGAAGATTGCAAGAGTTAGATTACTATCCGTGTTCTTAACTGATATATCTGGATACGATCTTTTCTTTTATAGATAAGGAAGGGCAGTGAAGCTTACACACATGGGGTTGTATGTCCAGTGTGTGTTCTCTTTTTCTTATGTTTTGTAAATATTATGTGGTAAATAAAATCTTTACTTACCATAAATAAATAAAAATAGGCATGCTGCAAGTAATTGATTTAGGCAGGTTAAAAACAACTCAATAAAATAACTTACAGCAGTTTCTTGATAAACATGCAAGTTGCGAGCAGTTCATGCAGACAACTTGCAAGCAGCTGTAGAAAAGCGTTGCAACGGCTTTCTTTATTTTATAAATAGGGAGCCAAAATAGTCTGTTATGTACATCGATTTCAAGAGAAATAAAATCTATTTCTCCCCTGTAATCTTTAACTATATTTCTTGTCTTGCATTTATATTATTTATAATACCTATTTTATTTTAAGTTATCCTCTTGCTTAGCTAGCCTGAAAATTTTGGTGCCAACCAAACTAGCTTTACGAATAAAGCTTTCTTCAAATTGACTGGTTGTTGTTTACCGATTGGTGCACAACTGAGATTCTTTTATCTCTATGTTCAAACCAATCAAAGAGTTAGCTTTTTTTTTTTTATATAAAATAAGATCAACTAAATATTTTCTTCATTTAATGGTCGACCAATGGGCACCAAACCCATTCATATCCAATTTGTTCACGGCGCCGTAGTAAAGAGAAAGAGGCCCCATTCACTCTACTACTTGCAGATAACATTTTGTTTTCAGTCTTAAGTCTTAACTAGTCATTACTTTTGGTGACATCCCCAGATGGTGGCCCCTTAAGTTTAAAAAAGAAACACATCTATGTATGAGTCTGTTCTCTTACCTTATTAATTAGTTGTATGTTCTATTGTGGAAAACTTGAAGAAGTCGTACAGGTTATGTGTCTATGCAAGATAAATACGATTTCGAACATTTAATGTACCCTTTTAATAATGTGGTAACACCATGTGCAAATTGTATGAAGATTTTGTTTCAACTTTCAACTGCGCATTTTCCGATCCAACAAAATGAAACGGTGCGGTGAGATAGTTGAATTTTTATCAGCCTTAATAAGAGAATAGCGTAACCTTTCAATTTGTACAGCTTTATTATTATATTTAGTGTGAATCTGAATTAGTTATATTTCGAATACTATAAAAAAAAAAAGACATGTCGTTGTTGGCCGCTTCATAAGTCAGCTTTCCATTATATATATATGTATGCTAAAGTTAATTGTGACTCATCGTTCTCTTCCTCCATTAATTACTCCCACATCACCAATATTCTAGAGCACATATTTCACGTTTTCATTCACGTCCATTTCATGAATACATAACACCACCCAACCTTCCAACTTTTTTATGCCTCCCCCTACTCCAATCCTTTATCTCTTTAAATTTAGATATCATTTGCAAATTGCAAACTCCCCAACACCTCTTGTCTTTCTTGCCTTTCTTTTTCTTTTTTAACCTGATATACGTGTCCCCAAACACGGACGTTTTATTGCTTAGCGCATTTTCTTAGTATTAATAAAGTAAAGTAGTGTCTAATCACCATCATCATCGTACTTTGCTTTGTATTATAGCTGGAGATAATCAGACACCATATTGGGAAAGAAAACAGAAAAAAGAAACTAGTAGTAGTAATGAATAACCCCAGAGATTGGCCAGAACCCATAGTCCGAGTACAATCTTTATCAGATAGTGGCATCTACAAAATTCCAGATAGATATGTGAAGCCACCAACGGAGAGGCCAATATCATTACATACTAATGATGTTAACATCCCGATCATTGATTTTGAGGGATTGTTTAACGATGAAAGCACAAGTTTAGTTGAGCAAATATCAGAGGCATGTCGGAACTGGGGTTTCTTCCAAGTGGTGAACCACGGGGTTCCTACAGAGCTCATGGACCAAGCCAGACAAGTATGGCGAGAATTCTTTCACCAGCCCATGGAAATGAAGCAGTCTTACGCCAATTCACCCAAGACTTACGAAGGCTATGGCAGCCGTCTTGGTGTAGAGAAAGCTGCCATTCTGGATTGGAGTGACTATTATTTTCTTCACTATCTTCCTTGTTCTTTGAAAGACCAGAAAAAGTGGCCTGCTCTTCCTCTTTATTTAAGGTACGTACGTACTACTCTGCCACACTTCTTTTCTTGGAAAGTTACTCTACTGTTATATTCTGATTTTCCTTCTTTATATTCAATTTTAGGAAGATTATGGGGCCTCAAGATTTGTTGCCCTTTTGTGGTTACTGTTACAGTGTAACATTTTTTCTTTAAAAAAAATATAAGATAGGTAGACATTTTTTCTTAAAAAACATAAGAAAGGTAAGATGGGTTTCAATTTGATGTCTTGTTTTAATTATTTTCCGAGCAATTAGGTTTTCAAATAGTAGTAGTTTTCTGGAAATTTTTTGAAGAAAATCTTATTGTGCCTGGTATTTTGTGTTAAATTCCTGTAAAAACATACAATTTGTTTGACTTTATTTTCAAAAAGTAAAAGAAAATTAAAATTCCGTTTTTAACAGTTTGCTTTTTATTTCTTATATAAATATAATTTCTATTTTTAAGTTCTTATTATAGTTCTACGAATTTGGAGTTTTTATTAAAAAAAAAAGATTTAAGTTATATAACACTGATAATATATACTCCATCCGTTTTAATTTATGTGAACTTATTTTCTTTTTATCCCGTGCCAAAAAAGAATGGCATCTTTGCCTATTTGGAAATAATTTACCTTTATGCAATGATTTATAGCCACACAAAATATACATGCTTCATTTTACACCACAAATTCAAAAGTCGTTCTCTTTTTTTTTTTACACTCCGCGCTCAGTCAAATGGATTCACAAAAAGAAGTAGTATATAAAAAAACTATCAGGACGTAGCAAGTTAGTAAATATTTTTACCATCTACTGCTTACTTTTAATTATATAACAATTGATCGATGTATAAATCTGAACGCTTATGCAAATGGTGTAACAAAAATGCAGGGAAGTAATTGAAGAGTATTCAAAACAAGTGGTGAATTTTGGGGGGCGTTTAATGAAGGTATTATCAGCAAATCTTGGATTAAGAGAGGATTACTTGCAAGATGCATTTGGAGGGAATGATATTGGAGCATGTTTAAGGGTTAATTTTTATCCAAAATGTCCACAACCAGATTTAACCTTAGGTCTTTCTCCACATTCGGATCCTGGTGGCTTAACCATTCTTCTCCCTGATCAGCACGTCGCCGGCCTTCAAGTTCGCCGGAACGGCGACTGGATTACGGTAAAACCAGCTTCGCATGCTTTCATTGTCAATATTGGTGATCAAATTCAGGTGAGTTAAATTACAAAAATTAACTTCTTTTTTTAGCTACTACTCAAAAATTTCACATGTTGTGTTTGTGTGGACATAAATGGAACATATCACATGGGAGGGGTCTTGTTTTCATATGATTTCCAAATAAACCAACAGTCAGTACCACTTGAATTTGCTTTTGTTCCTGGTAAAGCAAAAAGTATTATAAACGTGCGTATATTAATTAATATCATGCCTTACCAGATGCTGTGTCAGTACGTTCGGATAAAGTAGAAGGCTGAAAACAATATATTTAAAGACATATTGTAGATTGCATCAACCAGCTGTTTAATTAAGGAAAAGTCTTAATTAACTTTTAGATAAATACCCATTTGACCATCAATACTACTCGCTCCAATTCCCAAAATTTGCTTTTTGAGACTTATCTTAAAAAGTAAATTTGAATTAGATCTAATTTAATATTTTAAAATCAAAATCAAAATATTTAAAAACTATAAAAGTACCGTAAGTTGCAAATCTTCTCATGTCAATATAATAAAAAAATTATGTTTCATAAAATTGATCATAGTTTGAATCTCGAAAAGCAAAAAACACACATAATTTGGAAAGAATGGAGTAGTACTTATTCTCAGTATTTTGCAAATAGTTGAGCTGTTATAGTAAATATAGTGGTGAATTATTGAACTTCTTGTTTGAAAATTATTTAGATGAAATTATGATTTTTACTCACATTCAAGTGAAATTGATGTTAAAATACAATTCAAAAGTCATTCCCCCACTAGAAAACTAGATAGCTACAACAGCTTTAAAAATTAGAAGAAAAAAAAAGTCTTTAGCGCATGCACAAAGACCAAATGCAATCGAATCCCATCTAATGTTTCGAAAGAGATATTGCAACTGTAACATATATTTTGTAAATTTTTTCAAGATTTTTTTAGTGATATAGATCATTGAGGATATAGTTTAAAAACATTTTAAAGTATGACCAATTGTAATGACGCTTTTAGATAAGTTTTACAAAAGTCATAATACTTGAATTTATAATTAATGAACCTATCACGTGGACAGCCGAGGAAAAGTTGATATATGAACTATGGCAATACAAAAACACGTGGTTGTTAAATCTTGGATCAAAGAAGTTTTTTTAAAAGTTCGTATACTTTTTCCTGTGTATTCATTCAATATTAAACAATATTAAGAAACTGAAAAAAGTTGTTTGGCTATTTCCAAATACTTTTATGTAATAACACAAACCCTTTAAAATACAATAACTATCCAATTTTTTTTATAAAGTGAAAAATAGCTATAGATTCTTTGCCGACAATCGTATATTTAATTTAATTTAATCACGTGGGTAAATGGTGAAAGTACCTCAACTCTATTTTTTCTATCTAAAGATAAGGTACAATAGGCAATCTTTGACTGCAGTCACTACACTACCAAAATTGAAAACCCTACTAGATTCTAGCATCCACATTGCCCATCAAGACGCCAATACACCGTTCTATTTCTTTTTCCTTTTGTTTTCTTGTTTTGTTTGGAGGGTAGGGTTTCTAAATAATTGAATATTAAAGATGATCCATGTGATTGTAGCTTTACTTTTCTAGTTATACTATATTATTACTGTTGTTATTATTATTATTATTAATTATTAATAATAATAATAATTGAATATTTAGTTTTTTTAGTTTTTGGTGAAAATGATTGTTTAACCTGTTTGCAAACTCAGCTTTTGGAAAACTTCAAACAAAATCACCAATTAAATAGTTAAGGGCATTTACTTTTTTTGGCACTTACTCTATTGCTCTATTTATGTAGGTACTAAGCAATGCTATATACAAAAGTGTAGAGCATAGAGTAATCGTAAATTCAGAAGAAGAACGAGTTTCCCTTGCATTTTTCTACAATCCCAGAGGTGATTTGATGATAGAACCAGCTAAAGAGTTGGTAACACCACACAATCCTCCATTGTATCCACCAATGACTTTTAATGAATATAGACTCTACATAAGGACAAAAGGCCCTCAAGGAAAATCACAGTTAGGGAAATCCCAAAAATCTTCAAGATGACTGCAAAAATATTACTAGAATAAGGTAATTACTATGAATAGTCACCGGCATCCGAGAAAGAATAGAAGAATGGGTTCTATTATGAGATATACGATGTACTATAGAAGTATGATCATTTCTTATGAACTTATTAAGAATGACTGATCTAGTTCATGACCTATTAGAAGTAAAAGGCGTTCAGATGGGATCTTCACAGACAAAAAAACATTACTGGATTTTTATTAAAGGGGGTGGGGGAGTCTTATTCGGTATTCAACGCCTGTTTTTTTTTTTCTTTTGCCATATTTATTTTGAGTAAATTGACAAAATGGTGATCAACTGTCTTTATGCCGATTTAAAATGAATTGTAAATCCTGCTGTTTAATTAGCAACAGAAGAGTATAATTAATAAAGAAACTGTTAAACGAAATAAATGGAAGTGATAAGAAGTTATGGCCCTGTTTTATTTGGTTCTATCTGATTAAATGTTAAAAAGTGGTCCGCATAAGCTTCTCTTCACATATGGAAATTGGCCAAATATATCCCTTTAGTATCAGAAATTATTCTTATTTACCCTTTGTTATACTATCAGTGTATTTGAACCCCTACCGTTATACTTTAGTTCAAAATTGCCCTTAATTTTAACAGAGGGACACGCTGCAGCTCAAGAGCAAAAAGCCTAACCTCCATTTTAAAATATCCGATCCAATTAAAACCCATCCCTAATTTAACCCATTAGCTCATTAGCCGACCCATCCGAAACTTCACTGGAAAAATCTATCCGCCAACTCATTTTTCTCTCTTAGCAAACCTTCGTCTCCCATCTTTCATTTCTTATTCACCTATAAACAAGAACCATCTCTCAATGTTATATCATCATTTTCTCCTTTATTCCAAAATTTTCATTTTAGAAGAATAATTCATCTAAGACTATCACAAAAAGCAGGAATAATTTTTACCGCCATGGAACTAAAGAGACAAAGGTCACCATCTCATTTACTGAATACTAGCTTCTAACCAATGAAAGGCCTGACTTTCTTCATTTGCATTGCTCGATTTTTCGCTATCTGCTTCTCTATTTCTTATTACCCATTCAATTAGCGTGAAATCACGGATACGTATCTGTCATAGAAATACATCTAGCATCATTATCACATTTTTATTCTTATTGTGTGATGATGCTACTGATTGGACTTGTATAAGAATAAGCATAACAATGAGTTGGAAACCTCAATTCCAAAAAAGAAATTGTTGTGCATCAATTGCAGTTATATTTATAAGTAAGATTGACAAAGATAAGTGACTACAAAAATTAGACCCAGTTCCAATGTCTTTTCATTTGGTTCGTATGAAAAAGGCTATGGGTTTTCTGAGATGGAACTGTGGAGCAGGAGTGATGGTGGAAAAACGAAGAATGATCAACTATAGCTATTCAATTAGTAAGATATGAAAAGGTTTCAGATGCGGCTGTTTTCGGTTCGCCGGCGGGAACATCGATAATATCGACGATGAGAAATATCAATGATGAAGTCAAATAGCAAACATAACTTCTTTCCCAGTACTATTGTCTTATCGAAATTTGTTTGAATTTGATTGGGAATAAAGGGAGAAAGAGGGGATACGAAGAAAAAGAGAATGGGGGATATGGGTCGGCTAGTGGGTTAAATTAGGGGTAGTTTTAATTGGATCAGGTGTTTAAAAATGGAGGTTGGACGTTTTATTCTTGAGCTGCCACATGTCCCTGCGTTAAAATTAAGGGCAATTTTGAATTGAAGTATAACAGTATGGGTTCAAATACACTAATTGTATAACGAAGGGTAAATTTAAATAATTTTCGATATTAGAGGGATATATTTGGCATTTCTCTGAATATGTCGATTTATGAACGATTGCAAGGATGCCCCTATATTTAATTGCAAGGATACCCCTACATTGTCATCTTCAATATTCTATATTTAATTCATCAACGTCTATGTAAGTAAGCAAGATCTTATTTATCACGTTTTCTTTTCATCTTAATGAATTCATCTGGTCGTTGCGTCACCAAAACAAAATGTCATGCTTAATCCGTATCGTATCATAATATATTACTATTATATTATATTATATGATCATTCAATCTTAAATTTCTAATTTAAAATTTATTTTCTATTTTTATTTATAAAAGATTATTCAACTTTAAGTTTGTAACAAATTTTTATTTTTTTATTTTTTGTCACATAAAAATTATTCAAATTTGAGTTTGTAACACAAAAAATATTTTTCTATTTTTAGTCACATAAAAGTTATTTAATTTTGGCCAAGCTAATTAAAAAGTAAATATCATATAAATTTTATATTTTGTAGCAGAAATATAATATGACACTCCAAAATAAGTTAGTTATATTTGGGATAATTTCAAAAACCTCCCTCCAAGTTTTACTAATCTCAGTTATGATTTACGAATATTATATTTACTTTTCTTATTTGATTTTGTAATAATTTTGTTAACTCATTATTATTAATGTAAAAAATATAATTTAATTATTTTTCCCTTATTAATTAATATTCATTTGTTTAATGCACTTTATAAATACTTTTTGAATTAGCAGAAGAGCCATTGTTAGAGCATCAAGCAATTAAATGACAAATGCAAACTGTATGAGCTTGATATGTTCCCATGGCTTCGAGTTGTTACAAGGAAATCAAAATACGAAGATAAACGTAATCTCATAAACCACAAGGGAGAGTAATGTTAAGAAATGTCAGCCATATCATATTTTCTATTAAATTTAATTTATTACTTGTAATATGTTTTATTAAGCTAACTAGCTATTTTGGAGTGTCAAGTCATATTCTTTTGGTACAAAATATAAAATTCAGATGATATTTACTTTTAATCAACTTGGCCAAAATTAGATGACTTTTATGTAACAAAAATATAGAAAAGTATTTTTTGTGTTACAAACTCAAAATTGAATGACTTTTATGTAGAAAAAAAGTTAAAAAGTGACTTTTATGTTACAAACTCAAAATTGGTGAAATTTATTCATATAATATTGGGATTATTTTCCGTTGTTTCATGATGTCAGACACCAGAAATATGAAGATAAACTTGCAATATCTATATAGAATAGGAGAAGCAAATCAATGTGATGATACCAAGTGTCACAACAAAAATTCAACAAGTGTCCAATTTTAGGAAAAAATTAGTTAGGTTAGTTAATAATTATTCGTTACTTTTTTTGAATTTGAATATAAAATAATTAAATATCTATATATTTTTAAGAAAACTATTATAAGAAATAAAAATATATATAACTGTGTAAATTCAATGTAGAGATATACTAATTAATGAATAATACAATTAGATAAGCAAGAAACCAAAACAAATTGTGGAAAAATATAAGACTTATAATCAGAATTATGATGAGAAAAGTCATACATATAAACATAACTAAAATCATAATAAACAAATAGTTATAAGGGAATAACACTAACAAAAAGGAATTTCTCATGTAGGAAATTTTAGTTAATAATAGAACTCATAAATTCATAATGAAATATATATATATATATATATATATATATATATATATATATATATATATATATATATATATATAATTATTAAAATATTGGTAGGTTTTTTATAAAAATAATAAAAGGCTTATCTCTTTATATTTTTGATGAATTCAAAATTATAATTTAGTAAAAAAAATATGACCTTATTTAAATTTTTAGTAAACTACAAATGAGAAAACTAATCAAATATTACAGTAGAAAAGAATGTACTAAAAGAAGGGGATAAAGATAGTTATATGATATTTATATTTTGAATTAATTAAAAATAAAAGATAAATAAATAACACTCAAAAGAATTATTGATGAATTTAGACCATTATTAAAATATTGGTAGGTTTTTTATAAAAATAATAAAAGGCTTATCTCTTTATATTTTTGATGAATTCAAAATTATAATTTAGTAAAAAAAATATGACCTTATTTAAATTTTTAGTAAACTACAAATGAGAAAACTAATCAAATATTACAGTAGAAAAGAATGTACTAAAAGAAGGGGATAAAGATAGTTATATGATATTTATATTTTGAATTAATTAAAAATAAAAGATAAATAAATAACACTCAAAAGAATTATTGATGAATTTAGACCATTGAAGAATTTTGAACAGCATAACATAAGTTTAAAAAAATTATTTTCAGATCAAGAAATTATGTATCTATGTTATATTAAAAGAGAAGTAATATCAAAATATAAGCCAATTGACAAGTTAATAAAAAGTCATTCATAGTAAATGTATACTATGTATATCATTTGATTTTGTATAGATTTTGCTATATTTTCTGTACACTATATTGAAGAATTTTGAACAGCATAACATAAGTTTAAAAAAATTATTTTCAGATCAAGAAATTATGTATCTATGTTATATTAAAAGAGAAGTAATATCAAAATATAAGCCAATTGACAAGTTAATAAAAAGTCATTCATAGTAAATGTATACTATGTATATCATTTGATTTTGTATAGATTTTGCTATATTTTCTGTACTCTATATTAAATAATATAATAACAACTAAGATTTATTAAAATAATATGATATATTAAAGCAAATTTTTTTAAGATTAATATTCTGTCAAATTATCCGCGCATCGTGCGGGTTCTAACAATAGTGTATATATAGTAGATGTTGAATTCCTTTAACTTCGTCACGTGCTTACCTTTTTTATTTTATATGAATCTCCTCGGTGAAAATCTTGTCTAAGACATCAATCTGAACTATTATCTAGTTACAAAGAAAAGTAGGGTACTATATAGATTTATTATATAAAAAGGTAGGGTAAAGGATAAAATACAAGTATTTAATAATAAAAAAGGGCTAAATAAATAAAAATAAGATAAAAACGCGACCGTACCAAATCGATTGTTATATAAAGGAACACTTTTCGTCGATAAATAATGAAGAATTTAACAATATGCTACAATAAAAATTAATTAAACAATCAAAATAAATATTATATTTAAAATAACAATAAGGTATATATAACGGGTAACATGTAAGCCGAATACTCTAGATCAATGTGATCTTATATACTTATCTGGTCTCTTTTTGTACGATCTTATACGTTACAACCAACGTTATATTGGAACTATCGAAAGAATTTCTGGTTCAATTAATTTGTTGTCACATTTATTAATTATCGAATAAAGAACCATTTAAACATTAGAACGGAGTAGCGGATTACACTCCAAAAAAGCTTTAACATTAGAAAGGACCTTGTTTGGCAGTTAGGCATGTGATGAAGCTTGCCTAATGCAAAGATGACTAATTTGATTCACTTATCATTGCAAAGAATTGTATCATCTGAGTATATTAGCTTCACTTATTTAGTAAGAGAGTTAGTAAGAAACACGGAGATCTAAAGTTTTACTCATTTCAGAAAGAAAAAAAGCATCTATAAGAACAAAAAGGCTGTTTCATTTAAGAGTTGTCCCTGTATGTTATTAAATTTAATTGTACTTGTTTACCCCAGAAAGAAGCCCCTTTTACTTCGCGGCCGGCTACCGAAGCCGAGGAGACCGTTTCGCACGCTGCCATCGACGAACCGGTACCTAAACCCCTTTTGAAAATGTTCATCCTCCGAGGATGCTTGGTCAACGTCGATTTCAAGATTGAAAAACCTTCCTTCGTACAAGGCCGGTGTGAGGAGGTCTCGTGATACATCTGCTCGATCACTGAAGAAATCCTCCCCACATTCCGAAAAGACTGTAACTAGGCCGATAAGGACATAGTGGTCCCCAACCCCGATGAAGCCATTACCACCCATGTTGAGGGATACCTAAGTGTTTACACTTATCCCTTTACATTGGGCCTAGTGGATCCGGTTATTTTGAATTTTTGCAGAAGGTACAACGTGTGCCTAGGCCAGATTCACTCATCACTCTGGAGGATCATGATCCTCCTCCGGTTCTTTGTGAACAAAATCGATGGATGTTCGTTCACCATCGACCATCTTCTATGCTTATACAGTCCCCGAATCTCCCGGGGGGAGGGGGGAGCTGATAAAGCTTGTGCGGCAGGCCACTAAAGCCCCGTTCTCAAGTATTGATGAGGAACGGGATCGGGACTGGTAAGGCCATTTTGTCAGACTAAGGACATCAGATTAATCCCAGCTGAGTGCAGGACATTCCCCGAGAAGTGGAATACCTCACGTAAGCACAATTTTACTTTCGAAAGTTGATTTTATACTTATTTCCTTCTTTCTTATCGGTATTTTGTGGTGGTGCAGCCGTCGCTCGGGTCCCGAATGCTGTCCCTCGACTCAATGAGTGGGTTGAGGGTATCGTATCACATACACCCTATTCCGAGCGCTCATGGCGCAAGCTCTCGAAGGGCCGTTGGGAGGCCCGTTCCCACGTGAGACTCCTTTCCTGAGTAGGTGATATTTGGATTCCTCTTTTATCATTAAGTCCTCACTCCCTTTACTTCATTTTGCAGGTTTATCCAAGGATGCCGAACTGAGGCCTACATCCAGCGGCGAGAGCTTACCTGCCGAGTCCTCTATTTCGAGGCAGGCCGAAGAGAAGAAAAGAAAAAGGGCTCTGAGTTTTCCGAGCTCGGAGAAAAAGAAAACAAGGAGGCTGGTGCACAATCCAAAAGAAGGCACCAGTGCCCGAACACCACCTCCGGATTCGCTCTACCGGCTGAGAGATGAATCCGAAGAAGAAGAAACCTTTGTCCTGATGGCCCGCGTGTCGTCGCAGCTCGAAGGGTAAGGGGCCTCCGAACCAGAGAACCTCGAGGCCGACCTGCCTCAAGCTAAGGAGGTCGATGAGGAGGCTGGGACCGAGGCTTCTCGGGATGCGGGAAGTTCACCGAAGGAAGCACTCAGTGTGATTGACATCATCTAATCACCCTCATTTACTGAGTCCATGTATAACGAGGCCCGAACGGTGAAAGAGCATCCCAACGTGGGGGCCCAAGGAGCGGACGACCCCTTCCGCGGATTTTTTGATGGCATGGATTCCACCACCACGGAGGACGTCACTGTATTGGTGACTTAGAGGTACCAAAGAAGAGTCCATCTTCGGGGGCAAGCGGGTCTTCCTTGAGCCCGAAACTGATCAACTGGTTGCCAGCTCTGAGTGTGGATCCTGACCGGAAGCGATCCATCATCATCTCTTTTCGGAAGATGCCCGGGTCCTCTCCACCCCCTTAAGGGTGGCTAGTTACCTTCGGTACCTGGTGACCAAAGAAGACCAAGCCAAGATGAACGAGGTAGACGCGCCCTGCCTGATAAAAAAAGCACAACAGACGCTGAACCAGGTAACTTCATATATCTCTCGATGACTTTAATTTCTCCTTTTGTACTCAGACTAATCCATAGATAATACTAGCATTTTTCTTTGTATTTGTAGGCCTCGCTTCACCATGAAACTTTCCTTTGGTATCGAGATGAGCTAAACCAGCTTGAAGCTGAAGTCCGAGAGCTCACTGCGAAGAGAGATACCTACAAACTCCTCAGGGAGCAACGTGAAGGAGAGGCTAAGAGCCCTCGAGCTGAGTTGGAGGTGGCTTGGAAGGAACACGCCAACCTGGTTGAACAAGTAAAGATATTTGAAGTTAGTAATGATGAGCTAGACATGGTGATTAATGGTCGGAACCCACAGGTCCAATAGAAGATCGATCGAATCGACCAACTCCGAGCCGAGATGGATGCAGTCGAGGCCGAAGAATAGAGAGGCAGAATGGACCGCCTGGCCTCAGAAAAGGAGACTTCCCGAGCGCAGTTGACCTCGGCAGAGGTCCAGCTTCATGCAACAATGGAAAAGGCAGAGGTGCAGGCCCAAAAAATTGAGGAGCTCTAGTCTCAGCTAAGCTCGACCGTCTCCGATCAAGAAACCTTTGCCAAGGAGCTCAAAGTGGCCAAGTCGGTAGTTGAAGTAACCAAAGCTGATGTCGACGAAATGGTCACTCAGTATAAGGCCGACGCCGAGGCATCACAAGACCGCTTAAGGGACATGGTCGAATACATGAAGTGGAAGTCCCAAAGGGAGGCCCTCGAAGAGGTTCATGCTCGGGGTTTTGATGTGTCAGCCGAGATCACGACCGCTAAGGGGTTCGAGGCCGAGGCCAAAAAGTTGGCATACCCCAAGGATGAAGAAGACTCTGAGGGATCGGGCGGATCCGAGGACGGAGGAGACTTCGCTGGTCCTGGTGACGAGGCGGGCTCCGGTTGAGACCAAGTCGTTTAAGTACTTTGTATATTTTTTTTTTTTTGTATTTTGCACTTTTGTACCTTTTTTGTCAAGGCTGTTTGGCCTTTGTAAAGATCTTTATATATATATATATGGCTCTTTTTTCCCTTCAACAGTTTTTAAGCTCGTTTTTTTTTCTTTGTTCTTTATGACTGCAAAGATATTGAAATGCCTTAACATGTAATAATTAGGTATTGTTCGGAGGTTCGAACAGGCCTTTCTTTCGATATTATTTTGTTTACAATTCGTGGGGGCTTAGTATGACTGGAAGCTTTCCCCAAAATACTTAGATCTTTTTATATGATAATGTTGTCGAGCGTAGCCTTTCGAACCGGTTTAGAAACTTCGAAGGCCTTGTTGTTTGTTACGGGTCTTGGACATCTCCGAGCCGTTTTAGTATAGTCGTAGCTTTTTTAGTTCGGGTGTTTCCCAGTGGGCTTGCTACCCCCGAGTTATCCGGGCTTGCCCAAGATAACAGTCCCTGAATGGGGATGATTGTAGCCTTTAAGATTTGGGCACTGCCTAATAGGTCTTGTGCCCTTGGGTTCTAATAGTCCGGGCCATCCGAGTTTGTCTTTTGACGACAATCCCTGAGTGAGAGCGATCCTTTGAAACCAAATAAAGACGTCCCTTGGGATCGATATCTTTAGGGTATCGAGTGTAGAAAATTCCTTAAGAGAAATAGTTTTTTAAGGGACAAGATATTTATCCGTAAGGTAGAAACTATTTTTTATTTATGTGCATAATATATACGATTACACATGTGTACAAGCTTTATGTCAGGGCTCGAGTAGTCTATGTGGGCACGGTTCATTTGACCGTTTGGCCCTTACAGTAAATCATGTCGATCGAGCTGAGACTATTCGATTACAAAATTTCTTTCCTTGCTAAAGTCATTATCCGAGGGTGATGCCCCCTAGTGTTCGAGGCCGATCATAGAGAAGCCTTGAATACTGTTGTCGTGATCTTCGACACCAGTTCGTAGCCTGCCTTCAATTCTAAGTTAGCACGATTTATTGTTGCCTCGTTAAAAATCTTACCGGAAAACCCATTTGGGACAAAATCGTTTCAAGAAGAAAAAAAAAGTGCAACGCGTGCTTTCAGGCCTAAAAATTATATCATTTTTTGGCGGTCACCTGCAAATGTTAGTCCAAAACGTGAATAAATATAAGGAATGAATTGGTTCGTACCTTAGCATTGGTATCGCTTTAAGTGAGTTACGTTCCAGTTGTTCGGTAATCGCTCACCGTTCATTGCTCTGAGTTTGTATGACCCTTTTTTAGGTGATCTCGATAATTTGATGCGGACCTTCCCAGTTCGGCCCCATCTTCCCTTCATTCGGATTCTGAGTGCTTAGTGTGACCTTCCTTAACACTAAGTCCCCGATATTGAAGTGTTGAAGGTTGGCTCTTCGATTGTAATACCTCTCAATTCGCTATTTTTGGGAGGCCAATCGAACAAGGGCGGCTTCGCGCCTTTCATCTAACAGCTCCAGGATCGTATTCATGGCCTCTTGATGAGCGCAAAACATACATTTAAATATGCTCGCTAGTCGAATATAGTATAATATAATATCGTATCCACATGGATTAGAGAAAATAGAATTATCGTAGTTTGTAGCTTAGATTGCTATCCAAGATAATCTACAGTTTATAATTATGTGATTAAAAACTAAAATTAACTAAGAATCTAAAGCTAATTGACAAATGACAATCGAAACAAAAGTAAGGGAAGATATCAATGGGAGAAAATAGGGCTTGATTGAATATGTGCAAGATAAATATCTCTGATTTAACTCTACTTAATTCACTTCTAAAGTTTAAGTGAGTCTCTTGAATTCACTCAATTATTAGTTCAAACGTTTAGTAGAAAATCCTCTCTCGATTAAGTCTCAACCTCACAATATGAACCAATTTAAGCTCGGTGAAGATATGCACGACTTCGTAGTGGATTGGTCTTTAGGAGAATCTCTCTCGATTATCCTCCTAACTAGGTTTAATCAACAATTCAACTAGCCTCTTTCGATTACTAAGACGAATTAATGAATTCAACCAATAAGATAAGCAAACATATCACAAGTTATGCCTCTCTCGATTACATGAACGTGTGAATACATATGCAACAATTAAAACATCCAAAACGATTCAATACATAAAAACTAGAGTTAATATCCACAAAAAATATTAATACACCAAATCCATCAAAACCTAAAGGGAACTACTCCATAGATATGGAGTAATTCATCACAAATATAAAGAAAAACATAAAATAATCCAAACTCTTGTCTTGAGTGAGGATTGAATGATGAATTACTTGTGCTTTCGCTTTTCCACCTTCTCCTTAGCTTCCTTAGGTCTTAGATGTGTCAAAAGTCTCAAAAGTAATGTTTTTACATGTATTTATACCAAGTAGGGTCGAGCCGAGACAAAAATAATTTTTCCTACACGAAATAGGACTATGGCTCTGTAAAAAAAATGCAAGGCGCGCCGCATGGGGCGACGCACTAGGAGGGGCGGCAGTGGGAAACTTCAGAGAGCTTGTAATTTTACAGGAGCAGAAATTTTCACAGATGCGGCGCCCCACGCGTCGTAGGTGTGGAAAATTCTTAGAGTACAGATGTTTTCTTGCTTTTTGATATACAAACGTGGTTCTCGACCCCCGAACGCGATCCCGGCTTTATCCTTTGGGCTTTTACTCAGACTTCAAAGCTCCAAATCACTCGAATCCATTCCATAACATCTACGTAGCTTGGAATCCTCCTACAAGTCATAAAACACACAATTAGTGCAAAACACTAGCAATTAAAGCTCAAACTCAATTAAAGTACAGTAAACTAGAGTGCAATAAGCGACTAAAACACAAGATTATAGCCTACCATCAGCGTCGTCATTCGATTCTTTGGTCTTATATCGGAATCTGAGACTCGGTTCTCCGACTTCGACCGGTATTAGGGCTTTGGCACCTTAAACCAATGAGAAAGGTGTGGCCCCGGTACTGGACTTCGAGGTTGTACAATATGCCCATAGGACTTCGTACAAGAATTCTTTCCTTTTTTCATTGGCATCGGTCAACCTCTTTTTGAGGTTTTGAAGTATGGTTTATTGGTGGACTCCGCTTGCCCATTCCTACTAGGGTGATAGGGTATTGATAGGATCCTTTTGATCTTATAGTCTTCGAGAAACTTACTTACTTTACGGCCGATGAACTGTTTCTCATTGTCGCACACGATCTCGGCCGGCATCCCGAACCAGCATATTATGTGGTCCCAAATAAAATCGATGACTTCCTTCCCCCTGACTTTCCCGTACGCTTGGGCTTCTACTCATTTAGAAACATAGTCAGTCATAAATAATATAAATTGAGCCTTACGGGTGCCCATGGGAGGGGGCCAACAATGTACATCCCCCATTTCAGGAATGGCCAAGGTAACACGAATGAATGTAGTAGCTCCCCGGGCTGATGAATTATCGGAGCATGCCTTTGACATTCGTCACATTTTTGTACGAACTCCTTCACGTCCTTTTCTATATCGATCCAATAATAACCGGCTCTGATTATTTTCTGAACTAATGATTCGGCACCCGAGTGATTTTCGCATGTGCCTTCATGGATTTCCCTCAGAACATACTCGGTGTCTCCTGGTCCTAGATATAATGCGAGTGGGTCATCGAACATTCTCTGGAATAGTGTGCCGTCTTCGGACAGGCTGAATTGGACCGCCTTTGTACGCAGAGTTCTCGATTCCTTAGGGTTCGAGGGTAGTTTTCCGATCTTCAGATACTCTATATATATTTTTCTCCAGTCCTAAGTTAGGCTCGTTGAGTTATCTCGACATGACCTTCTTCCACTACCGATCTCATGAGTTGTACGACTGCCCCCGAGTCGAACTCATCATTCTCGATCGACGACCCCAAGTTAGCAAGGGCATCAGCCTCACTTTTTTGATCCTGAGGTATGTGTTGTAGAGTTCACTCATGTTACCTGCAACTTATACAGATACCTTTGCATTCGTTCCTATCTGACCTTGAACGTCACATTAACTTGGTTCATCACAAGGAGGTAGTCGCACTTAGATTCGATCACCTCCACCCCCAAGATTTTGGCTAGTTCGAGACCTGCAATCATGGCCTCATATTCGGCTTCGTTGTTAGTCAATTTTACATTCCTAATAGATTGTCTAACTATATTTCCTGTAGGTTTTTTCAATACGATGCCAAGTCACCCATTTGCCTTCGAGGCACCGTCTGTAAAGAGAGTCCAGATCCCCGAAAAAGTCTCTGGGTTCAACAATAACTCTCTTTCGACCTTGGGTATTAGGTCCGACATAAAGTCGGCCATAAATTCTGCCAAAATTTGAGATTTAATGGCGGCCCGGGGCCGATACTCAATATCGTACCCGCTGATCTCCACGGCCCATTTGGCCAACCGTCCCGAGAGATCAGATTTATGCATTACATTCCTTAATGGGTAAGTAGTCACAACACATATGGGGTGACATTGAAAATACGGTTTCAACTTCCTAGAGGTGCTTAGCAAAGCGAGCGCCAATATCTCTAGGCGAGGGTATTTAGTTTCGGCCTTGCCTAAAGTCCTGCTAACATAGTAAATGGGAAATTGCGTACCTTTCTCTTCCCCGACTAGGACTCCACTTTCCGCTATCTCCGATACTGCCAGGTACAGGTATAGGTGCTTGTCTATCTTCAGCGTGTGGAGCAGCGGTGGGCTTGATAGATATCGCTTGATCTCCTCCAAGGCACGTTGTCATGTCGGGGTCCACCATAAGTTATTCTTCTTTTTCAACAGTGAGAAGAACCGGTGGCTATTGTTGGAATACCTCAAGATGAATCACCCCAGGGCGACTATGCATTTGGTTAATATTTGTACGGCCTTCACATTGTCCACAATAGTGATATCTTCGATGGCTTTGATCTTATCGAGGTTGATCTCGATTCTCCGGTTGGATACCATGAATTCGAGGAATTTACTGAATCCGACTCCAAATGCACACTTCTCCGGATTCAGCTTCATATTGTATTTTTTCAATATGCTGAAGGTTTCCTGCAATTGTTTCAAATGGTCCTCTGCTCGCAGGGAATTAACCAACATATCATCAATGTAATCCTCTATTGATTTTCCTATTTGTTCCTAGAACATCCGGTTTACTAGGCGTTGGTAAGTGGCACCGACATTGTTTAGTCCGAATGGCATCATGTTATAGCAGTATGTGTCATACTTAGTGATGAAGGAGGGTTTTTCCCGATCGCCGGGTTTCATCTGTATTTGGTTGTACCCAGAATAAAAGTCGAGAAAACTGAGGATCTCGTGGCCGACTGTTGCATCGGGATCCTGAAACCACCAGCCACTTCGGCCTAATTCATGATAAACCCACCAACTTCGCGATTGTGTTGGGGAGAGGGAAGGAGTCCTTGGGACATGCCTTATTCAAGTCTTTATAGTCTACACACATTCTTAATTTATTCCCTTTTTTAGGAACTATCACTACGTTTACTAACCAATCTGGGTATTTAACCTCCTGAATGGACCCTATTTTAAAGAGTTTAGATACCTAATCCTTGATGAAAGTATATTTGACCTTGTACTGGGGTCTCCTCTTCTGCTTGACCGGGTGGAACTTCGGGTCCAGGCTTAGCTTGTGGATGGTTATTTCCGGCGGGATCCCTATCATATCAAGGTGGGACAAAGCGAAACAATCTTCGTTAGCTATAAGAAATTGAATGAGTTTTTTTCCTGAGCTCGGGGCTTAACCCCGTGCCCAGGTATACCTTTTGATCGGGCAAGTGTTCGATTAGTATGACTTGCTCTAGTTCCTCAATCGTTGAATTGGTAGCGTCGGAATCGTCGGGGGCTATGAAAGATCTGGGAACTCCATAGTCGTTGTCCTCATCCACCCCTTATTCCTCATGTTCTGTCAAGGCTAGTATCGATAATTTCTATTTGGCCTTATCTTTGGCCATCGGATTCGGACCCTTTGATGTCGAGAGTGTGGATGCTGGGATCACCTCATTGACCACGAACATTTCCTTGGCAGCCGGTTGTTCCCCATAAACTATTTTGATTCCTCCGGGTGTTGGGAATTTCAGCACCTGGTGTAGTTTTGATGGTATTGCTTTCATGTTGTGAATTCATGGCCTCCTGAACAAAGCGTTGTATCTCATATCTCCTTCGATTACATAGAACTTGGCTTCCTGAATGGTTTCGGCAATGTTCACCGGTAATGTTATATCCCCTTTAGTGGTCTCATATGCCATGTTGAACCCGTTCAGGACTCGGACCGCTGGTACGATCTGATCTTGTAACCGAGTTATTCCACGACCCTCAATCTGATGATGTTGGCCGAGCTACCTGGATCAACTAACACACGCTTAACTCAAGATTTATTTATGAGTACCTATATTACCAGTGCATCGTTGTGGGGCTGCATAATCCCTTCAACATCTTGATTGTTGAAAGACAAGGTTCCTTCCGGTACGTAATACCGAGTCCGTTTTTCCCTTGTGATGGATACTTTGGTGCGCTTCAGCATCGGCCTCTAGGGAATGTCGACCCCACCGATGATCATGTTAATGACGTGTTGAGGTTCCTCCTGCTCGGTCTGTTTCTTAGAATCCCTATTCCTGAAGTGGTTCTTGGCTCGATCACTCAGGAACTTTCAGAGATGTCCGTTGTTGAACAGCCGGGTCACCTCCTCTCTTAATTGTCAGCAGTCTTCTATTCTGTGGCCATGAGTGCCGTGATATTTGCACATTAGGTTAGGATCCCTTTGGGATGGATCAGACTGTAGAGGTCGAGGCTATTTGGTATCTTTGATGCGTCCGATGGAAGATACGATAGCGGCGACATTGACGTTGAAGTTGAACTCTGATAATCTTGGCACTTCTTTAGGCTCGACGGACCTGGCGAAGCTATTTTTGCTCATGAGTCCTTGGTTGTTTTGACCTCGGTCATTTCGTCTTTCATTTCTCATAGTGATCCATCCAGGCCCACTGCTTCTTCAATCTCCATTGTACGACTGATACCGATCCCTTTTTTATCTCGGTTCACGATCGATGTCTCTCTTGACTCTGTTGAAGGTTCTGACGGGATACACGGACCCGGAAGGGGCCCCAAGCTGATCATCTTTGACCCTGATTTTTGATTGATACCAGTTATAGACATCGGCCCAAGTGACGGCCGAATATTCTACCAAGTATTGTTTCAACTGGTGTGAAGCCAACGAGCTTTGAATGTTGAGTCCTTGGGTGAAATTCTGAACGGCCCAATCATCGGCGACCGACGACAGGTTTAATTTATGCTTTACATTACTACGCTCATTTACTATTTGTTTCCGCATTAAATAAAAAGAATAAAGACTTTTAAAATGTTAAAATGAGAAATTAAATGGGTAGTTCACCGTTGGCTTGCCCGGCGGTGACGTTGGACGCCATCACGGCCTATAGTGGAAATTGGATATTCTTCCTAATTAAATATAGGTCTGCAGGTTGCTTATAAATTCATTAATTTATAATTTATCCAACTTATTTGCTTCTTAGTCGACAATGACTTCACTTTTTCCAAAAGGGAAGTCTGACTTCTTGGTGTCGACCTTGATAGCCCCGACGTTTGCTCTTACGAAGGAATCTGCAAGCATAGCAAACAAGTCAATAGAATTAGAAGGTAAGTTGTGATACCATATCATAGCTCCCTTGGATATAGTTTGTCACGCCCCAAACTCAAGGAGCGCGACCGACGCTTAACTACGAGAACCCGGCTGAGCAAGCTTATTAGATTTTCTTCTACCCAAACTCATCCATGAATAAAGAGGAGATGTACTCCATTAATCAAACACTAAAAAGATTTTATTAACAACTTCTCTTTCATTCCATTAGCAGCTTCAATCATAATTTCCAAAATATGACGGGTTTATAGAATTAATGAAAAACATGACCTCCAAATACTAACATTTCTAATTCAATTCCCAACATCAACCCCAACCCACAACCTGTCTACGGAGCCTCTAAGTACAATAGAAGAGTAATATGGAAATGCCGATAATAAGGCCCCGGCTATACCTCAAAACATAGTACATGAGAAACAAAAGATACATAACCCCAAAATGAAGTGGGGCTCACCAAATCAGCTGAAAAGAGTGCACTGCTATCACTGATAAATGCCGCCTACTGTAGAACCACCTGCATCTATTAAAGATGCAGCGCCCTCGGCAAAAGGGACGTTAGTGCTGTCGAATAACACTAGTATGTATAGCTAAAAGTCCTCTTTCAAAATAGAATGCCCATATAAGAAAATGCAACACATAGAAACAGCAAGTCACAATCAATAATATCCAAATGTCCAGTTAAAACATAATAATTTTCAAAATACGAACTTCATATACAATTTTGGTTGGGAGATCATTAGCACCGATATACCACCGCATTTGTTAGCACGGAGTCCGATCACGCTCGATCGGCTAGGCCATCTCCCCACGAATAATGTGGTTTGACATGTGATGCGAAAGAAAGTTGTTACCAAGAGTAGTACCACCATGTGCGCAACATGGCGTTCGATCTCCACCCGATCAGCTAGGCCGCCTTCCCACATATGCCGTGTGGTTTGACTTTTCCAATCCACAATTGTTACCAGTTTTATCCCAATTAAGGGGAATAATATCATAATTTCTCCAATATTTTAATTTCATCCCAAATAAGGGGAATAATCACAATCCACCCCTACACTAGCATGTATAGTTTCAAGTGTGGGCCCTATGACCCAATCTTCCTCGATTTTGCTAATAATGCTCCCAAAAATATGTTTGATTTGATTTGCACACAGAGGTAACATAAATACAATTGTACTCACCTCAACATTTTTCACATTGTATAAGTTCTCGTTAGTATTTCCAGTTCACAACGATAATATTTCCTTGGTCATTCACAAGATTCTTTATTCCTGGCACGATGACCATATTTCATATTCCACACTTTCACCTCTTTCAATTTCAAATATCACCATCAAATATCAACATATAGAATATTCCGGAAATCACAACTTTAAGTTCATTAGAAATGAACAATTTGAGCACAATAGATTTCTTTCCAAAAAATGGAGTAAAATAATTGGCAATTGATGCGCAAGTTCAAATCGTCAACAAGTGACACCCCATTTATTCTTGAAATACTTTCCCCCAAAAAAGGCATTACACAATTTCCACTCATGAATATGTAAGAACGCAAAACACATTGAAAATACTCACAAAGAATAGTATTTGTTAAAACAGTCACATATGGCATGACTTGAGTGCAAAATCTTTTAGACAATTCTATTTTTCGAAGTAATTATAAAATAGTTGAGTCGAGGCTCATTTCACAATCCTTATCACATATTCTCATTTCATTGGCACCACTAGCCATAACTATAACTTAAATTCTTGGCACGTTGGCCACACTCTATTTCTTCAATCCGTTTATTTCATTTTCAAGCATCTTTAAAGATTATCAACAACAAAACACTTCCAATCAAGACTTTAGGTACACATATGAGTAATTATGATTCTTAAGCATATCGAGTTTTTCTCACCCAATTGGTATACTAGTTTTCATTTAAAACACGACTCAAAGCCACAACATTTTAATATGCAAACCATACTTTGAACATCTATCTTTCGACATAAGGCTCATTCAGAATAAACAAGTTTATAGGGAGTAACCTGGAATATAGAAGTTAGGAATCTTGAGCCAATCATACTTGATCTTACGGAAACATTATGGATATCTATTCCAAGAGAGAAAGTTTAGCCAACATACCTTGCTTTGAGATTTTCTTAAGTTACTACAATATTGCAAAAATTCTAGCAATCCAAATCTATTTTGAGACATAACAAAATTGAACCATAATTAGGAAGATATTCATGGTCTCAGCTCATTTGAGCATTTTATCAAACACTAGGTGTGCAAAATTAACTACAAGGTTCTTCTACTAGATTTCCTTCACTCCACAATCCAATCTTTACTTATTTGGGCTCAACAATCTTCCCACAAACCTTATTAGTACAAGTATGTATAAATAATACTCTTACACCCAAGAATCATACTCCCAATCACCCATCTTTTACCCCAAACTCGAAATTGAAGACTAGGGGTTTGAATTTTACCTCTTAGATAAAGATCTTGTGAGATTTTCTTGTTGGATTTCAAAGCTTGGGCAAGATCTTGATGAACAAAACACTTTATCTACTTTATATCTCTAGAACACTCTCACTTCTCTTTAAAAAAACCTCAGATGATTGCCCCAAAATAACCCCCAAAGCCTATTTATCAAATGGGGTCGGGTTATGAAAATAGAAAAATTAACCCTCCAAAATCAGGTCTGCGATCGCATAATGGACTGCCGAATGGCTATGTGGGCTGTAAAATGCACCGCAAAATCGGTGCCAAAAACTGGGTTGTACTGGTCCATTCTGCGACCAGTTTGCGGTTGCATAACCACTTCTCCGATTGCATAATGGTCGCAGAATCGCATTCTGCCAGCCTTTAGTAATTTGGTCATAACTTCTTGTAGGAATGTCTAAATGACAAACGGTTTAAAGATTTAGAAACTAGACATATAGACTTTCGTTTGATAGGTAATACACCATATAAATCTTCATATCAAGAGAGTTATGCTCATTTTAAGTTAGGTCTTGTGCGAACTCACTTGAAACTTTATCCCATCATATAATTTTCAACTTGACTTAGCCTTGAGGCTCTTCTTAGACCATAAACCATTCTTATTGCACCTCATACATATATGATCATTATCAATTGATATCATTCTTAAAATAGCCCTTGTCTGCACATAAAATAATATAATTAGCGCACACCAACTTTCTTACTAGCACTCAAGTACTTCGAAATTTTTTCGGGGTGTCACAAAGTTTCCCCAAATTTTTTCAGCAGGACAAATTTGATCTCGTCATCTTCCAAGTTGTTTCCTTTGATGGCGCATGTATAGGAGGTTGCATGCTCATTTGGGTTGGTCGTTCCATTGTACTTAGAAATTTTGGGCATGCGAAACTTTTTCGGGATCGACTTTGGCGTTGCGCTCGGAGGAAAAGGTTTTGAACAAACTTCTTGGAATCCAGGCCATTCAATACCGGGGGTGCTCCTAGGATTTGGTCGACCCTGGAATTATAGGTTTTCACCTTTTTGTCATTGGCTTCGATTTTCTTCTCTCCTGATTCTATCCGTTTTGTCAATTCCTCGATCATTTTTATGATCTCGGGGTTAGTCCCCGATTCATTTTCATTCGATCTCTCTGTGATCGGTTCATTTCTGCGGGTGACTTCTCGGGATGGCTCGGGTTCAATTCTACTCGGCGCGCGGCTTTGGTTCTGTAACTGGGCTATCGCCACATGTTGAGCCTGCAATATTTCGAAGATCACCCGTAAATTAATCCCCCCAATATCTTGTGTATTTTGGGCTACTGATCGGGCTTTACCACGGATACTATCATCGGGGTCGGTAGGCAGATTTGTATTGATGTCCACATGCGAGTTGGCGTCAATTGAGTCAGCGACCGGAATGCTGATGGGATCAACATGTGGTATCTCGCCATTGGGCACTATGTTGTTATTTTAGCCGTGATGATCGGACTCGTCGTCAACATGTAGAGGTGATGACTGGGAGTTTGACATTTTGAGCTTTAACCTGAAATTAGAGACACTCAAAAGAACAAGTGTAAAGTAGTGTGTGTTATAGAAATTTATATCAAATAGCCACTATTATCCTCATCCCCATGGTGGGAGCCAAACTGTTTACCCTCATAATCGGATAATAATTAAATTTGTTAGTGGTTTTAAGGATATGTGGATTTATTTGACACACAACACTAAATAAAGAAAAATTAAATAAATAGGGATGAAGTAAGCTCAAACCACACGAGGAAGACGATTTAAGCCTTAGTGAAATATTTGCCCTCGATCCGGGCTCGTAATAGCAAGCACTGACGAAAGCAAAAGAACTAATAACAAAAAAGAATAACGATATATTGCCTTGGAATGCGTGTTACCACGTGTCAAATAAATTATTAGACCCCCTTTATATAGTAGGGAAATCCTACTTTAGGTACAATTCTATAAAAGGTAAAAGATCTGTAATGAACCAACCGGTCATTTTAACTTTTAGAACCTCGTTCCCTAAAATAAAACTCTCCAAACATGCTTTTATTAATTTATGACTTGCGGGAATTGTTGATTCGAGATTTGGAAGCGTTTGGGTTGAAATCGGAACACTTGGTTCCTTAAGTTAGCTTTAAATGGACAAGTTTGACATCGGTCAAAGTTTTGCGAAAACGACCCCGGAATTGGGATTTGACGGTTCCAATAGGTTCGTATGATAATTTTTGACTTGGGGGTATGTCTGAATCGGGTTTTGGATAAACCGGAGCGTTGACGCTTAATAGTAAAAATCAACTATTTAAAGGTTTAGAGTTCTTTAAATTTGGTTTGGAGTAGGTTTTTGAGAAATTGAAGTCTGTTTGGAATTCCAAGTTTGGGAATAGTTCCATATAGTGATTTAAGACTTGCACGCAAAATTTGTCATTCCGAGTAGCTTAAGTATATTTCGACGCATTGGAAGTAATTTGAAGAACTTGAAATTCTTATGTTTGAATCAATTTGGTTTAGGGTATGATTCTTAGATGTGATGTTGTTTTACGCATTCCGAGAGTTCGAGCGAGTCCTTTTTATGATTTCAAATCTGTTGGTATGTTCGAGCGGGGTCCCGGGGACCCCGAGTGTGAATCCGATGAGGCTCGGACCAAGTTGGAAGTTGGGAGCCAAAATTGAAGCTCCCAGCTACTGTTAGAATCGCACCTGCGCTTGGCCAGTCGCAGGTGCGACATTCGCAGATGCGACAGAAGCTCGCATGTGTGGCCCTCGCATATGCAAGATTTTGAGCGCAGAAGTGGAAGAAGGGAGGGGCAATCCACCGCAGATGCGGCCGATTTGCGCACCTGCGAACGCACATGTGCGAAGCTTTGTGCGCAAATACGAAAATTATCCAGGCAAGTGGAACTCGCACCTGCGAGGATTTTCCGAAGGTGCGGAAGCCGCAGGTGCGAAAGACCATGTTTCGGCGATTTCAGAGCTTTTTGAGAGGAGATTTCAACTAGCAATTTGGAGGTAATATAATTCTACACCCTTTGAGTTAAATACATAGATTATAGGTAGATTATAACTAGTAAATCTTAGAAATCAAAGGTTTAGGTGAAAATCTAGATTTTTATAAAAATGAGATTTTAACCACGAAAATAGTTATGGAATTGGGTAGAAATTCTATATTTGAGTTCTTGAGATTATGGGTAACGTTTCCATCCGAAAATTTTCAGAATCGGGCACGTGGGCCCCGGGTGAATTTTAGAAATTTTACCATTTTGGATAGAGTAATTTATTTAATAGATGAATTTTGAATTATTGAACATATATTAATTATTTTATATAACTTTTGGATAGTTTCGGATTTTTCGGCAGTGAATCGAGAATTTTACATGACGGGATAATCGGAAAGTGGACTTTGAGACGAGGTAAGTCTCTTGTCTAATCTTGTGAGGGAAAAATTACCCTATAAGGATTAAATTGAATAATTATTGATAATTGCGGGGGCTACGTACGCACGAGGTGCCGAGAGTCCGTGCGTAGCTACTATTAATGCTAAAGTCCGGGTAGTTTAGGACTCAAAGCATGAATTACTTGTGTAAATTGTATTCCTTGTTTAATATATTCTTCTTTCGGAGGTACATAAATATATTCTCCTTTATATATTGCGAATTGTTAGATCAAAATATTAAAGAATGGAAAATTTTATATGCTTAATTTTCTATATAAAACAATTAATTGTTAAAAAAATTTATTCTCCTCCCGAAATTATCTCATAATAAATATACTCTCCTTCCGGAGGTACATAAGAAAATGTTCTCCTTTCTTGTGGAGCGGGATGAACGCCTCAGCAGGATAGATGCATCTATGGATCGCGCTGCACGTCCTTCGGCAGTGTACATGACACTCTGGATCGGGTCGTATGTGCTCGGCAGAAATCGTGCTTAAAAATATTAATAATTACACGATACTTTAATAATTAATTTCAACTTGCGAAGCTAATTGATAAATTGAAAAATTCTTGGAATTTAATGAATTATTATTCTTGCTTGTTAAAGAATTAATTGTTATTCCTGTAAATGTTATTTAATCGATAAATTGGAAATTATTTGAATTGAAGGAATTTAATTAATATATTGAGAATTGTTGCATTTGGAGAAATTTGATTATTTCCGCCGATTAAATAAATTATTTTTAAAACTCTATAAATTACACTTATTTAAATATGCTAGTTGTATTTCAATTATTATTGTTGACTCATAGTGAGTGTCAAAGTCGGCCATCTCATCTCTACCACTTCGAGATTAGGCTTGATACTTACTGGGTACACGTTGTTTATGTACTCATACTACACTTGCTGCACTTTTGTGTAAAGACTGAGGTAATTACTAGTGGGGGGCCTATCATCTTGCACCCACGTTATCCAGGGGCATAGTTGTGAGCTATTTCTCTGATCCGTTCTGCAGCTACTAGTGTCTATCTTTGTATTTTTTTATTCTGTCTATTTTTATTTCAGACAGTATTTGAGGTTTTGTATAATCTACTAGATGCTCATACACTTGTGACACCAGTTCTTTGCACACACATTGGTAGAGTTTGGATTTTATTATATTTTCCTGGTTTAAATTTTATCAATGTATGCTTAATTTATTAGTTGGCTTGCCTAGCTGTAGTGTTGGGTGCCATCAGGACTTATAGGTGAAATTGGGATGTGACAACATGGTATTAGAGCACTAGGTTTACTTAGGTCTCACAAGTTATGAGAAGGCCTAATAGAGTCTTGCGGATCGGTACAGAGACGTCTGTACTTATCTTCAAGAGGCTATAGGGTGTTAGGAAATTACCTTTCTTCATATTCCATCGTGCAATTAATGTAGTACTAAATATTCTTCTCTTATTCTCTCACAGATGGTGAGAACGCGCTCGAATGAAGTTCCAGACCACGGAAGAGCTAGTCCCCCAGTTGCTAGAGGCCAAAGCCGAGGGAGGGCTCCAGCCCGTGGTAGAGGGCGAGGACATCCCACGACTGTTCCAGTTATGCCGCCAGTGGGTCGAGCAGAGAATCCCATTATTGAGGAGCAGGGTGAGGTGCCTGTGGCAGAGCCAGCTCTGGTGGATTTCACATTTGTACTGGGATTTCAGGATGTCATGGGTCGCATGATGCGGTTCATGGACAATATGACTCAGGCCGGTTTATTTCCGGCAGACCCAGCCACTTCTCAGGCGGGCGAGGGAGCACAGACCCCTACCGCGCAGGCTCATGGATAGGCAGCTGCTGTATTTCAGACCCAGGGTACACTACCCGTGGGTGGAGCCCAGCCAGTGGCAGCAGCTACACCTGAGCCAAGGCCAACTGTAGCCGCCGATCCTCAAACTTTATGGGACAGATGGACTAGACTACATCCTCTTGTCTTTGGGGGTGAGCGACATGAGGATCTACAGGACTTCATAGATCGTTGCAGGGATAGACTGTACAACATGAGGATATTGGAGTCTCATGGGTAGACTTTGCTACTTTTCAGCTAGAGGGCAGAGCCCGTAGCTGGTGGGAGTCTTATGCTCTTGGTAGACCAGCAGATTCTCCTCCCATGACTTGGAACAGGTTCATCCGTATCTTCCTGGACAGGTATATTCCACCCTCCCAGAGAGAGGAGTTGCGGTTTCAGTTTGAGTAGCTCCAGCAGGGTCAGATGATAGTGATTGATGATGAGAGGAGGTTTCCTGAATTATCTCGCCATGCACTTATGATACTCCCTACTGAGGCGGAGAGAGTGCGGAGGTTTGTAGTCGGTTTACATACTGGTATTCAGGCCACTATGGCTCGAGAGGTTGAGATAGGTACTTCTTATGAGCGAGTTGTGTAGATAGCTCGGAGGATTGAGGGTGTGCGTTAGCGGAGCCGAGAGCAGATAATGAGAGATAAGCGGTTCATGTACTCTGGAGAGTTTAGGGGTGCTCCGTATGGGGGCAGAGGTCAGTTTGTGAGGGGGCAGTCCAGCAGACCCCCATATCCAGCACCACCACCTCCTCGAGGTGCTCCAGAGCGACCTTATCTCAGTGCTATATCAGAGAATTCTTACCGCCCACCAGCTATTCAGGGTCCTCCCAATGGGTATTCAGTTCCCAGGGCCAGACACTTAGTCAGCAACCCATCGCACCGAAGAGTTGTTATGAGTGCGGGGATCTCAGTCATATGCGGAGGTTTTGCCCCAGGCTTCGGGGTAGACCAGTACAGTAGGGTCAGTAGCCTATGCTTACTGGACCAGTTGCTCCACCCGTAGTCCGACCACGAAGAGGTGAAGGACAGGTAGGTAGGGGTCGTCCTAGGGTTGGAGGTCATCCAGGTGGAGGCCAGCCAGTTGGCGCTCCAGCTCGGTTCTATGCTTTTCCGGCTAGACCAGATGCAGAGGCCTCAGATGCTGTGATTACAGGTATTATTTCTGTTTGCGGCAAAGATGCCTCAGTATTATTTGATCCAGGATCCACTTATTCATATGTGTCATCTTTATTTGCTCCATTTCTGGGTGTTTCTTGTGAGTCCTTGAGTACTCTTGTTTATGTGTCCACTCTTGTAGGCGATTCTATTAATGTGAACCGGATCTACCGGTCTTGTATTATTACATTCTGTGGTTATAAAACTAGAGCAGATCTCTTATTGCTCGAGATGATTGATTCTGAAATTATTCTGGGTATGGACTGGTTATCTCCATATCGTGCTATTCTAGATTGTCATGCCAAAACTGTTACCTTGGCTATTCCATCTTTGCCTAGGCTTGAGTGGAAGGGTTCGTCGGTTAGTTCATTTAATCGGGTTATTTCTTTTATAAAAGCTCAACACATGATTGAGAAGGGTTGTTTGACTTATCTAGACTATGTTCGGGATACTACTGCAGAGACTCCGGCTATTGATTCAGTGCCAGTAGTTTGGGAGTTCTCCGATGTATTTCCTTCAGATCTTCTAGGTATGCCACCTGATCGTGATATTGATTTTTGTATTGACTTGGATCCAGATACCCAGCCTATGTCTATTCCAACGTATCGCATGGCTCTAAGAGAATTGAAAGAATTGAAAGAGCAGCATGAGGAGTTACTAGTCAAAGGGTTCGTCAGACCGAGTGTATCGCCTTGGGGTGCACCGGTATTATTTGTGAAAAGGAAAGATGGAACAATGCGGATATGTATTGATTATCGCCAATTGAACAAAGTCACTATTAAGAACAAGTACCTGTTGCCGCGTATTGATGACCTATTTGACCAGTTGCAGGGTGCTAGGGTGTTCTCTAAGATCGACTTAAGGTCGGGATATCATCAGTTGAAGATTCGAGATTTGGATGTTCCGAAAACTGCTTTCCGTACTAGATATGGTCATTATAAGTTCCTGGTAATGTCTTTCGGTTTAACTAATGCCCCGGCAACATTTATAGATCTGATGAACAGGGTATTCAGGCCATATATTGATTCATTTGACATTGTCTTCATTGATGACATTTTGATCTACTCGTGCAATAAGGAGGAACATGAGCAGCATATGAGAGTAGTGCTTCAGACATTGCGGGAACAAAAGCTCTATGCTAAGTTCTCTAAATGTGAGTTTTGGCTAGAGTCTGTAGCATTTTTGGGACATATTATATCGGGTGAAGGTATTAAAGTTGATCCCAAAAAGATTGAGGCAGTTCAGAATTGGCATCGTCCCACTTCGGTGACTGAGATCAGAAGTTTCCTGGGTTTAGCAGGTTATTATCGTCGGTTCGTGGAGGGCTTTTCATCTATTGCAGCACCTTTGACCAAATTAACCCAGAAGGGTGCTCCGTTTCGATGGTCTGATGAATGTGACGTGAGCTTTCAGAAGCTCAAGACAGCATTGACTACAGCACTGGTGTTAGTGTTGCCTTCCGGTTCGGGGATGTATACAGTGTACTGTGACGCTTCACGCGTTGGTTTGGGTTGTGTATTGATACAGGAAGGGCGAGTTATTGTATATGCTTCACGTCAATTGAAACACCACGAAAAGAATTATCCGGTACATGATTTGGAGTTAGCTACGATTGTTCACGCTCTTATTATTTGGAGGCATTATCTTTATGGGGTGTCTTGTGAAGTTTACACTGATCATCGCAGTTTGCAGTATTTGCTCAAGCAGAGGGACCTAAATTTGAGGCAGCGCGGATGGATGGAATTACTAAAAGATTATGATATTACTATCATATATCATCCAGGAAAAGAAAATGTGGTTGTAGATGCCTTGAGCAGAAAGGCGGAGAGTATGGGTAGTTTGTCTTTCATTTCAGCAGAGGAAAGGCCATTAGCCTCGGATATTAAGTCCTTGGCTAACAGACTTGTGCATCTAGATATTTCAGAGCCCAGCCGAGTTCTTGCATGTGTCGTAGCTCAGTCTTCACTATTTGAGCAGATCAAGGCTCGCCAGTATGATGACCCACACTTAATGGTTCTTCGAGAAATGGTACTACGAGGTGGTGCCAAGAAAGTTACTGTTGGTGCGGATGGTGTTTTATGACTCCAGGATCGTCTGTGTGTTCCTAATGTAGATGAACTGAGGAAAAAGATCCTGGAGGAGGCACACAGTTCTCGGTATTCTATTCATCCAGGTGCTACAAAGATGTATTATGACTTGAGGCAGCATTATTGGTGGCGACGAATGAAAAAGGACATAGTTGAATATGTAGCTAAGTGTCTAAATTGCCAGCAAGTTAAATATGAGCACTAGAGGCCAGGTGGCCTACTTCAGCAGATGACTATACCAGAGTGGAAATGGGAACGAATTACCATGGACTTTGTAGTTGGGTTGTCGCGGACCTTGAGGAAGTTTGATGCAGTTTGGGTGATTGTTGACAGGTTGACCAAGTTGGCACACTTTATTCCTGTTGTGACTACGTATACTTCAGAGAGGTTGGCCTAGATTTATATTCAGGAGATAGTTCGGTTGCACGGTGTGCCAATTTTTATTATATCAGATAGAGGCCCTTAGTTTACTTTACATTTCTGGAGAGCAGTACAGAGTGAGTTGGGGACCCGTGTAGAGCTCAGCACAACCTTTCATCCGCAGACCGATGGGCAGTCAGAGCGGAGAGTTCAGATTTTGGAGGATATGCTCAGGACATGTGTGATTGACTTTGGAGGTCAGTGGGATCGTTTCTTGCCTTTGGCCGAGTTTGCTTATAATAACAGTTACCAATCCAGCATCAAGATGGCTCCATTTGAGGCTTTATATGGTCTTCAATGGCGTTCACCTATCGGATGGTTTGAGCCCGGTGAGGCTAAGTTATATGGTACTGATTTGGTAAGGATGCCTTGGAAAAGGTAAAGTTGATTTAGGAGCGACTTCGTATAGCACAGTTCAGACAGAAGAGTTATGCGGATTAGAAAGTGCGTGATTTATTCTTTATGGTAGGTAAAAAGTTCTCTTGAAGGTTTCGCCGATGAAGGGAATCATGAGATTTGTGAAGAAAGGGAAATTGACCCCAAGGTTTATAGGCCCATTTGAGGTGTTGAGACGAGTTGGGGAGGTTGCTTATGAGCTTGAATTGCCTCCTAGTCTATTGGGAGTTCATCCGGTTTTCCATGTATCTATGCTCCGGAAGTATCATGTTGACCTATAACATGTGTTGGACTTCAGCATAGTTCAGCTAGATAAGAGTTTGGGTTATGAAGAAGGTCCATTTGCCATTGTTGATAAACAAGTTCGCTAATTGAGGTCCAAGAAGATTTCTGCAGTAAAGGTCCAGTGGAGGGTCCAACCAGTCGAGGAAGCGACTTGGGAGGCCGAGGAGGACATGCGGAACAAATATCCACCATTATTTTAGCACTCCAGGTATTATTCTAAACCTGTTCGAGGACGGACGTTTGTTTAAAAGGTGGAGAATGTAATGACCCAACCGGTCATTTTAACTTTTAGAACCCCGTTCCCTAAAATAAAACTCCCCAAACATGCTTTTATTAATGTATGCCTTGCGGGGATTGTTGATTCAGGATTTGGAAGCGTTTGGGTTGAAATCGGAACACTTGGTTCCTTAAGTTAGCTTTAAATGGACAAGTTTGACTTCGGTCAACATTTTGAGAAAACGACAACAGAATCGGGATTTGACGGTTCCAATAGGTTCGTATGATGATTTTGGACTTGGGCGTATGTCCGAATCGGGTTTTGGATAACCCGGAAGCGTTTTGACGCTTAATAGTAAAAATCAACTATTTGAAGGTTTAAAGTTCTTTAAATTTGGTTTGGAGTAGATTTTTGAGAAATTGAAGTCCGTTTGGAATTCCGAGTTTGGGAATAGTTCCGTATAGTGGTTTAAGACTTGCACGCAAAATTTCATGTCATTCCGACTAGTTTAAGTATATTTCGGCGCATTAGAAGTAATTTGAAGAACTTGAAATTCTTAAGTTTGAATCAATTTGGTTTAGGGTATGATTCTTAGATGTAATGTTGTTTTACACGTTCCGAGAGTTCGAGTGAGTCCGTTTTATGATTTCAAACCTGTTGGTATGTTCAAGCGGGGTCACGGGGACCCCGAGTGTCAATCGGATGAGGCTCGGACCAAGTTGGAAGTTGGGAGCCAAAATTGAAGCTTCCAGCTACTGTCAAAATCGCACCTGTGCTTGGCCAGTCGTAGGTGCGACATTCGCAGATGCGACAGAAGCTCGCAGGTGCGGCCTTCGCATATACGAGATTTTGAGCGCAAAAGCGGAAGAAGGGAAGGTGCAATCCACCGCATATGCGGACGATTTGCGCACCTGCGAACGCGCAGGTGCGAAGCTTTGTGCGCAAATGCGAAAATTATTCAGGCAACTGGAACTCGCACCTGCGAGGATTTTCCGCAGGTGCGGAAGCCGTAGGTGCGGTAATCTATCCGCAGGTGCGAAACACCTGTTTGACAGAAGGCTTAAAAGAACGGGATTTCATCATTTTTGCCCATTCTTCTTCCATGTTTGGGCGATTTCAGAGCTTTTTGAGAGGAGTCTACACCCCTTGAGTTAAATACATAGATTATAAGTAGATTATAACTAGTAAATCTTAAAAATCAAAGGTTTAAGTGAAAAATCAAGATTTTTATGAAAATGAGATTTTAACCACGAAAATAGTTATGGAATTGGGTAGAAATTATATATTTGAGTTCTTGAGATTATGGGTAACATTTCTATCCGAAAATTACCAGAATCCAGGCACGTGGGCCCGAGATAAATTTTAGGAAGTTTACCATTTTGGATAGGGTAATTTATTTAATAGATGAATTTTGAATTATTGAACATATATTAATTATTTTATATAACTTTTGGATAGTTTCGGATTTTTCGGCAGTGAATCGAGAATTTTACATGACGCGATAATCGGAAAGTGGACTTTGAGACGAGGTAAGTCTCTTGTCTAATCTTGTGAGGGAAAAATTACCCTATAAGGATTAAATTGAATAATTATTGATAATTGCGGGGGCTACGTACGCACGAGGTGACGAGAGTCCGTGCGTAGCTACTATTAATGCTAAAGTTCGGGTAGTTTAGGACTCAAAGCATGAATTACTTGTGTAAATTGTATTCCTTGTTTAATTAATATTAATTGATATATATAAATATATTGTGAATTGTTAGATAAAGAAGGATGGAAATATCTGAATTGTTAGATCAAAATATTAAAGAATGGAAAAATTTATACGCTTGATTTTATGTTTAAAATAATTAATTATTAAAAGAAATTATTCTCCTCCCGAAATTATCTCATAATAAATATACTCTCCTTCCGGAGGTACATAAGAAAATGTCCTCCTTTCTTGTGGAGCGGGCCGAACGACTCGGCAGAATAGATGCATCTATGGATCGCGCCGCACGTCTCACGGCAGTGTACACGACACTCTGGATCGGTCGTACTTGCTCGGCAGAAATCCTGCTTAATAATATTAATAATTATACGATACTTTAATAATTTATTTCAGCTTACGAAGCTAATTGATAAATTGAAAAATCCTTAAAATTTAATGAATTATTATTCTTGCTTGTTAAAGAATTAATTGTTATTCCTGTAAATGATATTTAATTGATAAATTGAAAATTATTTGAATTGAAGGAATTTAATTAATATATTGAGAATTGTTGCATTTGGAGAAATTTGATTATTTCCGTTGATTAAATAAATTATTTTTAAAACTTCTGTAAATTACACTGATTTAAATATCCTAGTTATATTTTAATTATTATTGTTGACCAATAGTGAGTGTCAAAGTCGGCCATCTCATCTCTACCACTTCGAGATTAGGCTTGATACTAACTGGGTACACGTTGTTTATCTACTCATACTACACTTGTTGCACTTTTGTGCAGGGACTGAGGCAAGTACTAGTGGGGGACCTATCGTCTTGCACCCACGTTATCCAGGGGGGACTGAGGCAAGTATTAGTGGGGGACCTATCGTCTTGCACCCACGTTATCCAGGGGCATAGTGGTGAGCTGCTTCTCTGATCCGTTCTGCAGCTACTAGTGTCTCTCTTTGTATTTCTTTATTCTGTCTATTTTTATTTCAGACAGTATTTGAGATTTTGTACAATCTACTAGATGCTCATACACTTATGACACCAGTTCTTGGCACACACATTGGTAGAGTTTGGATTTTATTATATTTTTCTGGTTTAAATTTTATCAATGTTTGCTTAATTTATTAGTTGGTTTGCCTAACTGTAGTGTTGGGAGCCATCACGACTTATAGGTGAAATTGGGTCGTGACAAGATCTCTTGATTCACTGATTGTCGGTTTCTTATTAATATCCCCGCCGTAATATCCGGCCGGTCACGGATACTTCGATCTCCTGTTGACTATGCTAACAACGTTTCTTTGCTGTCGTTCGAGGCTAGGACCGATTTCGGGACTATGGCTTTGATATTCTCTAAGACAGACGTTATGCCCTCGGGTTCTAGCCCGGTGAGACTTGGGGTCGATTTTCAATTCTTTATTGCCATGTCTCGGGCCTGGCTCACCATGTTAGAGGCTAGGATGCACCACGAGCTCGATTTCACCCGCATACATTACTTGCTTTCCTAATTTATTTATTTAGAAAAACCTCCAACAAGTCATTTTCATTTGGCAAACCGTTGGTTGAAAAGAAGTGACCAATACAATATTTACTCTTTATTTACCTTTTCCATAAAATAAAAGGACATCGACGAGAAAAAAAAGTCTTTGATTATTGGTTCTTGCTTTTGTAACTTCTTTTCCATAGATTTCTTTTCTATTTGCCGTCTCATCGGTGAAATTGTCATGTCGCGCCTAATTTTGTGTTACCGATTGAATCTGTATTCTTTTTTTTTTTTTAAAATTAACTGATATCCAATTTTTTAGTAACTTCAGATGTATATATATTTCTTTTCTTTTTTCACCGTCACTTTCTTCTTCTTTGTATTTAGGGTTTCTTCTTAATTTTGTGTTTTCTTCTTTTTCGTAGTTGTAAAATGGGTTTATTAAATTTATTATTGTTTTAACAATTTGATGGTTGGGATTTGTTCTTTATGATATTTGAAAGTTATGTTTTAAATTTGAGCTCATTTGAAGTAGATTTGGTTGTTGAATCATGTGTTAGATTGTTGAAATTCGAAAAACAAGTTTATGTTTCACAACTTCAGATTTTGAATATGAAGTTGTCTGAAGTTGTATTGAAAAATTGAACTACTTAAGATTTCAGATTTTGAATCCAAAGTTGTACTGAAAAATTGAAATAACTGAGATTCGAATTTCTGAAGTTGCAATTGAAATATATGAGAACTTCAGATTTGATTTCTAAAGTTGCAATTGAAATATAGGAGAACTTCAAATTTGATTTCTGAAATTGCGTTAAAAAGATTGAACTATTTTAGATCCGGATAGATACACTTTACATAATTTTATATAATACCGGTATAAGTTCAATGGTGGTCCCAAAAATAGGTATATATGCAAATGCCCCGTCTCCTCGTCAGCTATAAATTTGCCTCAAAATAATAACATTAGAACAAAAGTGTGCCACGCACGATATGCACTCTTATTATTAAGTATAAAGTTATTTATATGATCACATTACATATTAGGTAATTACAAATAAATATATTAATTAATATTAATTAAAAATCTGATAAAAATAATAATTAACTTGCTATTACATATTAAAATTCACTAAAAGAGAACAAATATTTTCAAGAAAAGTTTCCACAAAATATAAAATAAAGAGAATCGCAAGCAATATTCATTCTGATGATTCTGCTAATTTCAGCTTCGAGAATATAAGGCTCTTTTGTTTTTTTTGGAAAATAAAAAAAAAATTTATTACTCCGCCAAATAAGAAATTCTGTTCAGCAGAAAAAATAACTTAAAGCTGGGCACCAGCCCCTAGCATCAGTTCAGCATAAGAACAAAAACGCAACTCATAATTCATATACTCTACTCATTACATTCTCAACACCTTACATGCGAATAAAGAAAAGGGGCAATGCCAAAAAAGAGTATTAAAACAGGGGCTTAGCTTTGAATTAGGTATCATCTTTCAATTAGAATAGAATGTCTTAATAGATGAAATATGATTAGCCGTCAAAATTATCCATTTACTATTAGAAATCAAATTTTTGGTCTAATATTATCCTCGTAATCATGAGGAAAAACTCTCCATTTTGCTCTAGGGCCTAACAAAGCTTCATTATGAGGTAATGTTAAACATAGTCAAAAGTTGTGACGTAAATTTAAATATTTTTTCGAAAAATTTAAATACGCGGAGTCCAACCATTTTACTTTGAAAGTTGTGTATAAGATAAAGACAAATATGAGACAGTCATCTAATGGCAATGAATAAACCAAAAGTATTATGGAAAGCAAAATTAATCAATTTCATATAGTACATTCACAAATTTAAATCTTTTCCCTTTTATCTTGTCAGGGTCGGAGGCTCGACTTAGAGGAGGGGATAGAAAAGTCAAAAAAAAGAGTTGTGAGTTACCATTTAATTAATTCTTCCTTCTTTTCCTTTTTTATAATAAAAAAATCTCTTTCGTTGTAGGACCTTGAAATGTCAATTATTGTGGGCAATAAAGGAATGAGGATGAGTTACGGAAATGTCAAGTGAGAGAAATATTTTTCTTTTAAGCGACTAATTTAAATACTAGGAATAATTGAGACGGGAAAGTCCAGTATGTGGAAGTCGTGCTTTTTCTTTAAACAATGGAGTCTTAATCTTTATGCTAATAATAATAAATAAATAAAAATCTTATATTGCAGCTCCAATTCAATGATACAAGGGACAGTGTAGAACTTGCTTCTAGACTATATGTGAACAGGTGTATTAAATTACAAGATCATATATTTATTCTGTTTGGAAATTTTCGTTAGTCCACGACTCCACGCTAACAATGACAAATACCTCTATTACCATTGAAAGGCCTAGTAAGTAATAGGCCACAAAATAAGCACATATTGATGAAAAGGTTAGCTTCCTTTTTTTATGGAACTGAAAGTTGGAAATGCGTTGATGGATGCAGTGATGCTGACTGTGAAAATTGATGTAACAATATCTTCATAGGCATTTAAAATTTATTGGAATTAAATCTATAAAATAATTTGACTATATTTTAAATTTAAAATATATTACTTTAAATATATTTATTGGACTAATATAATTGGATTAATTATATAAGTTAAATATATATGGATTAAATAAATAAATCGGAATCCATTGGGCTAGCCTATTTAATTAGGCTGCAAGTGATGAGCCAACTTAATTAAGCCCAAGATGTCATCTTCCTAGAGGTCCCGTTTCGTGCAACGTGTCAAATGGCGTGGCGCGCCAATCAAACAGAAGAGCTAATAGGATCGTGTTATGTGTCAAAATGACAAGGTATGCCAAGTCAAATTAAAAGTCCAATAAAATTGTGCCACGTGTGCAAGTGACATGTTCTGATCAATCAAATGCGGTCATGTCACACTTCAATTTGATTAGTCGGAAAGAGTTTGTTCTTATCACAACTCTTCCTACCCACAACTATAAATATAGGTCTTCGTAACCCAGAAAAGAGACCAGAAATTATAACAAGAAGCAAGATAGAGCTGGTGGATCAAACGATGCAAATTTCTCTAAAAGCTAAAAGATCGAGACGAAAATTCAAGAACCAGCTAGCTGCAAGCCCTTGGATTTAAAGGATTTAAAATACGTCAATATCAAGCTTCAAGCATTTGGATTAAAATAAAATAAAATTCAAGATTAAGTTCGAAAACTCTTTTATTTACTATTGGGAAGAAGAATAAGATGATTTATAGAGATAGTAATATTCATATTGTTTGAAATAAAATACTACGATTATTGCAATATTATCGATATTGATTTTTATTTTATTGACAGCAATTTTATTATACAAGTTTATGTGTTCAAATGAAACAGTTAAGGGGCAGGCGCGGATTTAGTATACAAGTTTATGTGTTCATCTTAGCGCAGTAATCTAGCTCTGATGGCAATAAATTTCAAAATTCAAACCAGTAAATCAAATGAGCCGTAAGATAGAATTTGAAACTCGAACCTATTGCAAATCTTGGATCCAACTTTTTATAAACATTATTATCAATGATCATGAGCTCGCCACGTAGGAATGGGCATGTGTACTTAATTATATATTGAGATATGGTGGGAAGAACCAGACCTAGAAAAATTGAACTCCAATGGCGTATGGCAGGAGACACAACCTCTGATTTGAAAGATTATTTACACTACATAGTTTTAACATTTTATAGCATGACCCTTAGTTCACATCATTTTTTTTAAGCTACTAATAAATGCTTATTACCGATAATAATCAGATTCTTCATAAAGAATTATTTTAAACAGTTAGTTCATAAAACTTATATTTTCTCATATATACAATGCATACGGCGGCGGATCCACACGATATATTATGGTGTACCTGTTTGGAGCATAGACTTTTTTTAATATTATTTTTTAAGATTTTGTTGTGTAGCGCAATGGGAACCCATTATCAAAAATCGGTATTGGGTCCCTAGGTTCTATATATCCAATTTCGTGTTTACCTCTTATTTTGTTCTCTTTTTCTTTCTTTAGACCTTTATTTTAGTTTCTTTTTTTCTCTTTTTCTCCTTGACTTCATCCAACCCGATTAATATCCGACACTTTATGATAAACAATAGATTAAAAATTCTAAAATTAGTTATTGATTTCTTCAAGTTGATATTTGTTTTTATCTTTAAATACTTTAAATTTGTCTCATTGTAAATAATTTATTTGATTAAAAGATCCGAGTTACATGATAAGACCTACTTAATCATATTTTTGTTCACAATTTTAACAAAAGAATATAATTCAAATATAAAAAATTAGTTTTATGTTGTATCACTTTTCAATATTTTTGTGCTTCTTTTTGAACTAAAACTTGCACAAACTTCACTTTTTTACGGTATTAATTTGTCATTAGCATTTTGATTTTCCTCTTTATTTTGATACAGTAAAAATTGAATCGGTTTTAGACCACATAATTTAATAATTGTATAGTCTATAATATTAATGATATAAAACACAAATTTTGATATACCAAATGTGGACTTTATCTCTTTAGATAATGTGCAAAATTGATTTTTTCTAAAGCTGTCACGATCCAAAATCCACTATAGGTCTTGATGGCGCCTAACGCCACCCTCAGGCAAGCCAACATTGATTTACCAATTTAATTTCTCATTTTAGTATTTTAAAATCATAATTTTCCTTAATTAAATAGTATGAAATAGAACTTACAGGGTAACTGGTAATATTTACACGAACTACAATAACGAACAATCAGTAGGAAAATTCCAAAACCCGGTGTCACAAGAACATGAACAGTTTTCTAAGGAGTACAATAATAATACAACATTTGTCCAAAATATAAATAAGACAGGATAAAATAAATATTACGATGGAGACTCGGTGGACTGCGATGCGTAGCCTAAATGGCAGCTCACATAAGGTCTCTTCAACAGATGCGCCTACGCGCCAAGATGATCACCTAATGTCCTGTCAGATCCTACACATTTAGTGCAGAAGTGCAGCATGAGTACGTAAATTAACGCGTACCTAGTAAGTATCTAGTATAACCCCAGAGAAGTAGCGACGAGGGATCGACATCGATACTTACTAAAGGTCCAATAAATTAATATAATAATTCATAACAGATATGAAGTACACAACAATGGTGGGGTAAATCTGTAAATTTTATAATCCCCCAAATATTTCTTTTAAAGTATAAATTTCTCGATCTTGTATTCTACCTTAATATCTCAAAAAATGCCAAGTGACTGTATCAAATAAATAAGGAGTACCATAAAATGTCGGGCATCAGTGGAAGGTTTATCTCGTGATATATTCGGACTAATAGCGATATAACCTATGATTTTGCCGAGGTCGTTCGGCCCGTTCTAGAATAATATGTACACTGCCGAGGGCCGTGCGGCACAAATCATAGATGTATCTATATACTGCCGAGGCATTCGACCTTCTCCAAAAGAAAGAAAGTAACCGAATTATGAGACACATGTTTAAAATACGGTACATGAGCACATAACGAATATAATCTTTACGCTTCTCAAATAACTCGCCCCCAATTCAAAGTGTTAAGTATCGGCCTATTATACATATATTTATTTCTAAATCAAATTCAGTTATAACTTTAATTAATTAAGCCAGCAGAATGAGTTCAAATAATTCAATTATTACATGATAAAGTCCTAAGTCTACCCGGACATAAATATGTTTTAACTACGTATGGACTCTCGTCACCTCGTGCGTACGTAGAACCTACAACTAGTTACACATAATAATAAATATCACATAGGGGTAGTTTCCCCCTCACAAGGTTAGACAGGAGACTTACATCGCTCTGAAGTTCCATAACCGGCTTCAATGCCATTCAAACACCCCAACCCGATGCTCGTCTCTTCAAAACTATTCAAACAACGTGCAAACCAATCAAAATATACCCCAATACGTATAATTCAACAATTTATAATGATTCTCAACTTCGCTCAAAAGCCAACAAAGTCAACCCTCGGGCACACGCGCCCTGATTACGGAAATGTTCCAAGATAAACTTTATGCATAACACCACGAACTCAATTATATAATTTATTCCTAATTTTATGCCCAGTTTCGTGGTCAACATCCAAAAATACCAAATTCTAGGTTTTCTACCAAAATCTCAATTTCTACTAATTTTCATATTTAAATCCATATATAAATCATGTATTTAACTTATAATATATGGGAATTACTTACCATGTGTTGCTTGCTAAAACTCCCCTCAAAATGGCTCTCCAAATTCGGCCAACCCAAGTGAAAAATGAAAGAAAAAGGGGCAAATCCCGTTCTTAAAACAACTCTGCCCAACGATATTTTCGCATTTGCGGTACACTTGGCAGCTTCTGCGGCTCCCTTCAGGCCCCTCAACTTCCGCATCTGCGGCCCCTCCAGCGCTTTTGTGCCTTCGCTTCTGCGATATTTCATCCGCAGGTGCGGTTCCGCTTCTGCGGAATTCAACCGCATCTGCAGACCCAGCCTCCCCCAGCGAGGTCCGCATCTGTGCTCCAGTAGACGCATCTGCGATCACGCATGTGCGGAAATTTCTTCACACCTGCGACCTCTGTTAGTTCACTCCCAGCCGCTTATGCGGCGCGATCTTCGCTTCTGCGACCCAGCTTCTGCAGAAGCGATCGCACCAGCAACCAGAAAAATCCCAACATTCCCGTAGTCCAAAAATCGATCTGTTAACCATCCAGAATCCACCTGAGACCCTCGGGACCTTTAACCAATTATACCAACGCATCCAAAAACACATTACGAACTTAGTAGAGGCCTCAAATCATGCCAAACAACCTCTAAACTACGAATCGACGATCGAAATCCTTCTTTAACTTTCGAACTTTCAAACTTCGACGAACGCGTTTGATGCATATCAAAACATTCCAGAATGACGCCAAACTTTGTGCACAGGTCATAAATCATAATATGAATCTATTCCAAGGCTCGAAATCCCAAACGGACATCGATAACACCAAAGCCCACTCGTAACCAAACTTAGGAAATTCTTAAATTTTTAAAATGTTAACTTTCCATAATAAGCGATGAAATGCTCCCAAGCCACCCGATACTTAACCCGAACATACTCCCAAGTACGAAATCATCATACGAACCTATTGGAACCTTTAAATCCTAATCCCGAAGTCGTTTATTCAAAAGTCAAACCTTAGTTAATTCTTCCAACTTAAGCTTCTGAAATTAGAATTTTCTTTCCAAATCAACTCTGAACTTTCCGAAATTAAATTCCGACCATGCGTACAAGTAATGATACCTGAAGTGAAGCTACTCAAGGCCTAAAACCTTTGAATGACGTGCTAGAGCTCAAAATGACCGGTCGGATCGTTACATTCTCCCCCAATCAAACATACGTTCGTCGTCGAACGTGCTAAGGACTGCTCTTGAGTTGTCCAAAATCACTGTTTAACACCTCATGCACCTACCCCGTGCCACCACAAACTAGTTGAACACATTAGCTCGAGTCAGACTGAAGATCCTCCCTTTTTATTTAGTCAATAAGCCATAGAACCAAACTCCAACCTTCGAATTTCTCTACAAGACCTGGTTCTAACATACGAACACCGTATCAATCTGTACCAAAACATGATCGTATACCTTTGCTGAATTCACACCATGCACCACATAATTCACATGCCCATAATACACCCTCCGACCACACTAGCTGAAATTTCACGAATCTGATGCCCGCAATACATCTCATGACGCATATAAGTCCTGTTCTAACTTCGAAATACTGCCACGACGGCAGAGATGTGTAGAAACTAATAACCACCCATTGAATCAACAAATCATAGAGTCTCTCCTCTTGACAAGGACCATTGCCTCATTCTGAACTAAATAACGATATTTGCTATTAAATATACCTTATATAAATCTGATTGCACTAATTTAGGTCTAATAATCTCGTCTCACCCAGTACGAACTGCTCAGGCAATGAGTCACCTCAAACACTTACCAAGATCTTATGCAGCACCATCAAAGCGCCAACAAGCCACCACTCGAATATAACTCATAAGGAAGAACGAACACTGACAGGGAATTACCCAGCCTGCGTAACGAATAAAACAGCCGAATAAATGCTATGAACCTACCTTAGGGATGAAAAACAAGACGCATAAAATAAGTGTAAGGAACTATGCTCAACATCTCACTGTTTCGGCGTGCAACCCGATCCAATATGACATTGTTGCGGCGTGTAACCCGATCCACACAATATACCCGTGGCGGTGTGCCACCCGATCCAAAAAATATACCAGTGGCGGCGTGCCACCCGATCCAAAAATATACCCGTGGCGGCATGCCACCCAATCCGCATATAACAATCAAGAAGAGAACGCACACATCAAGCCGTAATGCTTATACTCACGAAATGCCCGAATATCGACCACAAGCACGATAAATGCATAATACAAATCCTGTGGAGTCGGGCAACGCCATACGCTATGAAACCCAAGCACAACTAAGGTGCAATAAATGACCTGCATCTCGAGAACCATCGTGCTCGTATAACACCACAAGCTAAACGGTACCTCAACACATGTGCGTATAATCAGGTTATCTCACAGCCCACATGGCACAATAGAGATTTACATGGAATAGATGACGTGGGGAATAACATCCAATGTCCGACGACTCCTCTGTAAGCAATGCTATGATGAATGAACATATCCGACCTGACCTAGAGCACACATTCACATTAGACACACCAATGGACCTCAAACTTATTCTAATCATACCATACTGAGCCAATAACCTTCCAAGGATCCACAATGATCCCATTCATGACACACACGAGTAGTCGTCCACTCTGGACCAACCTCCACAGTTCACAACCAGAGGAATAAAGCGCCTTCCAGGCATAAACTCTCATATTAACGATAGTACCAAAAACCTATGTACTTGGTTTCAATCCTTAACAATCAGATGACTAACATGCCACTCTTATACAAATTCCCCTATGGGACACGCCCCCATGACCCCCAAACACTAGGTAGCAAAGTCTGCACCTCCATACCACAAACCGGAATAATCTGTAAAGCAATTCAAGAATCCACAAATCAATACCCAAAGCCTCTTACACAGGACACCGTTCTCAGGTGACACTAAGATAACGCCAGCTTACTCTGAAATTCCGAATCCTTTCCCCCGATCCTCCGAGCTCGGGACATTCTCATCAAAATCGAACTGTAACCTTGATCCTCAACCTCTAATTTCTATATCGCTCACTGCACATATCCCGCCGCTACGCGAGAGTACCAGAATTCATCATACCCCTGAACTACTAATAGAATAAACACTTCATTGGCTAGAATTCTTTCACTTAACTCATTTAAGAAAAAACATTGCAACACGTAACTGAATTTCCATAACTGCAGAAATGCAAACCTCAAGTTGTGGTCTAAATCGACATAACTCATCCAGGATCCATTTACACATAACAAGACCATTTAAATCAAATACTTCCCAAATAAATCAAATTATGGTGGCTGCCAATCCCGCACGTACAACTATAATTACCTGTATAACTTAACATGCCGGAGGAACTGATCATTGCCACAATCATGTTGATTCAAACCATTACTAACCGACCCAACTTCTTCCAATTTACTCTTAACTTACCTTAGAAATAACAATAGCTCCATTCAAAAACATAGTAAACCAAATCCGCACTCATTTCGAGTGACCCACATCACGAGACCACATTGTCTCAATACTCATAAACCATCTCATACTCTCCTTATGCATACAATAACATCTCTAACTGGTACATCCATTCTATAAGACTTTTCACGAATCCGAAGTTATTTCTTCCTTTACTCCAATACTGCACCGCATACCCGATGATAACATAAAACATTCCAAGTTCTGTTCGCAATCCACTGCGAAAACTCAGTCCTTAACCACACAACGGACTCGAAATCCTTAGGCACTGCACTTTAATTCTAGAACCCACTAGGACCGTTATTGAGAGTCACCCATTCTGACCTGATCCCGGATATAACCAAACTTCAACGCTCTGCTAGCACATGAACACCTTCTCAAAGAAGCAACCGGCTGAATTCTTTTCCTTGTACATTACATCTACAAAAGGCATAAACTTGGAGTCTTCCCAAAACCTGCACCTCAATCAATAAGGCGAAGTATAGCACACATTTATCAAGTTCCTTGCTCGAATTACTCCTGATATTTTCTTTTCTTAGTCATAAATAATCCACCAATGCATCAATAACCAGAAACTGCATAAGCAGACAACCACGCGATCCAATCGTGGACGGTGGACTCCCCCACTTAGCTTTAAGCTACCATCACATAATGTAGAGCCCATAACAATTCCTCCTTCTCAATTACCATGATCTCGCACTGTTAACCGACCAAATTTCTTGTAGCCTCTTTTTAAAGTTTTTATGAACATTCTGAATTATCAGCCATAATCGTATACTCGACCATCCGCTTTGTAGTAAGTAGAACTCTTCGTAGAAACTTTATCAAAATCATACAACCGCTGACTTGTCCACGTGAGATAGCCCACATGTGGAATTCCATACCGACATCTCCCAATGACACTGCACTAGCTACAACTACCACGAAATCAGTAAACCCTCCTGAGCCCGTGCTCATCCACCAGATGCACAAATCTGTTCATCCCCCATTGACATCAACTGAAAGTCTGACAATACATTCCAAACTTGAAGTCATGTTGCATCCCAACGATAATCAAGTTTTCACACCCCTCTTCATTTCAAGCAAGCTCCTTTCTGCCATATTCAATGTTCCCTAATACAGTAGCCACCATCCCGGATAAAATCCGTAGACCTAGTCATTTTTCCACAATGATTCCCAAATCGCTCTAAACTTTTCTTAAGGCTTGTGTCTATCCTACGACAGAATCCATATGCTACTCTGTCACTCCTACTTCGATTAAACCATCTCCTTTAAGCAATTCCCCGACCTCTACTTTTCATACTTGTTCTGCTAGCAACTCAACCACTGCGAGACACCTCCCACCATGTCCTTCCTAAACCTTCGCTACCCAAAGGTTGCATCAAATCAAAATCCATCTATGTAGCACCTCGACTATTAAATTGCTACCAACTCTAAGCCTCCTCGAAGATCATCTCTCTCGAGCCATCAGCACTAGAAACACCAACTCGATTCTGAAACCGCTAAACTCCGCTATCTCTGACAAACGCGTCTCAGGCACCATTTCCCAACACCCTGCCCCAAAGACAAAAATCAAAGAAGACCAAAACACCGGCGAACCTTAATGTGTTCTAACAAGGACGAATTTACCACATCATAAATGAGAATTCCACCACGCTTGAAAATATCAAGTCTCGTTACTTCATCAACCATACATAGACATCCATAGTCTGATTGCCTTTCCTTTGCTAGAATTGAATGCTGAATCTCTCAGTCATGTACTGAGAAATCTTTTTTTCAAGTCATTCACTACCTTGACACATAAACAAGAACCCTACCATCATGCCAACATTGTGCGATAACAACACATAGACATCATAACAATTCGTGCATAGTTTCAAAACCATAGAAAATATAGATACTGAGTTGGAACAAAAGAACATCCTTCCGCAAGGTGATGATAATAGCCTGCCCGAACACATAGGGAAAAATATCCTGCACCACGTCTGCAGTACCACTACAACTCCTCGACGCCCAATGGATAACAAGCGCCCCACGTCGCGTAAGATTGAGTAAGAAGAAAATAAAGGCATAAGCCTCAAAGGAATCAAATCGCACGGTGAGGAATCAAGAAAGGAAGTTCTCATAACAGCCTTGTAGTCGCTCGAAGATAAGTACATATGTCTCTGTACCGATCCGCAAGACTCTACTAGACTTGCTCATGACTCGTGAGACCTAAGTGAACCTAAGGCTCTGATACCAAGCTGTCACGACCCAAAATCCACTATAGGTCGTGATGGCACCTAACACCGCCGTCAGGCAAGCCAACGTTGATTTACCAATTTAATTTCTCTTTTTAGTATTTTGAAATCATAATTTTCCTTAATTAAATAGTATGAAATAGAACTTATACGGTAACTAGTAATATTTACACGAACTACAATAACGAATAATCAGTAGGAAAACTCCCAAAACCCGGTGTCACAAGTACATGAGCAGTTTTCTAAGGAGTACAATAATAATACAATATCTGTCCAGAATATAAATAAGACAGGATAAAATAAATAGTATGATGGAGACTCGGTGGAATGCGATGCGTATCCTAAATGGTAGCTCACATAAGCTTTCCTCAACAAATGCGCCTACGCGCCAAGATTATCACCTAATGACCTATCAAATCCTGCACATTTAGTGCAGAAGTGCAGCATGCATACATAAATCAATGCGTACCCAGTAAGTATCTAGCCTAACCCTGGAGAAGTAGTGACGAGGGGTCGACATCTACACTTACTAAAGGTCCAATAAAATAATATAATAATTCATAACAGATTTGAAGTGTACAGCAATAGTGGGGTAAATCTGTAAATTTCATAATCCTAGAAATATTTTTTTTAAAGTATAAATTTCTCGATCTTATATTCTACCTTAATAGCTCAGAAAATGCCAAGTGTCCGTATCAAATAAATAAGGAATAACATAAAATATCGGGCATCAGTTGAAGGTTTATCTCGTGATATATTCGAACTAATAGCGATATAACGCACGATTCTGCCGAGGTCGTTCGGCCCAATCCAGAATAATGTGAACACTGCCGAGGGTCGTGCGGAACAAACCATAGATGCATCTATATACTGTCGAGGCATTCAGCCCGCTCCACAAGAAATAAAGGAAGTAACCGAATTATGAGACACGTGTTTACAATACAATACATGAGCACATAACAGATATAATCTTTACGCTTCTCAAATAACTCTCCCACAACTCAAAGTGTTAAGGCTTGGCCTATTATACATATATTTATTTCTAAATCAAATTCAGTTATAACTTTAATTAATTAAGCCAGCAGAACGAGTTCAAATAATTCAATTATTACATGATAAAGTCCTAAGTCTACCCGGACATAAACATGCTTTAGCTACGTACTGACTCTCGTCACCTCGTGCGTACGTAGTACCCACAGCTAGTTGCACATAACAATAAATATCACCTAGGGAGTAGTTTCCCCTTCACAAGATAAGACAGGAGACTTACCTCGCTCCGAAGTTTCATAACCGGCTCCAATGCCATTCAAAAGCCTCAACCTGATGCCAGTCTCTTCAAAACTAGTAAAACAACGTGCAAACCAATCAAAATATACCCCAATACGTATAATTTAATAATTTATAATGATTCCCAACTTCTCTCAAAAGCCAACAAAGTCAACCCACGGGCCCACGCGCACTGATTCTGAAACTTTTCGAAGATAAACTTTACCCACAATACCACGAACTCAAATATATAATTTATTTCTAATTCCATGTCCTGTTTCGTGGTCAACATTCAAAAATACCAAATTATAGGTTTTCTACCAAAATCCAAATTTTTTACTAATTTCCATGTTTAAATCTATATATAAACCATATATTTAATTTGTAATAGGTGGGAATTACTTACCTTGTATTGCTTGCAGAAAATCCTCTCAAAATGGCTCTCCAAATTCGGCCAACCTAAGTGAAAAATGAAAGAAGAAGGGCCAAATCCCGTTCTTTAAACAACTCTGCCCAACGACATTTTCGCATTTGCGGTACACTTGGTCGCTTCTGCGGCACAAAGTCCGCTTCTGTGGCTCCCTTCAGACCCCTCAACCTCCGCATCTGCGGCCCTTCCAACGCTTCTGTGCCTTCGCTTCTGCGATGTTTCATCTGCATGTGCGGTTCCGCTTCTGCGGAATTCGACTGCATCTGCAGTCCCAGCCTCCCCAGCAAGGTCTGCATCTGTGCTCCAGTGGACGCATCTATAATTACGCAGGTGCAGGAATTTCTTCACACCTACGACCTTTGCCAGTTCACTCCCAGCCGCTTCTGCGGCGCGATCCTTACTTCTACGATGTCGCTTCCGCAGAAGCGATTGCACCAACAACCAGAAAAATCCCAACATTCCCTTCGTCCAAAAATCGATCTGTTAACCATCTGGAATCCACTCAAGGCCCCCTGGACTGTAACCAATTATACCAACGCATCCCAACACACATTACGAACTTAGTTGAGGCCTCAAATCATGCTAAACAACCTCGAAACTACGAATCGATGATCGAAATCCTTTTTTAACTTTCGAACTTTTAAACTTCGACGAACGCATCCGATTCATATCAAAACATTCTAGAATGATGCCAAACTTTGTGCACAGGTCATAAATCACAATGCGAACCTATTTCAAGGCTCAGAATCCAAAACAGATATCGATAATACCAAAGCCCACTCCAAAACAAACTTAGAAAATTCTTAAATTTGCAAAATATTAACTTTCCATAATAAGCGCCGAAATGCTCCCGGGCCACCCGATACTTTACCCGAACATACGCCCAAGTCCGAAATCATTATACGAACCTATTGGAACCTTCAAATCCCGATTCTGAAGTCGTTTACTCAAAAGTCAAACCTTAGTCAATTCTTTCAACTTAAACTTCCGATATTAGAATTTTCTTTCCAAATCAACTCAAATATTTCCCGAAATTAAATTTCGACCACGCGTACAAGTCATTATATCTGAAGTGAAACTACTCAAGGCCTTAAATAGCTGAATGACATGCTAGAGCTCAAAACGACCGATCGGGTCGTTACAAACACTATGACAAATTAGTGCACCCATGATTTTAAAATTTTGGATCTGCCTCTACATACAAGTGCAATATGAAAGTATCTATATATAATTGTGTTTTCTTTTGAATATTTTAGAAGGGAATACACTGTACAGTGTTCGCAGAGGCGGCCCTTCCCTAAAGCAGATAAAGCAACTGCTTTAGGCCCTACATTTGTGAGGGCCCCATTTTTTGCTACACCTAATAGACCATATATAAGCTTAAAAAAGGTTATGTGAAGTGAAAAAATTTGATTTCTTTCTTAACAAATATATAGAAGAAGAATTTGCAACTATTATGAAATGAACATTGAACCCGAATTTCATAAGAAGCGTGTGATATATAAGAAGAAACAATTTGATGAGAACGTTGATAATGAAATCTCAAAATCTCTCGAAGAGTCCTTCAGAGTTGATTACTTCTTATACATGGTAAACAAGGCTATTTTTTCACTTCAAAATAGATTTGAACAATTCGAAATATATAAAAATATTTTTGGTTTTCTATTTAGCATTAAAAAACTGAGATCACTAGATGATGAAAATTTAGAAAAATATTGCCTTAATCTTGAATGTTCCTTAAAGCATAATAATCAATCTGATATTGATGGTTTAGATTTATTTTCTAAATTAAAAGTGTTAAGAAATATATTACAATTAGAAGATAACAGTTTAATTGATATACTCAATCAAAAAAAAAAGATTTGATTCTTTTTCAAATGCCTATATTTCTTATAGGATAATGTTAATAGCTCATGATACCTCATGTTACTGTAACTTCAGCAGAAAGAAGTTTTTCAAAATTAAAAATGATAAAATCGTAACTAAGATCAATAATGTCTCAAGAGAGTTAAATGGATTAGCTATATTGTCAATTGAGAAAGACTTATTGGAAGAAATTGATTATAATTTTTTTTATAAATAACTTTGCATCTTAAAAAAACTAGAAAAATAGATTTCAAATAAAAAAAAAGGGAACTTTACATAACTGTCACAGTTTAAAAGAAATATAACTAATTTTTAGCATGAAATCTAATATTAGAGTTGTGGCAGGAAAATATTTATATTTGTAGCGCACAGTTCCATTAAAATAGGAATATTAATTATTAATCCCTAAACATAAGCAATTTGAATGGAAAGTCAATAATTTTTTGTACAAAAATTATGTCTTTTTTTTCTCTTTATCTATTAGCTTTCCTTCTTTTTCTTCATCTTCTTAATTTTATTTTCTGCCGAAGCCAATATATTTTCTAAATTTGTTCTATTCGTTTTCTTTTTAATTATCTTTCTTAATTTTTTCTCTTCCTTCTTTCTTCCTTTCTTAACATAAAGATCTTACTTCAATAATAATGTATGTTAATATATACAAAACATATATATAAAAAATATACATTAAATTAACACATATAAAATATACATAAAAAATACATCTTCAATTAAGATGACACTTAGACATGTGAAATATATATAAAATATATATCTTAAATTTAATTAAGATGGCATATAAATATACAAAATAATATACATAAAAAATACATCATGAATTAAAATGGCACTTGACATATAAAATATATTTAAAATATATATTAAAAATATATCTTAAAATAAGATGGCACTTCACAAATAAATATACAAGTATTACTTACTATATATATATATATATATATATATATATATATATAAAGTAATACTTGATATACAAAGTATAAAAGACGTATAAATCAATACATCTTGAATTTAGGTGGCATTCACATATGCATCAGATTTTCAAAAATGGAGTGAAGAAGATGAATGTTAGAAAAGGAGAATGGAGATGGACAAAAAAAGTACTTCCTGTGATTAATGAGTCAGTTAACTTATTAAATGTTGAGCTTAATTTTTATAATATGCTAATAATGAAAAAAAAGTGCTCTTTATGGAATAATCAATAAATGATGCTATTTTTTTTAAATAATAGTTAAAAAGGATCAAGCGTGTAAAAAAGCCTAAAAAAAAAAATTTAAACCCCTCATAAAGTTAGATTTTAGGCCACAAAATTTGTCGGGCCCTTGACTGTACCAAATATTTAATATAGTTCTCAAACTGAAGATTCTGTATGGAGCAAAACAATTATTTCCCCATCTACAAGGTAGCTGGTTCTAGCTAGATGCATGGGATCCTCTTGATTCGTAGATTTATAAAAAGAAAGTATTCCAGATTTGGTATGTGCAGGCTCTCACCGTCACTGAAGAACCAAAAACAGAAAGACAAAAGTCAAAAAGTACCGCCTAAAAACATGTAAAATGTACAAAATATGTAACTTGTGCTCCAAATATTTTTTAAGTCACAGTAAAGTATAATTATAAAATATATTTTTTAAGAAACTAACACAATAATATGAGATAAGTCATAACACTATATTAAAATATTCAATAACAAAGATAAAATAAAAAAATTATATAAAATAAATATTGCTAATTAATAAGCCATAATAAAAATTAACATAATCTAAAAATACTATATAGGTCATGCTAAAATAAGTATAGCTAATAAGTACTAATATTAATTACATAACTAAGCACTAAAGAAAAAGATAAACTAAGTTATGCATTTTCATTATAAACCAATATATTATCCAACACTATCGTCATTTCTAGTATTGAATTGAATTTCTTTTGTTAGTATTAATATTGATTTAAACTTTGTTTGAGTTACTACATTTATGAGCTTTAAAATTTATTTACCCTTCAAGAATGTTAAGTATAAACTTGAAATAATACGTTAAAAGATAAAACTGTGAAAAAATTTAAGAAATATTTATAAATTACATTATAATAAATATTTATATGTATAAAATATTTTTAAAAATTATATAAATGTACTTTTGGGTTGGTTTGATTTCAATTTAATTTTTTTTAGTTAAAATCAAACCAAATCAATTATGATCGGGTTTTATTTTCCAATACCAAACCAAATCAAATCAAATCAAACCAAACCACATCGATTTTTTTTTCGATTTGACTCGGATTATCAATTTGGTACGGTTTATCTATTTTCTTTGTACACCCCTAATTTGAGACAAGTCTAAGAAATAAATAATGAGAATTTCGCGGAAGTAGTGTCAGCCTATTTAATTTATAAGTGGGTTTGAATCTAGGACTATGGTAATTTTAAAATACTACTCCTTCCATTTCATTTTATTAAATTAATATAATGTAGTTCGAATTTCGAAGTACGTACAAGGGTTAAGCGGATTGGTCTTCGGCGTGAATTTGAATGAATTTCTTTTTTTAAACAATTTACATATTTTGTAACTACTCAAAAAGTACTATAAATTATACTCCAATAGTTATCAATTTAAGATATTTAAAAAGTGTTTGAAAAAATCTGGTAAAAGATTTATTTTCGGAAAAATATATTTACACGTGCCAACACGTATATAAACATATTAATTTTTCACAACATAGTGTCGGACAACACACTTACAACAGGATATCTGTGCGTGCCTGAACAATAATGCGGAGTTCCAACTTCTCTAAATTATTATGAATGTCATCTGAAACAGACGTTGAACAGATAATGATAACTTGATAAGATTTGATTCTGAACCTACTGATTTTATCCACAATGTTTTAGTTTCGTCATAAAATTAACTCATGACCTCTCTGTTAAACTAGGTATTTTATGTATATATTTTTTAAGAATTAGTCTAATATTATCTGATGGCACACATGTTTCATAAAGTTTAATATTGAGTTATTTATCCAAAAGAACATGGATTAGTTTTCACTTAACTTTTTTTTGGTCATTTTCTAATAGAGACTCATTTTTTAGAAATCCTAAATTCGACTCTGGATACAATTGTCTTCAAAGAGCAAGAACTCTAACTTTTCTAACCAGAGAGGCAGCGATAGAACTAGTTAGTTCTAGAAGGGAAGAACTACATGAAGAGAACCTTGGAGCAACAGTAAAATCGTTTCCATGTGACCTATAAGTTACAGGTTTGAGTCGTAAAAGTAGCCGCTAAGATTTATAATATTAGAATAGGTTGTCTACATCATATCTTTAAAAGTGTAACTCTTCTTCGAACCCTGTATAAGTGCGAAATATTTTATACACCGAACTGCTTTTTTAGAGAGGCAGAGAAAAAACTTTTAGCTTTATTATAAGTACTAGCGGAGGGGTAGCCCGGGAAAAGCCCGAGCCCAACGTGAACAAAGCTATCTTTTTTATTATACATTATGTTGTCCTATTCGATTCTAACCGTAACGTTATGTGTATCAGTGGGTCTGCTTGAGCTGAGCCCAGGCCCAACATTAATGTTGGTTTAAAAATCTATAAGCACTCAAAAAATTTAATTCTCGAGTACTATATATACACTAAAAGTAAATATCTTAATGTTATTAAATCTATCAGAATCTAATTTGCTTTCATTTACGCTCACAGTCAGGCAAATAAACTAATGGCTATTGTAGAATAATAGTGCTTAATTTTAGCAAAAAAACTCAACCTAGCGTGAATCTTACAAGCTTTTAATCAAATTGCATCTATAATTCATTAAATCTCTACAGGATATGTTTTACTTCTGTGTATGTAGTATGAGAATAAGTGATGAAACATATTTTTATGTTACTCTTGTATTGGTTGTCCCCTTTTAATTGGAATTGGTTTTCAATAGCTATTATGTTACAAGTTTATTTATCTTCGTATAAAAGGTCTCTTGTAAAGCTATTTTCGCCTACGTGATTATCTATATTAGTACTTCCGAGCAGGAACATTTGCCTACTTTGCTCTTTATATGTCCAATTAAACACAGAAAAATTATTAGAGCAAAAAATTTTATACTAAGGCTCCTAGGCTTTTACTTGTGAGCTGTAAGGGAAAGAAGCAAATTAACAGCAAAAGTAGCAGAATCTCATAGAAGATATGATCCAATAGCTAAACAGAGTATTGGTAGAAACCCAATGATCAAAACCCCAAGAAAACCTACCCACAGAAAAGAAAAAATCCAATTGTTGTTGACGTGCATACCTTTGAGTTCTCTAATAAAATTTTTGATATATATATATATATATATAGGACCTTAACACATTGACTTTATTTGAGCACACTTTCATAGTATAGAGGTTGTTTACTATCCTTACCATAGTAAAGAAACTCTTGTAAAGAAGAAATAATACATGCCAAAGAGTAATGAAATTCCTGAGACTCAGCAAGAATATGTCATACCTATAATCTATGTCACGTCTTACACTGTCTCCATATTACATTCTTTGTCTGTCTTCTTATCTCATCAAGTCCCATCTCAAATCTGCCAAATACCATCTCTGATCTTCTGCAGTTTATTCTTCCATTCCTTTTTTGAATGTGTCCTATTTGTAATTTGTTTTTTGCGTTATGGTAATTTCTAGTTTCTATTTACTTTTTCCTTGCTCAGCTTTTTCCTAACTAATTTTACAGGCTTCCTTTGGGTAAAATAAAAATAATATTGTGTATACGGTTAAAATCGTGCTTGCCCGATTTTGTATGGTTAATCGAGATCGGAGTGGCAGACCGAGGTTCAATCCCAAGTTATATTGGATCGTTACATGAATAAACATTGCCTAGCTCGTGATTCAGGGACCGATTGAGATCAAGACCAGCTAAGGTCGAGACCGAGAAGAATATGGATCTAGCGAGATCGAAGGCAGCCTGCTAGGTCGAATAACAGAAAGCCGAGGAATCCGTGACCGGGCGAGGATCGTGGCGGAAATCTCGGCATATATCGAGTCAAGACCGGTTGATTAGCCAATCAGAAGATTTCCTTCTGTATTTAGAATTGTACCATATATACAACTCCTCTACTATATAAAGAGGGTTCAAATCATTTTGAAAGAACACTCATGACAAAGCAATATATTACATTTTCTCTCTTAAGCTTTTTTATTCAGTTGTTCAGTTCTTACTTTTCAATAATATACTCAGTTGGTTCGAGGCAACCTAATTCGAGGGCCGAAGTTGTGCGTTACATTGGTTTGTTTTATTTTATAGTCAATTTCTAACTTCAATTCTTATATTTCTCAGTTTGTGCCAAGTGAAATCACATGTCCTTAAAACTACTTACAAATTTAATTGTTATCCGATTTTAAGGGTAAACAGTTTGGCGCCCACCGTGGGACTAAGGATAAGAGTGATTGCCTAGTGCTAATTTTCATAACACACACTGCTTTACACTTGTTCTTGTAAGCGTTTTTGACTCCAGGATCAGTATATCAAACTCTCAAGCAATACCCACACCCATCGACAATGGTCTTGGTTTTCATGGCGAAAACGACAATGTAGCCGCCCCAGGAAACGAAGTGCTTCCAGTTGATCTCGAGGGAGTACCAGTTGCAGACCCCATCGACGTCAGTTCACATGTTGCCCTGAATGCAAATTTGGGCATCGACCCCGAAAATAGCATCCGCAGAGATGTTCGATCAGCTGGTCAGAACGCACAGGGCAGCGAAGAAGGCGGAATTAGCCTTCGAATAATATTCGAAATACTGCAGGCTCAATAAGTTGCAATAGCACAACTTCAAAATCAGAATCACACACTGAGTAGGGTCGAAACCGAGCCATCACAGGAAGTTGTTCACAGGGCAGAACCAGTGCCAAGGAGGTCAAATGTGAATGAGTCAGGGACCGACCCTCCTATCTTGAAAATGTTCGAGGAGATGACAAAGAGAATTGAATCGGGGGAAAAGAAGATTGAAGCGAATGACAAAAAAGTGGAAACATATAACCCTCGAGTTGATCAAATTCCGGGGGCTCAGGGTTTGGATTCAAAGAAGTTCGTACAAAAGCCCTTCCTCCCGAGCACGACTCCTAAGCCATTCCGAAGAAATTTCGCATGCCAGAAATTCCCAAGTAAAATGGAACTACCGACCCCAACGAGCATGTCACTTCTTACACATGCATAATAAAGGGGAACGATCTAGAGGACGATGAGATTGAGTCTGCACTGCTGAAGAAATTCGAAGAAACTTTATCAAAGGGGGCGATGATATGGTATCATAATTTGCCACCTAACTCCATTGATTCTTTTGCCATGCTCGCTGATTCCTTCGTCAAAGTACACGCCAGAGCGATAAAGGTCGAGACTAGAAAATCGAACTTCTTTAAAGTAAAACGAAAAGACAACGAGATGCTTAGAGAGTTCGTATCTCGGTTCCAAATGGAGCGCATGGATCTGCCCCCAATCGCCAACGATTGGGCCGTTCAGGCTTTTATTCAAGGCCTAAACATACGAAGTTTGATAGCCTCACAACAGTTGAAGAAGAACTTGATTGAATATCCAGTTGTAACCTGGGCCGACGTACATAATCGATACCAGTCAAATATTAGGGTTGAGGATGACCAGTTGGGGACTCATTCCGGGTCCATTTATCCAAATAGTACCATCGACAGAGTTAAAAGGGATATTGACTGGGAACCACAGTCAAACAGAGATCGATATCATCCATACGTTGGAGATCGGAGAAATAGCGGGCCTGGACGCAACCCCGGTCGAATTGATAAAAGAAATGATTAAGGACAGAGCTCTCGAGGGCTCATGAGTAAAAGAAGTTTCGACAAAAATGTAGAACCCAAAGAAGCACCATGACTATCAGAATACAACTTCAACATTGATGCATCAGCTATTGTATCGGCCATTGGGCGCATCAAAGACATCAGGTGGCCCCGACCTCTACAGACTGATCCAGCCCAGAGAAATCCTAATCAAATATGCAAATATCATGGCACCCATGGTCATAAAATAGAAGATTGCAGACAGCTGAGGGAGGAGGTAGCCCGTTTGTTCATCGAAGGGCATCTCCGAGAATTCTTCAGCGATCGGGCTAAAAACCATTTAAAGAACAGAGATTCAAATAGACAGAATGAGCAAGAAGAGCTATAGCACGTGATCCACATGATTGTTGGAGGGGTCGATACTCCTCAGGGGCCCGTATTCAAACTCACCAAGGTGTCGATCACGAGGGAAAAACGGACTCGAGACTACGTACTGGAAGGAACCCTGTCTTTCAATGAGGAGGATGCAGATGGGATCTTACAACCCCACAACGAAGCACTGGTAATATCTGTCCTTATGAATAAAATTCAAGCTAAACGTGTTTTGATTGATCCAGGTAGCTCGGCCAATATTATTCAATCGAGGGTCGTAGAACAGCTCGGCCTACAAGATCAAATTGTGCCTGCAGCCCGAGTACTTAACGACTTCAACATGGCAAGCGAAACCACCAAAGGTGAAATTACTTTGCCAATGAACATGGCCGGGATCATCCAAGAAACAAAGTTCCATGTGATGGAGGGTGACATAAGGTACAACATCCTGCTCAGAAGGTCGTGGATCCATAACATGAGGGCAGTACCCTCGACCCTTCACCAAGTTCTGAAGTTCCCGACATCGGAGGGAGTCAAAATAGTGTACGGAGAACAACCCGCCGCCAAGGAGATGTTTGCAGTCAATGAAGTGATACCAGTATCGGCGCTCTCATCAATGAAGGGATCGGATTCAAAGGCAAAGCAGGAGACCAAATAGTAACCACATACACCGGCCTTGACCCAATTACAGAAGCAAGGGATCGACGAGGATGACGACTACTGCGTCCCTCGATCCTTCATAATTCTCGATGTCTCTGACGCCACCAAATCGATGGTTAAAGAGCTGGAACAAGTCGCACTGGCCAAGCATCAGCCCGAACGAAAGGTATACTTGGGCACGGGGCTAACCCTAGAGCTCAGGAAAAAACTTATTCATTTCCTTAAAACTAACATGGATTGCTTTGCTTGGTTCCACCTCGATATGACAGGGATCCCACCAGAAATTACCACTTAAAAACTGAGCCTGGACCCTAAATTTCATCCGGTGAAGCAAAAAAAAAGGCCTCAGTCTGAGGTCAAACATACCTTCATCAAGGACGAGGTAACCAAACTTCTCAAAATAGGATCCATTCGGGAAGTAAAGTATCCCGAATGGTTAGCAAACGTAGTGGTAGTCCCCAAGAAGGGAAACAAACTTATAATGTGAATAGATTATAAAAACCTGAATAAAGCATGCCCTAAGGATTCTTTTCCTTTGCCTAATATCGATCGTATGATCGATGCCACAGCCGACCACGAGACTCTCAGTTTTCTCGATGCCTACTCCGGGTACAACTAGATACAGATGAACCCGGAGGATCAGGAAAAGACCTCATTTATCACTAAGTACGGTACCTACTATTATAATGTAATGCCATTCGGTCTAAAAATGCTGGTACAACTTATCAACACCTAGTAAACAGAATGTTCAAAGAACAAATAGGAAAATCAATGGAAGTTTATATTGATGACATGTTAGTTAAGTCCCTGTGAGCAGATGACCATTTAATGCAATTGCAGGAGACTTTCGATATACTGAGGAAGTACAATATGAAGCTCAACCCCGAAAAGTGTGCATTCCAAGTTGGCTCGTGCAAGTTTCTTGGTTTCATGGTGTCCAATAGGGGAATCAAGATCAACCCCGATAAAATTAAAGCTATCGAGGATATCACGGTAGTGGATAATGTAAAGGTTGTATAGAGGCTAACGGGGCGGATAGCTGCCCTAGGACGATTCATTTCGAGATCTTCAGATAGGAGCCATCGATTCTTCTCGCTGCTTAAGAAGAAGAGCAATTTTGCATGGACTCCGGAATGCCAGCAGGCCTTGGAAGAACTAAAGCGGTATTTATCGAGCTCGTCGCTGCTTCACACCCCAAAAGTGGACGAATAACTTTACCGCTACTTGGCAGTTTCAGAGATAGCGGTAAGCTGAGTCCTGGTCTGAGAAGAACAAGGTACACAATTCCCTGTCTATTATATTAGTAGGACCTTAGGTGAGGCCGAAACTAGATATCCATACTTAGAAAAATTAGCGCTTGCTTTAATAAATGTCTCTAGGAAACTAAAATCATATTTCCAATGTTATCCAATATGTTTTGTAACAACCTATCCTCTTCGAAATATTTTGCACAAACCCGAGCTTTCGGGTCGATTAGCCAAATGGGCCGTAGAAATCAGTGGGTACAATATTGAGTATCGACCCCAAACTGCCATCAAGTCTCAAATCTTGGCTGACTTTACGTCGACCCTCGTACCCGAGGTTGAAAACGAACTACTGATAAAATTGGGTACATCTTCGGGAGTCTGGACCCTCTTTACGGATGGTGCTTCGAATGCGAAGGGTTCCGGATTAGGCATAGTACTAAAATCACCCACAGGTAATGTAGTTAGACAGTCCATCAGAACTACAAAATTGACTAACAATGAGGCCGAGTATGAGGCCATGATTGTAGGTTTCGAACTAGCTAGAAGCTTAGGGGCGGAGGTCATATAGGCTAAGTGTGATTCCCTCCTCGTGGTAAACCAAGTGAACAGTATTTTTGAAGTCTGAGAAGACCGAATGCAGAGGTACTTGGATAAACTACAGGTGACTCTACATCGGTTTAAGGAATGGACCTTGCAACATGTACCTCGAGAATAGAACAGCGAGGCCGACGCTCTTGCAGACTTAGGTTCATCGGTCGAAGACAACGAACTGAACTCAGGACTGTCATACAACTCATGAAATCAGTAATCGAAGAAGGTCACGCTGAGATAAACTCCACAAGTTTAACCTGGGATTGGAGAAACAAGTACATAGAGTACTTAAAGAATATGAAGCTTCCATCAGATCCAAAGGAGTCGAGAGCTTTGCGCACAAAGGCAGCACGGTTCACTTTGTCCGAAGACGGAACGCTATTTAGAAAGATGTTCGATGGACCGTTGGCAATATATTTGGGACAGGGAGATACCGACTACATCTTACGGGAAGTTCACGAGGGCACTTGTGAAAATCATTCTGGTGCCGAATCACTGGTCCACAAAGTAATCAGAGCAGGGTACTATTGGACAGATATGGGGAAGGATGCAAGGGAGTTCGTTCGAAAATGCGACAAATGCCAAAGGCATGCACCCATGATTCATCAGCCCGGGGAACTACTCCACTCGGTCCTGTACCTATGGCCCTTCATGAAATGGGGAATGGACATCGTTGGCCCTCTCTTGTCGGCCCCAGGTAAAGTTCAATTTATTTTATTTATGACTGATTATTTCTGTAAATGGGTTGAAGCACAGGCTTTCGAGAAAGCAAGAGAAAAGGAAGTCATAGACTTCATTTGGGACCACATTATATGTCGATTCGGGATTCCCTCCGAAATTGTATGTGATAATGGAAAACAATTCATCGGCAGCAAAGTAACTAAATTTCTCGAGGATCACAAGATCAAAAGGATCCTATCAACACCTTATCATCCCAGCGGGAACGGACAAGCCGAATCGACCAACAAATCCATCATCCAAAATCTTAAGAAGATATTGACCGACGCCAAAGTAAAATAGAGAGAAATACTATGCGAGGTTCTATGGGCATACCGCACAATATCAAAATCCAGCACCGGAGCAACACCGTTCTCGTTAGTTTATGGCGCTGAAGCTCTGATCCCGGTCGAGGTAAGAGAACCTAGCATCAGTTTTCGATATGCAACATAGGAGTCGAATAACGAGATCATGAATACAAGCCTAGAATTGTTGGACGAAAAATGCGAAGCCGCTCTCGTCCGATTGATTGCTCAAAAATAGCGGATCAAAAGGTACTACAATCGAAGAGCCAATCTTCGACATTTTAACATCGGGGACTTGGTGCTAAGAAAAGTTACCCTCAGCACCCGAAATCCGAATGAAGGGAAACTGTTTCCGAACTGGGAAGGACAGTACCAGGTTCTCAAAATTATCGAAAAAGGATCCTACAAGCTCGGCACGATGAATGGTGAACAACTACCGATCAATTGGAATGTATCGCACCTAAAACGATACTACTGCTAAGGTAGAACCCCTTACATTTTCATTTATATTTTAGACTAACCATTGCAGGTGTTCGACCAGAAACAACGATGGATTCCTCGGCACGAAGCCTTTAGGTCTGAAAGCACGCGTTACACTCTTTTTTCCTTAGACCAATTTTGTCCCAAATGGGTTTTCCGGCAAGGTTCTTAATGAAGCAACGATTGATCGTGCTAACTTAGAACAATTCAACAATATTCGAGGTTTCTTTACAATCAACTTGCCCTCAAATGTCAACTTTGAGGCTAAGAAATTACTTCATGGAAGCAGGGTCTCGATAGGAAAAATCCGTAAGGGCCAAACGGTCAAACAAACCGTGCCCGCGTAGTTTGTTCGAGCCTTGACACAGAACATGTACGCATGTATAATCATTTATAAAGAGAAGTATTTTTCTTTGTCGATATCTCATGCCTTAGAATTGTTTTTTACTTTACAATTTCATACTCCCATTCTATTATGTAAACAGGCTTAAAGGTTGACCATGACCAGAGTTCGGATAATTACCCTCATGCTCGGGGACTGCCGTCCGAAAAATAAACGAGATCAAATCATTAAAACTCTGAGATCATAAGATCGTTTAGGCAACGCTCGATTTTTATTGGCCAAGGCCACCCCACTCGGGGACAGACACTTCGGGCAAGCTCGAAGTAAAATGGGAAAATAAGCCCAAGGGGTAAATCCCGAACTAAAAAGGCTACGTCCGAATTAATACGGTTCGGAGAAGTCCGAATTTTGTAATAAAATAGGCCTTCGAATTCCCTCATAAACCGGTTAAAAGGGCTACCCCCGGCAAAATCATAAAAGGTTTCGATAATATCAAGCATCGAAAACTCTAATGAGTACAAAATTGTTCAAACTCCCGAACAGTTCCTTACTTCATGCTAAAGCATTACAAGTTTTGAAAATACAAATGATAAAAAACTTTTTTAAGGGCTGTGTTTGCTTTGAGTTCGAGAGACCATCCTCGCTCAAATAAAAAGAACCTAAGGGTTACCTTACTTCGAGTTCGAGCAAGCACTCACTCGATAGTAAAGTCTAAGGGCTATACTAGTTCGGTTTCAATCAAATTGTCTAAACCTCGGACCTTAGAATACAACTTCATAATTTTATAAGGCAGAAATGAAGAAAGTTTTTGTATATATACACGTCAAAAATCATTTACAAAGGCAACATAGCCCGATCAAATTTCTCTACAAAAGATCGAAACGGTCTTAAAAGAAACACAAAAAATACTAAAGGACTTAGTCCTCTACGAGAGCAGCATCTCCGCTCTCGAGGCCTCCTTCGCTTTCAGATCCTCTCATACTCCCGGTATCATCATCATCAGGAAAGGCCAACATTCTGGATTCGGCTTCAAGATCCTTAGCATTCTCATTCTCGGCTATAAGATCGAAGCCAAGAGCATGGATCTCCTCGAGAGTGTTACATCTCGCGTTTTCGTACGTTAAAGTTTCATCTTCAGATAATCGACGTAGACTCGGGGATGAGATTATCTTGAGGTTATAAGCATTTATGCTATTTATAACAGACGATAAGTAAGTGCCGTGAAGGTTAAAGGGTAAACGAATCAAAGAAAATAAGTTTCGTTGAAGGTTGTCAATTTGGGGTATAATGCGATCCGAGCCATAATACCCGGTATTTATGGACTAGTACTATACAAGGTACCTCATGACCACGTTAATATAGTACATAAAATGTGTTAAAAGTGAGTAGTATTTTAAGTAATTTGAGATAATTCTTAATTATATGGGTAATTGGTTAATTATTGGGTAATGGGAGATTACCTAATTAATTAAGGATTTCTTGGATAATACTAAACTCCTCCCCGACGTGGCAGCACCCCATCCCCATTTATGACTCTTAAAGTCATTATGATAAGGTGGAAAGAGTAAGGGTTATGTGGCTAAACCACCATATGAAGTGGGGCCCACACTCATTCAATATAAGGCCTCTCTAATTCAAAAGGCCTCTCTAATATAAGGCCTCTCTACTGTAGTATATATCAAATGCTAAAGTAAGGATCTTCAAGAATTCAAACAAAGATTTCATAGCATCTTCAACAATTCAAACAAAAATCCCTCTAAATCATTTAAGGAGATTTGATGTCTCTACAATATGAGGGATTAAAGCTTCAGTCAATTCATACAAGGAATCACATGGTTGTGACATGATTCTCTTGAAACAAAAATTCAAACAGATTTTTTAGCATTTTAGCAACGTGAGATTTTACAATTTTAAGGGAGTATGGTGCAATCTTTCTCAAGAATATCATACGGATTTTTTCCTACTCCGATCTTACCATCACGTATTTTGTCACAATTGTCGTGTGTTAGAGGGATTGTCTAGAGAACCGGCTCAGGTATGTTAAGGCTATCCCTTCTTTCTTTTTGGCATGATCCAAATGATACAAACGAAATGAGCAAATGCACAACTTTCATAAATGACTCTATTCATAGAAGTACTAGGGGTGTCTATGTTCTTGATTCCCCATGTGACATATTATTATATCTTTTGTTCACGGGTCTCAGAAATACGTAGTTGATAAAGTTTATCCAGAAGGTATATTGATCTTATTAACATATTTTTTTTATACATTTCATCTATTTATACATGCACATTAACCCATGACTAGATGGCGTTATATACGCGTATATTATATGTATATGGGATATGGAAAAAGATTACGGCATTATATACGCACCATCACTTGATCAGCTGGTATATGTTGATAATTTTACCCATAGTGGCCGAGATGATATGATGGAATGCCCTCAGAGGCTTGATGATGTTATGTACACCTATACATATGAATGACACGACATTTATATGCACGTGCATGACATTATAAATGTTTCAGGATTTACAAAGTTATTTAGACTTAAAGGCAGAATTCTGTATTCCATGTTTCATCTATGCCTTTTATGTATTGATTTTTATGCCTTACATACTAAGTACATTATTCGTACTGACGCCCTATTTCCCGGGGCCTGCATTTCATGCCCACATGTGCAGGTAGACAAGCTGACAGCCCCCTTCTTAGGATCCTTGATCAGCGAGAGTTGGTATACTCCATTTGATCCGGATCTGCTTTTGATTTTGGTAGAATATGTTTGTATACATATATGGGTATGACGGGGCCCAGTCCTATCCTTGTACAGTTGTATATTCTGTTAGAGGTCTGTAGACAGTATGTATATTTGGATATATAGTTTTCTATGGCAACCTTGTCGGCTTGCCCTACGCATTCCGCACGTATATGCATATATGTCTTCTGGACAGGTTTCCCTCACGCATGTTATTCTCATAATTCAGTAGATGTTATTCATGTTATATGTTAGACGCATGCTTAAGGGTGTTCGACAAGTAGGACTCGGGCACTCGTCATGGTCCATCGGTTTGGGTCGTGACAGAGAGTCTCCCTCCGAGACTGGCATTTAGCATGCTCGGCAACCCAGTTTGCTCGAGCCTGAGCAGCCTCGGCAACCTCCTTTGCTCGAACCTGAGCAGCCTCAACAGCAGACCGATAGACGGCTCGCATCAGCATTAGCCGTAGCTATTTCGACCTCCGATTTGGCCACTGCAAGTTCTGTAGCCAGTCTCTCTCGATCAGAAGTTGCTGAGCCTAACCAAGACTGGAATTCCTCAATTTTCTTGGCTTGCACCAAGGCTTTCTCTTTCAAGCTTCAGAGTTAGTTCTCGGCCGAGGCTAGTTGAGTTCGGACAACCTCCTTTTCTGAGGCAAGGCGGTCCATGTTCTTTTTTCATTCCTCGGCCTCCGCTTTCACAACGTCTATTTCAACACAAAGCTGCCTGATCACATCGAGCTTTTGCTGGACCTGTGGGACCAAACTGTTAGCCATCATGCCCGAGTCAATGTCGTTAACTTCAAAGATTCGTTTTACTTGCTCGTACAAATCGGCTTATTCTCTCCGAGTTGCTTCTAGCTCATCTCAAAGTCCTTTTGCTTCTCCTTATCTCTGCTCACTGAGAAGCTTGAAGGCATCCCTCTCCTTAGTAAGCCCTCGGATTTCGGCTTCGTACTGGCTCAACTCTCCTCAGGATCGGAGAAACACCTCGTGATGAAGAACGGAGGCCTACAAAAATAGAAAGAAGGAATTATACAAGGAAAAAAAATACAAGTATAAAAATTAACAAAGAGAAAATGAACTTACCCGATTCAGGGCATATTGAGCTTTGTTGAAAAGACAAGAAACTCCCGCCTCACTCGAGCTCTTCTTCGGGGCCTCCAAGTTACTCAGACCGGCGACATCTTCTACCCCGATAAAATAACCACGAAAAAGATCTTCCTCCTCGTGGGCCCCCTACCCGTGACAAATCTCCATGGCCTGAGCGTCACGTATCATCGACTGAGAAAATGAAGGAAATGAGGGGGAATCCCCAATCTCTATTACCCCAAGTAGATTTTTTAGGGCACCGCCTCCCTCTCGACGAACCTCAAGCCCAGTTTATGCATCGGCGTCCACCGCCTCTTCAATGGTCTCTTCACCCCAAGGTAAAGTATCTTCGATTCCCCTCGGTTCAGGAACTTGGGGCCGGAGTCTCCCCTTCGACCTCGTCGAACCTAGACGGAGCAGTATTGACTTCCACCGGTTCAGAAGTCTTCTGAGTATCGGTGCTAGCTTGAGCACGGGCCATCAGCCCAGAATCACCTTCTTCTTCTTCTTCTTCTTCTTCTTCTTCTTCATCCCTTAGTTTTGGACCGACTCCATAGTTAATGGGATTACGTTCCCCTTGGGTTTACCGGCCGTTCTTTTCTTTGGTTTTTTATCCTCGGAGTCCAGGGCCCTTTTTCTTTTAATCACCTTTGCCGGTTTCGAGATAGGCGGCAAGGCTTCTTCGTCACCAGACGGGGGTCTCATAGCCGTTTCCTTTCCAAGACCTACAAAAGGAGAAAGTAAGTAAGCTCATGTTTGAAAAGATGCTTGAATGGCAAGCCAAGAAGAAGGCTTACCATGAGTACGATCCTCCCACTAGCCCTTTGACAAATCACGCCACGCGCGCTCGACGTACGTTGACGTCAAAACCATGCTCCTGACCTAGTTCTCGAGGTGGGGAATCGCACCCGGCATCCAAGCAACGACTGCGTCAAGAAAAACACTGATAAGAAAAGATGAAGAAGTAAAAACGACAAAAGCTAAAAACGGGATCATACTTACGTTTCATATTCCATTTCTCACGAAATGGCATACTCTCAATCGGGATTAGGTCTGAGGTCTTCACCCGAACAAACCGGCCCATCTAGCCCTGATCTTTGTCTTCATTTATACTCGATGTGAACGCCTTGGTGGCCCGGCGTTGAAGCTTTATCAGCCCACCTCGGTAGAGTCGATGGCTATATAATCTTACGAGGTGGCCGAGCGTGAAGGGAAGCCCGTCGATTTTGCTCACAAAGAAACGGAGCAGTATCACGATCCTCCAGAAAGAAGGGTGAATTTGGCCGAGGGTCACCTGGTATTTCTTGCAAAAATCGACGATGACCGGATCGAGGGGACCCAGCGTGAAAGGATAAGTGTAAACACTCAGGTACCCTTTCACGTGGGTAGTGATCGCTTCCTCTGGTGCCGGTATCACAACTTCTTTGTTTTCCCAATTGCAATCCTTCTTCACGAGATCAAGAAGACTTTTGGGTATCGAGCATATATATCTCGATACCGGCTCGCATCGACCAATAACCGATGAGGTTTTCTCGACTTTAAAATTGGAATCAATAACATACCCCCCGAGAATAAGTTCCTCAAGGCGTGGCTACACCACTGGTTTCTCGTCGGCCGGCCGAGATGAGGAAATAGCATATTTTTACGAAACGGTTTTAGATATTTTTGCCATATAGTTTTTGTGAACGAAGGAGAATGGAGATTGAATTATTTGGTATTTTAAGAAGAACAAGCAACGGAATTTGAAAACCTGGAAATAGGGAGGTTTGGAGAAGGAGAAAAACTATGAAGATAGGAATGGAAAAGTTTCATAAATAAAAGTTTGGAATGATGAAGAAAGCAGCTATTTATCATTTTCACAACGACGGTTCAAAACTGGTAGTGGTCGACCATCGGCTGAAGCTCATTAAATACCTAGGGAACTGCACCGACGAGACATTTCTGTCACTTTTACTACTTATGTCACAACGATTACGTCACGATCGAAGGCTCAAATCGTTTCTCGTCATTACTCTCCAAAAAAAGAGGGGACTATCTGTATACGGTCAAAATCGTACTTTCCCGATTTTGTATGGTTAATCGAGACCGGGGTGGCAGACTGAGGTTCAATCCCAAATTATATTGGATCGTTACATGAATAAATATTACCTAGCTCGTGATTTCAGGAACCGATCGAGATCGAAACCAGCTAAGGTCTAGATCGAGAAGGATAGGGATCTAGCGAGATCGAAGGAAGCCTGCTAGGTCGAATAAGAGAAAGCCGAGGAATCCGTGACCAGGCGAGGATCGTGGCGGAGATCTCAGCATATATCGAGTCAAAACCGGTTGATTAGCCAATCAAAAGATTTCCTTCTGTATTTAGAACTGTACCATATGTAGAACTCCTCTACTGTATAAAGAGGGTTCCAATCATTTTGAAAGGACACTCATAACAAAGCAATATATTACGTTTTCTCTCTTAAACTCTTTTATTCAGTTATTCAGTTTTTACTTTTCAATAATATACTCAGTTGGTTCGAGGGCCGAAGTTGCGCATTAAGACATTGCATAAAAGCAAACTAACATTTCCATATACTCATCTATAATAATTACTTGTAACGTAAAAATAGAATCAGTAAAATAGGACATTCATTCTGGATGAATAGATTTAATGTGGATAAAACTATTAAGTACTACTATAACTTACTTAGCATCAAAGTAGAGAATTTTTTGTAACTCTATGACAAAGTAATACGGATATATTATCAGATATATTAACAAATGGAGCTCTATAGTCTTAGTATTAATGCCACCAAATTTCCTGATAAAATTACATGCATCCTCGTTTTGGATTCGTTTGTTGGCTATATATTTGTTCTCATAACTATATATGAGTGCAATATGAATTTGTAAAGATAGTGCACACGAAAAGTTGAGTCAACAATACTAAAAGTTACTCTTATAAGGAAGGCCCGTGAGAGAGTAAATAGCCATAAAGCATGCAACTAAAGTTATAAATAATCCACGTGTAAGCCGCAAAAGTTAAGTGGGGACCTAATGGTTCAGTAAATATTAATGACTGCGTGGTGTGAAATAAACTAAAATACTATGATTTTTCAGTCATTTCACTTTGACCTGAAGCTCCTCTCGATTCTCCTTTATTAATAGTTGTAATTTAAATTGCTTGTACTTAAAATGTTGTTTCTGGCCCTTTTCAGCCAATGACCTTACTAAAAAAAGTGGCGTGGCAGGAAACTATGGTGGGGGTGGGATGACTTGATGCCGTGAAAAATCAAAGTCGAGGACAAAATTGAACAAAAGGACAAAATTTTAGTGACAATAAGATTCTATAATATGTATGCTTTCGTTTGTAATCTAATTAATATTTTCTGCCTTAATTTATGTGACACTTTTTTTTATTAGTTTATTTTAAAAACAATAATATATTTATATATTTAGAAATAATTTTTTTTATTTTATCAATTTTACCACTAATAAAAAGCTTTTATAACCCCACAAATTGAAGGCCCCATAAAAACTTTTATTGTTTAAGCTTTTAAGACTTAAGACTAAGTTTTATTTTTTCTTAAATTTCGTGTCAAGTCATACCACATCACATTAATTAAAACACAGAGAGTAGCTATTTGGCCAAGCTTTTAGGAAGTTAAAAGTGTGTATTCTAGAGAGATTAAGTGCACTTTCTTAAAAGGCGGGGGCGTAAAGCGAAACATTTTACTTAATACGAGGCGGCGTAAGTCTCAAGACCTGGGACATACGTCCCACGGATCTTTAAATTTTTAATTCATAATTAATAGTATAGTATAATAACACAAAACAATATAGAAAATACACTAAAAGTTCAAGAAAATTAAAAAGAATTGAAGAAAAAAAATATCTAGTATGTTTTTTACAAGTATAAATAATGCAATAGTGTTAAAATTACTATGATATATAAATCAACTATAACGTCTTAACTTTCAAACAATTAAAAATTAAAATTTTTTAAAAAATATTATTAAACTATACATTTTACCTCCCTAAAAATAAATACTCAATAATTTTTATCAATACTGTAATTTAAAATATTACTCATTCATGAGTAAACAGAAAATTACTTTTAAATGTAAGATAATAAAAGTCTGAGAATTTTGAAAGACATAGAACTAACACGCGCGCGCGCGCGCACACACACACACACACACACACATATATATATATATATATATATATATATATATATATATATATATATATATATATATATATATATATATTCAGAAAAATATTAAAATAATATTCACCCTCACGATATTCTCCACTAGTAAATATGCAATAGTATGGTTTTTGAGTTTGTTACCTTTTCATATTTGCCTTGTCACACAATCATGAGGACATGACTGAAAATCAATTAGACGAATCAATGAGTTGATGCCACATAAATCTAAGGCAATAAATTGTAGAAATATGTGAACATGACCGAAAATCAAATAGACGAACAAAATAAACGTATTGAGAATCAGTCGAGGCCATGAATACGTCTTGACCCTATTAAACGTGTTTTTGCAATAAATATACTCTTGAAATAAAGATTTCAAGAAAATATTTAAAGAAATTATTCTTTAATGATTTAAAATTGTGACCTTATCACAATTTAAATCAACAAAGACAATAGCATCTATGCTAGATTGTGCCCTAAGACTTCAAAATGAAAGAAACAAGTGAATAGAGTTCCTTAAGCTAGCGTGGTTGATAGTCTAATGCAAGATACATTTGCTAGACTTAATATCTGTTTCGTAATTAGCTTGTAAATAAATATAAATCAACATAGTCCTAGCACATTAAATGCAGTTAAAATAATCATGAGGTACCATAAGGAATTTTTGATTCAGTGTTTTGCCATAAGGGCATGACATAAACTAAGGAAATACACTGATGCTTATTGTGGAGGAGATATGGACAAGATTTAGTCCACCTCCGAATGTGTTTTCTGTTAAAAAGGGGCCTTGAATCATTTGTTGGTGTTGCAGTTAGTACTGATCTACTGTGTCTTTGTGACAGTCAAGCTATTATTTTAAGCACCAAGGACCTTAAATATTATTTTAAAGCCAAACACAGTGATATTAAAGTCAATTTTATAAAAGACATGATTACACGCAAAGAAGTGAACATAAAGTATATCTGCTTAAATGGTTACAGATCCATTGACTTAGCTGATTCCTATAGATATATGTTTTTTGTTGATGCAAGATATCAAGGATCGTGTGAGATTTAATATAGATCATTGGGTTTTGATTTATTTTTCTCAACGTTCATGTTTTTTTTTTTTGAAAATCAAAATAATTTTAATTTACATACAATTGTTATTTGAATGTTTATTGTACATTCATATGTTGAATGTTTTTGGTGCATTCTTTTGATATTATTGAAAGGTATACCGGGTAGTTAAAAGTCAGTCTTCTCACATAGGTGTAACGATCCGACCGGTCGTTTTGAGAATTAGCATCCCGTTCGGTGGCTTAAGGTCTCGAGTAGTTTCGTATTGTATATTATGACTTGCGTGTGTGATCGAATTTGATTTTCGGGCGATTCGGGATTGATTTGGAAGAATGATTCATGTTTTAGAAGTTTAAATAGTAAGAGTTGACCGGGGTTTGATTTTGGTATAGACGACTCCGAAATGGTGTTTTGATGATTTTCATAGCTTCGTATGGTGATTTGGACTTAGGGGTATGTACGTATTTGGATTTGAATTTGGAGGTCCGTAGGTTGATTTGATACATTTTGGCGAAAGTTGAAAAGTTGAAGGTTTGGATGGTTGAGAAGTTTGACCGGGAGTTCACCTTGCTGATATCGGATTCGAATTGTGATTTCGGGAGTTGGTATAGTTCCACTGTTTCATTTGGGACTTGCATGCAAAATTTGAGATCATTCAGTATGTTTCGACATTAGTTTAAGAAGTTGGAAGTTAATTTGTTCATATGCTAGAATCGATGTGGGATCTGTAGTTTTGATGTTGTTTGATGTGATTTGAGGCCTCGAACAGGTCTAGCGTTATGCTATGGGATTGGTTGATATGTTTGGACGAGGTCCCGGGGGTCTCGGGCGTGTTTCAGATGGGCTATGAGCCATTTTCTTATGATTTTGAACTACTGATTCTGATATCTGGTGTTCTTCATTGCGTTCGCGATGAATCAATCGCGTTCGCGTAGAGTTACTTTGGAAGCAGGCATTTTGTTCTTCCCGGTCACGAAGAGACGACCGCGTTCGCTAAGCTGGGAAGATTGTTTCGCGTTCGCGTAATAGGTATCGCGATCGCGTATAAGGATAGCTAGAAGGGGCATAAGGGGTTTTGTTATTTGAGTTCGCATAGTATGCGGGGGCTTATGAATCGCATTCGCGACGAGATTAACACGTTCGCGAAGAACGTTTGGGCAGCTGTTGATTTTTGTCTTCGCGATTGCGAAGACCATTCCGCGATCGCGATGAGTAAATACCTAGACAGACTTATAAGTACTCTATTTCGAGGACTTTTGTTCTTTTAACACTTTTTGAGTTAAAGAGCTCGGATTTGGGCAATTTTGGAGGGAGTTTTTACAATTTGGATTGGGGCATGTGTTCTTGATCCGGATTTGATTATATTTCATGATTCCATCTTTGTTTTTATCATTTAATTAGTTATTTGAATTGGAAAAATTTGGAATTTTTGTAAAAAGTTTTAAAACATAAAATGATGATTTGAAAGCCGATTTGAGAGAAATTTGATGATTTTGGTATGGTTGGACTCGTATCGGAATGGGTGTTCGGATTTTATGAGTTTTGTCGGGTTCCGAGGTGTAGGGCCGGGGTTGACTTTTTAGTTTTCATTAAAGATCGAAGCTTTATTATCAGAAATTATTTCCTATGACTTTTATTTATGATATTAAGTTATTTTGGCTACATTCGAGCCGTCCGGAGGTTGTTTCACACGGAGAGTTCTATTTAGAGAATTGTTTTAGCTTCTTTGAGGTAAGTATCTCGCCTAACTTTCTGTGGGGGAACTACCCCTTAGTATTTGGGTTGATTGTATTATTTGAATTATGTGAAAGACGTGTACGCGAGGTGACGAGTGCGTATGCAGGCTTATATGTGAAAATTGACCGATTTAGACTCTTAGGCTTCTTTCATGTATTTATTTGAAGTTGTTAGCACATGTTATATCTTTTATTTATCAAGTTTACTCTCACATGCTTTATTTGAAGTTGTTAGTACATGTCATATCTTTTACTTGTCACGTTTACTCTTATATGCTTTATTTGAAGTTGTTACCTTTTTTATTGTAATGTGACCTCCTTTATTGTTGAGTCATTCTTAATTAAAATTGTTGTTACGTGATATTCTTTTGTTTTCGGGTTATTCTCATGCATTTAGACGTAGTTGCTAGTTCATGCCAACTCTTTCATTGTTAGCTTATGTCATATATTAGAATTCGAAGTTGTCATTTCATGAAAATACCTTCATTATTGAGTGTATTCTTATGCAGTTAATTGAAGTTGAAGTTATTGAAAGCCATTAACTTGTTTTAGCTGAAGTTGCCGTATAATGGAGTATTGTTCACTATTGAGTTATTTTCCCTCGTTTCATTATGTTGCCATTGAGATTTTTGTACACATTGTAGTTGAGCCGTGGGCTATGTGTTGTGGTGATAATGGTATTGTTGTTTTGAAAAGGGTTGTGGCCTATGGGCACTTGTGTTACGAGTTGATATGTCGTGTTGTTGTGATATTAGCACACATGATTTATTGTGTGGATTGATTGTTGTTATGCGGAGCATAAGGGTGGCATCTCACTATTGTTGATTGTACGGAGTGATACGGGTGACTGTTGATATAATATATGGGCGGAGTAATACGAGTGGCTATTGTGTGTATTGTCTGGGCGAAGCGATAAGGGTGGCTATTATGCGGAGTAATACAGGTGACTATTGTGATTTATGGTCTGGGCAGAGCGATGAGGGTGACTATTATGATGTTTTTAATATGGAGAGATAAGGGTGACTATGTCAGGGATGATATGTGACGGCCTGTGGCATAATGTTGATGATATTCGTGTGATGGTGTGATTTTTCTTGTGTATGTTATGCACCTTGCGTGACTTGTTGTGTTGTTTCCAATGAGCTACTCGATGTCTTTGATATTACTTGTTGACTTGGACTGTAATAGTACACTCGCACAAGCATACACCGTAGCATGCCGTTTACACCGGTTCAGGAGTATGAAACTTGACATTTATTTATCATGCCCATGTATCCTTGTATTATTTGCTTCCATTGTGATTGTGAGCCTGTGACCGTGCCGAGCGGATTGAGATATCGGAACGTGAGTTGTCCGTGCGATTTTGATTAATAATGTGGGCACAATGTGCCATGAGCATATGACTTGTGATTTTGGACTTGTGACTTATGTTTATGAGATGAGGTATCTCGGAGAGATGTTATGGTGAGACTTGTGTTAGAACGGTTTGATTATTCAGTTATCATTTATTTTCCTTAATTGGTCTCACTGGTACTTTAATGGTGTTCGGATCACTTTATTGTTTATATCACACGTTTATTCCTTGTTGCTATTTACTGATTCTTGCTTCCATTATTAGCATTATACTTATATATCAGCACAAGTTATTATGACTAGTAGGTGTCTTGACTTGTACCTCGTCACTATTCCACCAAGGTTAGTTTTGATACTTACCGGGTACCGAATATGGTGTACTCATACTACACTTCTGCATATTTTGTGCAAATTCAGGTATTGGAGATATCGGACCTAGGCAGAGTTAGCTTCTTGACTGTGAGAATTCAAGGTAGAGCTGTTTGGTCGTCGCAGTCCCTTGGAGTCCTTTTCCTTTTGATTGTAATGTTAACTCGTTATCCGAATAGTATTGTATCTTTTTTTTTGGAGATATTTCTATGTATTCAGCTAGAGTTCATGACTCTGTATTAACTAGTCTTGGGAAGATTGTTGTGATTATCACTGTGTAGGATTGTTTCACCTTTATTACGGTATTTCATATTAAACGATGCTTTAAAATATCATGTTTAACTGGTTTAACTATTGTAAGTAATCGGCTTACCTAGTCTTAGAGACTAGGGTTCATCACGACGCCTAAGGCTGAATTTTGGGCCGTGACAAGTTGGTACCAAAGCTCTAGGTTCATAGGTTCTACGAGTCACGAGCAAGTTTAGTAGAATCTTGTTGATCAGTACGGAGACGTCTGTACTTATCTTCGGCAGGCTACATAACTATTAGAAAAAATATATTTCTTTCATTCATGTCGTGTGGATTTGTTGATTTCAAAGTTTGAGCCTTTGTATGTCTATTCTCTCACAGGTAGTGAGGACACGCACTACCGGATCAGCTGAGTAGATACCCGAGCCCACTGCTAGAGCCGCGAGAGGCCGGGGTCGAGGTAGAGGCCAAGGTGGGACACGTGTGCAGCTAGAGCACCTGCCATAGCAGTAGCTGAGGAGCCACCAGTAGCTCCGATTGGAGGAGGTGCCTGTCGCCACCCCCCGGACTTCAGGAGATTTTAGCGCAATTCTTGAGCATGTTTGGTACATTGGCTCAGGCGGTATTGATCCCAGTTGCACCAGCTAATTCACAGATTGGGGGAGGATCTCAAACTCCTGCCACCCGTACTCCAGAGCAGCGGGCTCACATTGGTCAGGTTCCGGCAGGGGCGGATCTACCTTAGGCGAAGCGGTGTCACGTGACACTGCTTTGTCAGGAAATTTTACTAAATATTTATATAAGATTGAAATGTCAAAACGAAAATTAGTATAAATAAAATAAAGTGACATCACTTGACAAAAGAAGCTAAGCAGGTTGTGCGGTCAAGCAATTCAGTTTTATAAATGAGGTCGCAAGTTCGAAGGCACACGACATTAGTTTTTGTTTTAAAATTATTGTGCTTAATTTTACATATAAGATACACCATCTTGGTTTGAGGTATAGATCTTTTAGTTGTTAACAAAACCTTGAACCGCCGAGTCAAGTGTCATATTTTGTCGCTTCAGCGACATAATATATTTGAATATGAAAGGACAATATTGCTTCCATAAAGTTCGACTATTTTTTTTCTTTCCGTTCTTTATTCTCGATGATAAAATTTATTAAAAATAATTTACGAAATTAAATGAATGATGAGTGTTAACTTGAATATTTGATGCCTTATGTAAAAATAATTATTCTAATAAGTTTATTTTGAATGCATTTCAAAAAAAAAAAACTTATCAAGAAAATTTGTAGTAATATGCTTGAGTTGAGTTTTATTAATATGATTCAAATCGTGTTCTTTTTAAATAGATTTAATTACTCGTTCACCATTTAAAATGGTGACATTGCTTACGAAAAATCCTGCGCATGCCACTGGGTTCCGGGTGTTATGCCTGTACAACCTATTATCCCAGTTCAGCCTGAGGTTAGGCCAGGGGCATCAGAGGAGGAGCAGAAGAGGCTTGAGAGGTTCAAGAAGTATGATTCACCTACTTTCAGTGGCACAAATATTGAGGATGTGTAGGGTTTTCTAGAGAAGTGTCACCGTATTCTCCGCACCATGGGTATTGTGAAGGTGAGTGGAGTTCCTTTTACTATGTTTCAGCTGTCGGGAGCAGCGTACCAGTGGTGGCAGGCTCATGAAGAGGGTAGGCCAGCTGATGCAGCACCACTCACTTGGACTCAGTTTTCAAAGATATGTTTTTAGGAGTTTGTTCCCCAGACCCTCAGGGATGCGTGGCGTACAGAGTTCGAGCAACTGCGCCAGGGCACTATAATAGTGTTGGAGTATGCCATCAGGTTCAGTGAGTTATCCCGTCATGAATCTACCTTGGTTGCTACAGTCAGAGATCGAGTCAGCAGATTTATCGAAGGGCTCAGCTATGGTCTTAGATTCAGCATGGCATGGGAGGTTGAGACTGATACTCCATTTCAACAGGTTGTGGAGATTGCCAGGAAGTTAAAGCGTATTTGGGGTGAAGAGATGGAGGATAAGGGGGCCAAGAGGTCTCGAGGTTCAAGATGATTCAGTGAATTATACTCTTCAGCTATGACCCATCACGGCGGAGGCTCAGGCAGTCGGCCAATCCAGTCCGCAATTCAGACTACTCGTGGTGTTCCAGCTAGCCAGGAGCCTCAGGGTACTCATATGGGGCAGCCATATTTTAGTGCACCTCCTGCACGGGGTTTCTATAACGGTTATTTTAGTTATTTGGCACATGCTACGTACCAACAGCCATGCCCATATAGGGGTTATTATGAGTGTGGCGACACTAGGCACATCATGAGGGATTGTCCCCGACCCGGGAGAGGTAGATTTCATCAGGGCACTCAGACTATGGTCCCCATTCCAATTGCTACTCCAAATTCACAATCAGCTAGAGTTGGAGGACGGGCGGGTAGAGTGTGTCCTAGAGGGGAGGCCCGTTGATATGCTTCTCCTAGTAGAGCTGAGGCCGCTGCACCAGATGATATCATTACATGTATGGTTTCGGTTTGTCATAAAGGAGCATCACTTATATTTTGATCTGGTCCTATTTATCGGTGTGAGTCCTCCTATCTTGCTTCATAAATGGATTTGTTTCGTGATTCCTGTACTCTGCTTATGTGTTTTTCCCTGTTGGGAGATTATAAGTGGTATCCCATGTCTATCACTTGGGTTTGTTCACTATTGAGGGTTATGAGACTATGGTGAACTTTCTATTATTTATTATAGTAGGTTTTGATGTGATTCCTGGATGGTTTGGTTACGATTTGTGATTTAGGTTCTCTACAGGTATGGGAAGTCTGTTACATGTTGTGCTATTATTTTGCAAAATTAAGTTAGTGGAAGGTTTCAGTAAGTGTGATTTGTATTCTACTTGTGATTCAGAGCCGAGGATGGGATCCTCATATTTCCGTATGGATTGATATGTTTGGACCGGGCTACGTACCGCGGTGGAGTTATGTTAGGATGAGATCCTTGTGATTAGTTCATATGTTTTGTTTCTCCTTTGTAGAATTGATTCGTTGTATGATACCGAGTAGGAGTTGTACCCACAAAACCTTTTTGATAGTTCTCTCATGTGTTTCTCTTTCCATATTCAGCCATATTCGAGTTGTGCTTATGGTTTTAGCTTGCGAGGTATGTGCCTAGGTGGCGTTAGGGGGTGACTTATTGATTGGGTGAGTGGTTATGAGATTTTCATGTTTCTTGCATCATTAGAAGTGTTATGAAGGTATGGAACAAGGTTCTAGTCAATATGAGACTATTTATCGGTACCAGATTTGGTAATAGATAGTTATTATAGTCAGAGTTGTTGCTTTGGGCATATGGATGAGGTGTTATATCGTGTGGTTATACCTTGTGGGTATATGCATGAGCTGTTGCAGCAAGTTGAGGTTGATATATTGTGTTTATGTGGGAATCGGGTCTTTGGGGAAATGATCAGATGTTGAACAATTTGGTCCCAAGGCTTATTAGTATAGGTGGAAGGAACAATCTTCTGTTGTGATGGTATTGCCGGGCGTATGTGGATTAAGGTAATGTGAATCACCCGTGAGTATGTGTATGGTGATTTCATTGAGTGATTTGATGATTTCTTAACGGTACTTAACACGTTCGAGGACGAATGTTTGTTTAAGATGGGGAGGATGTAACGAACCGACCAGTCATTTTGAGAATTAGCGCCTTGTTCGGTGGCTTAAGGTCTCGAGTAGCTTCGTATTGTGTATTATGACTTACGTGTGTGGTCGAATTTGATTTTCGGGCGATTCGGGATTGATTTGGAAGAATGATTCATATTTTAGAAGTTTAAATGGTAAGAGTTGACCGAAGTTTGACTTTTGTATAGACGACTCTGAAATGGTGTTTTGATGATTTCCATAGCTTCGTATGGTGATTTGGACTTAGGGGTATGTACGTATTTGGATTTGAATTTGGAGGTCCATAGGTTGATTTGATGCATTTTGACGTTAGTTGGAAAGTTAAAGGTTTGGAACGTTGAGAGGTTTGACCGGTGAGTTGACTTTGTTGATATCGAGTTCGGATTGTGATTCTGAGAGTTGGTATAGCTCTGTTGTGTCATTTGGGACTTGCACGAAAAATTTGAGATCATTCGGAATTGGTTTGATATATTTCGGCAATATATTAAAAAGTTAAAAGTTCATGAGTTCATTAGGCTTGAATCGATGTGTGATTCATAGTTTTAATGTTGTTTGATGTGATTTGAGGCCTCGAGCAGGTCCGCGTTATATTATGGGATTGGTTGGTATGTTTTGACGGGGTTGGTATGTTTTGACGGGGTCCCGGGAGCCTCGACTGTGTATCGGATAGGCTACGGGCCATTTTCTTATGTTTTTAAACTGTTGGTTCTGATATCTGGTGTTCTTCATTGCGGTCACGATAAAGCAATCGCGTTCGCGTAGAGTTACTGTAGAAGCAGGCATTTTGTTCTTTGCGATCGCGAAGAGGCGACCGCATTCGTGAAGCTGGGATGATTGTTGCCTTCGCATTCGCGTAATATGTATCGCGATCGCGTATAAGGATAGCTAGAAGGGGCATGCGGGGTTTTGTTATTTGCGTTCGCGTGAGAGACACAGCGTTCGCGTAGTGTGCTGGGGATTGTGAATCGTGTTCGCGACGGGATTAATGTGTTCGCAAAGAATGTTTGGGTAGCTGTTGATTTTTGTTTTCGCGATCGCGAAGGTCATTCTGCGATCGCGATGAGTAAATACCTAGGCAGACTTATAAATACTCTATTTCGAGAGCTTTTGTTTGTTTATCACTTTTTGAGTTAGAGAGCTCGGATTTGGGCAATTGTGGAGGGAATTTTTACGATTTGGATTGGGGTAAGTGTTCTTGACCCGTATTTGATTATATTTCATGATTCCATCTTTATTTTTATCATTCAATTAGTGATTTGAATTGAAAAAATTGAGGATTTTTGTAAAAAAATTCTAAAACATAAAATTTTGATTTGAAAGACAATTTGAGGTCGGAATTGGATGATTTGGGTATAATTGGACTCGAATCGGAATGGGTGTTCGGATATTATCAGTTTTGTCGGGTTCTGAGGTGCGATCCCGAGGTTGGCTTTTTGGGTTGACTTTTTGATTTTCATTAAAGATCGAAGATTTATTATCCGAAATTATTTCATATAACTTTTATTTATAATATTAAATTATTTTGGCTAGATTCGAACCATTCGGAGGTTGTTTCACACGGAGAGGTCTATTTAGAGTATTGATTTAGCTTCTTTGAGGTAAGTATCTTGCCTAACTTTGTGTGAAAAAACTATCCCTTAGGATTTGGGTTGATTGTATTATTTAAATTATGTGAAAGACGTGTACGCGAGGTGACGAGTGCGTACTCAAGCTTATATATCAAAATTTACTGGTTTAGACTCTTAGGCTTCTTTCATGTATTTATTTGAAGTTGTTAGCACATGGTATATTTTTTTATTTGTCAAGTTTACTCTCACATGCTTTATTTGAAGTTGTTAGCACATGTCATATCTTTTACTTGTCAAGTTTACTCTTATATGCTTTATTTGAATTCGTTACCTTTTTTATTGTAATGTGACCTCCTTTATTGTTGGGTTATTCTTAATTGAAATTGTTGTTACATAATATTCTTTTGTTGTCAGTTTATTCTCATGCATTTAGACGTAGTTTCTAGTAAATGACATCTCTTTCATTGTTAGCTTATGTCATACATTAGAATTCGAAGTTGTCACTCAATGGAAATACCTTCATTATTGAGTGTATTCTTAAGCAGTTAATTGAAGTTGAAGTTATTGAAAGCCATTAACCTATTTTAGTTGAAGTTGTAGTTTAATGGAATATTGTCCATTGTTGAGTTATTTTTCCCCGTTTCATTATGTTGTCATTGAGATTTTTATACATATTGTCATTGAGCTGTGGGCTATGTGTTGTGGTAATATTGGTATTGTTGTTTTGTAAAGGGTTGTGGCTTATGGGACCTTGTACTATGAGTTGATATATCGTGTTGTTGTGATGTTAGCACATGTGATTTGTTGTGTAGATTGATTGTTGTTATGCGGAACATTAGGGTGGCATCTCACTATTGTTGATTGTACGGAGTGATACGGGTGACTGTTGATATAATATCTGGGCGGAGTAATACGAGTGGCTATTGTGTGTATTGTCTGGGCGAAGCGATATGGGTGGCTATTATGCGGAGTGATACAGGTGACTATTGTGATTTATGGTCTGGGCGGAGCGATGAGGGTGACTATTATGATGTTGTTAATATGGAGAGATAAGGGTGGCTATGTCAGGGATGATATGTGATGGCCTGGAGCACAATGTTGATGATATTCGTGTGATGGTGTGATTTTTCCTGTGTATGTTATGCACCTTGCGTGACTTGTTGTGTTATTTCCAATGAGCTACTCGATGTCTTTGATATTACTTGTTGACTTGGACTGTAATAGTACACTCGCACAAGCATACACTGTAGCATGCCGTTTACACCGGTTCAGGAGTATGAAACTTGACATTCATTAATCATGCCCATGTATCCTTGTATTATCTGCTTCCATTGTGATTGCGAGCATGTGATCATGTCGGGCAGATTGAGATATTGATACGTGAGTTGTCCGTGCGATTTTGATTAATAATGTGGGCACAGTGTGCCGTGAGCATATGACTTGTGATTTGGAACTCGTGACTTGTGTTTATGAGATGAGGTATCTCGGAGAGATATTATGGTGAAACTTGTGTTAGAACAGTTTGATTATTTAGTTGTCATTGGTTTTTCTTAATTGGTCTCACTGGTACTTTAACGGTGTTCGGATTACTTTATTATTTATATCACATGTTTATTCTTTGTTGCCATTTACTGATTCTTGCTTCCATTATTAGCTTTATACTTATATATATTGCATATGTTATTATGACTAGTAGGTATCTTGACTTGTATCTCATTACTACTCCACTGAGGTTAGTCTTGATACTTACTGGGTACCGAATCTGATGTACTCATATTATACTTCTGCATGTTTTTGTGCAGATCCAGGTATTGGAGATATTGGACTCAGGCAAAGTTAGCTTCTTGACGGCGAGGATTCAAGGTAGAGCTGCTTGGTCGTTGATGTCCATTGGAGTCCTTTTCCGTTTGATTGTACTGTTAACTCATTGTCCGAACAATATTGTATATTTTTTGTTTTTTGAGATATTCCTATGTATTCAGCTAGAGTTCGTGATTCTGTATTACCTAGTCTTGGGAGGATTGTTGTGATTATCGTCGTGTAGGCTTGTATCACCTTTATTACGGTATTTCATATTAAACTCTGCTTTAAAATATCATATTTAACTGGTTTAACTGTTGTAAGTGATCGGCTTACCTAGTCTTACATACTAGGTACCATCACGACGCCTAAGGGGTGATTTTGGATCATGACAATAGGTGACCGCCTCCATCAATTTAGTGTTGGTGGGAGATGGGACGATATCTTAAGCAAATTATCATACGGATAATTTGAGAGCGCATGACCTAAATATCTTTAGCATCACACAAGTAATGACAAAGGGTTGTTATAGTATTTTATTGGTGATAATACTATCTACCTAATTTACCTTGAGAAGCCATGTGTGAGTTTGTGTTTATTGGGTAGATCAAGGAACTCAGTTTAGATGAATATGGTGTCTTATTTTATGAGATAAAGACATACATTTCATGGAAAAGGAGAAAATGTCGTAGCACATTTTCTCATACCATGTATGCAAATGTCGACCATAAGAGTTAACATAAGTTTTATCTCGACTAATTATTGTATGAGACCCTAAATTAAGTACCCTCACGACTCTTATCTGTGGTTGGAAGCTTGTTTTGATGTTCGCTATCTTAGCATGCTACCAAATAATCATCAGACGTTTGGATTGGCGGAGCATGCTTAGAAATGTTAATTGAATCAAGTTGATAGACTCGTGAGAAGAGAAAGATTATTGATGGAATCTCATTTCGTTTGTGTTTGCTGGTACCGGTTATGCCTTACGGGTCATAATTGTGAACACAAGAATTTATGATACATGAGATCTAGGGGTGATTCAATATGATTCAAAAGATCCAGGGCATCGGGCATACTTTTTGTGATCTACTTGAAGACTTTCATGATGACAACGAGAGGCTATACATTCCTAACAAATGTATAGCAATGTGCTCTCATAGTATGCTAGTCGTACGGCCTATTTATCTAATATGAAATGATGCAAGAGAATTCAAAAGGAGAATACGTTTTTCCTTATCTTTTTGGAGCTTGAGCACTCCCTTATGTGTGAGTAGGAGATTGTGAAAAATATTATTGAGTTGGGTCCACCCAAAATAAGGTGCTAGATGACCCCACAAGCCCATTAATAAGTCCTCATCCTAAATCCTACTAATAACCTATAAATACACCATTTTGAGTGTATAGAAAAGAGGTTTTTCTAATGTTTCTCCCGGGAAACAAATAGCGGTTAGGGTTAGATTCTCTGCATCTTAGAGATACATAATTAAGTTGTGGTAATAGGAAGTCCATCCGTCACATGAGTATTTTCAACAACCAATAATCGTCAGCTTGTTGCAGATGATCTGCTTCTGCTAAGGAAAAAATTTGTAAGTCTCATAACTAGTTTATACTGCAGATTTATTCATAATCTTCATAATCCTATAGATAAATAAAACTTTAATCATTCATTTGTTAAAGAATCTTGAGCGTCAGTATTGCTAATTATTGAATTCGACGCATTATTAGCATAAGAACCGTTAGACAAACCCCAAGCGTTGAACGTTAGCCTTGTTAGGCGCACACTCGGGTGCTTGGGGGCATAAGCCTCACAGAACTAAGTCTCACACATATGAGTCTCAAGGCATTTTGATAGTGCCCGGCCCGAAACGAGCCCCGAAGCGAGTTCCAAAAAAGCCTTTTATAATATTGATTAGCCATTTGGCATAAGAACTTGAAAAAAATAGTAACTTTTCACCTGAAGTACTTTTTGAATCTTGACCAAGCACAAATTGATGTTTTAATATTGAGAATAGTGATTTTTAAATTAATTAGTCAAACACAAATAACTATTCTCCAAAAGTATTTTTTTCGAAAATATTTTTCAAAATAAACAGATTTTAGAAGCTTGACCAAACAAGCTATAAATTTCGTTATGTTGCCCCTTGACTTTACTCACGTTATGTTCAGGGGATGTAAGTGTCTAATAAGTGACGTTCAACAAGAAAATTTTTCGGGAAAGTTTTACAAATACCCATGCGGCAGAAAAAAATTACCCGCCCTACCCACAAATATTTTAAATACACATAAGCCAAATAAGTCAATTTAAGCCAAGTCAAGCCATGCAAAATCAAGTCAAGCTAAGCTAAGCCAAGCCAAGCCAAGCCAAGCCAGGCGGGTAGGTCGGATAATTAATTTTAATTGGGTAGGTATATATTGTAACTAGTTTTCAAATATGTAGAAAATGATAATTATTTTAAGCTCAATGCTTATTTTGCATAATTTGCTCAAATTTTTATTCTAGGATAACTAGTACCATGTCCAAATACAATTGCATAATTAATTTCTATTCATAGTGCTGATACAATAGCCTAAACGACCAAAGATCTTATCAAATGTCGAATACATAAAGTATAATTCCATGTATATAAAATTAAAGCATATGTGGCTTGATAATTCGGAGAGCATTCAACACTAGCGCCTCTCGAGAAACCAGAAAGTACCCATGTAGCACATAAACATTCATGTTTGAAAAACAACTGAAGGATCTTCAAGTAGTACGAGCTAAGGTTCGAAAAAAATATAATAGGAGAGCTATAACTTGCATCAAAGGATTACACCATGTTTGACCAAGAAAGCCAAAAGTACCTTCTTCCAAAATTAAGGTGTTTGGTCGAGCTCTTAGAAGGAAAAAGTACTTTGCATAGAAATAGAAACCGTTTTTTAGAAGCAGAAAAAAGTAGTTTCTCCTCAAAAGTACTTTTTTTAAAAGCATTTTTAAGAAAAATACACTTAAAAACACTTTTTAAAAGTTTACCAAACTCTAATTGCTGCTCAAAAGTGCTTTTTAAATTAAATAGTCGAACACAAAATGTTTCTCATCAAAATACATTTTTGAAAAGCACTTTTGACAAATTACTTCTCAAAATAAGTTGATCTTCGAAATTTGGCCAAACAGACTATTAGTTGGTTTTAGAAAGTCCGAAGATAAAATACAGGAAACCAATTTCTATTGTTTTTCCACTTCTGGCTCTCGAAGAGAGCAGTGCATAAACCAAGAAAGGATGCAGCTCGGCGGACCACTAATTAGCCCCACAAATGTCATGATCACATTGATTTACCCTACTTCTCTGGTCGTTTAACTTCCAAATTTATTCCACTACGTATAGTACAGTTTCAAAAGTATTATATCGCAGTGAAAAGAATCTGTCAGCAGGTTAAAGGCAGTTCAAAGGATCAGAAGTGCTAAAGGCAAGCGATTACAAACTGTTTGATGCTCCCTCATAGCAACAATCAGTGAATTATGGTCAAAATTAGATGCACCATGTACGTACAACTGTCTGTCGAGCAAATAAGCAATACCGTTCCCTCAAAAACTTTCATCTGGCTTCAATTTTCCAGATCCGAGGATGAGTTCAAAAGACTGCTATAAAATCCATATCTTCCCCTTTTTGGGAGGTTGGCATGGCAAGCTCTCAACAAGCAACATTAATCCAGAGCGCCATATTAGGGAAACAGTTCTATAATTCCATAGCGTTAACCTGCACACATTGCTCATCAGAGAAAATAATATGCTATGTTAATATGAGCATACTAGTGACCTACAGGATATAACCCAAACGAATAAAGAGAAGATGAAAAGAAGGAAGAATGCAGAATTTTTCAATTGAACAGTCTGTAAGAAAAGGAACTAAAGATGCCAACCGATACAAGGAACTTGATTTCATCCCTTCCGAGAAAGTGCTACACCTATAAACTTACAAGAAACAGAAAACACTTTGAAAAAGGAAAAAAGAACGAGAAAAGTATATATGTAAGACAGAGTAAGAGGCTGCAGAATTGGGGTTGTGCAGGTCAGGGGGATCATCTGCAGATTTAAGTATCTTCAATTTTTGTCAACACGAACTCTCAAGTCTTCCTAAAGTTTTAACTCAACCCATAGGTCTTGCCTTTTTATTGCTGCAAGAGGGACATCTGTATTCCTTGATACTTTGAGCCTTTGCAGGCGTTATTTTCACGCACTTGCCATGATACCACCTTTCACAAATATCACAGCCAATCCAGAACTCATCTGCGTTGCCATTTGTTCCACAACTTCCACATAGAGTTTCTTCATGCTCGTCTTCATTCCCTTCATCCTCATCATCACTCTCCTCATGTAGCCTTTGATTTGCTTTAACTTGTTTTTCTCTCTGCAAGTAAGCAAGTAAGAACGTAATCTAAGTTATACATGGAAAAGGGTGATCCACAAATATAAATGATTGAATAGAGTACCTTTGTGTTATTCTTTGATTTCTTTCCACTATCAACACTAGGTTTGTCCTTCAAAGGCTTCCTCCCTGTCACGACTTCAAAGACAGTTGGCAGATCATTTATCAGGGTAAACAGACGACTCCTGTTTAGCAAAAAAACACCACCAAAAGAAATGACAGAAGATAGATTAGGGACTAGAAGTTTAGTTCATGAAAACAAAAGTAGATAGTTCGCAGTGTAAATCGTCAAGCCTGCTGAGAATGAAAACTACTCTCGGTCCAGGGAGGCTCGGTGAGATAAACCGTAACCAAGATAGCTTTACCATCATGAAGGAAAAGTTTTATCAGAATATACAAAAGAACTGGCTGCAAGGCGATTACTTGTGTACCAGCCACATTTTGGTATCAATGTGAACTGAAGTACAGGACGATCCAAGTGATATTTTTGTAAATTAGGCCGTAAAAGGAAAACTACTTAAGATGATACGCGAATGTGTAATTTGGTTTATTATATCTTGCCACAAGGTGGACAGTAAAAGAGATCCAAGCATGCAAATAGTAAAACATTGAAAGTAAAAAAGGAAATGAAAAGGAAATAAACCAAATAGAACAATTCTGAGACCTGAAGTTCAACCAGATACATGTAGCTGGACCATTGTGTGACCCATTTAAAGAACTGAACAAAGAACTGGACATACATCACTACACTATTTTGGACTGCGAGGAAAAGCTGATTGACTATAGAACATACTGGTGGCCCATTTGAGTGCGTAACCTTTTGAAAGGTAAAAGATGCTTATTGTGGGGCACATCCAAGAGAGGTGTAGCTCATATAAAATAAGTATACCAGACCCAAAAGCAAAAAGAAATAGTTAATGGGACCTATGCTTAGCATCATACCACACTGCAGTAGACCATATAGTATTACAAGATCAGCCAAAGTACTCATTCAAAAAGCATTTGAATATTTCATAGCTAACGAGATGACAAAATTACTATTTCAGAGTTGATATGAGTGGCCATTACTGCAGCTGATCGAGGTAGATATCACTCTTTCTTAGAATTACAAAGGTGGATTAAGATGGTCCGTGAAATTTAAGGAGAGCAAGAATCATATGACACAGTCCAGAAGCCCTTACAAGGATCAAATTCAAAAATGCGTTCATTTCATATCATCAAAAGAAAGGTTGAACAGTAGGAGGAGGATTACAATACAAATGTACTGGAGGCAGGAAGAGGAATTTACTCTGTCGGATCACAAACCCTGTAACTAGAGGGAACCGAGGATAACCTAAGATAAAGAATCTAGTTTGTGCCAATTTAAGAAAATAAATAAAAAATAAAAATAAAAATAAAAACTAAACAAGATAAAGTTATTAGTAAATATATTTATAGTGAAAGATTATATCACAAAGCCGTTGGCATGTTTGTTCATTAAAAGAGTTTACACCCTAAATAATGAAACTATCTCCAGTGGGTTACTATAAAATTAACCACATAAAAGTGAGAAGATAAACAAAAATGAAACAGACATAAGGAAACCTAGTGCAATAAAATAAAAGTTCCGGCTATCATAATGTAAGTAACACCTGATATTGGAAACACCAATAGAAGGAAACATTGAAATTCAAGTGGACTTGGAATTATGAAGGCCCGATCAGAGAAACAGTTTTCAAATATAAAGGCAAAATGTCAAAGTTTTGCTTAGTTACGGGAAAAAGGAAAACACTAGGGGTACATGTCTGCTCTGCACATAACACCAAAATACTGCCAGACATTTCTTCCCAGTGCTAGTGTGCTACAAAACAATACATTTATGCATGTGAGGCCTTATTTTTCTTTTCCTTATAACCGAACAATGTTATTAAAAGTGAAAAGCACAAAACAAAACGACAAGTTCCTTGGGGCCTTGATGCGAAAAATAAGAAGTAAAGCGCAAAACGAGAAGTAAAGCGCACAATTTACAGAAATTAAAATATACCAAACATATATGAATTTAATACTACATATCCTTATTGAAAAAAATATAAACATAATACTATAATAATCGACTTATAATTAAAATAACTAATTTCAACATGCTATATACAATAGTGCCAATATTAATCCAACTGAAAGTTGAGAATCAAAGAACTGGCTACTTTGTGTTTGAATTACTTTGTGAGTTATTGGTTGAAGTCACACTTCATCGCTTTAAGCGACAGACTGATGACTTTTAATAACACTGCCCGTCAAAGTAACTTTTCGTCTAGCCAGTGTTGTCAAAGGAGCGCTTACAGCGCGCTTTAGCCTTAAAGCGAAAGTCAAAACACATTGAGCGCTTCGCCTCGCTTTGCGGAAGCTTCAGCGTCCCATCAAGGCTCTAAGGCATACTTTTCCTTGCCAATGAGTAATCCTGAAAAGGGGACACTGAACGATTGATATTTCACTTTATCGTAATATTTTTCAATTTTTTGTCCATATATTTGTTATTCATGCTTATAATTATTGGTTTTGGACTACATATACATATTTTTACTTTTTCTCCAATTGCGCATTTTTTCATTAAAGCCACGCTTTATTTGCGCTTTGCGCTTAAAGCCCCAACCGGCCTTAGAGCTTTTCTGCGCTTCCTTTGATAACACTGCGTCTGGCTACTTTGTGTTTGGATTACTTTGTGAGTTATTGGTTGAAGTCAGACTTCATCGCTTTAAGCGATAGACCGATGACTTTTAATAACATTGCCCGTCGAAGTAACTTTTCGTGAAAAGGTAATAACACACTTCACAATCTCAGGACACCCTTTTAATTTCCATATATCATGCACAGCTCTCCTAATACTGTTCTGCACTAAACAAAAGTTGTAGATAATAAATACCTTCTCTCCTCTTTATCAAAGACTTCAAATTTAAAAACTGACAATGCAAGAGGTGTGGATGTGCTCGCGCGCGCGTGTGTGTGTGTTGGGGTTGGGGGGGGGGGGGGGGGAGCGTGCTTTCTTTGACTACACAATTATATTTCTACACTATTAATGAGAATTTCAAATAAGTTTACCAATCTTAAAGCCTGTAAATTTCAAGAAAAATGAAATATCATATTGTTTTGATCTAGTACAACCATCAACATGGTTATTATTGCTTAGGTTTTTCCTTAATCAAGAGAGTACGCTTTTTACTAAGGTTAAGGGTTTCTAAAATTCTTTATCATCATTAATGAAATACTGGAATAGAGCTCCATAAGATCCAAATAAAATAAAATAAAAATTAAAAAAAGAAGAAAAGAAAGACCAGATTAGAAGGTTCATTAAAGGTTTTCAAAATCATTTACATTTAATAGAGAGAAAAGCAGCTTCTGCAGATTTTTCAGTTCTTTTTCCCTGGTTGTGTCTGAACCAATGTGTGTGCATCAAGCGATCCACTGGATAGGCTATTCAACAACAAGCACAGGTTTCAAGGTAATTTTGTCCACCAAGATTTGTTGCTGCGAGTCAAACATGGGATCACCAAGTTGTTACTCACGCACTTAACCACTATGCTATCCGCTTTCTTACCATTACTAGTTGCACTTACTGGTGCATCATATTCCCCTAAAACTCGTTGGTTGCTTCTTTTTCTGCTTGATTTGATGTTGAATCATAATCTATTAGTCAGTATGCCTTCTAACTCACAGAGAAGATGAAAGAAAGCAACTTCTTCTTCTTTTAACAAGAATGAAAGAAAATAATCATGCATCAAAAGCTATCTAATAACATTTCCATCTGATTTCTTTTTCATAAAAAATACTTTATTCACAACAACAGCAGCAGTTGTAAAATTATATTGTGATTGACTTTGTCTCCTTCCTACTGTAAGGAGTCTATAATATCCAAAAGAAGTATCAAAATGATTTGATTTTTCAAGTTACACCAGAAAGCCAAAATTTGTAAGCATCAATATCTTAAACAAAGAGTTGCAATTGCTTTTCCTTCAAAACATCTTGACTTCCTTTCCTTCCAAATTATCCACATTATGCATAAACTAATGGTGTCCCATAATGATTGAGTTGTTTCCTTATACTTTGACTTCTTTTTAGCAGTTGTTTCTTTATCCTTTGACTTCTCTAGCTGCTTATGCCTAGTTCATATTGCCAGATATTACCCAGTTTATTACTAAAAAGATTAGCGAATAAACTCCTCCATAACTACAATGATATTTGACAATGTAGAAACAAATGTTACATGTCTTCTACAGCTCTTTCACACAGGTAGCTCAGCTGCTAAGATTGATTCCCCTTTTCTGAAGATTGACATGTGTTAAACAAGCTGTATGCAATGCTGTCCAGGTGAAGCATACAACTTCTGCAGGTGTTTTACTCTTCCACGGTCGATGGCCAATGATCTTCCATATCAGCTCTGTTCGGTGCTCGGTAGCAGGATTTAACCGTAAAGGTTCTGTCTTTACTTGCCTTATAGCACAATCTGCCACACCGTGATGAAGGTGCAATCATCCCTTCCAACTAACCAATCAGTTGAGCTATTCTATCAATTACTTGGTCCTGCAAATCCCATGCAAAATTCAATTCCACCTACTAGTCTTCTGAATTCATAAACAATAGCTTTTTGGTAAATCCATACTGTATAAATCAGGCAAAGAGTATTCTAATGGGGTTTCATCGACCCATGTATCCTTCCATAGTCTGACTTTTCTCCATCGCCTAATATCAGCTTTCGTCAAAGTTACACATATGCTTATATGTTTCATACAGATACACCATTTGGTAATTTGATTGGATTAGTGTGCCAAAGGACTTGACATCCCTTATTTAGTTATACATGTTCACCAGTAAATCTCCAAAGCCATTTCATTAGCAATATACCTATTCTGCAGTCTTGAGATTTTTCCCGGTTCACCATCTCATTTTGAGGCAGTCACCAAAGGCCGGGCCATTAAACTAAATTAAACTTTCTGCATTCGGAGTTCCTTTCCCATAGGAAATTGCTACTTATTCTGTTCAATTGTTTTTCAACACTTACTGGCAGAGTAAACACGGATATTCAATATGTAGGGATGCTGTCAACAACACTATTTATCAGTGTTACTCTTCCACCTAAACACTTCTCCAATTCCACCCAAACACTCTTCCATCCAATGATAAATACTATTCCTTCCATGTGGTCAACCTCCCGTCAAAACCTTTTTCGACAGGGTGGTCAACCTCCAGCCAAAACTTTTTTTTTTTGGTTTTTCATGTTTTCGGTTTTTGAGAAGGGGAGCCTTAGCGTAACCGGTAAAGTTGCTAGCACATGACCAGGAGGTCTCGGGTTCGAGGAGTGGAAACAGCCTCTTGCAGAAATGCAGGGTAATGCTGCGTACAATACACCCCTGTGGTCCGCCTCTTCTCCGGACCCCGCGCATAGCGGTAACTTAGTGCACCGGGCTGCCCTTTATGTTTTTGGTTTTTTCAACCTCCTGTCAAACTTCTCCTTGCAATATCAATTTCTTCATATATTTTCCAACTAGAGGAAGCCCGAGATACATTGCAGTAAGGTGTTCAACTTCGCATCCTAGTCTAAGTACCTCTGCCATATTTCAACATTCCAACGTCATTCACAGGGAACATGCGACTTTTCTTCAAGTTATGTAAAAACCTAAAACAGCCTTAAAATTCAAGAGTACTACTTTGAGATATTTTTTATGTATTTCCTGCCCCATATAACGATACGGTATCATGTGAGACGATAACAATCAACCCTATTCTTTCTCCTATTATTAACATCCTGCTAAATCAATCTGTTAGTATAATGAATGAAGAATGGAGATATGGGGTCATCCTGTCTCAGCCCCCTCGTAGAATGGAAAAACCTTCCCAACTTATAATCATGGAAAACCTCACGATAGACATAGAATATGATCCATTTTAGCCATCTCTCCCTAACCCCATATTTACCATTAATTTTAACAAAAATGCCTAATTAATATGATCATACCCTTTCTCGAGATCCAATTTCCATAAGACACCAGCTTCTTCTGCGTCAATCTTATATCTAACCACTCGTTGAAAATTAAGGATACAACATAATATGTCTGCCAAAGATGAATGCATTTTGTACCTACCAAGAAAAAAATGAAGATGAATGCATTTTGTGAGCCCGAGATTAGCCATGCAGTAACATCTTTCAACTTCTTATTCAATATCTTCGCATTTAATTTGTATATATTGCCAAAACTATTAATGGGTCTACAATTGTTTAATTCATCTGCCTCTCTTTTCTTTGATATCGACGCTATAAAAATAGCATTAAAGATTACTCAAACAAACATTCTTGGTAAAAGTATAAGAAGGTTTTCATCGTATCTGCCTTTACAATTGGCCAACATTTTTAAAAAGAGCTATTCATAATCCATCTGACTTTATTACCTAAACTACCCTTAGTAACCATCTCACCCCTTCTTTAGTTAATTGACCTTGCAACCTTCTATATTTCTACTCATGATCATAAGTCAGCACATTTCCAATTAGGCCTTTAGCTTTAAGATTCAGTAAATAGCTCTTCGTGTTGAACTATCCAAATGTGCCTCATCCTCAATCAACAGCGACATCTTCCTTTAGCATGTCTATGTTAATTGTCTCTTACGTTTGTGTTTGTCATTTTTTTAAAAATAATTATTGTGTTAGTATCACCCACTATAAACTATAAGCAGTTTGCCTTTTGCCTCCATGAGATTTAGTCCGTCTTAATAATCTCATTTTCTTCTGCCAACATTGCATCCTTCTGTGCTATCGTTTTCTGTTAATTTCCTATGTCCTTCCACTTTCGTCAAGACTGTCAATATTACTCTGAAAAGTATTTTTTTTCCTTGTGAATAAAGCCGAAAACATTAGCATTCCACTCTTTTAAGTACCTTTTCAATAGTTTCAATTTCCTTTGCTAAAACATCTAGTGTGCCCTTCACACAATTACCTATTTGCGACTGGTCTTGTAAGTTTTTTATCATTCCCTTTGAGCCACTGATTCTCAAATGTGAAATTAGATTTATTATTCTATTCACCATACTCTAGCATTATTGGAGCACGGTTTGAGAATAAATTAGGGACCTCAATTTATATTTCTGAAAGCTCCATCTTGTCCATCAAAAAAAAGCTAGTCTATCCTCGAGACAGCACCTCCATTCTATCCCTTGAACCAAGTGTATCTTTCATTTTGCATAGGTAAATTTATCAGCTTCAGGTCTTGTATGAAGCTGTAAAATAGAGCATTAAGCCGGACAATCTCCATCGTCCCTTTCTACCGTCAGTGGATCTGGTGACATTAAAGTCACCTCCTATTACCCAAGGCCATTTTCTATCTGATTTGACAGTTTAGTTTCACTTTTTTCTAGATTTTGTGGATCCTTTATAGTAAAGTCTTACCATCTTCAATATGATTAGTTCTGGTAGTTTTATCTTCTAATCAAAATTGATATAAGAGAAGAAAAAGCATATGCTTCAGGACTACTATGTTCATCTACTTCAGGACCAGTATGTTCGTTACTACCATCTTCTTCATAAGAAACTCACCACACGCTCTGGAAAAAAACTCAGCTCTTCACTGCCATAGGCGGAGGAAAGCCAAGCTCATCGTTGAAATTTTGTTGTCAAATTGATAGGGGAATTTTCCATCAGAGAAGGACGCCCAGACTCATCGTAAGAAACCTCCAGGCTCCAAAAGATAGCCTAACTTGGACTGACTCACCGGAATCAGTCGTCAAGTTTAATACCTCCATTATTGGTTTGGGGTTTTTTATAGAAGAATTTTAGGAAAAGAAAGATTTTGATGTGGTTAAGGCCTTAAGGGGAAAAAAAGATGAAAAAGACAGGGAAGAGGAGGAGGAAGAAGGGGAGAATGAGAAGAAAAGGAGGGGGAAGAATTGTCAGATTTTGGGAAGCTTGGAAGAAGAAAAAAAGGAGGGAGTCGAGGGTTTTCTACTTTTTCTTTTTTAAAGAAAAATTAAGCATGTTTTACTTTTCCTTTTCTTCAAATTACATGTGTTATTCGACAATACGTGTGTTTGACTAGTCAATGACAATTATATTTAGGACTCCTATGTCTACGAGACACACTTCTGCTGAGAAGAGATGTCTATTGTGTCATTGGCAAAGTTAAAGTGTGTATTTAGCAGTTGGTGTCAAAATGTACTTGGCCTTCAAAGAATTATCTCCACACCTTGGCTAGCTCCTATTTGGGCTTTATAGCCTGCCCATACCTTTAACATATTTTCCAAGCTTGCCATTTACAGGGACCTCTTCAAAGACCAAATCACAAAAGTTCCCTTCCAATGCGTCCCTTACAAAGTTTGAATTTGACATGTTGCAACATGTCTCAAAGGACCCGTTACAGCTCTCACGTGAAAAGTTTGTTTTACCGGATAACACCATTACAAACAACCTGACCTGACTTAGCGTTATCCCCTTGATTTTGCATCGCAATTGCACACCCTTTCTCCGCTCCTACTTCCGAAGCCATGTCACTAATAAAAATGCATTTTGGGGTCTGACCTTGGGAATTACGAACCTTGATAAAAACCTATTTCATGTAATTCCTTAACCTTTCTCCAAGATCAAGCTCCATAAATTCTCCACATTGTTCCCCTATTGCTTCGAAGATATTATCTGCTGAACAAAAAAGTTATTTAGTCGAATCCAGTAGCCTTACTTCACCACAATATTATCCTTGTGCATTGAAAGAAGGTAATAAGCTTTGTAGTAGCACTTCTTGTCCTTCATAGAACCAAGCTCCCACCTTCGCTCTATCAGCTTCTGTTGTCGCGGGAAATCCAGTTAGGGGTTTATCTCCAACAAATTCAGATACATTATAGTCCATTGATAACTTACTGTTCTCTTAGTGATAGTTTGAATTCATTGCTATTCAGTTTGTGACACTTTGACTCTACAACCCCAGCCACTAGGCATCTCATCATAAATTCTTTGCATGCTTTTACTGCCACCCACCTAACCTAATATGGTCATCTTCAATTTGTGAGTTGACAGGGATATCAGTCGCTGGCCAGTGGTAGATTTTTGCCACTTCTAAGTAGGTGTTCTTGATTACCTCATTTGGCCTTTTAACGAGGTTCTCACCTTTTTCCACAAAACTCTAGATGTTCACTGCAAGACCTATCCAACTGAGTCCTGCATAAATTCTGGAACAATGATATGATTTTTCCTCTTCCCATGCATCGAAATAATCCGTATATATCAACCTTACATAATAAAATTTTGCTATGCATGATACTCGTGCGGTTGCTCCTTCTTCCGCCACTTCCTACAAATATCTCCAGCTCTTTCTGAGGCTGGTCTCATCACCTATAACATAGCCACAGAAGTAGGCTCTGGCTGACGTATATACGGAACATGAAGTTTCTCTTCCTCTCGACCCATTTGTATGTACCAACACTGGATCCAATCCGTCTCCTCCAAGTCGAAGGATTTCCTTCCGACAATGAACAAGTAGCTTCTGCCCATTGGAAAGAGTTGAAGCCTTCAATTTATGTTTCTCGTCATCATAAGCTACGGTTAAGTTACTCCGCAAATCAAAAGCCTAACACCCACCAGTTGATGTTGCTACCTTGCCCAGAGTACAAAAGCAAAGATGTGATTAGAGATAAAAGGTTTGTTATTGCTGGAAAAGTTGATTGGAGAACAGTTTTGGGGTGAGCCATGGTCTTCCGGCTCGTTTTCCAACAAATAGAAAAGTCCATCTCTTGAGCTTTGTCGATGAAACTCTTCCTTCTCTCAATGTGTTCAACCCAATGAGAAGTACTCAAGAAATTTTCCTTTAATTCAAATAATTCTTCTCTGCGAATGTTTCCTTTCCGTCTTGAATTGCAAAAGTCCGTAAATTTGATCTGCATTCTCATTTTCCTAGACTAGGCTAAAGTTACTCTGTAAAATCGCTAACCTTGCCCAAACACAAGACAGAAATGTTAACAATCAGACAGTAGAGTTAATTTTCACAGAGGGGGAACGATAAAAGTTTCTCCCAAAAAACATCTTATATGATGTGCACGTCCGACAATACAAAAGCACCTAATTTGTGACAACTTGATAATAACATCCGCCTTTCAATAAAATCCAAGTCAAATTTTCTGCTTCTACATTGAACAGAAAATAACTGAATTGGGGAAAATGAAGTGATTTGTTAAAAGTTTCAATGTACTAACAGAATACAAAGAGGGTACCTTTCGTTGCGATTAAGGCGAGCACCGAAATAGAAAGCGACAGAGAGCAGCCACGAATCGGTGTGCATAGCAACCAATGACAACCAGTCTCTCCGCTCCATTCCATCCCTTGCAAAATTGATACCTAACACCGGCTCCGGTAACTCTGGCGGAACTTCCTCCGCTGGCACTGCAACTTCCCAAGTCTCATTTGAATGTCCATACAAACACAAATTGTCTCTCTCTGGATCGCACTGTGAGAAAAATTCCTCCACATCTGAGAATTGCATGCAAAACAAGAGAATCAGTGTTTTTGATAAGTAAAAAAAGAGAGAATCAATTTAACAAAGCATAAGAAAAAGGGACAAATTGAAGTACCGGCAGTGAGGGCACGGAGGACGGCGGCGTGACGGGCGGAGAAGTCTTTGAAGATCTCTTCGACGGTGCGAGGGCTATGGGAGGAAGAGTTGGAAGCCATGGGCTTATTTAGTCAATTACAAGTCGCAGCTATTTCTGAGATTTCAGTATTTATATGGTTATGGTTGTAATTATGTGGAGAAAGAGGACGAGAAATGCGTAGGAACGGAGTTGACATAGGCCAACGGAGATTCAGGGCTATAGAAAATCTGCAGACTCGGTGGAGAAATTGGGATGCACCCGGGGCTTTGTATAATCCGAATCTTGGATTTTGGAATCAAGTTAAAATTCAGGAATATTTTACATTTTGAGGTTTTGACTTTGGCAAAATAACTAGATAACCCCTTAAACTTACAAGTATTTGTCAATTAGACACTTTAACTTAATAATGATGAAATAGACACCTCAACTCAATAGAAATGCCTCTCTTAAATGCACGGATCACCAAAATCAAGTGCTAGAAAATTACATGTTGATAATGCGTCAAAGAACGAATAAAATAAAGAGACACATTTCATTGGAAGAAAAAGATATTTTCCCACTCTCTATTCTGTCGATTTACTATTTATTTGGATGTTTATTTTGGTACGTTAATTTGATCGATTGAATTTTTGTCTTCTTTACAAGTTGAGAAGACAACTCTAAGCAATTTTTAAAGATTATTTTATAGCTCCATAGTTATTTTTCGGGATAATGGTGAACTCAATAATTTATTTATGTTTAGTTTGAAATTTTCAACTTTTGTACATTAATTTTTGAAAGTATCCTTTTTATTCTTCAATTTGTTTTTAAAAATGACTTGACCTTGTTTGAACTGGTGTTTTACTTTTATTTTATAAGTGTTATTTGAGGATGATTCTTTGGTCCTTACATAAATGTTGTATTGTTTGATATCATCTAAACGAGAGAATGAAAGTTACGACCAACAAAATAAGAAACTCTTTAATTTTTAAATAAGAATTTATAATATTGAATATGCGAAGGTAGTTGACTAGTCTTTTCTTATGCTCGGTACTTGAGAGATAATGTTTATAAGAAAGAAAAATCAAAAAATATTCTGATTGTCACCACTATATATTTTTTACTGTTCCTAAAGCTATCTAGAGATTTTTGTTGTTGACATGTTGTAATACTTGATGAACCATGAATGAGTATTGGGTCTTAAGTAAAATAAATTAAATCATGCATCTTTATTAATTGTAATCATTTTAAGTTGGATATGATATTGTACTTGTAAAGGTATATGTAGAAATAAGGTACATTGACCGATTTGGTGAGCTTACTTAGTAGCAAAAGCTAAAACATAAATACTTCTTAAACATAAAAGATCTCTTAGAAGAGACACACATACAACACGTAAGTAAAACACCACAATACATTACTATAAAAGCTAACGGAGAATATCAAGCAAAAGTATTTAAGTTTCTTTGAAGCTCTTATAAGACACTTTTCATTTTTGTAATTTTAGCTTTAAGCAATTTTGTATCTCTTTTCAATTTCTTACTCCAATGAGTTATTTTGGAGGAGAATGAAGATTGTTCTTCCTTGTAAAGGAACAAATCGTAGAAGAAAGACTAACTTTTTAATTCATGTGATCATTTAAGGTCAAATAATAATATTTAAGTTCTTTGAAGCTCTCACGAGACACGCTTTTCATTTTTGTGATTTTAGCTTTAAGAGATTTTTTATCTCTTTCCAATTTCATATTTTGTAACATGTCCTATGAGTTATTTTATAGGAAAATAAAGGTTGTTCTTCCTCGCATAAGAACAAACAGTAGAAGAAAGACTAACTTTTTAATTAATGCAATCATTTAAGACAAATTCTTTAGGTTTTGTCCCTAAAACTTTTATAATTTTTGTTAGATTTGAATTAAACCTAGACGCTTGGTTATTATACAATACATTAAGAAGTATTGTAACATCTAGCCTCAAAGAGAATATTATACATTGAAGGATGATATATTGGACAAGAGTGGGTTGTTCTAGTGGTGAGCACCCTCCACTTTTAGCCAAGAGGTTGTGAATTCGAGTCACCCAAGAGCAAGGTGGGGAGTTCTTGGAGGGAGGGAGTCGAGAGTCTATCGGAAACAGCCTCTCTACCCCAGAGTAGGGGTAAGGTCTGCGTACACACTACCCTCTCAAGACCCTACTAGTGGGATTATACTGGGTTGTTGTTGTTGTTGTTGTTGTTGTTGTTGTTGTTGTTGTTGAAGGATAATATATTGAAAAAATTGTAGATTAAAGCTCAACAATAACAAATTCAGTAGAATCCCACGAGTAGGATTTGAGAAGAATAGTATGTATGTTGACCTTACGGTATCCTAGAAAGATAGAGAATTTGTTTCTAATAGACCCTCGGCTAAAAAAAAATAAAAAGTGTAACGACCCGACCGATCATTTTGCTTTTTAGATCCCTATCCCCCTAATTAAAACTCCTCGTATGTGCTTTCTAGATCCCTATCCCCCTAATTAAAACTCTTCGCCAACTACCTCGTTTGAATCTGCCAGCTACAAAAAAAAAAAAAAAAAAAGGAAAAAGAAAGTTGCCCAAAAAAAGAATTGTGTGAATGCAATTTGATGAGGTGAATGTCCGTAAGAATGTCGCTATAAGATTGCTTAAGAAATTTTTTTTAAGCAAGTGAGCAAATTTCGCATGAGTTTAAATACTTATTTTTTACATAATTAAAAAGGTTGCAGGGCGGGTGGATGTGGGTGTGGTGTGGGGCGGGGTAGACGCGGGTTAAAAGAGCTATGCGGGGCGGGGCGGATTGAAATTTTACGGGTTAAGAGAAAACCCGCACCGCCCCGCACCGTTTGCCATCCCTACAACCAGAGGCGGACCCAAGATTTGAGCACGGCGGGGGCACCATTGTATACTAATTACTAGCAATAAAATTTAGCGGGCAACTCATTGAAACTCAATGATTTTGATGACTTATCATCCAAGTATAAATAAAAAGAAGTTCTAAAGAAATAGACTCAATGATTATGATGACTTATCATCCAAGTATAAATAAAAAGAAGTTCTAAAGAAATAGAAAGCATCAAACAAAGAGAGAGATTTCTTCGCAAAATAGGTGCTACAGAAAGGAAAGGTATTTGATTTAAGACTATTTAAAACTTTAAAATTTCTAGCTTTTTCTCAATTAAAAAGAGGTCTATGATCAAAAGGGTGTTCAGACTTCAAAAATTATCAAAAAACTTACTAAACAAATCGAGATTGAGGATGTGCTAATAGTTAAAGAACTGAAGAAAAGTCTCAAACTCTTAATTAGTAGTCATTGTCGAGTCAGAGTTGACGGATATCCGCCACTTTGTTAAAGTGATTGTTGAAAAAAGTTATGGCATAAAGATTTGTATTTTTCTACTTCTGAAACACGATAAATTACAATTTGAGACTTTTAATTTTAAGGGAGAGATTTGAAAAAGAATAAAATTAAGTAGATTATTATGTATTAAAGCTAAAGTATAATTGAATTAAAAAAAAAGATAAAAATAAAAAGTGAAGCAGTTTGCTATTAAGTACAAATTAGTTGAATTCAAAGAAGTAAAATAAAAAGGAGAGGAGAAAAAGATGAACCGCGCAAAAACTTGAGCGTCCGCAAAGCCACTCCTCCGGTTAACCTCTTTGTGTCTAGGGGCACACAAAAAGTATTTAAGGGTCCCAGCTATATGCACAGATTCATACATAAGATATATATAAGATTTTTACTGAGTCTAACGGGTTCCCGTGACCCCTCAACCTACAACGTATCAGACTACAACCATCCAAACAAGCTGTTAGAGTTGGGGGACGTCCGAATGTTGAAGGGTCTTTTGGTTTAAAGCGCTGATTGTTTAAACTATATAGATTTGAGAGAACTAATTTTCCAAGTATGGTTTTTGTTTTGTTTTTTGGTTATAAATTCTATGTTTTTGAGAAAAATTGAATTTCGTTTGAATGCACGCAATGTATATAGACCCACGTGCATGTTTAATTCTATTATAATTTTACAACAAATATAGCATATAAAGATATATGATTAACCATAAAAAATACCATTAGTTTCGGCCCCATGAATAATATTGTTGGTGAACAAAAATATCTCTATAATTAATTTGAATAGTTAATTTCGCGTTGGACAAAATTTTAATATTATAAACTTTGACATTAATTGAAATTTCACCTAAGATTGAAGGATTGTGAAATGAAATGTTATCAAACAATCCAAATCTGCAATAAATGTTTTAGGAGTATTTGATTAAAGGATAGTGGACACACTATTGAATATTCAAAGAATTAAACATAATTTTTCGCAAAAAGTTTTTCTCTATTTTTTTACTTTTACAAAGATAATTAAATTACATAGAATTAATTGATTTAATAGTATGATCGATTATAGATTGATAGTTAAGAATAAGAAAAATTGAAATTACCAACGTTTGTCATCTTATTATATTGATTTTTCTTTTAAAGAGGTTTTAAAGAAATACAGCTAATTAAACAATCACATATCACGTGCTTCAACTCATCATCGATTTACTTCTATGTTTGATTTTTCAAAATTTAATGACAAAATATTTTGACGTATCTGTTTTTTTATGAAACTAACCAGTTTTTTCTAGAAAAATGACAATTGACTGATAGTAATTTAATACATTAAATATATTTTAAAATCTAAAATAATTTCAATGGTTATAAGTTTTCACATATATCTTTCGTAATATACACTTGTTATATTTACTCCTTAATCTTTTCAAATTAACTCTCAATATTCTTCTTTTACTTTAATGAGTTGACACATATTGTGCGGTTGCAAATATTTTCTAGAATATATATGCAATTAAAAGTTATATATTTTAGGTACACATTTTATAATATTGTCACGACCCAAAATTCCACCACAAGCGCTGTGATGACACTTAGTCTCTAAGACTAGGTAAGCCGATTTTAATTACAATTCAAGCCTTTTAAAAAAAAATAGATAATCGAAACTCACAGCGGAAATAATTATAACAACCTCCCAAGACGGGTAATACTGAGTCACGAACTCTAACTGAATACATAGAATTTTCTCAAGGATCGAATATACAATACTGTTCGAATAAGAGTTGACAGTAGAATAAAAATAGAAAGACTCCAAAGGACTGCGACGGCCAAGCAGCTCTACCTTAAATCCTTGCGATCACACTCTAACCTCTGTCCGAATCCGATATCTCCAATATCTGGCTCTTGTAACGACCCGACCGGTTGTTTTGAGCTCTAGCGCGTCGTTTGGCGGTTTGAGGCCCTGAGTAGCTTCACTTCAAGTATTATAATTGTACGTGTGGCCGGAATCGAATTTCGGGAGGTTTGGAGTTGATTTGGAAAGAAAATTCTAAATTCGGAAGCTTTAAGTTGGAAGAATTGACTAAGGTTTGGATTTTTAGTAAATGAACTCAGAATCAGGAATTTAAGGTTTCAATAGGTTCGTATGATGATTTCAGACTTGGGCGTATGTTCGGATCGAGTATCGGGTGGCCCGAGAGTATTTCGGCGCTTATTACGGAAGGTTGGCATTTTGAAGGTTTAAAAAAATTCTTAGGTTTGGGTTGAAGTGGATTTTGATGTTATCGATGTCTGTTTTGGATTTCGAGCATGTGAATAGTTCCGTATGGTGATTTTGGTCTTAGGAGCGGGTCAGGATGTTGATTTGAAGGTCCGTAGGCCATTTCGGCGTCAATTGGCGAAATTTGAAAATTTGGATGATTTTGAGAAGTTTGACCAGGAGTGACTTTTTGATATCGGAGTCGGATTTCGATTCAGGAAGTGGGAGTAGGTCCGTAATGTCAATTAGGACTTATGTGCAAAATTTGAGATCAATCGGACTTGATTTGTTAGGTTTCGGCGTCGAAAGTAGAAGTTTGAAGTTCTAAAGTTCATAAAACTTGAATTGGGGTGCGATTCGTGGTTTTGATGTTGTTTGATGTGATTTGAGGTCTCGAGCAGGTTTGTGTTATGTATTGGGACTGGTTGGTATGATTGGACAGGGTCCCGAGGGCTTCGGGTGTATTTCGGAGTGGTTTTTGGACCAATTTTGGCTGTTTTGGCTGCTGCTGTTGCTGGTTCTGGTTTTGTCCTCCGCGAACACGAAGGGAGTCCCGCGTTCGCGAAGAAGAGTTTTTGGGCGGTTGATTTTTGTTCATCGTGAATGCGACACAGGGGTCGCGAACGCGTAGAAAGGCCTGAGGAACCTACGTGAACGCGAAAGGGCGATCGCGAACGCGTAGAAGGAAAGGGGAGCTAGGCCTGGAGCAGGTTGGCCTACGCGAACGCAGCTCATAGACCGCGAACGCGAATGGGCAAGGGTCTAAGGCTTCGCGAACGCGGCGTAGGTGACGCGAACGTGAAGAGAAATTTTGGGGCAATGGAATTTGGCCTTCGCGAACGCGAGGCGTTTCACGCGAACGCGAAGAAGGGGCGCCTGGGCAGTGTATAAGTTTGCAAAAACGGGTTTTGGCTCATTTTATCTCAAATCTTCCATGGGAGCCGAGCTAGGGGTGATTTTGGATGAGCTTCTTCGTCACCCATCACGAGGTAAGTGATTCCCACCTATTACAAGTTAAATACTTGGTTTATATATGGATTTAAATATGAAAATTAGTAGAAATTTGGGATCTTGAAGAAAAATCTAGAAATTGGTATTTTTGGATTTTGACCACGAAATTGGACATGGAATTGAGAATAAGTTATATATTTGAGTTCGTAAGGCTATGGGTAATATTTATGTTCGGATATTTTTGAAATTCGGGCCGGAGGGTTAATTTTGTAGACTTTTCGAACGAAGATGGAAATTGTTTAAATTGATTAATTATGAGTATTAGAACGCATTTTGATTGGTTTGCATATTGTATGCATAGTTTTGGATCAACAAGCATTGATTTGAGGTGTTAGAGTGGCGTTGGAGCCGACTATGGAACTTCAGAGCGAGGTGAGTCTCTTGTGTTAACCTCATGGGGGCGAAACTACCCACTAGGTGTCATTTATTGTTATGTGTAATTAGTTATTGGCGCTGCGTACACACGAGGTGACGAGAGTCCGTACGTAGCTATAGCTATAGCATTTTATCATGAAATATTTGAATTACTTGAACTTGATGTGCTGGCTTAATTAATTGAAATTATAATTGGACTTGATTTAGAAATTACATATATCTTAGGCCAAGCCTTATCACCCTGAGTTATTGGCTAGTTATTTGAGACAACGGTAAAGATTATATTCATATTAAGCTCATGTGCTATAATGTAAACACGGGTCTCGAAATTCCGGGAACTTCCTTCCCTTTCTTGTGGAGCGGCCTGAACGCCTCGACAATATATAAATGCATCTATGGTTCGTGTCGCTCGACCCTCGGCAATATACACATTATTCCGGATCGGACCGAATGACCTCGACAGTATCGTGTGTTATATCGCTAATAGCCGAATATTCAAAATAAAATTTATTAGAATTAACTCCATAAGAAAATGCTAATTTTCCATAAAAATCTGGATTTTAACTGAAAAATCGTCTGTGGGGCCCATGTCTCAGAACTCGACAAAAGTTACAAAATACGGAAACCCATTCAACCACGAGTCTAATCATTCCAATTTTATCAAAATCCGACCCCAACTCGACCCTCAAATCTTCAATTTAAACTAAGAGGGTTTTCAAACTTTTCCAACTTAATCCACCAATTAAATGATAAAAATAACCATGAATTCGGGTAATTTAACCAATATTGAGTTAAGAACACTTACCCCGTTATTTTTCTTGAAAAACTCCCGAAAATCGCCTCTTACCGAGATCAAATCCCACTTTCAGAACTTAAACTCTCTGCCCTGGCATTTGCTCTACGCGATCGCGAACATTCCCACGCGATCGCGAAGAACAATTTTCCATCGCCCAGATTTTACTCTATGCGATCGCGAACTTTCTCACGCGATCGCGAAGCACAACATCACAGACCTATGCGATCGCAGACTTGTCCACGCGATCGCAAAACACAAAACGCGTGACTTCTATTTCCGCTCCATTTACTCTATGCGAACGCAACCATCTTCACGCGTTCGCGAGTCACAAAATCCCAGAGCTACGCGATCTCGTCCCGATTCACGCGATCGCGTCCCACTTCACGCGATCGCGAAGCTCAAAATGCGACTGCCTCACATTAACCCTACGCGATTGCATATATCCCCACACGATCACGTAGAACAAAAACCTCCACTGACCAACTAAGCCTACGCGATCGCGTAGAAGGAAAACATCATTAGATATTAGAAAATTCCGGCAAATGTTCAAGTTCAAATGTTTGATCCGTTAACCATCCAAAACACACCTGAGCCCCTCGGGACCTCAACCAAATATACCAACAAGTCCTAAAATATCATACAGACTTAGTCGAACCCTCAAATCACCTCAAACAACGCTAAAACCATTAATTACAACCTAATTCAAGCCTAATGAACTTTGAAATTTCTAATTTTTACAAACGACTCAGGAACCTATCAAATCACGTCCGATTTACCTCAAATTTTGCGCACAAGTCATTAATGACATAACATAGGTACTTAAATTTTCAGAATCATATTTTGACCCCGATATCAAAAAGTCAACCCCCGGTCAAACTTTCCAAAATTCAACTTTCGGCATTTTAAGTCTAATTCCACTACGGACCTCCAAATAATTTTTCGGACAAGCTCCTAAGTCCAAAATCACCATACGGAGCTATTGGAATCTTCATAATTAAATTCCGAGGTCGTTTACACATAAGTCAATATCCGGTCAACTATTTCAACTTAAGCTTCCAACATGAAAATTCATTCTTCCAACCTAACTCCGAAATACCTTAAAACCAAAACCGATAATTCACACACGTCATAATACCTCGTAGGAAGTTATTCAAGACTTCAAATAGTTGAAAGGAATGTAAATGCTCAAAACGACCGATCAGGTCCTTACAATCTCCCCCATTTAAACATATGTTCGTCCTCGAATGCCAAAAGTTATTCTTAACCTTCAAATCAATATTCCACCTTACCACGCACATACCCGGGGATGATCTCACGTCACCCTATTCTATATAGGCCTGACCACACGACATAACTGAAAATCATTAATTTAACATTAGCCCAAAAAACTTGGAGCCAAATTTTTAACATCCAGAATTCTTTTCAAGACTCGAATCTCATATCTACACACTGTATAAGTCTGAACAAGTTGTATCCAGACATAACCATAATCGCAGATATAATCGCATAATATACTACACAACTCGCATACTCGTAACACCATTTCTCATCACAGTAACTACTCAAAACCAACCAAGTACTAGTATAAAACCTCATATCAAGCCAAACCTTGTTCCAAAACCTTCGTACACTGTTGATAATAAAAGAACACATGCAAAAAATTCATGACCCCTTATCAGAGCAACAAGTCATGGAGCTCTTTCGCCCCAATGACAGATAGCAACTAGGTGCAACAACAAACTAAAATCAAGTACAACCTCTCAGGACAACAATCACTCACTGGGCTCTCAGCCCTCATCACTCATTGGGCTCCCAGCCCTCATCACTCATACTCGATGGGTACCCGCGCTCACTGGGGGTGTACAGACTCCGGAGGAGCTCCTACATCTCAAGCACTATAATCTGCACGGACAAATCACGTGCCATAATATAAATATCTGGATCCGCACGGCCAACTCACGTGCTATAGTATAATATAAGGATCTACACGGCCAACTCACGTGTTGCATGGCCAACTCATGTGCTATAGTATAATATAAGGATCTGCATGGCCAACTCACGTGCTGCACGGACAACTCACGTGCTATAGTATCAATATCTCACAATCAGGCCCTCGGTCTCACTCAGTCATAAATCTCTCCAGTCTCTCGGGCTCTCAATAATCATAAAATCAGCCCAAACAACAATGCTATGATGTATCAATAATAATAACAGAGACTGAGATAAAAAGTGCAAGTAAAAACTGAGACTGAGTACATATAGCATTTAGCAGGAAATTCAACAAGTACGCGACCTCTGTGGGTCCCAACAGTACTATTACATAGCCTAAGCATGATTTACAGTCAAATTTTATCAACACATAGAAAGCATATAGCTAACAACAAATTATTCAACTTTACAGTTTTCAGGACGGACCAAGTCATAATCCCATCGGTGCACGCCACACGCTCATCACCTAGCATGTGCGTCACCTTTAAAATAATCACATGATACCAAAATCCACGGTTACATACCCTCAGGACCAGATTTATAACTGATACTTACCTTAGAGCGTGAAATTCTTTACTCTGCTATGCCTTTGCCTCGCAAATCAGCCTTCGAATGCCTCGAATCTAGTTATAAATAATTCGTTTCAATCAATAAAATTTATTGAAATTAACTCAATAAGAAAATGCTAATTTTCCATAAAAATCTGAATTTTAGCTCAGAAATTGCCTGTGGGACCCACGTCTCGGAACTCGACAAAAGTTATAAAATCCGGAAGCTCATTCAACCACGAGTCTAACCATACTAATTTTATCAAAATGCGACCCCAACTCGACCCTCAAATCTTCAATTTAAACTAAGAGGGTTTTCAAACTTTTCCAACTCAATCCACCAATTAAATGATAAAAATAATCATGAATTCGGATAATTTAACCAATATTGAGAACACTTACCCCGTTATTTTCCTTGAAAAATTTCCGAAAATCGCCTCTTCCCGAGCTCAAATCCGTCAAAAACTAAAAATGGGACAAAGTCCATTTTTCAGAACTTAAACTCTCTGCCCAGACATTTGCTCTACGCGATCGCGAACATTCCCACGCGATCGCGAAGAACAATTTACCATCGCCCAGATTTTAATCTACGCGATCACGGACTTTCCCATGCGATTGCGAAGCATAACATCACATACCTACGCGATCGCGGACTCGTCCACGTGATCGCGAAGCACAAAATGCGTGACTTCTATTTTCGCTCCACTTACTCTACGCGAACGCGACCTTCTTCACGCGTTCACGAGTCACAAAATCCCAGAGCTATCGCACATTAACCTCACAAAATCACGAGTCACAAAATCACGAGTCACAAAATCACGAGTCACGAGTCACGCGTTCACGACTGCCTCACATTAACCTTACGCGATCGCAGATATCCCCACGATCGCATAGAACAAAAACCCTCCACTGACCAACTAAGCCTACGCGATCGCAGACGCATTCACGCGATTGCGTAGAAGGAAAACATCATCAGATATGAGAAAATTCCAACAGTTGTTCAAGTCCAAAATTTTGATTCGTTAACCATCCAAAACTCACCCGAGCCCCTCGGGACCTCAACCAAATATACCAACAAGTCCTAAAACATCATACAGACTTAGTCGAACCCTCAAATCATCTCAAACATCGCTAAAATCGTGAATTACACCCCAATTCAAGCCTAATGAACTTTGAAATTTCTAATTTCTACAAACGACTCTGGAACCTATCAAATCACGTCCAATTTACCTCAAATTTTGCGCATAAATCATAAATGACATAACGGAGGTACTCAAATTTTCAGAATCGTATTTCGACCCCAATATCAAAAATTCAACCCCCGGGTCAAACTTTCCAAAATTCAACTTTCGGCATTTCAAGTCTAATTCCACTACGGACCTCCAAATAATTTTCCGGACATGCTCCTAAGTCCAAAATTACCATACAGAGCTATTGTAATTATCATAATTAAATTCCGAGGTCGTTTACACATAAGTAAATATCCGGTCAACTATTTCAACTTAAGCTTCCAACATGAAAATTCATTCTTCCAAGCTAACTACGAAATACCTTAAAACCAAAAACAATAATTTACACAAGTCATAATACCTCGTAGGAAGTTATTCAAGATTTCAAATAGTTGAAAGGAACGTAAATGCTCAAATCGATCGGTCGGGTCGTTACATACAATTTACACCGAAACGTATCAAATCAATCCGGAATGACTTGAAATTTTGCACACGAGTCCTAAATAACATAATGGAGCTGTATAAATTTTCCGAATCAAATTTCGACCCTGATATCAATAAAGTCAAATCCCGGTCAAACTTTCTAAAAATCTTTCATTTTTTAACTTTCGCCAAAATGCGTCAAATTGTCCTACGAACTTCCAAATCCAAATCCGGACATACGCCTAAGTCCGAAATCACCATACGAAGCTATTGACATCATCAAAATCCTATTCCGGAATCGTTTGCTCAAAAGTCAAACTCCGATCAACTTTTTTCATTTAAGCTTCAAAATAAGGATTGTTCTTCCAATTAAATTCCGAACCTTCCAAAAACTAAACTTGACCGCACACGTAAGTCATAATACATATTACAAAGTTGCTCGGGACCTTAAGTCGCTGAACGAGGTGGTAATTCTTAAAACGACAAGTCGGGTTATTACATTCTCCCCCTCTTAAACATACGTTCGTCCTCGAACGTGCCAAGAATTATTCTGAGGACTTCAATTTACTGAGTGTATTTACTATACATATATTCGTGGGTGATACTACGTCACCGCAATCGACATAAGTCTGACAACACCATCTCAGTTGAAGACTATTCCTTTAATCCACACTTATAAACTTTAAAATCATTTTTTTTTGCACTCCAAACATTTTCAAAAGGTCCGATTTTCATATCAACACACGGTATTAGTCTTAAACGGTTGTAGCAACTCGTGCCTATACTCCCACACATCATACGTATGCCCATAACCATATCTCTGATCATAATAGCTGTTCATAATTTACAACATCGCCAATTAACCTCATATTGACTAAAATCTCGTTTCAAAACTTTACCTTACTAATAATGAGACACGAGACATGAAGACCTCATAGTTACTTACCCGAATTAACGAGTCACATTTAACGCCACCTGGTCACACTCACCTTGTAGGCTAAAATTCAGTAATTACAGCACGAATATGGCTAAATATGCACAGAAAAAGACATACAAGAATTATCAAATAAGCATAACAAGCATAACTCCCTATCTGTACTATAATGCAAAAAAATTATTTACGAGTATAGATATTACCAGTGCATCATTGTGGGGTTGTACAATCCCTTCTGCGTCCTCGTCGCTGAAAGATAAGGTTCCCTCCGGTATGTAGCCTCGAGTTCGTTTCTCCCTAGTGATGGATACTTTGGTGCGTTTCAACATCGGCCCCTGAGGGATATCGACCCACCGATGATCATGTTAATGACGTGTTGAGTTTATTCTTGTTCTGTCTGTTTGTTAGAATCCCTATCCCTCAAATGATTCTTGGCTCAGTCGCTCAAGAATTCTCGAAGATACCCGTCATTGAATAGTCGGGCTACTTCCCCTCTCAACTGTCGATAATCTTCTGTTCTGTGACCATGAGTGCCATGATATTTGCACATCTGGTTAGGATCCCTTTGGGTTGGATCGTATTGCAGAGGTCGAGTCCATTTGGTATCTTTGATGCACCCGATAACTAATACAATGACGGCATCATCGACATTAAAGTTGTATTCCGATAGTCTCGGTGCTTCTTAAGGCCCGATGGACCTGTCGAAGCTGTTTTGCTCATGAGTCCCCGGTTTCCCTAACCTCGGTCGCTTCTCCTTTCGTTTCTTGTAGAGTTCTGCCCAGACCCACTGCTTTTTTGGTCTCCATTATATGGCTGATACCGATCCCTGTTTGGTATCGGTTCATGATCGATGTCTCTCTTGGCTCTGTCGAGGGTTCTAAAGGGATAAACAGACCGCGAAGGGGCTCCGAGTTGATCATCTTCTACTCTGATCTTCGATTGATACCGGTTATGTACGTCAGCCCAAGTAACAGTCGAATATTCTATCATGTTTTGTTTCAACTGCTGCGAAACCACCGAACTTTGAACATCGAGCCCTTGAGTGAAAGCCTGAACAACCCAATCATCAGCGACCGATGGCAGATCCATTTGTTCCATTTGAAAACGGGACACGAACTCCCTAAGCATCTCGTTATCCTTCTGTTTTACTTTGAAAAGGTCCGATTTTCTGGTCTCGACCTTGATGGCCCCGACGTGTGCTTTCATGAAAGAATCAACAAGCATAGCAAATGAATCGATAGAGTTAGGAGGAAAGTTATGATACCATATCATAGCCCCTTTTGATAGGGTTTCTCCAAACTTCTTCAATAGGACATACTCGATCTCATCATACTCCAAATTGTTCCCTTTGATGGCACATGTGTAAGAGGTTACATGCTCATTTGGGTCGGTCGTTCCGTTATACTTAACAATCTCGGGCATGCAAAATTTCTTAGAGATCGGCTTCGGAGCCGCGCTCGAAGGAAAAGGTTTTTGCACGAACTTTTTAGAATCCAGGCCTTTTAATATTGGCGGCGCTCCTGGGATTTGGTCTACCCTGGAATTGTAGGTTTCCACCTTTTTGTCATTAACTTTGATTTTCTTCTCCCCTGATTCTATCCGTTTTGTCAACTCCTCGAGCATCTTTATGATCTCGGGGTTAGCACCCGATTCATGTTCATTTAACCTTTCTATGACCGGTTCATCCCTGCATGTGATTTCCCGGTGTGGATCGGGCTCAACCCTGCTCGATGCACGACTTTGGTTTTTGTAACTGAGCTATCGCCGCCTGTTGAGCCTACAATATTTCGAAGATCACCCGTAGACTGATCCTGTCTCCTTCAATGTTTTGTGTGTTTCAAGTTGCCGATCGGGCTCCACCACAGATGCTATTTTTGAGGTCGGTAGGCAAGTTAGCATCGATAGCCACATGTGAATTAGTGTCAATCGGATTTGTGATCGGAATTCCGATGGGATCAACGGGCGGTACTCCTTCACCAGGCGCTATGTTGTTATTTTTACCGTGGTGACCGGACTCGTTGTCAATATGTAGGGGTGCTGATTGAGAGTTTGACATCTTGTGTTTTATCTTGAAATCAGAAACACTTTAAAGAGCAAGTGTAAAGTAGTGTGTGTTATGGAGATTTGTATCAAATAACCACTATTATCCTTAGCCCCACGGTGGGCGCCAAACTGTTTACCCTCAAAATCGGATAACAATTGAATTTATAAGTGATTTTAAGGATATGCGATTTAATTTGATACAAACGACAAATCAGAATGCAATTAAAATAAGTAATGGAAAAGCGAATGCAAACCACTTAAGTAGAACAATCTTAGCCTTGGAAGGTTAGCCACCCTCGAGTAAAAAAATACTTTAATTGATATCAGAACAGAACAACAAGAGAATAATAAGAACTTGAAGAGAATAATAATATATTACTTTGGGATGCGTGTTACAATGTGCTTTACAAGTAATCAAACCCACTTTATATAGTAGGGGAGTCCCACTTTAAGTATAATTATATAAAAGGTAAAAATCTCCTGGTTTGCTGATTTGCTGGTTCTTTATTGATACGTGACGAGATTCCTGCCGAAATATTCGACCGGTTATGGATATTTCGGCCTTTCATTATTTCAGTCTTCTGTTGGTTATACCGGCAATGCTTCCTCAAGCTTATTTGAGGTTAGTGTCGATTTTGGTATCATGAGCTCAATGTTCTCGAGGACGGATATTCTGACCTCGTGTTCCGGTTCGATGAGATTCATGATCGATCTTCAACTCCTCGCTTTCCGAGCTCGATGTGTCATGCAATTGTCGAGCCCTATTTCGACCGTATACGAGAAGCTTAGCCAAAGAGGCTATTATTCAAATTCATCAAAGTTATACGCAACAAAGTTTTCTTCTATATAGATCCACCTGCACCATCCCAATGTATCAAGTAGTATTAGTTAAAAGCTTCCCAAGTTTTTCCCATGTCAAAAATGGGGTAATCAGCAATCATAAATTTACAAAAATTAGCTCAATCATCCTCGTCGGAATCGGGTCGTACAGATTGCTCAAATTCTGAATCCATTAAAGACCCAACTGAATCTTTCGATATATATAGGGTATATCCTGAATTCCTGATATAGAATCATAATCAGTCTCCTTATCACATTGTACATCATCCGAGTACAGAGAATACAAAGGTTTATCGGCGGAAGCATTTCAATACGAGCTGTTTACAGGTGTTTTAAGTGTTCTGGTTTGAAGGCTATTTTAGTCCAAATTTACATTTCACTTACAAATTCGGGGACAAAATTTCCCGAGAAAGAAGGCAAGTCGTCAAAAGCCCAACCCAAAAAATTCTCAAATCTTCACCACCGCCACCCTCCTCCCCTCTCCGCCGATTCCCTTTTCATGTCTTAGTCGCCGATCAGCAACCTTCATGAACCGCCACCATCGCCATAGCTTCTAACTTCATCAATGGCGTTGAGATCAACTGGACGCAAGGTCTCATTTGACATTCTCTCAACTTCCATCCTAGACGACGATCGCGATTACGATTACGATTCCTCCACCGCGACTCTCCTTCGATCCAATTCCGATCCTCCTCCTCAGCTTCTGCCTAACGATGACGCCACAAGCCCTACCGGAAACCGCAAGAGGAAGAAGAAAAAGAAGAAGCACAAGAGAATCGCTGAGCACTCCACAATTTCCGAATATTTCGTCACGGACGAGCAGCTAGGCCGCTCATCCTCCGTCGGGGATTTTAACGGTTACTGTTACAGTGTTGCTCAGAGCAGCAGTGTTGTGGTATGTGAGGAACCTGTTACGCTGCCGAAGCCTGAGAGTAATTGTTCAGTGAGTTCAGTTTCTGGACTTCCGTTTGGGGAGTTGAGGCAAAGAAATGTTATGGTCAATGGAGTGACCGAAGAGAGTGTCGGATCACCACAGATTAGTGTGAGAGAAAGTGAGAGTGTTGTTAAGGAATTGGAATCAAGGTCAAATTCGAGAGTCGAAGTGAATGTGAATATGAATGGGGTTGCAGGGAGGAGTTTGGAGAAGGAAGCGTCTTTAGATTGGAAGAAGTTGATGGCTGAAGATCCCAATCGTAAGCATGTACCTTTTTTGTTTTTCTTTAATGGTTTTCTAAATGTTTTTCATTTCCTGCCAATTTTCCAATATCACAATGTTTCCCAACTGTGCTCTGACTCCAATAGGAACATATTATGGCAACCTGAGGAACGCGTAGAGAAAAGATTGGTGATTAGTACTTGAATAGAGAAATTCTAGTTCTAGAGAGAAGCTTGTATGAGGCATCCTTAATCATCATATCTTTTCTCATGTTGAGAAACTATGTCATTTCACTTTAAACATGAAGTTAGCTAAATATAAGACAAATAAATTCACTTGGGGGAGGGAGGAGGGGTTGGGGTGGAGTAACAAATATGTGAACTCCTCTTACCTCCCTGCCTGTTTTCGTTTCTTTCTTTTTTGAGAATTCCTGCCATGCTGCCTCTGCTCGCGTTCGGGCCCCGGATCCCTTGCTTTTGGCTAAGGTCTTTATTTACCTGTTTGACTGGACACGGAGTTTAAGAAAAAATGAAGACTTTTGGAATTTGTAGTCCTAAACAATTCAAAAATGGGCCCAGAGTATTTGTGTGGTTATAAAAGCTTCTCATTAAGGATAGAATTGTAAGTTTAAGCAAAATTGTTTCCAAATTTAGAAAGGGGTATTCTTTTTGGTACAGACCAAAAAGGAAATAGGTTCACATAAACTGGAACGGAGGGAGTACAAATTAACAAACACTACTGGAATGGTGCGACAACTATACCATAACAGATATAGTACTTACGGAAAGAGAGAGCGAGACTGACCTAACCAAGAGAGAGAATGCAAGAGTGACTCCCCCATCACTCAAGGCCGGAAGAAAATAATTTTCTACGGCCTTATTTACCAAACTCGGGACTAGAGGAGCATTTTAGGAATTTGAGGTATCGCTTGTAATGTAATAAGGATGAAGTCTCATTCATATAGTAATGTCCCTAGCTTTCAACCTATTTTAGACTGAGGCGAATCCAAGATTTAAATTTTATGGGTTCAACTTTTAAATTTTTTAGCATTGAACCTATTATATTTTAAAGGCAATTTTAATGAATTTTTACATATAAATTTTTACTCCGCGTCGAAAGTTATGGGTTCAATTGAACTCGTCGAGTATGCACTACATCCGCCCCTGATTTTAGAGGCAGGTTTGGAACCCTGTATCTCTAAATTTTTTGATTTTGCACCGGGTGTCCGAGTCTCTTTGAGCCCCGACTAATCCCGGGGGTGCACAGGCCCTCGGCAAGGAGTTTCCCGCAAGTGCACCACGGTTAATTCAGGCTTTACCCAGTCCGATGGCCCTCAGAAATTGTTTGCACCCAGTGGGTTTCGAACTTGAGACCTTGAAAGGGAGCAAACCCCAAGGCTCAAGTCAATTGCCACTAGGCCAACCCCTGAGGGTTACCCTGTATCTCTAAATTCAAATTTACTTTCTAATTTATTTTAGTTGCAGAAGAAAACTTCACATGTATCCTTTCCTTTCTCTTACTTTTGTTGTGTGGTATTTTGTTAGAAACATTTCCGATGGATAAGTCACCAATGAGGTGCTTCATGGAAGAGATGTATGCGGGTAATTCCTTAAGGAGTACAGTTGCCCGCGGGGATGAGAAAGAGCGGCAAAGAGTTTATGATACCATATTTCGCTTACCATGGCGATGTGAGCTGGTATAATACTTTATTAAGACACTGCACTATGAAGCATTCTCAAATTATATTTTGAATACATTATTCTTTCATTGCCCTCAGTTTCCTGGTGTCACTTCTTGACTTGCATTTTTTGTTCCTCTGTTATTTATGTCACTTCTTGACTTGCATCTTTTGTTCCTCTGTTATTTATCTGCCCTGGACTGTGATAGTGCAAATAGGGGGGGTCTCTTTTTTTTTTTTTTTTTTTTTTTTACTTTTTACTTCCCAATATTGTTCGGAACGAACTGCAAACTAGGAGGTCCACTACCTGTTCTTCGTAGTTCTTCTCGGATATACTCTTTATCTCATAAACTATCAAGCTGGTTTTGCTGAATAGATGACAAAACTATTGCTTTTGCAGCTTATTAATGTTGGCTTTTTTGTCTGCTTTGATTCATTCCTGTCACTGCTAACTGTCATGCCAACGAGGATAATCATGATCTGCTGGAGGTTTCTGAATACAAGGTTGGTATTTCATGCTTCACTCTTCCTTTGTTCTTTGAACTTGAAATGATTTTTTGGGATCTCCACTCTCCAGTAGAGTTGTGTCTATCATACTGTCCTAAAATAATTCATCATACCCTTCTGACCTACAGCAGATGGGATGCAGATTTTTTTCTGTAATCTCAAATTAACCCTTTAATCAAACTGTTTATCTAAGATTTTGTCTAGAAGTAATATAAGATTTCTTACTACCCCAAGCCATGTTGATTTTTTAGGTTTGATTTAATTTGTTATGAATTTCATAATTATGCATAGATTAGGGATGTAATCTTGCATAGAATCAGTATTTTACCAAAAAATATACCATGTGTAATCACTATATATCTCAAACCGAACTCGAGGGAATAGGTAGGTTTTTCTTTCATTGCTCATTCTTTTCTTCTTAATGAATTATCTCTATCCATAGAGGCTGATAATTTTTGGTGGTTTTGAAACCTATGGGAACAGTGTATTTGTGCAATGAGCTTTTAATTACTGGTTTGTCATTGAATTTCTTTTGGTGTGAAGTTGCAGCTGCCATATGGTATGCGTTGCTAAAATATCAACTTGAAGGAGATGAGGGATAGTTATTGGAGGGTGTATTGATATAAGATTTTTCCTTTTTGCGTTTTTTGGGAGTTTATTACTGATTGGGTATACCTTCATGTCTAGTGTTCTGTTCGGGTTTACTTGTGAGTTGTGATTGGGTGTATCTTCATGCTAGAGATCGGACATTGCCACAATTCTAACATTATTTATTTAGTAACAGAAATGAGGTATGATTATTAATAAAATTAAAAAGAAGACTTTATTACAAATTCTGCTGTGAAAACATTCACGGTGTTTCAGCTTGCTTCCTTTGTTACTTCAGTCCCGGGAAAAGAAAATAATTTTAGGAGTTTAAGGGATTATGAGTAAAGACAATAAAAGGGAAATTAAAGTTTCTTTTTGTAGAAAATGGTGTTCAGTTGGTGCCCCAGAGGTGACATATTCTCCAAGACTGTTTTCCAGTTGCACTCGGAGAAGTTTCTTTTACTGCCAAGTAATAGTTCCTTGGTTAAGTGAATTTGCAGAGCGGAACTTACAGGAGGACTATCAGTTGAAACAAGGGTAATGCCCTTAAGTACCTAAGAGGTTGGAAGTCTAGGGATATATCTATTGTTTACCTCTGAAGTAGGAGACTTCCCAATCAAATTTTAGTGGGAAGAAGAGAGATTGTCGTCTTGATTGTCCCTTAAAAACTTAGTTTGTCCTTGCTTTTATTTTATTTTGTCTTGCCCCTGTTATTGTTGTTGGTTATGGTGACTCTTGTTAGTTTATAGATATGTATAGTGTAGTCTTGTCCCACATTGGAAGACGAGTAATATTTCCTTGTAGTGTATAGCTATAAATAGGGAACTCTTGTATTGTATTTATCATCCAATATCAATAACATATTTTCTCCCGTGCCTTCTCATATGGTATCAGAGCATTAGTGAGAAAAGATCGCTGTGCGTCATTCCAGCGTTAACCGGGAAGGAAAAACTTAGTCATCGTGTAATTTTTTCGGTGACCTAAGGCTTGTCTAAGTGAAAGTCACTTTCTGTCGGTGTTGTGCTAAAACCAACACCACCACGAGGTAGATCACCCTCCGACTATCAACCCCTGAAATTTTATCCGGCAGAAAAGCCGCCACGCTTCTCCACGCGCCGGCAACAACTTTTCCGGCGAGGGATCCGGCCACTTTCCGGCCATTTCTTCGCGAAACTTCTTCAGGACAGTGTGCTCTCCTCAAAATTCCGAGTCTACCCATCTAATTCAAATCAAATTCTGGCCACTTTTTATATTTTTCCGGCGTGAACAGTGACCTTTCTGGCCATTTTTTGAAAATATTTCTTCAAGACAGCTTGCTCGCAAAGGAATTCCGAGTCTATCCATCCTGGTTACAATAAATTCCGACAACTTTGGAATTTTCCGGCGAGCTACAGTGTTTCCGGTGAGCTACAGTGTTTCCGGCGTGAGCAGTGTTTCCGGCACAGAACAATGTTCTGTTTTCCTGCTGTAAACGGTGTTTTTCAAGCTATTTCTTCGGTTTTCTCACATGAGTTACTTATTTCCACTATTTCAAGTTAACCCTACTACTACAAATTGTAGCGACATGGGAACCGATGCTTTGAATAGTTGGATGGTTTCTTTAGCAGAGTATATTGAGTTCCTTCAGTATAAAGCATGTAAGCAGACATCTTCTGAGATAGCTTTTGTTGTTCAAACAGGTAATAGCGTGACTTGTTTCTCCCAATCTTCATCCTCTGAGTCTTGGGTCATTGATTCAGGTGCATCAGATCATATTTCTGGTAACAAATCTCTTTTCACTACTATTTCGTATTCTCAATCTCTTCCAAAAGTCACAATGGCCAATGGGTCTCAAACCATGGCAACTGCAATAGGTCAAGCAAGCCCACTTCCTTCCTTACCTTTAGATTCAGTCCTTTATGTTCCCAATAGTCCTTTTAATCTCATAGCTGTTAGTCGCTTAGCCAAATCACTTAAATGCGCTGTTTTATTTCTTGAATACCATGTTTTTATACAGGAACACAGTACGGGACGGATCATTGGCACCGGGCGTGAATCAAACGGACTTTATTACCTTATCTTTGCTAAATCACATGGACTCACATCTTGTCTTCCTTATACAACTTGTCCTGTTACTGATTCACCAGATTTATTACATAAACGGTTGGGACATCCCAGTTTGTCAAAACTTCAGAAAATGGTATCTGGTTTATCTCACTTGTCAGCTCTAGAGTGTGAGTCATGTCAGCTCGGTAAGCATACCCGCTCCCATTTCCCTCGGCGTCTTGATAATCGAGCAGAGTCATCTTTTACTTTAGTCCATTCAGATATTTGGGGTCCTAGTCGAGTCAGTTCCACCTTAGGATTCTGCTACTTTGTCAGTTTCATTGATGATTATTCCAGGTGCACTTGGATATTTTTGATAAAAAATCAATCTGAGCTGTTTTCTATTTTTTCAGACCTTCCACGCTGAAATTCAAAATCAATTTGGGGTTTCTATTCGCACATTTCGTAGTGATAATGCCCGAGAGTATTTGTCTTCCCCATTTCAGCAGTTTATGAAATCTCATGGGATTATTCATCAAACATCTTGTCCGTACACATCTCAACAAAATGGGGTAGCTGAAAGAAAGAATAGACATCTTATTGAAACTGCTCGTACCCTAATCATACAATCTCATGCTCCGTTGTGTTTTTGGGGGATGCCGTTCTTACATCTTGCTATCTTATTAATCGTATGCCATCTTCAGCTATCCAGAACCAAGTTCCATTCTCTGTCATATTTCCCAACAAAATGGGGTAGCTGAAAGAAAGAATAGACATCTTATTGAAACTGCTCGTACCCTACTCATACAATCTCATGCTCCGTTGCGTTTTTGGGGGATGCCGTTCTTACATCTTGCTATCTTATTAATTGTATGCCATCTTCAGCTATCCAGAATCAAGTTCCATTCTCTGTCATATTTCCCAACTTACCTTTGTTCTCTCTTCCACCCCGTATCTTTGGAAGCACTTGTTTTGTCCATAACCTTACTCCAGGAACAGATAAGTTAGCTCCTCGTGCTCTTAAGTGCGTATTTCTAGGTTTCTCGAGAACACAAAAGGGGTATCGATGCTACTCTCCTGACCTCCAGCGGTACCTTATGTCCGCTGATGTTACCTTCTTTGAAACCCAATCATACTTCACAGGTTCGGGTCATCACTTAGATATTTCTGAGGTACTACCAGTTTCATCTTTTGGAGATTCAGTCACTCCAGCTCCACCACCTACAGCTCCAGTTGTAGCTCCACCACCTATAGCTCCAGTTGTAGCTCTACCACCTATAGCTCCAGTTCCACCACCTACAGCTCCGGTTGTAGCTCCACCACCTATAGCTCCAGTTCCTCCACATAATCCAGTTCAACCTTCTGCAGCTCCACCACTCTTGACTTATCATCGTCGTCCACATCCAGCATCAGGCCCAGGTGATTCACGCCCCGCATCAGATTCTGCACCTACTGCGGACTTGTCTCCTCTTAGTCAACCAATTGCACTCCGCAAAGGTGTACGATCCACACTTAATCCTAATCCCCACTATGTCGGTTTAAGTTATCATCGTCTGTCGTCACCACATTATGCTTTTATATCTTCTTTGTCCACTGTTTCTATCCCTAAGTCTACAGGTGAGGCACTATCTCATCCAGGATGGCGACATGCTATGATTGACGAGATGTCTGCTTTACATGCGAGTGACACTTGGGAGCTTGTTCCTCTTCCTGCAGGTAAGTCTACTGTTGGTTGTCGTTGGGTTTATGCAGTCAAAGTCGGCCCGGATGGCCAGGTTGATCGGCTTAAGGCTCGTCTTGTTGCAAAAGGATATACTCAGATTTTTGGGCTTGATTATAGTGATACTTTCTCTCCCGTGGCTAAAGTAGCATCTGTTCGTCTCTTTTTGTCCATGGCTGCTGTACGTCATTGGCCTCTTTATCAGTTAGACATTAAGAATGCTTTTCTCCACGGTGATCTTGAGGAAGAAGTTTATATGGAGCAACCACCTGGTTTTGTTGCTCAGGGGAGTTTAATGGTTGTGTGTGCAGATTGCGCAGGTCACTATATGTTTTGAAACAGTCCCTCGAGCTTGGTTTGGTAAGTTCAGCACAATTATTCAGGAGTTCGGCATGACTCGTAGTGAGGCTGATCACTCTGTGTTTTATCGGCATTCTGCTCCTAATCTGTGTATTTATCTAGTGGTTTATGCTGATGATATTGTTATTACTGGTAATGATCAGGATGGTATTACTAATCTGAAGCAACATCTCTTTCAGCACTTCCAGACTAAGGATCTGGGCAGATTGAAGTATTTTCTAGGTATTGAGGTCGCTCAGTCTAGCTCAGGTATTGTTATTTCACAACGGAAGTATGCCTTAGACATTCTTGAGGAGACTGGAATGATGGGTTGCAGACCTATTGACTCTCCTATGGATCCGAATGCTAAGCTTCTGCCTGGACAGGGGAGCCTCTTAGAGACCCTACGAGATATAGGAGGTTGGTTGGCAAATTGAATTACCTCACAGTGACTAGACCTGACATTACTTTTCCGGTGAGTGTTGTAAGTCAGTTTATGGATTCTCCCTGTGATAGTCACTGGGATGCAGTTGTTCGCATTCTTCGGTATATAAAGTCAGTTCCAGGCAAAGGATTACTATTCGAGGATCGAGGCCACGAGCAGATTGTTGGGTACACAGATGCTGATTGAGCAGGATCACCTTTTGATAGACGTTCTACGTCTGGATATTGTGTTATAGTAGGAGGTAATTTTGTCTCGTGGAAGAGCAAGAAACAGAATGTAGTTGCTCGATCTAGCGCCGAAGCCGAATATCGGGCCATGGCTATGGCGATGTGTGAGTTAGTTTGGGTCAAGCAGTTGCTCAAGGAGTTAAAGTTCGGAGAAATCAGCAAGATGGAACTAGTGTGTGATAACCAAACTGCTCTTCATATTGCGTCAAATCCGGTGTTCCATGAGAGGACTAAACACATTGAGATCGACTGTCACTTTGTCAGAGAAAAAATACTTTCAGGAGATATTGTTACAAAGTTTGTAATGTCGAATGATCAACTAACAGATATTTTCACTAAGTCTCTTACTGGTTCTCGTATTAGTTACATGTGTAACAAGCTCGGTACATATGATGTGTATGCACCGGCTTGAGGGGAAGTGTTAGTTTATAGATATGTATAGTGTAGTCTTGTCCCACATTGGAAGAGGAGTAATATCTCCTTGTAGTGTATAGCTATAAATAGGGACCTCTTGTATTGTATTTATCATCCAATATCAATAACATATTTTCTCCCGTGCCTTCTCACAACTCTAAATTCTAAAAGAATTGATTCACCCTCCCATCTGAAGCACGTCTTTACTTTATTTCCTTAGCTCCTTTCCTTTCTCGCCCCTTGATTTTGTTGTGTTAAAGTAAATCTATTTAACTGCAGCTTATGTTTACAAAATAACCTGACCATGCTCATGGCAGGCAGTTCAAGAAACTTTCCGCAGTTGAGCTTTCTGATATTGGCTGTTGTGTTGCCCTGGCCAGTGGGGCGATTTTGTTGCAACAAACAGGTGCAGTAGGATTCTTTTATCCTCAACCCCCGTCTTAAAATTTTGCTATATACTAATTACCCCAACCACACATCTGAGCTTAGACTTCTCAATTCTTGGTTTCTTGTTTGTTTAGTCTTACTCCTATTTGCAATTCGCTGTGGCAGATATTAGCCTAATCTATCACATGATTCGTGGTCAAGGGACAATCAAGCTTTATGTGGTTTACAATGTGTTGGAGGTGAGAAGTTGACTACTTTATTATAATTAAGGGCATGTGTTAAGATGCCACAAATTGGTTGTACTTTAGGTCTTCGTATCATGTTGAAGGTGGCTGGATTCTGATACAACATAACTAATTCCATAGAATGTAATTCATGTTTGTGCTTCAAAGTAAAATAAATGAAATATGTCTCCATTCTTGCTGTTAAAGAATAGAATAACTTCGAAGGAGAAGCACCTCTAGTCATATGTTCGGATATGTTTCAGCTATCCTTCATCAAGTATCCTTTCATTCCAATCTTGTACAAGATATTGGTTTATTACACGTTCATGTTGCTGTCCTAACATCATTCAATATGCAATATTTTTTGGTTAGCTCCTTTTTTTGCAATTTATAGAAAATTTAAGGCTATTGTTGCCCTTCTCGGCAGGTTTTTGATAGACTATTCCAAAGCTTTAGTGGAGATGTGATGCAGACTCTTTTTAATACAGCAGAAGGGCTTGCAAATAGCTCAACGGAAAATATGCAATTGTGGATGAGAAGATTTATTATGGATGAATTTGTAGCTGTGGCTTCATCAAATATCCTTTCCATTCCCGTATTCTGGTCAATATGATAAATTTCATCCCTAATATTGTCTGGTTTCCTTGACTCCCCATACTTGTTCATTCTTTCATCTTGCTAGCTCAAGCCATCACTTTGTCAACCTGTATAGTTGCCCACAACAACGCATTATTTGCTTTGCTTGTATCAAACAATTTTGCAGAAATAAAGAGCAATGTATTCAAACGGTACAGCAAGGATAACGTTCACAATCTAGTGTATTATGGTGAGTTATCTTCTAGCAGTATTTACCTGAAATTTTGAAGGTTCTATTGCCATGATTAAAGAATTCTTTATGAATCTGCTGTTGGTAGCTAGTTTTTTCTTTATTATCTTGTGTGAAGTGATTCCATCTGTTGCATGTTTTCATTGGCATATTTGTAGTCCCTATAGGTTGCATCTCAATGCCAATCAGTCAGTCAATCAATTAATTTACCTTTTCATAAAAATATCACCCAGTCAATTTAGTCTCAATTTCAGATGAAGTTACAAATTTCAGCATCTATTCTAACATAATGACATTATCAATATAATAACTAAAATTAAACATCACTAAAATGTAATTACAAGATAAGTTCAATTACAAATTTGATGTTCAGTTTCATTTATAAAAAAGGAAGAAAAGATAACTCAATTTTCTATTAATCAACTATGAAATAGAAATTTTCTGTAGATTAAATTTAATCTTTAAGTGCTTTAGTAATTTTATTAAGAGAGTAGAAGAGAAGCAAAAGCAAAAGCTCAAAAAGCAGGAGTGGCAAAAGAAGGTGATTTGCATATTAGAAGATTCATGGTCTGTAGAATAGAAAGAAGACGTCTTCATAAAAAAAGAATAGAAAGAATAGGTATGTCAAAAGATGCAGAGGAAGAGAAGTAGAGCTAGTAAAAGGAGGCATTACATTGCAGAAAAAAAAGTACCACAAAAAAAGAGGCGCTACGAACTGAAGAATAAAAGCGAATCTTTTGCTTACATTCTTACGTTTTTACCCATATTTGCATTAATTTCGAGAGATTGTAGTTTTTTGAGACTTCCTCTCTATGATTTTAGGTATACCTTGTCTTTTTCTAGCACATTCAACTGCCATATTGACATTTACTGGATTCTACATTTAGTGGTCTACGTAGGATATAACCTTAACATTTTCTCTCATTTTTCTTTTATATGTGCTATTTGAACATCTGTTGGCTGTCATTATTTCTAATCTTGTCTAATCTTATATGACCGGGTATCAATCTTAACATCCGCATTTCTAGGATTCTCATGGTTATATTTAGTCTTAGAGACCTTACTTTTACTCCCCTTTCATTAATTGTTAGTTTTCAGTTTATGCATAACTAATCGCACATCTTTTCCGACCTTCTCTCTCTCTAACTTGTGCAACATAAAAAAGGATTTCCTCTTCCCTTGACATAGTGCTCTTGGCACCTCAGGAGAAGGAGGCTCAGGGCCAATTTTTGGATTGTCTGTCTGATGGATTTGGATTTTATTGATGGGTGTGGTTTTTCTTTTTCATCTGTTCCTCCTGTTTTTACTAGTTTCCACGTTCACCCATCCATATATTAGTTGCTGACTAGTGACTCTTTATTTGTTGTTTTACTTATCATTTCATTTAAGCTTAATGGTGTTTGGAAATGCTCAATCCTATGGTACTGATTTTATTTTCACATTTGTGCTTGATTGCAAAGTTTCTGTGCATTTAAACTTTAATTCCATTGGCTGTTGGCAGATTCAGTGGAGCGGTTCCATATTTCGGCATTTCTCTTATTTGTGTTAGCTCAAAACCTTCTGGAGGCAGATGGACCTTGGTTTGAAAGTTTTCTTTGTGTAAGGCCTGCTGCTGATGCTCCTTGTGCAATGAAGTGATCAACTTACTGAATTGTTTTTGAACTGGCTCATATAAAGAAATTTTCCTTTTGAATCCTGCAGAATGCATTTGTCGTCTACGTAAGTGAGATGACAATTGATATAATCAAGCATTCATTCATCGCAAAATTTAACAATATTAAGCCGATTGCCTTTTCAGAGTTTCTTGAAGATCTCTGTAAGCAGGTATTTTTAATTCATGGGCTGCTGTTTGACTTTGCTTGTAGAGTTAAGCTCTTTAAGCTGGTGGATTTCTCTGATTAGCTCGAATAATTTGTAGTTTTATACTGCTATATTGCTATCACACTCTTCATCCTACTAAGCCGTTGTGGCATCTTGTACTTTTTTCTTTCTGAAGATTCTGTTTCTCACATTACTCTAATTGTCGACTTTTAACAGACACTGAATATTCAAACGGACAATATGAAGAATAACCTCACTTTTGTCCCTTTGGCACCTGCTTGTGTGGTAAGTTTTTTCTGATTTGTCTAAAGCCGCCATCTTCTAACATAATAATTTCTGAATAAAATCATAGTCTCTTTATTTCAAAATACTATACTTCGTGGATATGGAACATAGAGGAAGCAGGATCGATTCCCTTGGACTTGTGGGTTTCCTTCCTTTATACAGAGCTTAAAATGCTCATTTATTCCTTACCTAGCAACCTCTTTTGCATGTCAGGTAATCCGGGTGCTGCGTCCTGTGTTTGCTGCTCATCTTCCCTATAATCCGCTTCCTTGGAGGCTCTTTTGGATTTTTCTTCTGTCTGCAATGACATTTGTCATGCTTGCAAGCCTTAAAGTAATGATTAGCATTGGCCTAAAAAAACATGCGAGGTGGTATATAAACAGATGCCAGAGGAGAAAACTTCATAGCGACTAAGATACTATATCTTGATGAAGCTGCATACTTTGCTCAGATATACAGAACTCCTGTTTATGAGAAGAGAAAAGAGGGTCGGCCAGAGGGCGGGGTTTTTTTTTGGGGGGGGGGGGGGGGGGAGTCTTGGGTGACGCGGTTGGAAATTTGCACCGTTGCTCTCATTTTCTGTTCACTCGTGCAGCGGGATGCATTCCTGTGGAAGTATTTATGCCAAATGATCAAATGGCCTGTACTTCCATTTTTCACAGGGAGAAGGTCCATATAAAAAGAAAGTCATATTGATAAGGTATTTCAGTCCATATAAAGAGGAAGTCATATTGATAATGTATTTCAGTCCATATAGAGAGGAAGTCATATGGATAATGTAGTTCATGTGCAATATATTTTAAGACCATTTCTCTATAGTTGGCTACTTCAGAACCTATCAAAAGGAGAAAAGGCTATTTCAGAAGGTATTTTCCGAGTAAATGTTGTCTAGAATTCTCTTGACTTCCTAGGTAGATTCAGAAAAAGCCGATGTTACACAAAGGTAAACTATCTTTTTAGTTAATCTGGAGTCTTTCTTACAATACAACTTAATTACTTTTTCTTTTTAATGGTTTAGTTGAGCAAAGTTCAAGGCATTTGACATTCCAGAAACCTCCTCTTTTATCATTTTTTGACTTACATAATGTCATTTTTGTATTAGAAATGTGCCTCCTTTTGTTTTAATCCAAAGGTAAGTGAAATTGAAAAGCTAGCAACGCCTGAAATCAAGAAACTGAATATTTTGGAAAATAATTAGTAATTCACTTTTATTAAGGTTAAACTGATAAAGTTTATCAACTGTTTCCTTATTTCCTCCATTCTGGTCATATGCGAATTTTAAATTTATGATCATAATATTATATTACAGTCTTAATAACTGCACATGAAGTTTGTAAAATGAAACGTCAACAAAAAAAAAAAAAAAAAAAGGAGGGGGGAGGGGGAAGGAAGAGGTCATCATATATACTTTGAATACCACATGAGGTGTCTCTTCTGTTTGCTGGAGTGAAAAATTCTATTAACCATTCCTTCTGAATTTTAAGTAAAAGAGAAAATGAATAGGACAATAGTGGCATTGATGTTTAAATTATAGCTTTAAGAGAACATATGTTAACTTGTAATCGAGGCGATTCTAATGTATTTGCTCCATTTGGAGAAGATGGCATTATCACCATCTCTTGTAACCAAGACAAGAGGATGTTGCCAAACAAAGCTGCTGGTGTGGTGATGACTTACGAGGTATATTATATGCTTAACCAAAAACAAACTTCTCAAATTGAATCATCCATTCTCAACACTTGCAGTCTTGTCAAGTTTTCTGCGTAATTTTCCCAAAGAGGCCATCACAATACACCCACTATGTTGTCCATTAATTTCCACATCAAAGTACATCTGTGCGTATTATGAATTGAAAATTAAACAGTTACTCTAATTCAAAGCGCTATAGTCTAGATAAAATCAAGCCGGCAAAATGCTAATCTACAAACCCAAAACTGAACCTCATCATTGTTAGTATTCTGTATTCGAAAATATATTAAAAATAAAAACGATATAAAACCAAAAATGTAGAAGAACATAATTAATCCGAGCCCATTGAATTCACAGTGTTTCTTTAAAGAACTTAATCCCCTCCTAATACCCGAGGTTTAGGATTATTTCCTCCCAGGATAAAACGGATTACCCTCACTGGTATAGCGGTACTTCAAACCACAGTGACCAACGAACTCAAAAAACAGTAATAAATCACACCTACTGCTTTCTTTCTGTTTAAAACAATGTAGAATGAATAAGAAAAAATCAGAATTTTCGTAAGGAAAATCTGAGGGAGAGTTCATGTATTTACAGCCAAAACGTTGGGTAATACAGAAGAGTTGCAACTCTTCATGTAAGGCTGCAACTCAAAATGTCTGTTTTATAAAATGGCCATTTATGAAAACCGCCAAATTCAAATTATAACGGAAAAATTAAAACGGAGGGAAAATTAAATTACCGTTACAGAAACAGTCTAATTTGGATTAAATAATATTGCGTTAAAAATAACAAATAAATTTGGTCCAAAAAATTAGTCAATCAATCATTTGACCGAAGCCGAAGCCGAGCAAGTGACAACGACAACGCGAGACTTGCCTTCTTCTCAACTTTTTAAGAGCTAGAAGAAGTGCAATTGTATATATATCCATCAATTAAGGGCCCCAAACATGAGCACTGTATTAATATCATGATATATATAATTCATGTAATTACTAATAAAGGTTTTAAAATTTTAATATATTCTTTTAATTTGGTTGAGGTTATTGCGGGTGGGGGTGGGTGTTAAATACTCCTAGTGTATTTAGTTTCTCATCAATTCTATTTTTTCTTCCTCTAGGTACGGGGGAAGGGGGGAGGGGGGGGGGGGGAGGGGGGATTGTTAAATACTCCTAGTGTATTTTGCTTCTCATCAATTCTAATTTTTCTTCCTCTATGTATACTCTTCTTTTAGGACTTGCATATGGTGTTGATCGACTTAGAAAAAACATACGATAAAGTTCCGAGGGAGGTTTTGTGGCATGTTTGGAGGTTAGAGGTGTACCTATTACTTACGTTAGGTTGATTAAGGACATGTATGATGGAGTAAACACCCGAGTGAGGACGGTGGGCGGGTACTCTTATCATTTTTCGATTATGATGGGGTTGCATCAGGGGTCAGCACTCAGCCTTTTTTGTTTGCTCTGGTGATGGATGTACTAATCTTCTACATCCAAAGGGAGATGCCGTGGTGTATGCTATTTTCAGATGATATTGTATTGATCGACGAGATGTGAGACGACGTGAATGCGCAGTTAGATATATTGAGGCAGACCCTGGAATCTAAATATTTCAAGTTGAGCAGGTCCATTATAATTTCAGTGGCGAGAGTCAAGGAGGGGAGGGGGAGGGGGAGGTGAGTTAGTCAGACCAACGATATTGTATGGGGCTGAGTGTTGGCCAGTCAAGATCGCTCATGTCCAGAAGATGAAGGTAGCAGAGAAGAGGATATTGAGATGGATGTGCGGACACACCAGGTTAGATAGAATTAGAAATGAGGTTATTCGCGACAAGGTGGGTGTGACCCCTATTGAGGACAAGATGCGGGAAGCGCGGCTTAGGTAGTTTGGTCATGTGAGGAGGAGGAGCACAGACGCCCCGGTGAGGAGGTATGAGAGGTTGACATTGGAGGGCCTACGAAGAGGTAAAGGTAGGCTTAAGAAGAGGTGGAGAGAGGTGATTAGGCAAGACATGGGGCAACTTCAGCTAACCGAGGACATGACCCTTGATAGGAAGGTATGGAGGTCGAGGATTAGGGTAGTAGAGTATGTAGTCTAGAGTGGTCATAACAATAGTATTGACGCATTTATGACTAACCGTTGTTTTCTTTCATTGTTGATCACCTTACTGTCTTGTTGTTTTTATTCTGCTTTTATATGGCCTTTTGGTACTGTCCCTTTTTGTCTATATTTTTATTATTGTGGTGCTTATACTTTCCTGAGTCGAAAGCCTATTGAAAACAACCTCTCTATCATCACAAGGTAGGGGTAAGGTCTGCGTACACACTACCCTCCCAGACCCCACAGTGTGGGATAATACTGGGTATGTTGTTGTTGTTGTTATATGTATACTCTTCTTTTTATACTCTGTTTTTAACGATTTTATTTTTTAACTTCTAACTTAGTTTTTCTGAATTAGCTATTTTTTTGGTCATATTTGATTGATCCAGACAAAAGAAAGCAAGTTATTTTGTCTCTCAACATTTTTTAACTAAGAAATCTTCGACGGAGACTCTTAGCACTAGACCAAAGTCACGTGGGGCTTCTTTTGTATCACATTATTATATTTATTTTATGAATGAAATTTAAGGGCCTTTTAATATATTTTGGCTTTAGGCCACAAAATTCGTTGAGCCATCCATGTCGGTAGTTATTGGGTCTCGCTGGATACCCGAGAACTTCTGGTGATGACTGACAAGTGGCGTGAACGAGGGAATCTAAGTTTTGTTCTATGGGGGCGTAAAGAAAGAAGTAATTTGGGGCTTTTTGAAGGAGGGGTTTAATCAAAAGAAAAAGAGGGTCGGGGTGTTGTGTACCTAAAGTAAAAGAGCAAACAATAAGAGGTCGTTTGGTAGCCGATTAGAGAGGAGTTTTATCCATGTATTAAAATTAGGATAACTTTATACACTATTTGATTAAAAGAAGGGGAAAAAATGATCTCCACATAGAAGCTATCATAAGTTATACAATGTTTGATTATTTTTTTCTCTTTTTCACATAAAATGTAGCATTGCTAATATAATGTTTGGTTCATATTTTTCTTTTCCGCATAGCTAATACATGTATAAGTTATGAGGGAATTTATATATTATTTATGCAGAGTAGAATAACTTACATGTATTTGTAATACTTGTTTTAAAATACAAAATGACAAGAATACCCTTTATTCAAACTTGTATTTTTTTTATTTAAAAATATATATTTAAACTATGCTAACAGTTTTAATAAAATAAAGTAAGCTAATAATAAATAACACTCACATTACATTTATATTACTAATCCTTATATAACTACTGCATAACTAATCACCGCATAACTAATCCATGCATAACTAATCCTAACAAAACTCAACCTTGCATAACACATACATAACTAATACCTGCATAACTAATACATATATAACTAATACCTGCATAACTCTAACCGACAACCAAACGACCCCTATGAATAAAACAATCTGGGATGCAGATAGTGGTTATGCTAAAAATCGAAAAACCTTAAGGAGAGGTAGTCAACAATCGAACCAGGGACATCTAGGGCTGTTCAAAACCGAACCGAAGCCGTTAACCGAACCGAACTGATAGCTTATTGGCTTATTGGTATCGGATTATCGGGTTAATAAATGGTGAATGGATTGAGATTTTATAATTAACGGCTTAACGGTTTGGGGGCAGTTTACTCAATTTTCTTATTGGGTAAACCATTAACCTGTTAAGAATTTTTATATTTATACTTTTACCCCTATGTATATAAAGTACTACTGAGAAGTCGCCAGTCACCAGAGCTTAGAAAATCTTTCAGCAGTTCTGCAACTTAACTTAGATGCCTTCTGCAACGAAAATGTCATCTAAGTTACTTAGTTTCCACTTAGATGCCTTAGAAGTTACGTTCCAACAGATTCAAACTATGTACTTGCAGCAGATTCAGACTATGTTGCCTTAGATGGCATTTGGACTAAGTAACTTAGATACCTTTATAATAACCAAATGAAAAATAAGTGAAAACTAATAAGAAGTTAGAAGTGCATCTGTATTTTGTGCAGTAGTGATAGAATTATTTTTTTCATAGCAAAATTTTACCAGCTATATAATACAATTGTTTAATCAATACTTTCCAGAAAATATGCATGAAAATTAAGACAGTGCAAACACAATTTCAAGATAGAATCAAAGAAGATATCAACACAACATCTCAAGATAGAACTAGAGAAAGAGATCTATGATAATGGTCAGAACTGGAAGTAATTTGTAGATCCTAGATGGAATTGATTTGAAACCGTTTGGTATTGATCGAATGATTGTTCAAAAAATTTCTATTTGACTTAGCCGATAAACCGCCCGATAATCGTTAATCCGATACCAATCCTCCTGTTGTCTCATTGGATGGCTAGCAGATTACTATATTTATAATCCGATAACCGATAAGCCGAACCGTTAAGCATAATTATCCGCCCGATAAGCACCCCTAGGTACATCCCATACAAAAGCTATGCTAAACAATAGATTCGACCCGTACCTCCAATCAACTTTTGTGTATCGAGATGCCTAATTAATATAAACTCACTTTTCAAGGTGTGTATATATATATATATATATATATATATATATATATATATAAGTACAAAAGCTGTCGATGTCTTTTTATATATAACGGGGTAACTCAGGTGTATAAATGAAACCGACAAACCGCACCAACCCGATAATCCGAGTCAAACCGAGAACAAAAACCCGACTATGGTTTGGTGTTGGAAAAAAAAACCCGACCATATTTGGTTTGGTTTGGTTTTAACTAAAAAAAATCAAACCGAAACCAAACCAACCCGACATTATATGTATAGAAGTTTTAAATATATTTAATACATAAACATATTTATGGTAGTGTAGTTTATAAATATTTTTTAAGCTTTTTCATAGTTTTATCTTTTAACGTATTATTTCAAGCTTGAGCTTATAATTTTTGGATGCTCCAATAAATTTTATAGTCCATAAATATTAGTAACTCAAATAAATCCTAAACCAAAATCAAATCAATACTAATGCTAATTAAAGACAATCAATTCAATTGTACTATGCATGAAAATAGTGTTGGATATCTATTTTTTAGTTTTTCCATGGTTTAGATAAAATGTATAACTTATTTTTCTTTTAGTGGTTAGTCATGTAAATAATACTACTTATTAGTCATAATTTTAAATTATGTTTGTTTTTATTATGGCTTATTAATAATATTTATTTTATGCGATTTTACTATCTTTATTATTGAATATTTTAGTACAATGCCATGACTCATCTCATATTTATGTTATTTTATTGAAAAATACCTTATATAGTTCTGTCTTACTATGATTAAAGAAATATTTGGAGCACAAATTTTACGTTTTGTGCTATAAAGACTTTATGAAAAAAAAACGAAAAATCCTAGATTAAAAATTCCGACTTTTATTGATTTAGTTTGGTATTTAGATTTAATAACTCGATACAATTGATTTGATTTGGTAATTAGAATATCCGAACGAACCAGACTCATGTACCCCTACATAATAATGTTACTTTAGAAAGAATATGAACACAACTTGTAACTAGTAGGACCCCCAAAAGAGGAAAAAGTTCAAAAGACAGAATAAATATAATACAATCGGGAGCAATATTGATAAACTCATAACACATAAATAATTCAGGGCTTGCAGATACCTTAGGTGAAATCTACAATTTTTATGCCCTTATTAAAACTATACAAACGCGCGTGACCCGCAAAACCCAATAAAACATGGGACAGATCGGGCAACACAAGCATAACTAACTAGCTAGGTGCTAAAATGTTTATAAAACTATATAGTATATATTACATATAAATAGGCAAACTTATACTATCTTTTAATTCACTATGATTCTACTAGGAAGGAGAACTGGTGGTATATGCACTTCTTGGAAACTACTCTCGCAAGTCACAAGTTTCACTACAGAACGAGCACTTAGGCTATACCTTTCTTGAGCTTCCATAAATCCCTTGCTAAGAACATGTTGAATCCAATCTTCTACTTTCTTGCTATCTGTTAAACATGCTGCTGCCAGAATTTGTTCCAATACTTTCGTGTCCATCTCTAGCAAACATTCTGGACTTACAATTCTGTGGAACCATAGTCTGATCTCTTTCAACAGCTTCTCAGCCAGTGAGTCGAAATCAAATGGCCTGAAAATCACCGTCTCATCAAATTGTGCAAATAATTCTTTCAACCATGAGTCGCATCCTGAATCTCCATTAAATGTGTCATAATTTTCACTCTCTTCAGCTGGAAGATTCAAATCTAGGCATGTATTTGACGCCTTGTGTGCTCGTTTGGCTATCTCCGAGCTTCCACATTGCTGATCTACACGTTCGCTTGAACCAGCAAGCTTTCTTTTATTCACAGTAAGCTTTCTAGTTGTTACTAATGTACTTGATTTGGGACTTTTGACATCATCTGCAAGATCAAATGCTATTAGCATCTGGATTTGCAATCCTTTAGCTGCCAATATATCTTCCTCACTATAGTCATGAGATGTCTCTTTGGTAGAATGAAGAGTTGTTTCTTCATCTAATCTTGATGATGTTGTCACAAAGATTGCATTAGCTATGCTAACTTGTCTACCATGAGAATCAGAAAATCGACCCGTCTTAACAGCCTGGGACAAGCTTTTCTGAACGAGTAAGTCAGCTTTATCGACATTTTCAAGGAGAACAACAGATAAGGGGTTGTTCCTCAATTTATCAGAAACATAATCAACAACATGCTTCCCTCTGAATTTCACATCATATCTGTTCAATACCTGGAGATCAAACAACCCGACTTCGTCCTGGAGACTTAGATCCACAGAGATTAGGTTGTTTGTGCTTCCATATAGAATCTCCGCCAATGCAATCACAACTTTCTTCTTACCCATCTTATCAGGTCCAAGGAAATTGAGCCATATGTCCCCACGATGTATGCAATGGCTTCTTTCGTTTCTACTTCTGCACCGAGCTATTGTTTGGCTAATAGCATTTACAGCTTCCTCTTGCCATTCGACCTTTTCCATAAGAGCTGCGTATAGCATCTTGAAATTTTTTGGATCCAATTGCTTGTGGAGACACTGAAGAGAATTAGAAGATGGCGATAGTGGGGACCGGTTAAAGAAACTCCCCGAGACCACCTCAGCACTTGCAGATACATCGGATGATATATGATGTGCTTGATTGATGCTACTCGGAATTGTCAGCTGCTCTTGTTCTTTGCCTGGAGAAGTAGAGGCCACACACAAACCTAAATCTGTTGTCACTGAAGTTACAGAGGCTGGAGAGTTGAGGCCACCCTCATCGACACTTTTTGAAGGCGTTTCACTAAACTTGGAGAGAAATTTATCATTGCCGGTCTCTGATATCATACCTAAAGGACTGCTTTCATTTGATGAAGACATTGTTAACATGCTGGAATTCATATTCTTCCTGCCAGTTTCTGCTGAAGATGCATTTGTGTGGCCGCTTTTGTGGTCGTTGATGCCTTCTTTTTGGTCTTGATCAACAACTTGAAAGCCTACAACAGATGGAACTTGAGAACCCAACGGAAAACTGCTAGTCTTGGGTAATGGTTGATTGTAATGTAAACGCTGACAGAGATTGTCCCATTTTCTCTGCAAACCAGCAACTTTAGCACCAAATACCATTTTATCATCTTTGGCCTGCACTGAAGATATATAAAAAAGTTATTACATGATTAGACCGGAACATTGTGAAGATTGCCGTAAGGTGTATTTGGTACAAAAGCTATTTTTCAAGAAAATTTGTTACATGAGAAGGTTATTTTCTGGTGTTTGGTTACCCAAGAACATGTTTTCCGTCAAAGAGGGAAATGACTTTTCAACTTGGAGGTGGAAGTCCTTTTTCTTACAACTACTTAATTTTTTAATTTTTTTTATAACTAACAATATTATTACCAAAATTGAGCGTGATGTACAGAGGATAATACAACTATTTTAACTTTTAGTTTCATATTACTTGCTCTAATTGACACTTAAATTTTATTATTGATCTTTATAACTCAATATTTCATCAGAACACTCTTTAACAAAACAAACTCCGATATACTAATATTATTATTAAACTTTATTATGCACTTTTTCCAGATTTTTTTTTTACTCACCGACCTAACATGGAAAATATTTATCATAGAAAATGATTTCGGCACACCAAACACACTCGCGGTTAAGTAATTCTGAAATCTCTAGGCACACAGTTCATATATAACTCCAGATCAGTTGAAGCGTCGAAGAGAAAACTGCTGAACCTAAACAAAAGGAATAGAAGGTTCATGAAAACTGTTATCTATACATTTTTGTATGTGCATATGTATACATAGTTTGAGCTAAAAATAACAAGTTCAGTTGAACGAATCCGAGAGCCTTATTTGTATAATATTGTGCTAGTACTAGAAAAATAGAGAAGTTGACTAGTAGAATTGAGAGAAACACAGACCTTCATAGAGTGGAGTTGATCAGTCATTTGCAACCAAGAAGGCAGACTTGATTGGCAGTGATCTGCAACTGAAACACTGCTAAATCCATTCTTTGAGAGTGTGTTTATCTCTTGTTTGCATTTCTCATTGCAGAGGTGACAGCGGGATGCACTCTGGTATGAGCAGCTAATTAACGGGCTTTTAATATCATGATCAGCAGCTGCTGCTGAAAAGAATCCTCCAAACGGCACAAAAGATTCCATCAAGCTGTGAAGCCAAATGGGAACTTTTAATGAACAACTTAATTTCTCACATAAACTATTTCTGTCTCTCCTTTAAAGTAATTTTCAATTTTCACCTACACTATTTTCATGAATAGAAGCTTCATCTTTTTTTCTGAATTTTGAATTAATATTCACAAATTTCCGGCTTCAACCTTAGAATTTGTTAGCTTCAATAAAAATATCCTCAATTATTAACCAAACTGGACAATCTAACTTCCTTAACAACTTGTTTGGATGGTTGTTACCTATCATATTGCATTGTGTTGTTACTTTAAATACAATGTTTGTTTTGATTGCTACTTTAATCTTATTGTACCGTATCGTTAAATTCAAAAGTGTCACTTTATGAAACGACAGATTTGGTGTGGTGGCGTCGTTTCTTTGCTTTTTTCCTCGCATCTTGCCCTTCTTTATTATTAAATAATCATATTTTATTCTTTATCCTACTTTTTTGTATAATAATTCAACTCCGTATCCTATTTTTTCTTAGTAATGTTGCAAGTTTATTCTTCATATTGTTAGTGTGACATCGTGAAACGACGGCAAACGATACAATCTATCCAAACATTGTATTCATCAAACAATACAATACATTATAGTACAATACAATACGATACATTATGAAACGACATGTAACAACAATCCAAACAAGCTGTAACTAAAACTATTAGTAACTCTTTATTCTTTCATTTAACATATCAACCTATTAATAACACTAAATAATTTGTCTTTTAAAGGATTCATTAAAACTATCTCTGATGTTCGAGCCGCGGAAGTAGACATTAATGTTTACTTTAGGGTAGACTCTTGGGGTGCGGCCCTTCCCCGGAGCCTGTGTTAACGCGGAATGCTTTGTATGTCGGACTGTCCTTTTTTTTAAAATTAAAAGTTGTCCAAATGTCTCACATTTCTGCTTGGACTTATAGGTCCTGCATTCGAATCGTGGAAGCAACCACTAATACTTGTATTAGGGTAGACTGTCTACCTCACACCCCTTAGGGTGTGGCCCTTTCCCAAACCCTGCATTAATGCGAGATGCTTTATGCACCGGGGTGCCTTTTTAAAAACTAAAAGTTGTCCAAAAGTCTCACATGTCTACTTGGACTAGTCCTTCACTAGTATCGGACAAGAAAATGCAAACAAACTACACCACAGATAAAAACAACAGAATCAAAAAGCTAAGATATGCTGCGTGCATATCTAAAGTACATTATACTCAGTTCCACTTCATGGTAACAATAATTACTAAAGAAACCAAGTGAAATAATTTAACAATCTGAATATCTACTGGAAAGAGTTTTCAGCTTACCTGGATCTGGGAAATGATTCTTCCTTTGGAGGCCCTGAAGAAGTGATTGCCAAAATTTGCAAGTCCCAATCTTTCTCTATGTAAGGAAATCTATTCAAAACTTTCAAATATATCTCATACCTCTCCACCCACCCAATCAACCATAACTTGCCATGATAAATCTCTAATAAACTTATCAATTTGCTAACTATATACCTGCAAGAATCAATAGAAGTATCATCTCTTGCTAAAACTTTTAAATCTCCATAATTTACTACGAGACCAGACCCTATACTATGCATCACTATAGTTCCAATTTCCTCAAACTTCAACTTCACTAATTCCTCATTACATTCACCTGTAACAAACCTCAATATCTCATTCTCAATAGAAATCACACTCAATCCACATACCTCAAGGGGAAGAATTCCTCCTCCTTTTTTCATCTCTACCATTTCCAAGAAACTGTTCATAGAACCATGTGCAAAAGTACCAAGAAGCAGTGGATTGTTTCCTCTATTCTTGATAAAAACCTCCCCAATTCTCCTGCAATCATCTTCTCCCCCACTAAAACTCAAGAAAGGGAAGCTAAAATTACGGTTATACGAATCCGTTTGACTGCTTAAATTACACATAAACAAGGGTGGTGTTCTGAATCTTGAATATCTGAAGAGTTGATGAACAGGCCTAAGAATAGCAAGCTTAATATCACAACTCCTAAAACCAGCTTCACCAAATACTCTGCTCACAACAGGATCATCAAGTACAGAAATGATGAGATTCCGCAGCTCAACTTTAACTACTGGAACTGAAGAACAAGAAGCTGACTGATTCTGCTGTTGCAGTTGCAGTTGCTGATAGAAATTGAAATTCTCCGGCTGTCGTCTTTGGTTCGCTTGAGACCGCTTTATGGCAGCCATGAGAGAATTCGAAACAGGTGGATCGTCGATCTTGTTAGGCGACGAAGGTAACCGGTCCATTGACACCCCTAAACAGAGTTCTAGAGCTTTGAATTGGACGCGTACAGAGTACGCATGGTTACGTGTACGCGAACACGCCTCACGTAAACATGAAGAAGGAAGAGATAATAAGGAAGATATGAAATGAAGAGATGTAGTTTGAGTGTGGCCGCGACGAGCTGCTACGGCCACAGCATCGTCGAGGGTTACGGCTGCTTCTTGTGTCAAGCATTGCTTGGCACTACTAACTGGCGTTGGCATCTCCGGAAGATTAAAATACAAAGTCCTTTGTTGTTGTTGTTGTAGGGGTAAACGTGAACACAAAGTACGGAATTCTTGAAATGTCACTTAGTAGTATCAAGAAAACATAAAATATAGGAGTAAAAGCTACTAGCACAAAAGAGCTGACAACAAAGTACTAACAATATATATATATATATATATATATATATATATATATATATAAAATGTTATTTGCTTCTGAAATATCTCATGTTGGTATTAGTACAAGTACGGAGTAGTTAGTTATATTAATATTAAATACTATAAGAAAGAAAGAAAGAAGGAAGGAAGGAAAGTTGAGAAATATGGTGGCAGAACCTGTTAATAGAAACATCAAGTGTATCCATCACATGGGGGTATTCTTGTGTTATTTATGGGTAGGAGAGGAAGGAAAGAGAGGTCCTAGGAGGGAGATGGTGGGGTTAAATGTTTGTTTGTTGATGGTGCTTCACACTGTTAGTGGCTGCTGTTGGTGTTGGTGGTGGGGAGACTTGTGATGGTTATACCAGTAGGGGACCATTTTTTTAGACACAACACAAGGCAAGTGTAGGCGGTAACTGAGTATACTATTCCCAATTTGCGTGATATTCTTTCCTTTTTTGTCAATACCTTCTAAAATTATTGTCACAAAAATATCTATATATATATATATATATATATATCTTGTTTTATACCACAAACTTCAATAATCATTAGTAATATTTTTTTTAAAACTTAGTGTTCAATCAAACACTATCACATAAATAGTACATTTGAAATCTTTGTGAACTTATTATATTTATTACTTATAATTCTTGTTACTAGGGTACCAATATATACTCAGTGTATCATGAGTCATGACAGTGAGAGAGAGATGCTGAGTCCACTCATTAAGTAATGGGCCAAATAGGACTCTAACGTCACTTTCTACTTGTAGTATGGTCTATTTCTAGTGCAGCAATACACAAACCGTTTGCATCCAAATCTATGTGAATGGTATATAAGTGTGTCAAGAAGTTAAGTCAAGAAGCATCTTAATCCTGTTTCGCAAAATCAGTCCAAAACATATTTTTAACATAGTGCAATAATGTTCGATTTGGATGGTATTCACTTAATACTTCTCGAAAAGTCTTATACTTTTAAAATTATCACTACACTTTATATACAATTTATTTTCATTAATAACTTCTAATATGAGACTGTGTTCTTCGTACCCAACATATCTCTAAAAATATTGTGCTGATTCTTAAAATATTGTTTGAGAGCTTCTTTTCTTCTTTCTAACTTTCTTTATTCTTCAAGAATCAAGGTTCCACTGTTTTACAAAAGCAACCTAATTCCAAATATTTTTGTAATCTTGGTTTCTGTAAATTCAATTTAGCAATAATGAAAGATACTCTACTGGTCATTAGCATAATATTGTTGACTTAGGCAAAATACCAATAGCCTCAAAGAGTTTCTTCTTTATTATTTCCTCCACTAGTTGCATAATTATAATGAGGTATTCTTTACTGCATTGTAATCATTAGTGTTGATCACTTCGTGCATTCTTGAAGGTAAAGGTAAATTTCTACTATTAATTTTTCTTTTGCTAATTCAATGAGCTAATTATACCATAAAGGTCAGAGGAGGAATGATTTGACAACAAAAAGAAGCGACCAAAGTCGTCAACTGTAGACTCCCTTGTCATCTTCCCATTTGCACAAAAAGTATTTGATTCGGAATGCCTTACACTTTCTATTAACATTATGAGCACTTATGTGAAAGAATGTAAGAATCCTTTTGACTTTCGTTAGAGCACTTTGAGATTCATTATTAGTTTAAATGTTTCTAGGGGTTTGCAAGTAAATTCAGATAGATAAAGTTATAATTTTTAGATAGATAAAAATTAATTTACAGCAATAGAGGATCTAGACATAACATATCAATATAATCTTGTGTTTGTATTGAGATACACATATAGGGTGTGCTTTGTAGAGAGGAAAACTTTATCTCAAAAATATTTTTCAAATTTTTCATATTTGGCTGAATTAAATATTCTAAAAAAATTATCTTATGAACTCATTTTTCTTCAATTTTAGAAAATTAACTCCCCTACTAAAAGTAAATTTGTTTTGAAACTCACTTTCAATACTCCCCATCCACACCGCCACCCCATTTAAACCCCGCCATCCCCAGCCCCTTGACCTACCTCCCGCCTGTTAAAATTATACCCCACTTATACACGAGAGGAGGAGTAAATAGTGTATTGACCAATTAGAATTCTCAACCAGTAGTTTACATTTTCCTCATAACCTGGTTCTTGTAATTCCTGTAATAAATGCGGAAAATAAAGAAAACAAGAATTGTACGTGGAAAACTTCCTTACTTAAGGGAGTAAAAACCACGAACCCAACTTTGGAATTTTTCTCACAAACTTAACTAACAACAACGAGCAACTTCAGGTTATAAAACTCTTTTATAATATAAGAGACTAAATCTAGTCACTCACCAGCCTACAATCAAATTGATCGTAGCTACTCAATCCAAACTAATATTTTACTTTAGAACAAAATATTGCCACTCAAAGGTTCTTACAAATAGCTTCTAATACAAGCAGAGTAAAATTACAACTCAAAATACTTATTACAAGATCAAGAAAATATGAACTAAACTTGAATCAGTCTCTAGAATTGCGTTCTTCAATTTGTCTTACTCTTGGTTCTTGTAAAGTTACTGCTCACAAGAAGGATCACTTAGATTTGTGTGTAGGTGCGCAACCCCTGCCAAAATAAACTCATCCTATATATATGAATACATAGTAGACGGCTAGGAATAAAAGATTGTTAACCAAGTTGCACAAAATCTCCTAATCCTAGTAAATAAAGGAAGTAAAAGGATTTTCCTTCGATCTTCCAAAGAAGTAAATTTTATTTCCACAAGTACTTCCGTAAATCTTGGCCTAAACTTGACCTAAAAAGATCTGCCAAGATTTTCTGACGTAATCACGTGGCTTTCAGGTCGACATAGTATAGATACATCTTTGTCTTGCGTGAAAATGAATCCCATTCTCGCTAAGACTCTGAGCTGTACAAGAATCACCAGTAGACCTAAGGGCTAAGCCTCAACAGATAACATGTTTGTTGATCATCAAAACTCAATTTCCAACAAAAATTCCCCTTTTTGATGAAAACAAACAACTGAACACGAACCAAAATATTCACTTTCCCCTTTGGCATCATTGAAAATATAAAATAAGGTTAACTAGCAGTTTTATGGCCACCGGGACTACACAACATTCAATCAAGTAAAAGACATCCAGAACAATCAATCTATGGATGCTAGCCATCAAAAAGTAAAAATATTAATGCAAGATAGGAATCGCCAGGGAAAAATTGTAAATTAGTTAAGGCATCATCATCAATCCATAAAAACCA